>NC_084480.1:110591327-111191327 GCF_030035675.1 Rhineura floridana
ACTCCGGCCGTGAGCAGAGCTTTCGGCTGCGTTACCCCGCTTACCACTCTGCTTTAATCCTACTCAAATCCTTGCAACATCCTAAAGCTACTGTATAGAGATTGCCACGTTTTTAATATAACTAATAACTACCCCACAAGATTCAAGTTGGTAACAGGACTAAAGTCTGTTATACCATTCATACTCTCTAGTTGACTAAAATAAGAACCTGTATGCAAGAACTGCTATAACATGTCTAGGCACTCACAATGACCAGCAGAAGACTTACCTGTATGTGTATCATCCCTTTTCAGAACCTCGCTGTGTTCTGAGGACTCACTAGTTAATGCACTGGAAATGTCTATGCCAGTATTTACTTCAGTGTCCTCATGAGTCCACTGTTCTCTTGTAAACTTATCGTGATCTGGCTGCCTTTTGAAGTCATCATAATCCTTTTTTAATCGAGACCTTCAACAGAACATCAGAAGAAAGAACTAACATCAACAATTCTGCATAATTCTTACTAGGGAAACAGATCTGGTGAAATGCCTACAGCCATCACTATCTAAGATCAGAAGTAGTGTGAGAAGTCAGGCTTTTGGTCTGTACCATATTAGCAATTACAAAGTAAGGTAAGCGGTGCAGAGTTCTTACATTTCACATTATTCAAAACAGCTAATTACCTGTTTCTTTGAAAAGCCTTCATTAATTTTGGTTCCCATGGTAACAGTTCATTTAGCAGTCGTATCAGAGTACAGTGTAGTTCTTTTACAGCTTGCTTTCGGTGATACCACCTTCCCTGTAAATATAAAAATACAGTATTATTATAATATACTTGTATCCAATAAAGATACATTCTTACACTATGAAAAGATTATACTGTATATTGATAGACTTTCCTTTTAACAATGGCCAGTAATGCCTGACATTTTAATTTTGTTCTTTTAATTAGTTTTGTGATATGAATTGCCTTGAGAGGATATAAATGTAAATGTACTGCCTTCAAGTCGATTCTGAATAGGGTTTTCATGAGGCTGAGAGGCAGTGACTGGCCCAAGGTCACCCAGTGAGCTTCATGGCTATGTGGGGATTCAAACCCTGGTCTCAGGTCATAGTTCAACACCTTAACCACTACACTACACTGGCCTCCTGAGGGGATATACAAATACCTAAATTTAAAAAGTGTTCCCACTGAAAATTGAAGGAGAAAAATAGCTCAGAGGTAAATTATTGTGAAATCAGTCATATTTTCAGAAATAACAGAACTAGATTTTTCTGCCTGTATGCATAAGCTTTCCATTCAGCTGCACTGATGAATACTTGTACATACTACTTGTGCATAAATTCACACAAAATTAAAACTGCACAGAAGCTAACAGATGCAAGTGTTTAAGCAGAAATATACATTTTAAAATATCATGAATGAAAAGCTAAAATAAAAACAGTTTTGTTTAGATTGTGGGGTAATGAACTAAGAAATGCCAGATTTTTCTGAAACATTAAACTGCCATTCATACCTAGGACAAAGCTGCCTACTGGTCTAATGATTTAGACTGCAATTCTACACGTTGGAATGAATGGGGTTTCCTTGTACAGGATTGTGCTGTTACTATGAGAGTACTTCAGAACAATTTGATTGCTGCTCAAGGGTAATTACAAATGATGAATTTTAACTCCAGCTGGCCTGTCTCCATTACCTGCTATCCATCTTGCCACTCATTAGTGAACTCAACCACGGGCTAAATAGTTTTCATTTTAAATTTTGATTTGTTTCAGCCAATGAACCAAGCATATATATTGTCCCGTCCAGAGCCGGAAGGACGAGGCTGAAGCGTGGGTGCAAGTAAAACTCATTTTATTAGAGTAATGGATACATCAAAGGCATTGCGCTTCATAGAAAACCCTGTGCTAACTCACTAGAATCCCTAACTACACTCTAGACATGCTCTGCAGCGTGTGAAGGAAGTTGACTCAACGACTCCCCACTGTGAGCGGCAAGCTTAAGTAGGGGACATTTTCGAACGTAATCTCTGACTCCTTCGTAATTCCTGTCTTTGCCCTGTCCATTTCTCACGGCGGTGGGAGCGAGGGGACAGGGGGCATGTTTCCAACGGCTCATCGGAAGACACCTGCTCCTGAGCAACGGGCTCGAGGTCGGGGCTGTGCCACACTGGTATCCTCCTGGGAACTGCTTGGCAAGGGAGGAGCTGGCACTGTCTCTGGAGCTTCCCCCAACAAGTCCTCTGCATCAGCTGGGGGCGGCGAGCTCTGTTCCTCGGAGAGTGTGCTACCCGTGGGAACTGGCTGGAGTGCAAGCTGACCCCCTCCCGCAAGGTCCTGCTCAGACTCAACAACTCCCAACTCTGCTTCTTCTGGCAGCAGAGGCGCCTGAAACTCATGCCTCCCCCCTCCCTGTCCCTTCTGGGTTAGCTGAGGCTCAACAACTATATACTTGATATATCTGTGAAGTACCTCTGCTGTTTTCTATACCTCTTTCTCAGCAGATACCCACAATTCTTCACTTAGCCAAGGCAGGTGAATGACACCTGTCAAAGTTCAAAGAAGATCACTGTAACTGCCAATCAGCAGTTACAGGAAGCCCTTGAAGTGCTTTTGGAGGAAGCAGTAAAATCTAAAAGGAACGTTCTACAAAAGTGGGAGATGGATGCAGAATTATGGTAACTGATTTAAAAAAAGAAGCACAGAATGTAATGCTTCAAGAATGGTGGGCCTTCCTTATTTTCAGTCCTTTTTTTTTTTTTAACAGAACTGGAAAGGCCCCCTGACATTTGGAGCAAAGCAACTGTAGTTCTTATTTAAAAAAAAAAAAAGGTGACAGGTGACAAGCCAGCTAATTACCATCCCATCAACTTCCTTTGTTGTTGTGAAATTTTATCCCAGGTTTTTAAGATGTAAGCTTTAATCTTGGATGGGGTTTAGTAGCATCGTTGGAGAGGAACAGATTGGCTTCAAAGCTGGCAATTCAACCTTAGACCTCTGTTTTGAGGAAAAAATGTTGAGAACGATATCAGATCCACAGCAATGCAAGGTATGAAAAACTTGGACTGAAGCCTGGATGAAAGATTAGGGCTGGGAAATAAGTATCATACAGGACTATGGTAGGCTAATATTTAACTAGAGTGAGCTTGCTTCTAATTTGTATTATCTTGTAAACACAAAATAGGTAGAAACTGTATGTATAAATTCCAAAAGGATTAGGAAAAAGAGTATAGCACACCTGGACTGCAATTCTATGCACACTTAATTTGGAGCAAGTCCACTGAATTTGGTAAGGTCTCACTTCTGAGGAAACATGCACAGAGTTAGCCTGTTAACGTACATTCTACCACAAAGCAAGAATATAAAAAGATGTAGAGATTTGTTCCTTTTGAGTAGGAAAGTTCCACTGCCCAATTTACTTTCAAATTCTATCCTGTGGAACTGTATGACACATATCACACAGAAGCAAATAAATATCTATTAAACAGGCAAGTTTCAGCAGCAATTTTGTCACAAATACACACCTCTGCCCCATTAAATAAATCTCTTCAGTGTAACAGTGAAGTAGCAGCAGGAGCATCTTCTAAGCCTGTAACTATTAAAAGGGTTGCAAGAACCTGACTGCATGACTACACGTAAAAACCATTTACAGCTGTGAATAGTTACTTACCTTTGAATCAACCTCTCTGCCTCTTATTCAGAGCTTGGAAAAGTTATTTTGAACTACAACTCCCATCAGCCCAATCCAGTGGCCATGCTGGCTGGGGCTGATAGGAGTTGTAGTTTAAAAAAGTAACTTTTCCAAGCTCTGATTCTAACAATATTTTCAAAATCCGTCTAATTAAATTGCTTATCCCAATATTTGTTGGGTAGAACCCTGTCTCCTACTTACTAGTTTATATCCATAAATAATTGTTCAGTAAGTAGATCAATGGGATTAATTTTAATGCAATACCAGATGACATCTAGGATCACCCATGGTTTTCTTTTAGGTTCAGAATGAGAAACAAAACAGGAACAGTGTGCTAGGAACCATATAGAAGTGGTATATCCAGCAGGCTAACAATATAAATTCTATGAATTAGATAAAGGACAGCACTTGACAAAGCAGCAGAAGGGGAGGAACAAATTATGGGTTGTATCCAATGAAGTATGTTTGTTTATTATTTGATTTATATCCCGCCCTTCCTCCTAGCAGGAAGACAATAAGTTGTCTTATTTGTGCAAGGGCTTCTATTTGTGCAACTGAACTTTCCCTCCCTCTCCTCCCCCCACACCCTCCCAAATCTGTTCTTGGGGCTCCCACAACCCTCTGGAGATTTGAGGGACCAGATGGGGTGTGGAGAGAGGGGGGAAGTTCTGTTGCACAAGCAGAAGTCCTTGCACAAATGGAACAACTTTGCTGGATATTATCCTATGTCTGTCTATGGTGTTAGTCACAGGTAATGTTTTATTTGAAAAAGCCCTAGAGATAATGCCTGAACACTGAAATACAACTGTTTTTCTTCCTAGAAGTTAACAGACAAAAAGAGGACACAGTGGAATTTTTTAAAAGTTTTCCATGATTCATCAAACTACTGAGAAGGCACAGCTTAAAAATACCTACAACTGATCCACCAAAACAGCTTTAAAACGATGCATTCAAAAGAGTAGTAGTAGTAAACATACCGATTTCTTTTTAATATTCTCTACATCTTTGAGTTCATTCTCAATTTTTCTAATTAGTTCCCTGAGTTCATCAAGATTAGTGCAAATAAGCTGAAATAAGAGCAAAAAAGATATCATAAATCAAGCAGACAGTTGATTTTTAGTCTAATATGTGCAGTACAATCCAATACATATTTATTCAGAAATCATTGGAGTTGACAATGTATTGTAGGGCCACAGTTGGGATCCAAATAGATTCCACCATTATACTGAGAAATGGAGGTGTATGTGAAGTAGATTCTATGAGTAATATTTCACTAACCTGTCCTTGTCAGCACCAGAATTACTACTAGTGCGAGAAAGCTGCTCCCTTCCCCCCATGCCCTCTCAAATCTGCTCCAGAGGATTGGAAGAACAGATTTAGGAGGCACGTAGGCAGAAGAGAGAGGGGAAAGTCCCACTACGCAAGCAGAAATTCTTGCAATGATGCAACTATATACTTGGCACAACGCTGAGTACAACCCTATGGCTTATTGTTGTAGTACATGGTTCAATGGACTGATTTGAAACTTGGCAGTGTGGAAGACGTATGTTTGAGGATGCTACTGAAGAGAAAGGATAAGAAATGGCTCTTGAACTAGAGACTTTGGCAAGTTGAGAGATAGTGTGCATTTTTCTTCAACAGATTTTGCTGGGGTGGTTTTTGGAGAAAGATTTCTGTATTTATATTGCGTCTTTTGGGAAATGGTTTGTTGTGTTAAGTCAAGGTGAATGTCTTGTTGTCATGTGCCTTCAAGTCGATTACAACTTATGGCAACCCTATGAATCAGTGACCTCCAAGAGCATCTGTCATGAACCACCCTGTTCAGATCTTGTAAGTTCAGGTCTGTGGCTTCCTTTATGGAATCAATCCATCTCTTCTTTGGCCTTCCTCTTTTTCTACTCCCTTCTGTCTTTCACAGCATTATTGTCTTTTCTAGTGAATCATGTCTTCTCATGATGTGTCCAGAGTATGATAACCTCAGTTTCATCATTTTAGCTTCTAGTGACAGTTCTGGTTTAATTCGTTCTAACACCCAATTATTTATTTTTTCCACAGTCCATGGTATGCGCAACGCTCTCCTCCAGCTCCACATTTCATATGAGTTGATTCTTCTCTTATCCGCCTTTTTCACTGTCCAACTTTCACATCCATACATAGAGATCGGGAATACCATGGTCTGAATGATCTTGACTTTAGTCTTCAGTGATACATCTTTGCATTTGAGGACCTTTTCTAGTTTTCTCATAGCTGCCCTCCCCAGTCCTAGCCTTCTTCTGATTTCTTGACTATTGTCTCCATTTTGGTTAACGAATGTGCCAAAGTATTGATATTCCTTGACAAGGTCAATGTCCTCATTGTCAATTTTAAAGTTACATAAATCTTCTGTTGTCATTACTTTAGTCTTTTTGATGTTCAGCTGTAGTCCTGCTTTTGTGCTTCCCTCTTTAACTTTCATCAGCATGTTGTAAACTGCCCAGAGAGCTTCGGCTATGGGGCGGTATATAAATAAATAAATAAATAAATAAATAAATAAATAAATAAATTCCTTTCAGATCATTACTGGTTTCTGCTAAGAGTATGATATCATCTGCATATCTTAAATTATTGATATTTCTCCCTCCAGTTTTCACACCTCCTTCATCTTGGTCCAGTCCCGCTTTCCATATGATATGTTCTGCGTACAGATTAAACAAATAGGGTGATAAAATACACCCCTGCTCACACCCTTTTCTATTGGGAACCAATCAGTTTCTCCATATTCTGTCCTTACAGTAGCGTCCAGAGTATAGGGTGCACATCAGGACAATCAGATGCTGGGGCACCCCCATTTATTTTAAAGCATTCCATAGTTTTCATGATCTACACAGTCAAAGGCTTTGCTGTAATCTATAAAGCACAGGGTGATTTTCTTCTAAAATTCCTTGCTCTGTTCCATTATCCAATGTATGTTTGCGATATGATCTCTGCTGCCTCTTCCCTTTCTAAATCCAGCTTGAACCTCCGGCATTTCTCGCTCCATATATGGTAAGAGCCTTTGTTGTAGAATCTTGAGCATTACTTTACTTGCATGGAATATAAGGCAATAGTTGGATAATTACTGCATTCCCTGGGATTCCCTTTCTTTGGAATTGGGATATATATTGAATGCTTCCAGTCTGTGGGCCATTGTTTAGTTTTCCATATTTGTTGACAATTTTTTGTCAACATTTGGACAGATTCAGTCTCAGTAGCTTGTAGCAACTCTATTGGTATGCCATCTGTTCCTGGTGATTTGTCTCTTCCAAGTAATTTAAGAGCAGCTTTTACCTCACATTCTAAAATTTCTGGTTCTTCATCATATGGTTCCTCCATGAATGAATTACCCATGAGTTGTTAACATTACTGTAAGTTTTATTAAAAAGGCACTTCTTGAAATTTAATAAGGGTGTTCCCCGCACATGCTCAGCACAAACCTGCTGCAAGAAAAGATTAAGTGGTGGTGGGGATTTATTGGAATGTTGCAGGGAGTGAAACTAAAGGACAGGCACAGAGGGTTATTTGGAAAATAACAGAATGTAGCTATGTAAGAGGCAGAAAAGGACTTTGGAGGTTAGGGAAGGAGATGCGAGAGATATGAAGTAAAGGCCTCAGCCTTGAACAGTTTACAGTTCAGGTAGGCAGAGAGACTAGAAGTTAGGTATGAAAGGAGATGGGAAGAAGAAATCACAGGATAAAAATAGATTGAGAGACATCGGGGGAGGAGAAAATATATGTGAGGTGCATGGTGCCTATATGTCATATGGACAGCTTTCAAAGCCACAGGATAACCTTCAGAAAAAAAGTGGGGAGGGAGATTTAGGGGGCAACTGTGTGTGCTTTAACTGCTGAATTTCCTATTTTTCTATTTCAATCTTCAAAGACGATGACTGCCATTTTATCTAAAAAGTCTCAGTCAGGCCTACTTCTCTCCTTTAACAAAAATACAAGATGCAAAAATAAGCCAGAGTGATTGTAGGGATGGAAACCAACATGACCCCCTATTAATATCTCTGAATGAACTGGCTTTTACAGGTACGGAAATAGCAGTAGCCAATATACATTGGCAACCCTATTCAAGACAAAGGAACCAAAAGGAAAAAAGGTGGCAACATAAAGATTATGCTTTTTATTATTTTAATCCAGTAATTTTGCCAACATAGGAGACGAACATCCCATATACCAATAGTGAATTCATTCTCCAAGTGTGGATCCTATATAGCTAAAACAACACCACACACAAGAGAGAAGTATCAGCAAGCTTGAGGGAACCTATGGTCTGTGAAAGTTTAAAAAAAGGAAAAAACTCTGGGGGGGGACCCCCAAAACAGCTCAATGAGGATCGAGCATGCTTTTGGGCACAGAATACTATCTGACTGTTGGGGAAGGAGAAATGGAAACCCAGGAGTGGGAATGGAATGGAATATTCTGGTAAAGAATGTGGTTATTTATTCTGGTAATTAATGAGTAAAGTGTTCCGACTCCATTTATATCACTGGGGTTTTCTCTGTGGCCCTTTTGACAGCAGGTCTTAGACTGACTCTTGCATGTACAGATCACTGGATCATGCATGGCTAACGTAGTCTAGAAACGTAGTCTATTGCTGAGAAAATTATTTATTTATAGCGTTTATACCCTAACTTTCTTTCATCACAGAAACCAAGGGGGCATACATATGGTTCCCACATGGTATCCCATCCAGGCACTGGCTAAAAACTAAGCAGGTCTGAGTCTAGTTAGATGGTGGTCTCACATGCCTTCAGACCATAGCCTGGGACCACTTACATTGTTTTCATAACCTTCTTTGCCATTCTGGCCCTCCCACACACTGTAACTGTATTGGCTGTAACTGGGGGCCCAGTACTGAGCAGAAACAGGTATTTCAGCCTCTCTCTGCCTCAGTTCCTATAATTTTTAGAACTGAAAGTTGATCATTGACAGTGAAATGATAACCCATTCCATATTAGCAGATTTACAAGTTTTAAAAGCCAGTCATTGTCCAACAGTTACCCTAAAAAGGCACGACCAACAAAAGGCCAAAACTATCTATATGCTCTAGGAGATGTTAAAACTGAAAATACTGGCACATTTTCTTTAAATCCTAATATTTATACTGCTCTTCAAAATCAACTGACATTTCAAAAAAAATGGCATAATACATTTTTGCTTTAGATAGTAGTTTTATTCTTTGAGAATGAATTGATGCTACGAGAAGTTATTTATCTATCTATTATTTGTAAATAATGCATTCCCCATCCCGCTCCCACCAGATCCAAACAGCAAGCACCAGATCCAAAGAGCATCTGTCTTTCCACAGAAGAAGCAGATTTCTCCCTTACATACTGCATCACATACTGTTCTTTTTTTTTTCAATTAATTTTTATTCAGATTTTCAAAACCAAAACAATGCAAAAAGAAAAAAACACAAATCAATAACTAATACAATAAAAAAATAAAAATAAAAATATTGACTTCCGATTTGTCGTAGTTCAGCTATAAATCTATAATATATAACAAGCCTGTCTCTTAATAGATTATAAAATCACCTTCCTCCAGCAGCTATCTTAATTGGTTTCAAATCTCATTAACATCATATCATTTTATTCTTCCACAAAAAGTCAAAGAGAAGTTTCCAATCTTTGAGATATATGTCCATCAATTTTTTTTCTAGATAAACATGTCAATTAATCCAACTCATCAAGTCTACTAAGTCCAGTAATTTCAAATCGCTCTTCTTCCATTATCCATATTGGTTCCATCTTCCATCTTCCATCTTTACGCACCCAATAATCTTGCTGTCATAGTCATATAATAAGAGTCTGATAGGAATTTCCTTTATCACAGATATTTTCTTGCCATCAATTCCGAACGTATCACTGAGGTATTGTTGCAAAGCCGCATCTCTGTTCCTCTTTTTTACATGATACACTAGCACATCTCTTGAAGATTTTTCCATTAACACAAAACAGGGATTAATTCTGTTAACTTTCTCCATTTCAAGTTCCATCAAATCCTTCCAATCCAGGAATTTTTTTGAACCGATAACATCTTTATCTCCAATCTCTTCAATTCCTTCAGGGACAGCGCTGATTTCCAAACCATAATATTTGTCTCCAGGATCCATCACAGCCAGGAAATCCAAATCTTTTTCCATGTCCATATTTAATCCAATCTCCATAGTTTGAACCTTGCCTTTAATTTCTCTTTCATCCTTTTTTGGTTTTCCAGATCTATCTTTATTCTCCTTTCTCATAGAATCCTGAATTTCTTTCAGCTCCTGTCTCATTTCGTCAAATTCAATTCTCCACGCTTGTCTATTATTTCTCAATTCTTGTTTTATTGACTTAATCCCATTCATTATTTTCTGAAACATGTCTAAAGATAAAGTCCCTTCTTGTACATCCACAATCTTCTTAATTGTCATTCTTAAAGCCAAAGGAACTAAACTCCTTCAATTTTCAATGTCCCAAGCAAAAAGCAGTTTATTTCTTTATCCAGTTATAAAGGAGTTAATCTTTCAAACCAACTGGCGTCACACTCTAGACAGCCCTTATCTCTTATATGCCCAGAAGTGCAAAAACAACTTTAGTTCACAGCGTCCTAATGACTAGTAGCAAAGAGAATGAGCAGATTCGTCAAAAAAGAAAAGAAAAAGAAAAAGTAGATCAGAAAAAATAGTCCCAGACATATATTACACAAAAGTCTTATAAATCAAAAAGATTTTTCTTTTCTCTTCCAATCAGAAACCCCTCATCCGTTGTAATCTTTACAATGCCATTTTCCATGTCAGCTTTTTGCAATAGGAAAAAGATAGGCTATTTTTATTTTCCTCCCCCTTAGTTCCGTGAGTAAAAAAGAAGGAAAGTTTTGGCTCACCCAGGTTTTCTTAATTGCTGATCCTTTGACAAATCTCTTTAGCTGTATAGATAAGAAAGTGATAAGCACAGACAGGAGGATGCTTGCCTGTTAGTCCAGTTTTTTTAAAAAGGAAAAAAAAAACGGGTCACTTAATCAGCTGAGCTAGCTAAAAATCCTCGCTCCGTCTGAGCTGCTGGAAGACCTTCTTTCACAAGACGATTCTGACGAATTCCAGTCTCCCACAACCACAACAAAGCTGTGTGGGAAATCTCACGTTTCTTCCTTATCCGGAAGAAATTATCCCCAGTCAAAAAAGACCCTTCTGACTGGATTTAAGGCTGAAAAAGTTTCATCCAAGACGGGAACCCGTCTCAGCGCTGCACAGGCGGAGGGATCCTCCTGGGAACGCATCACATACTGTTCTGAAGGGTCACCTGACCCTCAGATATGGCTTTTCAGGGGGTGAGTAGTTCTAGTGGGAACTGTTCCCAGAAAAGCCTGATTATTTTGCAAAAAATGCATGGCCCTTTTGGATTGCATTTGTTGTTATTCCACAACGAATCCTATTATGATTTACTATTGTATCAACTAAAATACCTATAACTGAATATATAGTCAGCTTAAATCACTCAATTAATTTGCTCTACCAGAGAAAAACGTTTTTTTTCTTGGTTTTCTGCCTTCAACTACATGAAGTACAAACTATTAAAACAGTCAGTGTAAAGCTTTTTTTAAAAAACCAACACCCTATTTACCTGAAATTCTGGAATAGCAGGCTTTGTAACAGATTTCCTCTTCTTTGTAATCGTTTTTTTAGATATCGATTTCTTTCCTTATAGGGAGAAAAAAAGATTTATATATGTCAAAATCAAGATCCATGTATTAAAAAAATCAAATTACATATAGTATTGAAATAAACTGTAAGAAAGAGCGTGTAGCAAGCAAGCAACTGTGACAGAACCACAGTAAGAAACTCTCTCTCCAGATAGCTGTACTTGAGTAGTAGTATTACAAGCTACTGGAGTATTTTTAATACATCCTTTCATTGGAATTCCAGATTGTGACCTTTAAAAAAACAACCAACCCTTAACCTTCCTCTTATTTTAGGCTCTCTATATTATTAATATTCCCAAGAGAACCACACATACATATACCTTGACTGTTGGATCTGTCAACTCTGAATAAACTCTTACAAATGAAATATTTAAGTTTCCCAAAACCTTATACTTACCTTGCAATTGCACCTTAACAGCCTATATGTTAGGCTATATGTGCTCTGCCTGCAACAAGCTGACCAGCTTACTTGTCAGCAGCCCACACCTAAAGCTTTAAAGAAGGCAAACATCCCCAGCCCCCTGTATTTGCACAACTGATAAGAGCAGAAAATCTTTCTTAGCCCTAAAAACAATCACTTACTTAAATACCTTGATGACTCAAAGTAAGAAAGCAAAGTATTCAACAAAAACAAGCCACGCAGCTGTACAGAGATAGCATGCACCTACAAAAACTGGAGATGCCCCCTGCCCCATCTCTATTTAACCAAGTCCTTTATATTGAGAAATATATCCACTCTGAATTTGAGCACAACAGGGTAACAAAACAGTGTTTGAACTTCAATTCTTCATTTTAATAATACTAAGCATACATCCCCCCCCCCAGGATGCACACCTTAACATGGTGAGGGGGTTTGAGAGTATCGAAGAAGCTGAGAGCAATGCCGCCAGGAGTAGAGACCAAAAGGCTAGACTCTTAGCAGGGCCACCCAAGGCCGAATGGTCAAAGCCGAGACACCAGATTAAGATGCATCCAGACTCAGAGGAAGGCAATGGTAAACCACCTCTGAATACCTTTTACCATGAAAACCCTATAAATAGATTATCCAAAATGCAAGACAAGAAAGTGCTGGAAGATGAGACCACCAGGTCAGATGGCACTCATAGAGTTACTGGGGAAGAACAATGGACAAGTGCGAGTAGCACAGTGACTGACGCAACTGGGTCAAAGCCGAAAGACAGCCCAGAGGCCGAAGTGCAGAGTTGTACAACATACACAAAAGGAACATGGAATATAAGAAGCATGAACCAGGGAAAGTTAGAATTTGTCAAGAAAGAAATGGAACATATCAATATTACAATACTTGGCGTGAGTGAATTAAAATGGACAGGAATGGGACACTTTCAATCAATCAAATATTTTATGCAGGAAATGATAAATTAAGAAGAAATAGGGTTGCTCTAATAGTGAGAAGTGATGTAGCAAAAGCAATTAGGAGCTATAACACAAAGTATGAGTGAGTGATATCTATGAGACTTAACGAGAAACCTATTAACATAACGATCATATAAGTCTATGCTCAAATGGCAAACACAGAAGAAGAGGAAATGGATTTTACACAGAAATACAGGAAGAAATTGATTACACACCAAAACAGGATGCTCTGATAATCATGGGGGACTGGAATGCAAAAGTAGGGAACACAGGAGAACTAGAAATTGTGGGGAAATAGGGCTTAGGAGATAGAAAAGAAGCAGGAGACTTATTGAATTCTGTGAAGCTAATAATTTGTTTCTTGCAAACGCATTTTTCAAGCAACCAAAAAGACAACTGTACACATGGACATCACCAAATGATCAATATAGGAATCAAATTGATTATATAATTGGAAGCAGAAGATGGAGAAGTTCCACACTTTCTGTGAAAACAAGACCAGGAGCAGACTGTGGTACAGATCATGAACTGGTAATATCGAAAATCAGAGTGAAGCTAAAGAAGACCAACAAAGCAATCATAATGCCAAAATACAGTCCCAACCCCCCCCCCAAAAAAAACAGAAAGATCAAATAAGGAACAGGTTTGAGGCTTTAAACTTAGTTGACAGAGAACCAGAAGAACTCTAGAGTGAAGTCAGAGACATCATCAGGGAAGAATGCAAAAAGACAATACATCTAGTTAAAAAGAGAGAAAGACCTCAATGGATGACCAACAAAACTCTTAAAATGGTTAAAGAGAGAAGGAAAGCAAAGCAAAAGGAGAGAAAAACACGGTTAGAATCCTAAATGCAATAATACAGCAACTAGTACATAGGGTCAAACAGAACATCTACAATAGTGATTGTATAGAAAAAGAAGAGGATAATAAAAAAGGTAGAACAAGAGGCCTATTCCAAAAGATTAGACAAATCAAAGGGAAATTCAAACCAAGAGTAGGGATGTTGAATAATCAACAGGGAAACACACTGACTGACCAAAATAAAATAAAAGGAAGATGGAAGCAATACAATGAAGAATTATATAAAAGAGATGCAAGGATGACAGATGCATTCACGGAGGGACTGTATGAAGAACCAGAAATTTTAGAATGTGAGGTGGAAGCTGCACTTAAAATACTTGGAAGAAACATACATCATCAGGAATAGATGGCATACTAATTGAGTTGCTACAAGCTACTGAGACGGAATCTGTCCAAATTTTGACATATTTTCACCGTGTGTTTTATAATTACAGCAAAACCTTTGAGTGTGTAGATCACGAAACACTATAGAATGTTTTAAAAGAAATGGGGGTGCCACAATATCTGATTGTCCTGATGAGCAACCTATACTCTAGACAAGAGGCTACTGTAAGGACAGAATATGGAGAAATTGATTGGTTCCCCGTCGGAAAGGGTGTGAGACAGGGGTGTATTTTATCACCCTATTTGTTTAATCTATACGCAGAACATATCATATGGAAAGCAGGATTGGACCAAGATGAAGAAGGTGTGAAAATTGGAGGGAGAAATATCAATAATTTAAGATATGCAGATGATACCATACTACTAGCAGAAACCAGTAATGATTTGAAATGAATGCTGACGAAAGTTAAAGAGCAAAGCACAAAAGCAGGACTACAGCTGAATGTCAAGAAGACTAAAGTAATGACTACAGAAAATTTATGTAACTTCATAGTTAATAATGAGGACATTAAACTTGTCAAGGATTATCAATACCTTGGCGCAGTCATTATATATTTATTTATTTTTTGATTTATATCCCGCCCTTCCTCCCAGCAGGGCAGCAAACAGAAATGATAAAAGCACTTTAAAATATCATAAAACACACCTTAAAATACATTAAAACAAAACATTGTTAAAAACATTTTTTTTAAAAAAAGCTTTAAAAACATCTTTAAAAAAGGGTTAAAAACATTATTAAAAATTCTAACACAGACGCAGATTAACCAAAATGGAAACAATAGTCAAGAAATGACAATAGTCAAGAAATGAGAAGGCGGCTCAGAAATCAGAAGAAGGCTAGGACAGGGGAAGGCAGCTATGAGAGAACTAGAAAAGGCCCTCAAATGCAAAGATGTATCACTGAACATTAATGTCAGCATCATTCAGACCATGGTATTCCCGATCTCTATGTATGGATGTGAAAGCTGGACAGTGAAAAAAGCAAATAATAGAAATATCAACTCATTTGAAATATGGTCCTGGAGGAGAGCTTTGCACATACTATGGACTGTGAAAAAGACAAATAATTGGGTGTTAGAACAAATTAAACCAGAACTGTCACTAGAAGCTAAAATGATGAAACTGAGGTTATCATACTTTGGACACATCATAAGACATGGTTTACTAGAAAAGACAATAATGCTGTGAAAGACAGAAGGGAGTAGAAAAAGAGGAAGGCCAAAGAAGAGATGGATTGATTCCATACAGGAAGCCACAGCCTGAACCTACAAGATCTGAACAGGGTGGTTTACAACAGATGGTACTGGAGGTCCCCAATTCATAGGGTCGGAATCAACTTGAAGACACAACACACACACACAAGCATACATCTACTGTATGAGAGATTAAACTGTTATGACAGGTAGTCTCACTCCAATTATTACCTATTTATTGCTCTACCTGACAAAAGACAAGTGCAGAATTGTCTCTCTCTTGGGACAACAACTCCAGAGAGAAAGGATAGTACCTTCAACTCCTCAGGGATCATAGAATGTAGCAGAATGCTGTAAAAGAGGGATTTTGTAAATAATACCGGCTAGCCAAATGTTTCCAGAAAAACCCAGAAGCAGGACATAAGGACAACAATTATCTCCTGTTCCTACCCCCATCTCCTGATTTTCAGAGGTATATTTCTCTTCAAATTTGGAATCTGTTTGTTATCATGGCTAATAAATGCAAGATAACCCTCTTTCTAATCCTTTTTCAAAACCATCTAAGATAGTGGACATCACCACATAATATTGTAATGCATTCCTCAGTTGTGATTATGCATTGTGTGAAGAAATAGAATTCTATTTGTTTGCGTTCAACCTGCTTCCAGTTTCATTGGGTGGGTAATCCTGATGTTCAGGGGGGGATCTTGCTACACACTTTCTAAACACTATTACTTAAAAGTTTCAACACCACTTATTACAATTTCCACATACAAAGACTTATGCCAATTTATTCTGCTACTCTGCCCCTGCAATTAATTTCTCCTTCTGTTTTTCTCTAACTCACACTTTACTGCTCTTTTTTTAATCGTCCTCATTCATTGCTTCTTCTCCCACCTTCCCCAACCTAATTAATTGCCCTTTTTTCTTGACCCATTTGAATCAATTGCACTTTTCCAACATTCACTTCCAACCAGGGTTGATAATAATTGCTAATTTAAAAAACAAAAACTGGTTTCAAATTTTAATTGGATTTTTAAACATTTAAGATTTTTTTTAAAAAAATGTAAACACTAAGTTAATATAACCAATAGATTAACATTAAGAAAATCTGAATAAAAGCTTGTTAGTCCTATAGTTAATTTGTAAACTGAATCAACACTTCTACCAATGCACTGAGGTAAAGGAGGCATTTCAATGTAAAGGAAGAACTCATCTCATAATTTTTCAATGAATATTACATGCACTGTAACTAACAAACATAATCATTCATTATCACCTAATGAAACTAATCTGTTTTAGTCTGCCCAGTAACTATCAGACCTTACTTCAGCCTATCAATCTTGAGCATTTAATTTTGTTTGCTATTTTCTTTTTCTGAGGGTAGGGCTGGGCCAAGGAAGAGAGAAGAAGAAAGGAGGAATTCTAGAGAGAAGAATATAACTGCCCAGTGCTCAGGTTTCTATTTCCCACAATTCAGAATTCATTTCTGTTTTTCCACCCCATCTCTGAAATTTATTACTCTTTTCCTTGCACCTTCTTCAACATTATTAAGTAGCTTTTTTTAAATGCCTTATTTAATCTGTTTAAAAATAAGCTGTTGATCAGTCAAACTCCAGATAAAGTGCCTCAGTATATGTCCACAACCAGTACATGACACAATACCTGTATGCTGTTTTGAGTAAGGACCATTGCCCCTCAAAGACAGCAGTCCATGTGAAGTTCACAGAATGTTTCAATCAACCACAGACTGAAGGAATAAGAAAGCAGACATTTTGACAGGGTATACCACCATTCAATTGACAAACAACGGACAATGTGAATCCCTAATTAATGTGCATGTACGGCAACCAGCTAAGGGAGCAGCATAGGTACCAGGAACAGAGGGGAAAGTGCAATTGCAACTGCAGCCAAACAAATGGTTGGCAGCCCTCTGTACAAAAACACCCCCTGAATTCATATTTGTATGAAAGCTGCTATAAATTAAGACACGTGCACACACACACCTGGAGCTGTGGAGGTTCCACAAACTGTTACAACTGAGGAATGAGCCATATCTGCTGCTGTACTGAGAAGCAGGAGCTTTAGAAACCTTCTGTTATGGGTCTCAAATAAAAGAAAAGCCTCCAATATTCTACTTGGATATAGGGAAGTAGTCTTCAAAGTAATATGTCCTGTGCCAGGCATGGGACATAGGAGGTGGATAATACTGTCTATACTGAAGGTACTAAAGGGCAATGTAGCCACAGTTTCCAGTTCCCTGCATTTTTATTCTTCAAATCAAAGGTGCCATATTTATTTTTCTTTGGTATTTTAGGAACATGAGTTATCAAACAGAGTACTTAGTAATTTTGAGAGTTCTTCCACCTATCTTTGTGGTTGGATGAATATAATCTGTACTATTGCTTCATCATTTTGCTACAAGTTATGCAAATTGCTTCTCCTGGAAAAGTTGGGTTTGTGGAGTGAAGACTGACTTTCAGATAGCTTGTATTTTACATAAAAATATAGGTGATAATAAGTAAGTTGGATATGTAACTTTGTGTGATATTTTTAATTCTATTATTATATACTACGTTATCAAGGAGAGAATTATATTTTTAGGAAGCAATTTATTATAATGATACAGCAAGTGCTTATTAATGATTCAAGATAGAATCTGATAAAGAACTTTTCCTGTGGAATTAGAAGTCATCAATCAGTTGGATGAACTTAAGACTCATAGACGAAACGAACATTTTACCAGTGATCTGCCATTGGTAGGTTATAATATTAAGTTGGTGGTTCATAATATTCATTATTTGGGATTTTGTACATGTATGTAAAATGTCATGTTGTTCATCTTTTAGATTAATGTAATAGAGCTACTATTTGTGTACATACATTGTGCAGACTCCTAGACTGGCAATAGGCATGAAAAAAGAGGACACAGAAGTTTCTACCACAAAATAGTTTCAGAATATTAACAAGACTTTGCTTTTCAAAATCTTGTTATGCTAACATGAAACCAATAATCTACACTAAAGAAATGAATTAAACAACAGAATGACTATGACAGAGTACATTAAGATACCTTGTGCTGGTCCAATTTTGTTGGTAGAAAGTGGGGTGGTAGTGGTAAAAGTTCCATGCAGATCTTAAGACAAAAAAAGTGACCACATCAAAATAGCTAAGAGGTGGGCTATACATTTACATTTAGCAAGATGGGCTGAGGTTGTTTAACATATCAAAGGCTCTGAGACAAAGTGAAATCTACAACAGACACAGATGAGGAAAACTTAGTCTCCTGACTGAGATATCCAACGCATTATTTCTGCTAAATACATGTTTAAAAGTTAGAATGCACTCATTTCAATTTGCTATAGCAGGGCTATCAAACAAAATGTCGGTAGGCTGTAGTCAAATCCATGATACCCAGCCGTGGCTCAAAAGGGTGTGTGTGGAGGCAATGGTGTTCTCCTGGTAGTGGCAGTGCAATGATCATTGGGATGTAGCAGGGCCAGGTAAGCTCCAAGTTGGCGGCAGTGTAAGTAAAGTTGCAATATAAGCCTAAAAGCAATATAAGCAACACTGCTTTACAGTTTTGCCTCCTGTGGTTGGATATGGATGATTCTCCCCACCCCAACACACACACTGCGGTTCAGAGACAGAAAGGTCTGTAATAGGATGTTTTAGGGATAGGCTTTGAGTAGAACTTCCTGTTATACTGGAGCAGATTCACACATTCCTTTAGGAAGAAAAACCAGATGAGGTGCTTACAGAGGGCCATATAGACCTAGAAATAAGGCAGCTATTAACAATAGCGAATGGAAGGCAGCAGAATTCAACTGGATTATTTGTAGGGCCATGAACCCAAAATGTCTGGAGGCTAAGAGAACTCCTTTTCCAACCTCTTAGTCAGAGACCCAATGAGACACTGATAGGAATTCAGATAAGGGCTATGGGGTATTTAAGGGCTTATTCAAAGGGAAGTTTCGCCCAGCACAGGTTTAGCATGATAGTGTTAAGAGATATTAAAGGAAAGATGCCAACTAATGCAATAACTGGACTGATCTGTTGGACTGTAGCCACCTGTTCTGATTCTGCTGCCCCCACATCTACCACATAGGTAACCAGGGAAAAGGATGGGGAATCATTACTTTTTACTAAGTCAGCGTGACTCTGCATGGAAGTAAAGCCTTAGAGTACAGCTGTATCTGAGCCATATCAGCCCCCCCCTTCCCATAGTAGAACAACTGTAGAAGGATAAATCCCACATTGTATTTACATGTTTGCTCTGTAAATCAGAGATAAGTAACAATAAGAAGCAATTCCTTGGTTATGTTTGAGTGCAGCCAACATCTTAAACACTACTGTTCGCATCACGCAGTCAGAGACTGAAGCTTGAATCTCAAAGTAGGACATACTGATTTGAAAGTTAACCCAGATGTTGGGAAATTATGTAGATGACAGTCCCTGGACTGGTGCTACAATTCTTAGTTGGCACTTTGAAATTCTAACTTGCCAATTTAGATACTCTTCCATCTTTACTGTAAAATGTTTTAGCTAATTTCAAATATTCAAAGCATCAGCCTACTCCCAGATAAATTTACATGGTGAAAAAGCTGAAATCTTGCAACTTGATGTAGTAATGCTGCTGTTTAACCTCTCTGTTCACAGAAGAGTCAAGGAAACATTCCAGGGTACTGTTTATCTAGGTCTGCCTAGTCCAGAATCCTGTTTCCCACAGTGGCCAACCAGATACCTCTTGGGAAGCAAAAGAAGATTTCATAATATGAAAATCCATCAAAGGATGATAATTAAGATATATTGTGAGTAATCTAATCATTGTTTGGTGATCCAATCAAAAGAATCATTTCACTTGCAAGGAGTGAAATTAACTGACCCTGCATTTGTCCATTTTACTGACAAGAATTTCTGATTCCCAGCAACCCATTCCTCTCAATAAGAAGCTATTGTATTCTCTAGTACTTGAAGCTTCTGACTGATGTTCAAGAGCTGGATATACAAAACATGCTAGCAGAGTCTAGTTTTGAAATGTAATGAGCATCACCATATTTATATTTGACAGAAAGCATTCCGGTCTCCCTTTTTATAGTACTACTAAAGTACTGAAAAATATATTAAACTTTAGTGTAAATTGGCTTAAGGGTCACAGTAGATGAGATGCTGGAAGATCATTTTCTCAGAAATGGGGAACAGTCATTGCTTCTTTATCCCAGAATCTTAAGTGTGTAACCTAATTATCTATAACATCAAGGAGGGACTTATTTACTCTGCTTCCTCCATATGAAACTGAATCTACAACCTGGCCTCATGGCTACAACATTCAGCCTAATTTTAGTACTTTTAAAAAAATACTTCCTCCTTCCGTCTCCCCCCCCCTGCCACTTTGTGTATCTTGCCTGATTAAGAGCAGAGCTTGGAAAAGTTACTTTTTTGAACTACAACTCCCATCAGCACAATCCAGTGGCCATGCTGGCTGGGGCTGATGGGAGTTGTAGTTCAAAAAAGTAACTTTTCCAAGCTCTGATTAAGAGTTCTGGAGATCTGGAAAGCGTGTCAAAATTTTGTGACATTTTGACTGGTACTAATAAAGGTTATTTCCCAACTGGATTTTGGATCTCCCATAATCCCCTTTTCTTGATTTTTTTTAATTCAATGCAGTTTAGTGAGATAGCAAACTGGATCAGGGCAAGAAGTTTAACTGTCTTTTTCCCCCTCCTCATCCCGTTCCATTCCCCGATCTAACTCGTGCTAGTATTTGCCCTGTGGGAAAACCATACAGATACCTATGTTGCCTCATGCTAAAAGCCTTCCAATGACTGCCACCTGAAGCAGCTGTAATATTGCTTTGGTAATCTGCAATTTTCATTCTAACTTCTGTGAGCATTGAGGGTTTTCTTTCTCCAATGGCTATTACAACAACATACAATCAGTGCTGGGAGAAATAATTTAAATTCCTAAGCTTCAGAACCATTTTTTAAAGGAGCCAGCAAATGTTTTAAGTACAAGAGCAACTAGGCACCTAGAACTTTTCCACAGCTCTGCATGTACTGCTCAAATCACCTCACCTGATTTGTGCTTCTTGTGCTTGGCTTTCTTCTTCATCATGAACAACTTATTCTGGATCTCAGGTTTATAAGATTTCAATGAGTGGAGGTGAATCTCACGCTTTCTCTGAATATTTTCATTCAAAATATCTTTCAATTTCTTTTTCTTCTTTTTCTTCTTCTTTGCTCGCACTTTACTAAACTGTAGTGTTTTGCTTTCTACAGAATTCTCTGAAGTCACTTCTTTAGCAACTTTGTGGCAATTCATGTCTGGATTGTCACTATGATTCCCATTCACGTGCATCTGGCAAGTTTTGAGAGTGTTCTCCTTTAACGGGGTGGCCTCGGTTTTCACTACTGAAGGTTCACCACATTTTTCTCCATTTTCCACAATCCTAATTTCTCCTGGACTGAGGGGACCTCCAAAGCCAACAATATCTCCTGGAACAACTGCTTTATCCCTGTTTTCTTTGTAGCAATCTATTGTAAAGTCACAATCCCTATGAATTTTCTCTTCACAGTAAGGTTTCATTTCTTTTTCTGGAGTGACATCCAAATGGTCCAAGTGGATCTTTGCTAAGCAAATATTTTTTCCAGGTTCTGTCTTTGTGCAAGGCTCTTCTTTAGTACTAAGTCTAACATCCCCATTGCTTTTAGAGACATATTCACATTTCATTTTCTCCAGTTTAATCCGTGGTACTCTTTTTACCTTAATGGGAGGAACTGGAAACTCAGGGGCATGAAAAGGCTTCTGTTTGTAAATCCGTACATCTGCACCACAGAATTGAGGGAAGTGAACGTAGGCATGTTCTAAGTAATCATAACCTAGAATCACCTCCCTGCACTCATGAATAGGCTGCCCAAGTACTGCATCTTGTACATCTTTTTGGGTCTCATATACAAAGTCACAGAGGCCTTTTAGCAGCCATACTTTTTGACAAAATGGGAGCTCATGAAATGGCTTTTCCTCCAAAGGATTAATTTCTCCAAGGACTTTAAAAAATTGAGGACAAAGACCAAGTTTTTCTGCACAACTGTCAGGATTGTCAGTCTGCCCTACAGCTGTATACCACTGCTGTACTTTCTGTCTAAGTGCTGCTTCCCAAGTCCCATAAGGAAGAGTTGGCCTTCGATGTAAGGTAGATCTCCGAGGAGGAGGACTTAACAAAGAAGTCATTATTTTAGACAAAAAAGCACTACACTGAGGCATCAAAAGGCAGCGTTCTAACTCGTAAAAGACTATTTCAGGCAAATTTAAAATATGTTGTGCTAAACAAAGGAAATGACCAATAGCTGGAATTTCCCACATGTTTTCCATCCGAGTGGGTGCTGCTTGAGATAGGAGAGACTTCTCCCATTCTTCTATTTCCTTTTGGCTAGCTTCCTCTGCCTCTTTTCTTTCTTGCTCTCGAAGCCTAATAAAGCAAAACAATTCAGGTTTAATAAAAAAGCAGCAAGACAGAAAACAAATTGTCTATCTAAAAGCAAAAAAATGCACACTTGCAAAAATATTTTTTTTTACTGACATTGGATAACACATATATAAATCCAACAGATAATACTAAAATGGTAGAGACTGGCACTTATATTGGCCCTCTTGCCACTGGACACTGAAGCTATTAATCAACTATTAAGTTTAAAATCTGAATTGGATTAAAATGTTTTGATATTTTATTCCCCATTTCATATTACATCATGTAAGTTCTACATGTTAACTCTCATACCGATTCTCATCTGAGTTCTACAGAAAATTGAAATGCATCAGAAGACATTTTTCCCTTTCAGTTTTTCCATATGCACATCATTATGCAACAAGAAAGAAGTGGAACCTGCAGCAAAATGTTGAGGTGTAACCCCCTCCTAACAGGACTGCTGCTGTTCAGGGTCCAGACGTCTCTCTCTCCAGGGAGAGCATTCAGCCCCCATAATGCGTTTTGCTTTTCAGCTGACACAGCATTCTGTAGCTACTGAACATACTTAAATCTCAGGCTGTTTGGGTGCATGCATGCCCCATTTTTTTTTGTGGGGTGCTTCTACAAACATCAGAGTTCCTCCAAGCACAACAATAGCCAATGCTTATTTCTCAGTGGCCCTACTATAGTTACAATCCTGGCACCACTCACCATCAGAGTTCTCTATTAGAGGGAATGATGTCAAAAGTTTATAATGCACAACAATGGAAGCAGAAATTGGCTATTTCTCCTAAAGGATAGATTGTGATCCAAAATTAACTCTGTCTCATCAGCCCAAGAAAAGGAAAGGAGAGGCTGGCTACAAGCTGTGCAAAATATACTTTCTAAACTCTCCTGATTGGCACAGGATGGAAAAAAACAGACTGACACGCAGGTACTTGATTACTCCAAATTAGTGAAAAAAATCTAAAGCAAAGTTTAAAAACAGAATAATAAAAGGAGAAATTTACACTCCCCAATGCAATATAATATAAGTTAATATAATAGTGAAAGAGACATTATAGATTGTTGCACTTTATATCCATTATAATGTATATTCTAGTGGGCAGTTTTTATCATAAAGGCCCTTAATTTTATAGTCATGTAAAAGCTTATTTTCATATACATCTCATTCAAACCATCAGAAACACATGGTGATTTAATATTTTCCCTAAATATTTATCAGTATCACTCTTATTCCATATCCTATTAGTTTATGGTGTTGCCTTTTAACAGCAGGACTGGTTCCAGAATTTGGAGTCACAGGGGCAAGACTTCTTGGGATCGGTTTCAGTTGATGGGGCCTGATAAGGTGCTTGCAACGATGCAGCCAGCAACGTGTCCAAAGTGTCCTCTCAACCCTTTCCTTTCTTGGCTTGCTGAGGGAGTTTGACCAAGTGGATCCAGGGTGTGGTCAACATGTCATTGCGGCAGAGAGTGGTTCCAGCCGCCCTGAAAGAGGTGGTGATCCGACCACTCCTGAAAAAGCCCACCTTGGACCCACTGGTTTGTGACAACTACCGCCCAGTCGCAAATACCCCCTTTTTAGGGAAGGTGATTGAGAGGGTTGTGGCGCAACAACTGCAAGTACTCTTGGATGAAACAGATTATCTTGACTCTTTCCAGTCTGGATTCAGGTATTATCAATACCTTGACACAGTCATTAACCAAAATAGAGACAATAGTCATGAAATCAGAAGAAGGCTAGGACTGGGGAGGGTAGCTATGAGAAAACTAGAAAAGGTCCTCAAATGCAAAGATGTATCACTGAACACTAAAGTCAGGATCATTCAGACCATGGTATTTCCGATCTCTATGTATGGATGTGAAAGTTGGACAGTGAAAAAAGCGAATTAGAGAAATATCAACTCATTTGAAATGTGGTGTTGGAGGAGAGCTTTGTGCATACCATGGACTGCAAAAAAGACAAATAATTGGATGTTAGAACAAATTAAACCAGAACTATCACTAGAAGCTAAAATGATGAAACTGAGGTTATATACTTTGGACACATCATGAGAAGACATGATTCACTAGAAAAGACAATAAAGCTGGGAAAAACAGAAGGGAGTAGAAAAAGAGGAAGGCCAAAGAAGAGATGGATTGATTCCATAGACCTGAACTTACAAGATCTGAACAAGGTGGTTCATGACAGATGCTCTTGAAGGTCACTGATTCATAGGGTCACCATAAGTCGTAATCGACTTGAAGGCACATGACAACAACAACAATTGGAGGTCACTAATTCATAGGGTTGCCATAAGTCATAATTGACTTGAAGGCATATAACAACAACAATTATCACTGTGCCCGCACCACACTGAGGTCTTCACTGCCTTGCCCCCCTCGGTAACCAGCAGTGATGCATGACATTGGGAAGCCAGGTTAGCAACGCAGTCCCATCTGCACTGCCTGGGTGGCTGCTATTGCTCAGTGGTAGAGCAGATCCTTTGCAAGCAAGAGATCCCAGGTTCAATCCCTGGCATCTCCAGACGAAAATATTATGTAGCTGATGATGGAAAGACTCCTGCTGAGACTACAGAGAGTTGCCGTCAGTCAGAGTAGATAAGACTGAGCTAGACAGACAATTAGTCTGACCTGGTATAAAGCAGCTTCCTATGTTTCTCAATTATATTCTACAACATCTACAGGCAGAGACCAAAAGGAGGACAAATACTTCTACTGTAAGGTAATTCTTGCTGTTCAATAAAGAAATGTTGATTTATTGACAGAACACACAGCACTGTTAAATGCCTTACATCCATATTGTAAGCATGCTCCAAAGCTATTCCCATTCATTAACAGGGCTTCTAGGTAAGAGTGCATGCCATGCCATAAACTAGAAATATATGCTTGTACCCAATGGTGCGCTGCACAACAGGAAAAGACTTCCACTCATACAAGATGCAGTTCCTTCTTCCTGCTGCAGCCACTTGAGTCACATCCCACAGCTCCCCTTGACCATCAGGAGCAGCTTTTCAGTGGAGCAGGCTGCAATGGGGAGGAGAGTAGGATAGTCTTGTTGTACAAGCAGTTACATTTGGCTAGTAACATCTTGATTAAAGATAGAATTTCATCACCATTCAGAAAATTTAGTTATGTCAATATCTCATGTTATTCCTGTTTAGAAAAAACCTCCAGATTAATAAGCTAGGCTGAGCACATCATTCTTAAGTCTTTCCCACTACAATTATTGAAATGTGCTCTACGTGGGGCTGACCTTGAAGATGGAAACTTCAACTGGTCCAAAATGCAGCAGCCAGGTAACTGGTGGGGGTTCCTTTTAGAACTCAATAACCTCTATTTTAAAATAGCTGCATTGATTGCCAGTTCATATCTGGTCCCAGTTCAAGCTGCTCACATTAGTGTTTAAAGCCCTAAATGACGTAGGTCCCGAATATCTGAAAGGTCGCCTCCTTCCCTACAGACCCTCTCAGGTGTTGAGATCAGCAGAGGGAGCCCTTTTGGTAGTTCTACCACTCTTGGAAGGTCGGGAGGTGGCCCAGGAGAGGGCATTCTCTGTGGCAGCCCCAAGCTGTGGAACTCCCTCCCCACCAAAGTGTGTCTTACAACTTCATTGTACAACTTTCGGTGAATGCTGAAGACATACCTCCTTAACCTGGCCTTCAACACATGAGATGTACATTTTAAGGAGCCACCCTATTTTCAGTGATCTTTTAAGGTTGTGTTTAATTATGTGTTTTAAGGTTGTGTTTAATTATGTGTTTTAAAATTGTTGTAACCCATTATAGAGAAGGAGAAGTTAAAAGTGCATCAGATCTCAAATTCCCAATATATCACCAGATGTTTCTTCTTTTTAAAATTATTTTATTTATTTATTTATTATTAGATTTGTTAGTCGCCCATCTGACTGGCTGTCCAGTCACTCTGAGCGACGTACACACAGAGCATACAGATACATTAAAACCATAAAACTGAACCAAAAAATAAAACCTAACCCTCCCCCAAATTAAAAAACTTTGAATCTTTCACTTATATATTTCAGATTTATTTTAATTTTATTTGTAACCAGATACTTCACTAAAAACTTTTACTATATTTAATAAATGAAATATAAGTGTTTCCTCTTTCAGGTTCCCATCTAAGTTACAGATTAGACAGACCTCCAAGAAAGTAGAATGTAAGCATGTCACAGCAAAATGATAAAGCAAACAAATAACAAACTTTACAAGACCTGATTTCAAGCTAATGCTTAATCAGTTTCTTAATATGACTGAGTGACACTATTGCTATTGTGAAACCAGACATGCTGTCAAAGGATCAAAAGGGCTGGTGCACGTACAGGCATACAAGTCGCTTCACTTAACGTCACCTGCTGTAACGTACATGCTCCATACGCCACCATACCCCGCTTAACGTACGCATGCTTCGCAATTAAGGACACTTAATGGCATGACGCCGCTGCCATCTAGTGGTGATTGCGGTGCAGTACATGCATAGATAATTGCTTCACTTTAAGTACATTTTCACTTTACATACACGCTCCAGTCCCATTGCGTATGTTAAAGCAGGGTATGCCTGTATAATGCTACCTAAATTCTAACATCAGCTCAGTGATTGGGAGTTCCCTCTCTCTTGTGCTCAAGTTTCTCCTACAACCCCTTAAACTCAGTTTCTATTTTTACAAGTATTATGCAAATTTCTATTTTTGATCTATTAAGACAGTTTAAGCCCTATATATTTCAGAGCCAACTGCCTCCTCCTTCATTGAGTTTTACGGGAAGCACTCTCTTTCCAAGTAGGCAATCAAACTACAGCCAATCCTAAGAACTTAAGAACTCTGTTTCAGTAGGACACATTCTTAGTCTAAGAGGAAATTTCCACGTTCCTAATTTTACAAGGATCTAATTAAGCAAAAAGACATTACAAAACTCTGTTGCTAAACAAATTCCCTTAGAATAGGTCACCTTAATGGGCTATTAGGAAGGGATGTGTTTGCAGAGTGGAGTAGAGTTGGTTCTCTTTCAGGCAACTGGTAACAGGCAACTAGGTTAGTAACTTTTGTGGAACCATAAGCAAGTGACAGAATTATGTTTCTTAAAAGTATAACAATTGCAGCCTAAAGGCCAGGATCCATCTGGTTCCACAGGCAGGCATGAGCACTTCCACATACATGTCAAACTGCCCCCTTTTTCCCCTAACCACAGCTCTTTGGCAGCAAACTTTGATACAAGACAAACATTTTGTGACCAACTTGTTAGAAGACATGGAAAGCTAGAGTCATAAAATGGGGAGGGGGGAGGTTCAGAAGCCCCCTACAGAGTCCTTTGGATCCCAGTCTAGTTTTCATCCTAATTTTGACCCATTCACATACTGCCATAGAATGATTTGTATTATCATGCCCAAAGAGTGGATTCCAAGTATCTTCTGAAAGCAGATGGACGCATACAGCCTTCTATGCCTGCAGGCACCAGATAATCCTGTGGACTGCCCATAGTTGCATATGTAGTGGGAAACGGAAAAAATAAACTTAAGGTGCTGTAGATCTCAATCATGGAAGCTACACTAACAATCTTTTAAACTATATGCAGTGGCAACGCTTCATTAGGTTAATGACTAAAAAAAACCCTTACAAATACCTGGCCTATTTCTAAGATAGAAAGTGACTGATAACGAACATCAAACACCCCCCCCTCAAAAAAGCCCTTTACAGCAAAAGTTGAACCCAACTTGTAGCCCTCTAAAATATTACATCATCATCACTGTCACATACCCATCAATCAGCAAGGAGGAAAAGTTTAGGCCTCATGACATAGCACTGATACTTCTGAATTCTTTCAAATATAATACAGGTAAGGTGACCTATTAGTAATACAAAAATGAAAAGGCAAGGTACAGTAAAGCTGATACATATTTAACATTAACATGGCTTTAGAATTTTCTGAACTTTGAATCTTAATTTCAGTTATTGATATTTGTGGGATATTATCTCTAATGTCAAGATCTCTATTAAAATTTTAGCCCTTCAAATGGTTGACACATGGCTACTTGTGTAAACAAGGCTACTTGCTTTATTGACTCATATCAACACACTAAAGATTAGAGAAATAAAATGAAAATCTGACAAATCATCTCCCGAAGATTACATGCTGATCTTCAACATATCACTAAAGGCACACTGAGTGTACAGAACCTCTCTTTTATTGATATCTTCCCCGGTTACCCCTTTTACAACTTCACTGTAAAATAATTACTGCTGTGATGGTAAGATAATTTTTTGCAACACGTCGGGACTGAATATGTGCTTGAGAACCAAGATTATGTACGCATGCATTTAACAAGCTCTGTCCTGACATGGCCTTGCCTTGTGAAATGCCCTGACCTTACACAACCTGAATTCTCCATACTTAAATGAAATTCCAGCCAAGAAGAGTAAAGAATAACCTGCCTCAAATATGCAATAGGCTTCAGTACACCAACAGCTTGTCCACCATCACATGTATGATTTTTGAATAAACCACAAGCATAGGTAAGTCACCACAAGAAATAATTACTTTCACACACCACGCTAACATCCAAAGACACAAATGGTGCATCACCACAAAACTGTCAACATCAATCATCTAAATACCAATGTACAGTATTTCATACGCTCTCAATATTTGACCAGTTGAGGTTCTTCCCTGTTAGATTCTTTCTTTCTTTTTTACTTCAGCAAAAATGTCACACACTGTGTATTTGGGGGGAATCCTCCTTCTTCTTCTGGTTTTTTTTTTAGGATTGGGGATACAGTGGTGATGTATATATTAACTTATTGTGATTGTGCAAGGGAAAGTATTCTCTATGAAAATAGCTTTATTGAAAAATTGTCAATTTTTATTTGGAATGACAAATTTGGGGAAGATGTAAGACCATATTCATTATTTTTATTATTTAAGGAATTAATGTATTACATATTTTTCAAATCAAATCATTCTTTATTACAGTCAAAGACCAGCATTTTACATATTTTTCTCTCCCTCTTCATACTATTCTATGATGCATAATAAAAATTATGATAATTATTAAAAATTCTAAGTTTCAAACTAATGTATACACAGAGCTTGTGTGCATTAATGTGTCCACAGAGTCATACTGCCAAGCCCCACACATGGGATATAAGTTAATGACAACATGGAAACCTAGAGTTACAGCCAGGCCACTTACATTCATCATGCCACCTTCCCCTTCTGTGTTCTAATCCTGAGTAGCAAGATTTTTTAGTATTATTATATACAACCCTCAGTTAATTTAGCAAAAAAGAAAACACTTTTTTGAGCAGAATTTTTTTTTAAAGTATATCCACCTTCTTAAAAGAGAGCTGGACCATGCAGAAAACAATTTCAGACAGAACAGTATCTTTGAACATTTGCCATTAATTCACCAGAATTAACAACTATAAAGAATTAGAACATAGAACTGTCTGTGCCAGGCAAAGCCCATCTCGTGAAAAAAGAAACCCTTGTAAGTTGATTTAATGGTGGAAGCAAAGCAAACCAGACTACCTAATCAGCATCTACCCCTGGCTTCAGTCTCCCTCTTTCTTGCTCCACCTTCCCTCAATATACAATTTCTCCCACACACCAATAGTATCTTGAACATAACTGAATATCCATCCAACATATCAAGAGAGGGAAAAAGTGTTGATTGATTGATCATGTTCTAATACCTGGATTAATAATGACAAAATTCTAATGAAACTGAGAAACAGTCTCCCAGCAGTATGAAATGCTTTGCCAAAAAATGTAATTTTAATTTACAAAAAGATAAATGTTACAAAACTGTACAGAAATGTGATAATGAAATGTAAACTAAAATATGGAGAAAGCATAGAATATTCTGGTTTGTCAATGCTATATGCAATTCCCAAAGCAGTACAGTTAACACATATTTCAAATGTTTCACTGGTTTAAAAACAATTTCCCAAAGAAAAATAAATTTAATAAAAAATGTATGCTTGTACATGTCATGGAACCATCAGCTATCTAAATGTGATGTTTAATTAAACAGAACTCCTAGGTTGAGAGGTCCATTTTGAGCCAGAAATGATGGACGAGTGATATGTTTGATCTTCCAGAGGAAAATGTTTGGAGGGGAGCAAAAAGGAAAGAATAGCTGGAAAGAATAGCTAAAAACAATCCACTTTTGCCTTTTACCTCTTTTCTTCTTTTGCTTTCAGTTGCTCTTCCTGTCTCAGAACCTGAACCATTACGGATTCAAACACTCCTGTGGTCAGGCCTGCTAAACTGCGTGGTGTAGAACGACGCCTTGTTGAAGTACAAGCTGTTCCCTTCTCATCTTCCAGCCCATAGAACCCTTTAGATGTTACTCCTATTGCTGTCTTCTCTCTCAAATGCCTTGAAAGAAAAATCAAATCAATGCACAAGAATATTTTTCCTGACCACCAGCAATCCAGTAGCTACACTTATGAAAAACTTACAAAAAAGTGCTAAGCAAAATAAATAAGGCTACTCTTCAAATAGTACTGTTGCAGGTTTTTTTCACAGCAGAACATGCTTATATTTTTAAAAAAAGAATCTGACTTTTGTACCATCTTTTGATATTTGAAAGTAGGTTCTTTACAACAGAACAATTTTATTCTGAGAGAAAAAACTAAAGACAGTTTCCATTTATGCCTTTTGAACATTAATAAGGTAAGAGTCTGCTTAAAAAATACACAAAACACTCTGAAACACAAGAAATATTGCAAACTCAATGCAATATTACTTGACCACATTTTCCATAATGTAGTAGACCAGGTTTGGATGACACACCAAACCATGACTTAGTTCAGTACAATGAGGGTGCAAAAAGGACCAAGGAGGAATAAAGGAGCTGTGAACTCCTCAATGGGACCCCACATGCTTGCATGCCACTTGGCTTACCACGGTGTGCAAACCAAGACATTAACAGCAAACATTTATTTTGCATTTTGATAGCACTATACATCAATTTGAATGATTTAAGATGATTTTATTTGGTTTTGCGGAACTGTCTTGTATCAAGTCATACCATCTATTATCTTAATAATGCTACTTCAAATCATGGTTTCCAGTTCAGATTTGGAGGCAAATTATGTTTGCTGTAACTATGGTCTGAATGTTTTGGATATTATAATACACTATAGTTTACCACAACATTCAAATCTATAGTGAGATATGGAATCCAAGCACATGAAGAGAGTATGGATAGAACACCACCAAAGCTAACTCATGACTGTCAAATCACAGTTTGGCTGTGACATCTAAAATCAGGCTTTGTCTGTAAAATGCTTTCCCTTATTAAGGCCTGATTGATAATGATAGATTAATTTTAATTGTGAATATATCATGAGCCCATAAATAGCATTCCTATTGTTGTTGCCAGAATTTTTGCATTTACAGTATATTTACAAATAAGTTGAACATGTATAAAAATCCAAATAGTTGTGAATGTAGTTCCTCTCTTATGGATTAATGCAATGGATGCCACTTGCACAGTGTTTAGCAGAGTGTCATTATTTCCTGTAAGACTAACTGCAGAATTTTGCAGAAACCATCAGGGTCTGAGTTCTTTCCTACAGAGAAGCTATTCATACTTTTTGTCATCTCACCGATAATGGGTTTGGAAGACATGTGTGTCTTTTTCATATTCTGTTAGGCTAGGGTGGTCAGGTAACCTCCTTCATACCAGAAGGATTATGGTATTCCCAACTCTTTCGGCTGTCTCTACCCAGTAATTTTGTGGTAAACTGGGTTTCAAGGAAAAAGGAGAAACATTTTTTTAAAAAACAAAATAAAATAGGTAAGCATGCATCACAGGTGCTACTGAAAAGTCTCTGTGTCGTGTGCAAAGCTACAAAGCTTTGTGGTCAGGTCAGGGGGGCATGTTGGTTAATAACAGTCAAAGCGGTTGCTGCTGTTGCACATAATCTAAGTAGGGTTGCATCGTCAGAAGCATCCCAAACCCTGAGATTTCAGCGGCAGGCCTAGAGTTGCCAGGTGTCCAGTTTTCACCCAGAGACTCTGGTTTTGGGGGGGTCCTCTCCAGGCCTCCAGGTGAGTCACTTTAATCTCCAAACTCTTAGCTTTCATTAAAAAAAATAGATTAAGTTTCTGGGTGGTCTGGTTCAAAAGATATAAGCCAAAATGTCAGCCCCCCTCCTGCACCCTGCAACTTCTGTTAGTACTAGCTGTTCTAATCCCGGCCCTTTCAGGTTTTTAGCCAATAAGTAAAGTCAGGGTTGTGATTGACAATAGCAATAGCTAAACCTCATTTCAAATTCTGAGAACAGTTTCCTTCTCCTGCTTGTCTCACATCAGGAATTCAGTAAATACATAGCTTTCAGCAACATAGAGTCCTTTCTCTGTACAGGACTGAGACTTGCTTTTGAGTAAAGATGCATAGGATTGCACTACAACAGAAGATCACAGCAGGATCTTGGTAGGCATAATAACATGCAGGGGTTTTTTTTTAATTACTTGCAAAAAATGGCATATGATACTTTTTATCTTTCAAATAACTTTGGAACAGAAGTTTTAAAAGTATACATGCTGCAATGTTATACTTTTCTAATTAAGGAGTCAAACAAGTTTAGATTTTACTGGACTGTTGAAGAGGGCAGTATGTCTTATTCATAACCTGTTTTGAAAACCTTGCCAATATGAAGTTTTTCTGGGAGTAAAGCTGCAATGCTAATTCCACATACCTGGGAGTTAACCCCATTGAATTCAGTAGGACTTACTTTTGAGTAGTCATGATTAGGATTGTGCTGAAAATCAATGGGACTTCTGAGTGAACTCCCACTCTGATCCTTTTTTTTTTCTTTAAAGCTGTTATTCGGGGCTTACTTAGATGTCACTGCTTTTATTTGGCAGGAAACTAATACTTATTTGTTTTAAAAAATGTTCTGCAATGGCCAACTGGTTTTGGCAGTAAACTATTATATGGGGTGTATGTATTTTTACATCTCCAGTGTGTGCAGATATGGAATATTTCCAACAACCCTGTGAGGGAGGGTTGGAAACCAAGGCAGCTCCCATCAAGAAATAAAGCCTTTTAAAATCAATTAACCATAAAACAAATATAAAACAGTTGCAAAACAGTTTAAAGTGGCATGATTCTGAATTTTGGATTGGGTGAGTGAAGTTCCTTATCACTGAAGTGCAGACCTGTGCATGCTTTCCTGTCTGAGTAAGCCCCACTGAATACATTGGGACTTGCTTCTGAGTAAACATGCATACAATTGCACTATAAATATCTTTGCAGGTTGTGTAAATAACAAACATCTTTGACATTCATGCTTATATAAATATTTTTTCATACTATGTCTTGATATGTATCTGATTGCACACTAAGGTTGTAAATCATTATTTACAAATTATTATTTCCTCTACATTTTAAGTGTGCCCTTCTTCCTTGGGGTGGTCATGGTACTCCTCTATTGTTTTCACCCTGAGGGACAGATTAGGTTGAGAGATGGTCAACAGTAAATTTTGTAGCTTATTTCCATTTAAAAATTTAATTAAAATGATTTATACATAGGCAAAGTTTATGAAGTAATGCAGATCAACATAATACATTTAAAGCACATCCAACTTGCATTTAAAGAGCATGATGTCCCCCAAAGAATCCTGAGAAGTGTAGTTTCCCTCTCACAATTATAGTTCCCACCAACCTTAAACTACAGTTCCCATTATTCTGTGGTGGGATTCATGTGCTTCAAATGTATATTGAATGTGCTTTAAATGCATGGTATGGATCTGTCCTAGTATGCTGTGCATACATTAGTGAATTGAAAAGCACTATTGTAAAAGATATGTTTTTAAACATAACTGTAGCTCAGTGGTAGGACACATGCTTTGCATGCGAAGGTCCAAAATCCAATCTCTGGAAGAGACTATTGACTGGAAACCTGGAGAACCAATGCTAGTCCATGTCATCGGTACTGAACTAGATGGTACCAAATGCCGTGACTCAGTACAAAAGAGGAAAAAGACACAAGGGCCATAGTGACACTGAAATTTATTTATGTATTTTATTTATATACTGTTTTATTGTAAAAACACTCAAAACTGTTTAGAGAAGGAAATAAAACAAAAGAACAATTTTTACCGGAAGAGTTAACTCTAATAGATACCTTTACTACATTGCCGACGGAGACAAAATTACAAATTCGGACTAAATTGGGAAAACTAATATCTACACTTGAAAAATTAGAACATAAAGAAGAAAATCAAGACCAAGTTACCCTAAATAATATAAAAAAGAGTGATCAACAATCCCCACAGAAGTCTGTAAATGAACATATCATCAAAAGTGGGAAGATGGAAGTTCGAACTGTACCTTTGTACAATAAAACTAAAAACTGACAATACGAAAGCTCAAAAACACACAATTTGAAGATTGTATCATGGAATATGGCAGGATGGAAGAATAAAATAATGGACCCAACTTGTATGAATTTTTTAGATCAATTTGATATCATATTCATACAAGAAACTTGGGAATTAGAAGAACTGCGTCTAAATGGATATTCGATATATCAATTGGAAGCTATGCCTAGCAAGAGAGGCGGACGCCCAAGAGGAGGCCTATGTATTCTCATTTCTACTACAATTAATGTGCCAATTGTTAAATGTGATCCATTACCTGAATTAGCAATTGCGGTACTCTTAAAGCTCTCTTGTTATACCCTGATGTTACTCAATGTGTATTTACCACCGAGCAAAAATAACGAAATGGCTAAGAATAATATAGCTAAGTTGGAACATTATATAATAGAACTAAATACATTACATCCTGAGGCCCTATTATTAATAGCCGGTGATTTTAATGCAAGAATGGGACCATCAGATGAAATATTATTCACAAAATATCAAATGACGTGCCCCTATTTGGACGGCCCAAATATTATCCCAACAAGGCAGGCAAAAGACAGGGGTGTAAACTATACTGGCTTCTGCCTAATACAAATGATAATAAACTTAAATTTAATTCTTTTAAATGGTCGCACAAAGGGAGATCTAGAAGGGGAATATACTTTTATATCCAGTAGAGGAACATCTACAATAGATCTGGGAATAGTGTCACAGGAGTTGTACCAAATTGTTGAGAAATTTAGGATAATGGAGCGACCTGAAAGTGATCACTTACCTATAACTATTGAACTTTCAGGTGGTGAAAGTCAAATCTTTATTGAACCACAATCTTTTCCGAGCACTGTTTATGAGATTCGTCCAAATAGGATACAATGGAGACCCAAATTGGAAAAAGAGTTTATATCAAGGTTAAATTCACATGATTGCCTTGTTTTAAAGGAATCTATATTGTTAAATACTCAACAGACTAATCCATACCACTATTTTCATAAATTGATAAATATTCTCCAGATGACATTTGTTTCGGATACAAAGACCAAATATAATAATAGGCTGAAGCACTCTAAACCCTGGTTTGACCAGGAATGCGTAGATAAAAAGAAATATTTAATAGCCAACTTCAAAGCATATAATCAGGATAGATCCCCTGAATTACTACAGATCTATTGCGAAACAAGAAAACAATATAAACAATTACTAAATAAAAAAAAGAAAACAGAATGTACATTACTCTGGCAACATATTATAAATGCTTCAAAATCAAAAAATTCATCCTTGTTTTGGAGCTTAATAAGGACAAATTGGCCAAAGACTTACACCAATATAGACTCCTATATCCCGGCGCAAGTTTGGGAAGATTATTTTTCCAACATATATAGGAACAATATGCCCGAACAATCTAACATCAAAAGAACTAAGTTGATGCCTCCGGAATGGGACCCCGTTTCTAGGAAAGAAATTCTGGATCTAATAACACAGTTGAAACCAAACAAAGCCCCAGGTCCAGATAACATTCCTGCGGAAATTTTTAAATCGAATGCAGAATGGTGGGCTCCAATATTGGCGGTCTTATTTACATATATTGACCGTACTACGCAAATACCTAGAGACTGGGGTGGCGCTGTAATCATTCCAATATATAAAAAAGGATCAATATCTGATCCGGCCAATTTTAGGCCTATTAGTCTACTAAACATAATTAGTAAACTTTATGCGGCCCATTTACATAATAAATTAAAATTTTGGATTGACACTGAGCATATCCTAGCCCAGGAACAAGCTGGCTTTAGGACTGGACGCTCCACTACTGATCAATCTCTTATCCTCCAACATTTGGTAGATAAATATTCAACAAAAAAGGGAAATATGCTATTTACCGCTTTTATTGACCTAAAGTCAGCTTTTGACTCAATATCTAGATCTAGATTGTGGGAAAAGCTTGGCAAAACTAATATAGATCCTCGATTGCTGCTATTAATTAAAGGGATGTATGAGAACACCTATCTTCAAGTGAAATGTAATAATAAAGGACATCTTACAAAGCCAATAGCCACATTTAAAGGGGTCAAACAAGGTTGCATCCTGGCTCCACTTCTCTTTAATATCTACATAAATGAGATAGTTGACTTTCTAGCACCTGTCATCTCCCACCCTCCCAGGATGGCTGAAATACCAAGAGACTTACTTCTCTATGCAGATGATATAATTTTGTTCTCGAGATCACCTATTGGCTTAAAACGACTATTGTCAAAGCTGGCGACATTCTGTACAAACGAACAACTTGAAATAAATTATGGAAAATCAAAAGTCATGATCTTTAAAAAGAAACAAAATAGATCAAAACACCGCTGGCAGATAAATGGGCATTTAATAGATCAAGTTACTACCTTTAAATACCTGGGAATAACTTTTCAGGCTTCAAATTCATGGCAAATGCATAGGAAGATGATAGTTATGAATGCAAGAAGAACTCTTAAAGCTCTGCTATCCTTTTTTTATAATAAAGGAGGACAAATAATACCATCAATTATTACAGTCTTTAAGACAAAAATAATACCACAATTGATCTATGGCATGCAAGTCACTACATGTCAGAATTTTACAACTCTGGAGGCGATACAAAACAGTTTCCTTAGATCTATCTTGGCTGTTCCTTCCTGCATACCTAATTTTATTTTAAGATTGGAAGCAGGATTACAAACAATTGAATCCAATGTTTGGGCCCATAGAATTATATGTTGGTTAAAATTATTGTTTAATCCCGAGATGTTGGTATCTTATATATTAAAGGATAGTCATCAATCCACCTGGAAACAAATGCTGATAAATAAAATAACATCATTAGGTTTTTCCATACCAATAATTTTAGAGCTGGGATATGTAAAAGCTAAAATAAATATTCTGCAGAGAATTAAAGATATAGATTATCAGCAACATTTGATGTTAATGCGAAAACATAGGTATAATTTAAAACCTTTGACACCTATGCCATATTTAGCCAATCTTACCATACCAAAATGGAGAAGGGCGTTTACGCTGGCAAGATTTAATATCTTGCCATCAGCGCTGTTAGAGGGTAGATACAAGAAAGTTCCTTATAATGATAGAAAATGCCCTTGTGGAAATGGAGAAATTGAAACTGTCACTCATGTTCTATTTTATTGTCCCTTTTATTCTGAAGTTAGATCTCAACTTATCGCGCCTATTATAAATTCCCTTCCAGGTAGAACTGATGTTTTTTATACGGAATATTTATTAGCAGATAGCTGTAATGATTTAACAGAGAGAGTAGCTAAATACTGTGCCATAGCCATTAAATGCAGGAAAGCCTTAATAAAATGATGGTAATATTGTAGCCATAAGGGCTTAAGCTAAAATAATTCGCACTTTAAATCCATGGCAAAACTGACATTTTGGGATTTAGATAGAGAAAATGTCTAGATAAATGTCTAGAAAAGACCTGTAGTCTATGCTTGTTCCCAAACGAAGTTTTAATTATTTTGATTAACATTGTGATGATTTTAACATATTCTGAATTGGTATACTAATTTTATTATTTTTGTTGCATATAGTGTTTTAATATTTTAACCTTTCTAGGAGATAAAATGTATATATATATGGATACTTATCTGGTCAATGACCGTAATAAACTGAACTGAACTGAACTGAACTGAACTGAACTGAACTGAACTGAACTGAACTGAACAAAAGTATTGGAAAAAACAGTTAAAAACAGTTATTTAAAAACATTCAAAATAATAAAACCAACAATGAGCTGAAAACAGATAAAAAACATAATAGCTTCTATATGCGTGGGTAGGCTTGCCTAAACAAAAATGTTTTTAGCAGGTGCTGAAAAGAGTACAATGAAGGCACCTAATGTAAATAGGCAGGGAGTTCCAAAGTGTAGGTAATGCCACACTAAAGGATCAATTTCTTACAAGAGCAGAACAAGTACTATGTAGCACCCGTAACATGGAAAGCACACATTGAACTTGGCCTGGTAGCTAATTGGCAACTAGTACAGATTTCGCAGCAGAGGTATTATGTGCTGATAGGGTCCCACTCACATCAGCAATTGTGCCACAGCATTCTGCACTAACTGCAGCCCGTGGGTCAGGTTGTGCTGCAAGGGGATTTCTGTGTCCTTGGCTGACTGGCTGCCAGGATTTTTTTAGTTTTAGTTAGGAACACTGACTGGTTGTGGGATGCTCAGTTTTCTGTCTTACTCATAGGAATCCTGTTGTGGTTGGTATGGTATTGCATTTGGGAAATCATCACTGTCATTTCTTTTTCTAGTTGCATTTCATTTACCTCTGACCTTATTCCCTTACATCCATAGAAGCAACAACAGTGGTTCCATGCAGTCAGCTCAACACACTTGTTATTTGCATGATGGTTTGTTTCTCGCCCAATAGTGGTAAAAGAGAATTCACATACTAGGAAGTGTGGCTTCAATTGCTGTTGTTCCCAAGCTACTGCCTGTGAAGGTAGACCAAACTATGTGTGTTTTCTCTGTCAATTATTACTCACTGGAATTGGGTTGGCTGTCAAAGTGAGTTTATAGCAGCCCACAGAGTAGGCAGGAAAGAGTAGATAATCTTCTTAACTCTTATTCATTTCTCAAACCTCTCTCTGCAGTGAAGGGTCAAGTCTATAAAGTCGTTTGGAGCAACCATGTTAAAAGGCAGGCAGGAGGTTGCCAACCCTGCTTTAATATGGATATAGTTGTAGAGGATCCCTAGTCAAAGCTTACCAACAGCACAATCCTAACAGTATCTACTCAGAAGTAAATCCTGTTGAGTTCTATGGGGCTTAGTCCCTTAGTTAGTTTGTTTAGAATTGCAGCCTTCAGGGGCATCCATCTTTATTTCTGAGTGCTCCAATCTAACATCTCCACAACATTAGGCTCCCTCCTTCCTACAACGGCTTTCTGGTGATTGGCCTGGCCTGAGAGCACTTAAAGCCTCCCTGTGAGAAGCAAGTAGGCTAGATTGAATGTTCCTTACTGAAGCTCTCTAAGCAGGGGAGAAGGAATTATCTCATCTGTTCAGCTGGACCTAGAAACATCCTCATTTAGCTAAGATTCCTATTTTAATTTCCAATCAGAGAATTTTTTTTGTTTGAATGGTATGCTCCAAGCAACTGTGGTTGATGCTTAATGTACCATGCTTAATGACACCACTAGGGCACACCCCGTGATATCATTAGGGCACACCTCATAGCATCACTAGGGCCTGCTTCTGAAATCTCAGGGTTTGAGATGATTCTGACCGGGCAACCCTAGGCAGGCCCTAATAATGTCATAGGAGAGGCCCTGGAGCCAGTTACATCCCATCAGTGGGGTGAGGAAGAACTTCCTCCTCCTCGCAACCCCCCATGGGATGCAGCCAGTTCTGAAGCCAGGGGTTCATGAACGGGCTTAAATCTCCCCAGGGAAGGAAGGTTTGGGACTATTGATGCAGCCCCCCCCCAGCCTTGGCCTTAACAGACCTGGACTCAGTGGTGGGCTGGATAACGGCCAATAAACTGAGTCTGAATGCTAGCAAGACAGAGGTACTCTGGGTTGGTGGTTCCCAAGTTCGGATAATTGGTCAGTTGCCTGCTTTGGATGGGGTTGTACTCCCTCTGAAAGAGCAGGTTCATAGTCTGGGGGTGCTCCTGGATCCATCTTTGATGCTAGAGGTTCAAATGGTCTCAGTGGCTAGGAGACAGCTGCAGCCATTTCTGGACAGGGATAGCATGCACTGGTAACCTCCAGGTTGGATTACTGTAATGTGCACTATGTGCAGCTGCCTTTGAGGTTGGCCCAGAAGCTGCCTTTGAGGTTGGTCCAGAAGCTGCAGCTTGATGCAAAATGTGACAGCAAGACTGCTCACTGGGGCAGGGTTTTGCCAACATGTCATCCAGCTGCTGAAAGAATTACACTGGCTGCCCATTAGGTACTGGGCTAAGTTCAAGGTTCTGGTTTTGATGTACAAAGCCCTATACCCCTTGAGACCATGACACCTGAAAGATCATCTTTCCTCTTATATACCCAGTCGATCTCTACACTCTGCAGATACCATATTATCAGGAGGTCCATTACTCACAACACAGGAAGTGGACCTTTAGTGTAGTGGCACCTACTCTTTGGAATTCCCTCCCCTTAAATATTAGACAGGTGCCATCTTTTGGCACCTACTACAGACCTTCCTCTTTCAACAAGCCTTTTAGGTAAAGATATTATCCCAGTCTGCATGTGTGTTGGAATTGCTTTTTAAGATTTTTTTTAAAGCTTTATTAAGAAGATGTTTAAAAATGTTTTGTTTTAATATGTTTTTCAAGATGTTGTGTTTTAATATATTTTAATGTTTTTTTCTGATGTTTTAGTGTGTTTTAGTGTTTTTGTTTGCCCCCTTGGGCTCCTGCTGGGAGGAAGGGCGGGATATAAATTTAATAATAATAATAATTTTTAAAAATAATCTCCCCGGGGAAGGCTCCAAAGCTGGGGGCGCATCAATGGCCTAAATCTCCCTGGGGAAGAGCAATTTGGGCCTGTTGCCACACACCCCCAACCAAAAACTGAAGATTCAGGTGCCTCACCCGGAGACCCAGGGACTACTCAAAAATATGAGAGTCTCCAGGTGAAACCCAGAGACCTGGCAATGCTAAATCTAAGGAAGATGGAATGTGAAGAGCTGCACATGCTCATGCCTCCTCCACCACCACCTCTGTGAAGCACCATCACCATTGTGAAGTATGGAATGTGCAATCAGAGAGGAAAATGGTCAAGCAGTTCCCAACCTATTAAATACTGTCACTTATAGTGCAATCTTATGAGTGTCTACTCAGAGAAGTCCCCTTGTGTTCAGTAGGGTTTACTCCCTGATAAGTTATAATCATACACAATGAAGATAAAAGCCATTGTTAGACCTGAAATCTCTGTAAGGCATCTATGGTAAGGCAGAAGGGTAGACAAATTTTGTCTTTTCAAAATAAACATTTCCCCCCCAAAGATAGCAATATTAGGTTTGTCTTGGGGATTTCCAACATGCCATTGGGGTGTGAACAAAAAGGAATCTTTCCCTGTCCTGGTACAAAAAAAAATGATTTCCCTGCACTTAGAAATATAGAAAGTCACATAGAAGACTAGACTGAACTCTTTTCCCTCACCTGCTCGTTTTCTGTGTGCAAGGATATTTTTTAGGTGGAGGAGCATTAAAGCAGTTGAAATACAAGAAAAGTCACTGCTCTTTGGATACAGGATGCAGCTTGACTCAACTAGCCAGACTTTTATTAAGATATACAGAGCTTTGGTCTTCTTGTAGTTTTGTATCTAGTTGTATCCAAACTAAGTTCTAACCAGATTATACCCACTGAAATTAATGGACCTGTTAGTCATGTCCATTAATTTAATTGGGTCTACTCTGTGTATGACTAATGTCAGATACAACCTCTTCTTCTAGATTTTAAATATCCAGGATAGGAGATTTTCCTCTCCTCCCCCCCCCACGGCCCCTTGGATTGCAGAGGTCACCCAGAAGGTAGCCTCATCATACCTATTTTTATTTAATGTTTTTATGTAAACTTTTATTTCTTTTTTAAATAAGAACCTGTGGCCCTTCAGATGTTGGTGGATTACAACTCCCCATCATCCATAACTAATGGCCATGCTACCTGGGGCTGATGAGAACTGGATTTCACCAACTTCTCGAGGGCCTCAGGTTCCCCAATTATATCTGGGATATGCAAAATCTTGTTATACTTCCAGCATAGTGTATCATTTTAGTACTAGCCACATATAAAGTAAGAATAAGCTCTACCACCACTCTAGCACTGTTTCTGCCAGGCATCAACCAATTATTCCAATATGACTTTTGCAAATTAACTCTTTGTGAAAAGTAACCACACCAACATAGGATAAAAAATCTTCCTTATGAGAATGATTTTTCTTTTTTTTTCTTATTCAAGGACACAGAAAAGTTCTCCCTTATCTATCCTTTTTCCTTCTTCGAAGTGATTTCTTGCATGCCTACTCTGTTCAGTTTTAAGTCAAACACTGACTACTATATCCATTTTAGGAACACTATTACCCTATTCACATTTTAAAAAACCACCAATCTTATGAGTGTCTGATTTGGACATTATCAAACATTAACTGAAATGACAAAACATTTTGATTCAGGTTATTGGACACATATCAAAGTATCGTTACAAATCATAGTTATCTTTAAAATATAAGAAAAGAGTATATGCAAACTGAGGGTGTAGCTGATGTTATGTTTATATCTATTGCACAGTTTTACAGCTTGTGCAAGACAAATTACTGCAAACAAATGTATTATCAATTCCCACTTTTTCTTTTAACACTAGAATGAAAACATTTTATTTTGGATTCTCATTAAGAAGATGAATTAGGCTACAATTATAAGAATACTTAAATATAATAAGGCTTAGTTCTGAGAAAACATGTTTGGAATAACACTGCATTCTTGAGTTTACATTAGTATATTTTATGTATCTATATCCCTTGTACCAGCAATCCATTATGGTGCTGATAATGATAACTATTGGCAGGGGACTGACTATTCTTTTGGTTGCTGGCCGAGGTATTGCTATGGCTTTCCCACAAGATGTAGTGATTTAAAGCCATCCAGGTTGGTGACAAAGAGGATTAGACAAATTCATGGAGGATACGGCTATCAGGGGTTACTAGCCATGATGCTGTGTTCTGTCTCCACTGTCAGAGGCAGTATGCATCTGTATACCAGTTGCTGGGAATCACATGTGGGAAGAGTGCTGTTGAACTCAGGACTCGCTCTTGGGCTTCCCAAAGGCATCTGTTTGGGTACTGTGAGAACAGCATGCTGGACTGATGAGCCTTTGGTTTGATGCAGCAGGGCTCTTATGTTCTCATGGGGGGGGGGAATCTCCCTTCTGGGTGGTTAGCATTTATCATGAAACTTTAACCAAGCTCAATAAAGAAAGACAAAGGACACTTCTCAGTCAATTGTCTTATACGTGAAAGAAAACTATCATTTTCTGAATGAAGCATCCACAAAGAACATTATTTTGATGCCTATTAACTTAATAATTTCTTCTTTGCAAGGAATTGGATTCTTTCTACTTTGCTGCATGATTTTTAAATACAACGTTAAATGCAACTTAGATTTTTTTTTTACTGTTAGACTGCAGTAACAAAGAAATGGGCATAAACTTAATTTTAAATGTAATAAGCTGATTTTTCCACCAAAAGCCTGTTAAAATGCAAATTGGATACACCAAGCCTTTTATATGGTTTTTGGAATCACCACAAAGTTTTTAAAAAAGTAAAGAAAATGGAGTCTGGAGAGAGCTCATATGCATTTTATAAAGAGCTTCTGTTGCAGCTTATTCTAGTCAGGAAGCTTCTCCATGCTTAGGCAGACAAGCTCAGAGACTGCACAGTTCCTTTGTTTTCTAGTCTCAGGAGCTTCTCAGGATTTGCCCACAGTTCCCTAAAGTCTTAAAAACCATCCTTAGGGATGTGTTATTCAGCAGTTTTAATAGTGATTAGTGCCCAAATGCTGGACAAAAAAAATAGACTTTAACTAAAAACACATCCGTTTTACATCCTGAGCCATAGAAGAACTTCTCAGGAAAATTCAATTCATACCGTATCTGAGTTTTACAATCTGAACAAGCCTGTACGCTGAATCAAATATTCTGAACAACAGTAACATCGCTTCATTTGTAGAAGAGAGATACAGAGGCAAGATAGAATATGCTTCAATGAATAATCTGAGTTCTGGATGACTGACAAAGCCCAACTTCGAGAGAGATGGCCCTGCAGAATTGTAGACCATGGAACCATAATTCAGTTTGATGCAAAATCAACACCATTTATTTTTGCAGCATAGTTGTGCAGTCTCATCCTCCATTACTCAGACGAAAGCACAGTCTTTAGACAGTGAACAACTTTGAGTATTTCACCTTTAGTAGTAATGTTAGGTAGACTTCTTGTTCAGTACTGTCCTCAGCTGACGTCTGTCTAAACCAATTTCACTTCTGAGCCAGGACAAGCTATGCCTCTGGCAAAAATGTATAGTTATGGTCTGAGAAAAATTACAGTAGGGCCCTGCTTATACGGCGGGTTCCGTTCCGGACCCCCGCCGTAAAGCGGAAAACGCCATAAAACGGAACCCCATTGACTTTAATGGGCCGCGTCACGCGAAAATGACACGACAACGGCGCAAAATGGAAAAAAAAACCTTTAAAATTGGAAATGAAAGGTGCCGCATCAGTGGAACGCCTTAAAGCGGAATGCCGTAAAGCGGGGCCATACTGTATAATCATTTAGTATAGCCAATCAATATACAGAGTAAAGGGATTGCTGTACTTATCTTTCAATAACCTGAATACTAGAAGAATCACCTACATTTAGGTAGTTGCAGAAGGCAGCAGAAAGCAAAAGCAAAACATGAGCAACATAGTCCATCAAAAACGTGCAGGGGAAGGGGAGGTAAGTTTTTAAACCACAAGTCCCAGTTCAGAAAACACACTAAGCCAAACTTTGGCTTAGGTTACAGCAGTAAAAACAGCTAGGAAGGAACTCCTCTCCCGGAGACTGCACGTTTGTGTGATCTTGTTAAGCCATTGTTGGGTGAACTAGCCTATAGTGATAGCAATCAATCATATCTTTCCTGCCACACCCTATTTATAGAGAGGTAGCAGATCTAGGGGCAGCTGCTACTAAGCTGCCCTAAAAACTAAGGGAGATCTTGAGATAAAAAATGAAAACAAGGAAGCATTCAAATGAGGAAATGTTGTAGTAATGGGTCACTTCAACTACCCTGACACAGACTAGCTATGCTTCTGTTCCAGTCATGACAAAGAGGTACCATGTTTAGATACCTCAAGTGACACTGCCCTAGAACAGTTGGTCATAGATATGACCAGAGGAACAGTGACCCCAGACTTAATCTTAGGTGGCACCCAGGACCTGGTGCAAAATGTGTTATTGAGATGATTGGGAGTATGACTGTAGTGGTATAAAATTAAACATATATATAAATGGCCTCAAATGCAAAGATGTATCACTGAACACTAAAGTCAGGATCATTCAGACCATGGTGTTCCCAATCTCTATGTATGAATGTGAAAGTTTGACAGTGAAAAAAGCGGGTAAGAGAAAAATCAACTCATTTGAGATGTGGTGTTGGAGGAGAACTTTGTGCATACCATGGACTGCAAAAAAGACAAATAGTTGGGTGTTAGAACAAATTAAACCAGAACTGTCACTTTGGACACAGCATGAGAAGACATTATTCACTAGAAAAGACATTAATGCTGGGAAAAACAGAAGGGAGTAGAAAAAGAGGAAGGCCAAAGAAGAGATGGATTGATTCCATAAAGGAAGCCACAGACCTGAACTTACAAGATCTGAACAGGGTGGTTCATGACAGATGCTCTTGGAGGTCGCTGATTCATAGGGTCACCATAAGTCGTAATCGACTTGAAGGCACATAACAACAACATAAATGGCCAACTGCCAAGAAAATCCAACACAATCACATTTGACTTCAAAAGAGGAAACTTCCCCAAAATGAGGGGCTTGGTAAAAAGAAAATTGAAAGGCAAAATTCAGAGGGTCAAATCACTCCAAAATGCTTGAGAGTTGTTTGACAACACAATATTAGAAGCTCAACTGGAGTGTATACCACAGGTCAAGAAAGGTACCATCAGTGCCAAGAGTATGCCGGCATGGGTAACAAGTAGAGTCAAAGAAGCTATTAGAGGCAAGAAGTCTTACTTTGAAAAATGGAAGCCTTTTCCAAATGAGGAGAATAAAAAGAAACACAACTCTGGCAAAAGAAATGCAAGCAAATAATAAGGGATGCTAAAAAGGTATCTAAGGTGCACATTGCTAAAAGCATAAAAGCCAGCCCCCCGCCCAATTAAATACATTCAAAGCAGAAGACTGTCTAGGGAGTCCTTGTAGACCGGTGGAGTACAAGGGAGTTAAAGATGTCGTAAAGCAGGATAATGAGATTACAGAGAAGTTAAATGAATTCTTTGCATCTGTCTTCACAGTGGAGAATATAGGTCAGATCCCTATGCCTGAACTAACTTTTGCAGAAAGGGAGTCTGAAAAACTGAGACAAATAGTGATAATGAGAGATGAAGTTATAGGCTTAATAGACAAAATAAAAACTGATAAATCGCCAGGTTCAAATGGCATCCACCTGAGTTCTCAAAGAACTCAAATGTAAGATTGCTGATCTTCTAACAAAAATATGTAACTCATCCCTCAGATCCTCTTCCATACCTGAGGACTGGAAAGTGGACAATGTAACACCAATCTTTAAAAAGGGATCCAAGGGGAGTCCAGAAATTACAGGCCAGTTAGCTTAACGTCTGTTCCAGGAAAACTGGTGGAAAGTATTATTAAAGACAAAATAACCAAGCATATAGAAAAGGGAGTCTTGCTGAACCAGAATCAGCATGGCTTCTGCAAGGGTAAGTCCTGTCTCACTAACCAGTTAGAGTTCTTTGAGAGTGATGTGATGTTCCTATATTAATGTACATATGGTAAGTGTTGTTGTTTTAGAAGATACATGGTAAGTGGAGTGAAAGAGGAGGGGGAGTGAATGGGCAGTAGAATGCAAGATGATTGGCTGAGTGTTTAAAATGGCTGAATGTATAAAAGGAAGAGTGAGAGTGGAATCGGGGGGGGGAGAAGAGAACTGAGTGGGTTGGTTGGTGGGGTTTAGAGAGTTGTTTGCCAGAAGGGAGGTGGAGTTCGGATTAGTATTGAGTAAAACCATATGCTTATGTGCCTTAAGAAGAAATCTTGTTAATCTTGTTAGCTTTGTTATCTGTAATAAATACTTAATTTGGTTTACCAAAGGCCTGATGCTTGGCTGGGGTTTCACAGACCAGAAGGGAGGGTAAGGTAATGACCAAGGCTGAAGGGGAACTGTAACAAATGGTGGCAGCGGTGAAGAGAATAACAATACCAGTATTCAGAGTCTCTGGGAATACTAGTATTGGGACATTACTGGTGGTTGCCTAGCAGGGGGATCTGTTGAGATCTGTGCTAGAGCGGGGAGAGAAACCATAAGAGAGAGCGGTCCGGACTGGTGAAGTCCCTGGTGGTGCCTAGAGACAGGCAGTAACCACGAGCAGGTAGGAACCTGACAGGGAGAGCCAGGGAAGGACGCATCACACGTGGTGTCAGTAGCGGTGGGATACGAACAACAGAGAATCCAGATACAGTGGTGTGGCAAACAGAAATAACAAAACAAGATTTCTTGTGAGAGTGACTGGCAAAGAGTGTGTGGCAAAGAGTGAGTGAACTCAAACACCATGGCTGAATATATAAAAATGAAAAGAGAGGAGCTGGTGGAGAAGTGCATAACATTCAATTTACCTCATGAGGGTAAAGGGGTAGATGAATTGAGGGTAGCACTTATAGGATTTGCAACTGCCCAGCAAAAACAACCTGTCAGAGAAGAGACCCCAGAAGGATATTTAAGCAATCCCGCTTATATAGAGTACTTGAGAGAGAAGTTAAGATGGGAGGCTGAGGAAAAAGACAAGCAGAGGGAGTTGGAAGCTGAGAGATTGAGGAGGGAGGCTGATGAGAAAGAAAAGCAGCGGGTCTTTGAGGTTGAGGAAAAAGATAAACAGCGAGAGTTGGAAGCTGAGAGATTGAGGATGGAAGCTGAGAAGTTGAAGATGTAAACTGAGAGAATGAGAATGGGGTTTGAGGAGAGGGAGAAGCAACGAGTAGTGGATGCCGAATTACAAGTAGAAAAGTTAAAATTTGAAAGAGAGAAGTTTCATTCTGATGAAACAAGAAAGGACAGAGATGGAGCGAAAATAAAAATTACTCCAAAGGACTTTGCTGTCTATGAGCCTGGTCAAGATCCTCAAATTTACCTCAGCACCTTTGAAAAAGCAGCTCAGTTGTGGGGGCTACCTGAAGATAAATACATGCAGTATTTATCAAACCTGATTAAAGGGGAATTGGCTGAGGTATACCAATATTTCCCCTCAGACAGGCCCGTCACCTATGCTGAATTCAAAGAAGCAGTGTTTAAAAGATTCAGACTGGGGCCTGATTATTTTAGAAAGCTTTTCAGAAATTGCCAGATACAGACAGGGAGGTCTTTTGTGGAACTGGGAGCAAAGTTGATGGATATATTTGGAAAGTGGATGAGTAGTGCCAAAGCTCAGTCAGTGGAAGAGGTGAAAAGCCTCATGATACTGGATCAATTATACCATCAGTTACCACCAGAAATAAGGCTCCTGGTCAAAGACCATTCCCCTACATCTGTGCAGGAGGCCGCAGAGATGGCGGATCACTTTGCCTCCAATAGAACTGGCTGGGTGGGGAAAACATCAAGAGAGTTTAAACCCAGACCATATAGTGCTGGCAGAAGGGATGTGGTACCACAGCGAGTGAGTCCTCCATTAAAATCTGAAGGGCACAGGACACCCCAGAGTGGATCTGTGTACCCTAAAAGTGAGGAGAAATTATGCTACAAATGTGGTAGACCGGGGCACCTACGTTTTCAATGTGAGGTTGCCAACCCCATTAGTAATCCTGCTCAGGCAAGGGCAGTAAAAATAGAACCAAAAGATCTAACCACGAAAAACGTTCAGTTCTGCCAGATAAACTGGACAGAAGTAACAGACCTTGATTCAAGTCTGAGAGAGGAAGTGAGTGTACAAGGGGCAAATTATTGGGCATTGCTTGACACTGGTGCCGCTCAGACGTTACTGAGGCCAGATTTAATAAAATCTGAAGAAATATTACCTCAGGAAACAGTGACTATCCAAGGAGTGAGGGGTCAACCAGAGAGTTTGCCTGTGGCCCTAGTGAAAATGGAATGGAGAGGCCGAAAGGGCCAATATAAAGTTGGTATTAATGCCCAGCAACAAGAACCAGTAGTACTGGGAAGAGATGTTATGGGGGCACAGGGGAAAATATATGTAGTGACCAGACAGCAAATTGGCAGAGAAAAAGAAGCCATATTAAGGGGGGTTGAAACAAACAGGGTGGAATCTGTTAACCAGCCTCAGGTCACCATAGCAACCACTAGCAGGCCTGCTGAAGGAGACAAACTGTATCAAGTGGTCTCTGGGGAAGAAGCAGATCAATTCAGGGAAGAGCTGCATAAAGATATAAGTTTGAAGCAGATAAAGGAACAAGCCCTGACCCAACAGATTCCTTTCACTGACAAACTGAGGAATCAAGTTGTGTGTGAGAATGGGATTTTATATAGACTGTGGATGCCTGCTGAGAGAAAGGATGAATGTGAACCAGTGAAGCAATTGATAGTACCTAGCAAATACAGAACCAGATTGCTAGAGGTAGCCCACGATGTCCCATGTGCAGGACATCTGGGAATAAAAAAGACCAAGAGGAGATTGGCTGCACATTATTATTGGCCAAATATCTCCAAGGATGTAAAACAACATTGTCTATCTTGTGGAATATGCCAAAAGGTGGGAAAGAGTGGAGTAAAGACTAAGGCACCCTTAAAGCCCCTTCCTATAATTGGACAACCCTTTTATAGAGTGGGAATAGATTTGGTGGGCCCTTTTTCCAAACCCACAAGGCATGGCAAGAAATATCTAGTGGTGGTGGTGGATTTTGCCACCAGTTACCCAGACGCAGAAGCACTGAGATCTGTAGAAGCCCCTGTAGTGGCAGAGGCTTTATTAAAAATCTTTATGAGGCTGGGTTTCCCTCATGAAGTGCTGACAGATCAAGGCAGTGTATTCATGGGAGAAGTGATGTAATGTATGTGGAAATGTTGTGGTCTAAAACATCTAAAGACCACCACTTACTATCCCGCCACTAATGGGCTAACTGAGAGATTCAATGGAGTTTTGAAGGGCACGATAAGAAGCTATGTTCAAGATCACCCACAAGACTGGGATGAACGTTTGGGATGCTTCTTATTTGCATACAGAGAAGTCCCTCAGGAGTCAACAGGCTTCTCACCCTTTGAACTCATGTTTACTAGAAAAGTGAGGGGACCTTTGGAACTGCTAAAAAATTCATGGGAAGGAACTCTGGGAGAGTGCAAAATTTCTGTAGTAGATTTTGTATTGGAATTCCGCAATAAATTAACATCAATGATGGAAGTAGTGAAAGAGAATTTGAGTCATGCACAGGAGAAGCAAAGTTACTGGTATGACAGAACAGCCAGAGAACGTGTGTATGATGTGGGAGATATGGTTATGGCGTTCATACCCAGGAAACATGACAAATTACAGGCTAACTGGGAAGGACCATATACCATCAGAGAAAGGCTTGACACAGTGATGTATGTAATTACCACAGACCAATTAAACAAAAGCAAAGTGGTTCATGTAAATATGTTGAAGCCTTACCATACCAGGGATGCACAGGTGTTGCAAGTTACCTTATTCCCTGAGGGAAGTGGGCCTGAACTTCCAGATTTGGTACAGGAAAGCAAAGACAAAGGAGGGGTAGATCAAGTGGAATGGTCAGAGGAGGTGAAGGAGGAAGTAAAAGAGGAGATTCTGAGAGTTTTGAAAACCTATAGGAATCTCTTTAGCAACAAACCTGGCCGAACCAGTATAGTTATACATTCCATTGATACTGGAGATCATGCCCCAATCAGATCTGTTCCGTACCGTGTGAATGGGAAAGTTTTGAATGAGATCAAAAAGGAGGTGGAAGATATGCTGGAATTAGGAGTGATCAGGGAATCCATCAGTCCCTGGGCCTCAAGTATTGTCCTGGTTCCGAAAAAAGATGGAACGACAAGGTTTTGCATTGATTATCGGCTAATCAATAAAATTACTGTCCCAGATGTGTATCCTATGCCTAGGGTAGACGCAATGTTAGAGTTATTGGGGGCAGCAACCATTATCTCTACACTAGATCTCTGTAAAGGATTTTGGCAAATGGAACTAGACGAGCAATCCAGATCCAAAACTGCCTTCAGTACACCAGATGGGTTATATGAGTTTGTGACCTTACCCATGGGACTAAGGAACTCACCAAGTTCATTTCAGAGGCTAATCAATACTGTGTTGCGAGGCATGTCAGATTTTGCAGTGGCCTATATCGATGACGTAGCCATTTTTAGCAAGTCGGTGCCTGAGCATGTCCAACACCTGACAACAGTATTGGAGGCCTTAAGAAAAGCAGGCCTCACAATAAAAGCTAAGAAATGCCAGTTTGGACTAAAGGAAGTAATCTATTTAGGACATAAGGTGGGGAGTGGGAAAATCACCCCCTTATGGAGCAAGGTGGAGGCAATACAAGCGTGGCCGATCCCCTTAACCAAAAAACAAGTAAGGGCATTTCTGGGTGTGGCTGGATTTTATAGGAAGTTTGTGAGAAATTTGGGGGAAATAGCAACCCCCTTGCATGAATTAACAAAGAAGAAGTGTTCTGAGCGTGTGGTATGGACGGATGAATGTCAGAAGGCTTTTGATCTACTGAAGCAAGCCTTGTGTCAAGGACCCATATTAATAGCACCAGGCTATGAGCAACCATTCATCGTGGCTACAGATGCGTCGGACCTGGCGCTGGGAGTCGTCTTGCTACAGGAAAGAGAAGGCACCAGACATCCAGTGGCGTACCTGAGTCGCAAGCTGACGCCGAGGGAGAAAAACTATTCGTCGGTCCAGAAGGAGTGCCTAGCGGTCGTGTGGGGACTGAACAAGTTGCGCCCATACGTGTGGGGATGAAGATTCACAGTGACTACGGATCATCGGGCCTTGTTATGGTTGCAGACTATGAAAAACCATAACACTATGCTGCAGAGGTGGTCCTGGGCCCTACAGGACTATCAAGTGGACTTCCAGTTCATAAAAGGCAAGGACAATGTACTGGCCGATGGACTTTCCAGACAAGTGGCTGGGACTGCAGTGACGTGACCAGACAGAGGAACAAAGAAAGACATTTTCCCCATAGAGACTTTTATTTGTTAACGCGACGTATAAATCCTGGAACAGGAATAATACTCTGCTGTTGTTTAAGGGGAGGGAAATGTGATGTTCCTATATTAATGTATATATGGTAAGTGTTGTTGTTTTAGAAGATACATGGTAAGTGGAGTGAAAGAGGAGGGGGAGTGAATGGGCAGTAGAATGCGAGATTATTGGCTGAGTGTTTAAAATGGCTGAATGTATAAAAGGAAGAGTGAGAGTGGAATCGGGGGGGGGAGAAGAGAACTGAGTGGGTTGGTTGGTGGGGTTTAGAGAGTTGTTTGCCAGGAGGGAGGTGGAGTTCGGATTAGTATTGAGTAAAACCATATGCTTATGTGCCTTAAGAAGAAATCTTGTTAGCTTTGTTATCTGTAATAAATACTTAATTTGGTTTACCAAAGGCCTGATGCTTGGCTGGGGTTTCACAGACCAGAAGGGAGGGTAAGGTAATGACCAAGGCTGAAGGGGAACTGTAACAAATGGTGGCAGCGGTGAAGAGAATAACAATACCAGTATTCAGAGTCTCTGGGAATACTAGTATTGGGACGTTACTGGTGGTTGCCTAGCAGGGGGATCTGTTGAGATCTGTGCTAGAGCGGGGAGAGAAACCATAAGAGAGAGCGGTCCGGACTGGTGGAGTCCCTGGTGGTGCCTAGGGACAGGCAGTAACCACGAGCAGGTAGGAACCTGACAGGGAGAGCCAGGGAAGGACGCATCACAAGTGACTACAAGCATATAAGGTAGAGGTGATCCAGTTCTCACAATGTACTTGGACTTTCAAAAAGCTTTCAACAATGTACCTTACCAAAGACTCCTGAGCAAGCTTAACAGTCATGCAATAAGAGGAGAGGTCCTCGTGGATTAGGAATTGGTTAAGTAGCAGGAAGCAGACAGTAGGAATAAATGGCCATTTCTCCCAGTGGAGGGATGTAGAAAGAGGAGTCTTCCAAGGATCGGTACTGGGACCTCTGCTTTTTAATTTGTTCATAATGATCTCGAGTTAGGGGTAAGCAGCACAGTGGCAAAGTTTGCTGATGACACTAAATTGTTCAGGGTTGTTAAAACAAAAAGGGATTGCAAAGAGCTCCAAGAGGACCTCTCCAAACTGAGTGAATGGGTGGTAAAATGGCAAATGCAATGCAATGTAAACAAGTGTAAAGTTATGCATAAGGAAGCAAAAAAAATCTTAATTTCACATACACACTCATGGGGTCTGAACTGGTGGTGACTGACCAGGAATGAGATCTTGGAGTCGTAGTGGATAGCTCGATGAAGATGTTGATGAAGATGTGTGGCAGCTGTGAAAAAGGCAATTTCCACTCTAGGGCTCATCAGGAAAGGTGTTGAAAATAAAACTGCCAATATCATAATACCGATATATAAATCTATGCTGCAGCTGCATTTGGAATACTTATACAATTCTAGTCGCCTTATCTCAAAAAGGTTATTGTAGAGGTGGAAAAGGTTCAGAAAAGGGCAACCAAAATCACCAAAGGGATGGAACAACTCCCCTATGAGGAAAGGCTGCAGCATTTAGGACTTTTTAATTTACAGGAAAAATAAGTAAGAAGTGATATGACAAGTGTATTAAATTTTGCACGGCACGGGGAAAATGGATACAGAATATTTTTCTCCCTCTCTCATAACATCCAATGAAGCTAAATGTTGGAAGATTCAGGACAGACAAAACAAAATACTGTTTCACACAGCGCATAGTTAAACTATGAAATTCACTCCCACAAGAGACAGTGATGACCACTAACCTGGATGGATTTAAAAGAGGATGAGATAAATTCATAGAGGAAAAGGCTATGAATAGCTACTAGCCATGATGACTATGCTCTGCCTCCATAGGCAAAGGCAGTATGCTTCAAAATACCAGTTCCTGGAAACGGCAGGAAGGGAGAGTGCTCTTTGTTCTCAGGTCCTGCTTGTGGGTTTCCCAATGGACAACTAGTTGGCCACTGTGAACACAGGATGCTGGACTAGATGGGCTATTGGTCTGGTCCAACAGGCTCTTCTTAGGTTCTTAAGGCAAGTTAAGTTTCTGAGACATTAGTCTTCAGCTGGTGGATCAGGACCCACTATCAGGTCGCAGCCTGATCTAAGGTAGGTTGCAACAGCAGCACTGCCACCATACAAATATATGGTAAAATATTATGAAATGGGTCCCAAATGTATGTTTGGGTTACAGGTGAGTCATGTAAGCAGTTAGCTGGGCTACATCCTTGGTAAGCAATTAGCTGGGCTATATCCTTGTGTGCACTGGTCCTGCCTTCGGGCCACTTGTTGCTGTTCTCCTACTACCCATCACCAGCTGCAGCATATTTATTTTTTATTTATTTATTGCATTTGTATACCGCCCCATAGCCGAAGCTCTCTGGGCGGTTTACAACAATTAAAAACATTAAAAACAGATATACAAATTTAAAAACACATTTTTAAAAAGCAATTTAAAAATACATGCTAAAATGCGTGGGAGAAGAGGAAAATCTAATCTCTGCTAGTGATTTTGAGCAGACAGAAAGATAGGATGCGAAGGAATATTTATTTATTTGTTTATTTATTATTTAATTTGTATCCTGCCCTTCCTCCCAGCAGGAATGTAACAGTGAATGCTCCCAGTCCCAGAGACACTTTATGTTCATTAAAAATGATACAGTATGTAGTTAACAAACAAACAAACAAAAATCACGAGCAGCGAAATAACATCTAAAAAAATTGTTGAGCTGGCAAGGCTTAACAGTTCATCTTAAACTCATAAGATACATGATACAAGCAATATTTGATCAGCCAATAAGAAAATATGATAATATTACAAATAAGGAACATTTAATTTTCACAAATAGTATCAGGCCTTCAAGTGTGGGTTGTATGTGAAGGTTATACTAGGCACAAGCCAGCCTCTGACCTGTGACCAATCTGGGGTTGGGGCAAAGTTCAGCAGGGATTGTGATGTTGTAAGTTCTTCCTTCCCACTCCAACTTGCCCCTCCTCTCCATCACCAGTCCACAGCTGGTTTTGCCTCTCCCCAGCCTTACGTGTTTGAGGGTATTTTTACTTCTCCAGTGAAAGGTTGCAATGGCAAGGAAAGAAAAAGCCTTACTCTATCCTGGGTTGTAATTAAGAACTGCTTGGCTGAGAGAGTTGGCTCCCATGGTATGTCAAATCTTCAACTCCGACTATTTTTCTACTGTCTGACTCTGACTCCTTCATAACTGGCAAATGTATATTAATTTTTCTACTGTCTGACGCCGACTCTGACTCCTTCATAAATGGCAAATGTATATTAATGTATTAATATTAATAAATTAATATTAATATTAAAATATTAATTTTATTTTGAAGGCAGAATCAGTACATTTCTACCGACTCCGACTCCACCCAAAATTGCTTCCAACTCCGACTCCACAGCCCTGTTGGCTCCTAGACCTCCAAGCACTGCAAAATTTTAAAAAAGCCTCCCCTAATTAGACAGAAAACACACTCACCCCAAACAAAGAAAGCACACACTTCCCCTCCAACCCCAAACACACAGAGAGACAGAAAGCACACACACTGTTTTTTCATAACATGGGTCTCTGTAGAAGTATGATCCAGTAGAATTAAAATGGATCCTCTTGATTTGAACATGGGGTCACCCCACCACCACTATAAAACTCACGCTTATATTGGTGTCTACAGTTTGCACAGTAAGAATAACAGATCTAGTGCTTGTCAGTTTTGCCATGGGACAAAAAATAGATTAAATATATATTTCCTGATTTTTACAAAGGATTCCTTGGGCCCTCCTCCAAAATATCATCAGATCATAAGTCACCTCATGGAATCATAGAACAGTAGCATTGAAAGGAGCTTATACAGCCATCAAGTCCAACTTCCTGCTCAATGCAGGAATCCAAATTAAAGTTCCAGGAAGCAGCTGCCTTAGAAAAACTGAACTCGCAGTTCATGAGCTTAGTAAAACATTGTACCTGTACAAGGAAGCCTTTCTGCACATGCACACTTTGTATGCTGCAGGACTCACCTTTGATGCATCTACAGCTGTGTGTGAAAATTCATTCTCAACTTTGACACATGCGCTGACACCATACAGGTGTTCAGCTTGTCATCAGAGGAAAAACAAACTTCATAGAATCAGAATAACAGAGTTGAAAGAGACCTGTAAGGCCAATCCTCTGCTCAGTGCAGGAATCCAAATTAAACCATACCTGACAGGTTGTTGTCCAGCTGCCTCTTGAATGCCTCCAGTGTTGGAAAGTCCACGACCTCCCTAAGTAACTGGTTCCATTGTCGTACTGCTCCAACAATTAGGAAATTTTTCCAGATGTTCAGCCAAAACTTGAGCTCATTATTCGCCTCTCCCGGTACAAACCGGCCCGTACACTGCGGTCTTCTACGAAGGCCCTCCTCCGGGTCCCATCCCATAAGGAGGCCCGGAGGGTGCTGACAAGATCCAGGGCCTTCTCAGTGGTGGCTCCCAAATTGTGGAATAGTCTCCCCGAGGAGGTGCACTTGGCGCCGACACTATTATCCTTTTGGCGCCACGTTAAAACCTTCCTCTTCTCCGAGGCATTTTAAGCTAATTTAATTTTAATTTAACTCTAATTTCATTGTTAATTTTAATTTTAGTTTAAGTTAATTTTTACTTTAGGTAATGTTGTATTGATTTTAGTTTGTGTTGTTTATACTACTTGTTGCATTGTACTGCGTGATTTTATTGCATTTGTGATTTTATGATATTTGTGTTCGCCGCCCAGAGAGCTGTAGCTAGTCGGGCGGGATAGAAGCTGAATAAATAAATAAATGTCCTGCACTCTGGGACAATCGAGAAGGAATCCTGGCCCTCCTCTGTGTAACAACCTTTCAAGTACTTGAAGAGTGCTATCATTCTCCCCTCAGTTTTCTCTTCTCAAAGCTAAACATGCCCAGTTCTTTAAGTCTCTGCTCATAGGGCTTTGTTTTCAGTCCCCGATCATCCTGGCTGCCCTCCTCTGAACCTGTTCGTTTGTCTGCATCCTTCTTAAACTACTGTGTCCAGAACTGGATGTAGTACTCAAGATGGACCTAGCATCCCATGTAAAAATTGTGAAGAGCCATGTCTTGGATTCATGTTTTAGTGCCACAGTGGCACTACTAAGTGCCAGATCTGTGCTACTTATTATTCAGCCTATAGACACATTGTGGGGAATCTCCGGCCCACAGGCATAATTAGGCCCATCAGGCCTCTGCATCTGGCCCACAATGCCATTTAAGGGAAAGAACAACCACCTGTCAATCAAATGATGTCTCACAGTACTGATCGCCCTGCTGGCACTGCCGTATGTCAGATGGAGTGCGGGGAGCTCTCGCGCTACAGCTGATCGCTGTCGGCTGGAGCTCCCCGCGCTACAGCTGATCGCCCTGCTGGCGCCGCCATATTAGCAGAACGTCAAAAAGCAGGGCCCTACTGTACTAAGACTGGAGATAAGCCACTGCCACCTTTTACTATCAAAGAAAAATCAAAGGCTTACTTCCTATCTTAGTGCTGTGGAACATCATGCCAAGATCAGAGAGGTCTCTGCCTGCTCCTGTGGCTAGAACTTTGAATCATCTGACATAATAAGACATCAGGTGATTGACAGGGGAGTAGTCCAGCCCATCTGTCAAAGTGGCCTCCAGAGGGTGGGCCAGTTCTGGATCCAGGCCTCCAGCTGTATCAAATTTCCCATCCCTAGCGTAACGAAAAACCTCTCTCTCAGCCTCCCATCTGCAATAAGAACAAGACACCCCTCACTTGTAGGGTTATTGTAAGGATTGAAATAATGAATCAATGTTTGTCAAATATTTTGAACAGTTAGACTTCTCTGCCATGTAAGAGAGATTATGGGGACAAGAAGAATCAGTCTGAATTTATACCTTTTAAATTAACAACTTTTTTAAAATAAGAAAGAAAAACATTTCAACAATAAATAATTTTAGAATGAGGAACTCTATTATAAAGCTATCCTCCCGAAGTTATTGGGTTTGTCAAACACCATATTTACTTAAACTATATTTATACATTGTTTTATTATTCTACAGTTAAAATAGATCAGTTTATTTCTATTTAGTCTACAGATGTGAAATAAGGTGGTGACACTTTTACCTGTCCATTAGTAGGGAAATATTTCTGGATTTCATTTCACAAGCACGTTAGAACAGGAAAGGTAGGTTTGGTAGCAATGCTGATTCCTTTTTATCTGCTAGTGACTTCCATGTGAAATACACTATGTGGTTTAAATGTTATATTCAGACAAATTCAAAATTTTACTTGGAAATTATTTTTAGACATGACAATTCAACAGCACACATTTCCCTTACATTAATTTAGAAAAGGAAAAGATACTGCACTGAAAGCAGTTGACATATTCTTTTTAGCATGCCTGAAGAACTGCGTCCATAAATATGCACACTTCCTAGGGATAGTCACCTGACAAAAAAGGTTAGATTATAACTTTAATTTTAGATTTAACTAGTATAAGATTTCAGTTGTCTAATTTGACTTGTGTTCATTCATTAGGGCTACAATCCTATCAGCAATTATTTGGGAGTGCCCCACTGAACTCAAACTGTAGGTTACTAATTAATTTTCAGAATCTGTGCATGTCTAAAAGCGCAATATTTGCCACACAAAAGTACAGCCATGGAAAAATTTCCACCTCACATCACTAGTCATCTATTCTTTCATGGCTGCACCACAGCAACGATTCTTACATTGAGGGTCAGGACCTACCAATTTCTGCAGTTTGTAGTAGTCTGAAAGACCGCAATAGAAATGCAAGAAAATAATCGAATTGGAGGTTTCTTTGGAGGTTGAATGACTGATGCTGGCAATCCATGTGGTTAACAGCTTTCAATTACAGTTACCATGAGCTGTCTTCCAAGTGGTTGCCTTAATCTAAGTTAGCTCTGAAGAATTGAGCTGGACTAAAACTTTTCATCCTAAATACATTTCCCTTCCTGTTACCCTATGCATTCATTCTTTTGCTTGGCATAAACAATACAACTGGATCAGAGTATGGAAGAACTAGAGTTAATTCAGAAGTCCCCTTCAGACATCCTTCTGTGGACACCCACATAGTAGGAAATATGGTGGTCTGCAAAGAACAAGAATCTCTGATTGGAAAAGCATTTACCACAGCGTGCATGAACGCACATCCAGAAATGCAATCCACTAATAGAAACCTTATTTCACATTTGGATCACACTTGTTGCCTTAGGAAGATTACTTATTCAAAAATACATATTATTTTATGAACATCTATTCAGTACTAAATTTGCAAGGTTCCCATTGTCTCCACAATAAATATTTAACTGAAATAAATTAGCAGTTAACAAGCCAGACTCATATATAAACAAAAACCAGCAAGGTAAAATGATTAGAAAATAATAGCTGACTGATAGCTACAAACCTCCCAAAATAACATTCATTATCCATTTAAAATATTTGTATTCTGTCTTTCCATTCAAATTTCCCATATGAATAGGTTTGATAATAAATTTCTCAATGGCTGGAAACAAAGAGACACGACTCAGTCTCTTCCTCTTCTGCTGATTTTCTATAGTATTAAACAAAATCAGCCCTCTTAATATACTGGGCATTTTCTTATCAACTGAATTCTTTAAACCAATGGTTTCCCAACTTTTTCCCCATAGACCACCTGAAAATTGCTTAAGGTCTTGGCAGGCCACTTAATGATTTTTCTGACTTTTGTCTTATCATTTGCATTCCATAGACTTCAAATTGTAATACAATACAATACAAGAAATAAAAGAAGCAATAGAAGTATAATTAAAAATCAATATGAATACTTAATGTGGGCATGCCGCGGATCACCTGAATTAAGGTCACGGACCACAGTTTGGGAACCTCTGCTTTAAAACTACAGTAGGGCCCCGCTTTATGGTGATTCGCTTCTCGGCACTTCGCTAATGCAGCAGTTTTGAAGTGTGTCCATGTCCCATATGTTCAGCGCTTGTTCCGTTTTTGCTGCGATTTTGCGATTTCACAGCATGACGCGAATGGATGGCGCCCAATAACGCATCGTGATCGCGCCCGTTGCCCTGAGCGCCTCATGATTGCACCTGACAGTTAAATTACAGTTGGGCTGATGGGAGTTGTAGTTCAAAAAAGAAACGTTTCCAAGTTCTGACAATGTGCTCAGCAGCTGAATCGGAGAAGGGCATCCGGCGCCATTTTATTGTCAAGGGAGGCGGAGGAGAGCAAGCGAGAGTGTGAGCGAACAGGCAGGGGGGAGGGCAAGCGGGCATGGGGGGAAGGGCGAGGGAGGCGGCAGAGAGTGAGCGAGTGCGCAAACAGGCAGGGGGAGGGCAAGTGGGCAAGGGGGGATGAGCAAGGGAGCCAGTGGAGGGCAAGCCAGCGGGCAATGGGAGGATGAACCAGGAAGGCGGTGGAGGGCAAACAAGCAGGCACAGGTGGGCGGGCAGGCAGCTCCCTCCCTGCGATCCACGGCAGGCCCTGCCATGAAAGGGGAGCACTACTCCCCCAACATAACAAGGGCGAGCCAGTGGGCAAGGGGGGGAGAAGCCAGGGAGGAGGCAGAGGGCAAACAAGCGAGCAGGTACGGACGGGCAGCTCCCTCCCTGCGATCTGCGGCAGGAAACCTGCCGTGGAAGGGGAGCACTACTCCCCCACCATAATGAGGGCGAGTGAGGGGGGAGAGAGCGATACACGGAAAAGCGGAACATCGATCAGCTTTGCGGGGGGAGCTTCAGGGGCCAAGCACTGTCAGCTGGAGCTCCCTGCACTACAGCTGATCGATGTTCCACTTTTCAGCAATTTTTGCTTTACGGCGAGGGTCTGGTCCCTAACCTGCCGTATAAGTGGGGCCCTACTGTATTACAAGAGCCACTCCCATTTTAAGATACTCCTCACAAGAATAATCACATATTTTCCAAGACTAACCATCATTATTATAAATTCTCTTACATGATTTCCAACAACAGTACGTTCACTACCGCTAAGAGTGGGTATTGCTATAAAAAACTGAACATAGCACTGCATACAAAGAACTCTGATTTTAGCACAATGTCATTAATTAAGATACGATGAGAGATCTACAATATTTGCTTGCATGCAGGAAAGGTAAATTGGGAGATTGCTAGCTTTACACAAGTCTCTGTGAAAGACCTTGGATGACTTCTGCTGAGCTACAATGGAAGCCCCACCACCACACCACACACACATTTCCTGCAGAAAAGGCAGGTGGAGAACGTGGCTATTACTGGATGGCAGTACTCAGAGCACTGCCATCAACCAGTCCCAATGGACTAGGAAATGGTCGGGATACACAACTGTGGTCATAATCCCCACCTAACTCTAAAGCTTCAAAGGTGGGAGCAACACTGGTTGTTTTCACAGTTGCCAGATGGCAGCACTATACTTGCCATGGCAAGTGAAAATCTCTGAGTTAAATGCGTATAGAGTTAGCTAGCTCTGTGCAGTGGCAGAACTACAGTGACGGTAATATAGCTTCATTAGAAGTACTCCAAAATACAGGCATACCCCGCTTAACGTTGTTTCACTTAACGTTGCCTCGCTATAACGTACATGCTCCATACGTCCCCATACCCTGCTTAACGTTCGCACGCTTCGCAATAACGTACATTTTATTGGCATGACGCCACTGCCATCTAGTGGTGATTGCGTTCAGTACAAGTGAAGACAATTGCTTCAATTAAAGTAGATTTTCACTTAAAGTATACTCTCCGGTCCCATTGCGAACGTTAAAGTGGGGTATGCCTGTAGATTTTAATATAGAATTCTAGCACTGTTCTAATATACCAGCAGCCCTGCTGAGATCAGAGAAAGGCCTATTCTCTATTGAATTAAGAGTTAATAAGAGTATGATTCTGTATTTGTGCAGACTAAATAAAATGGCTGATTCAAGACTTCCAAACAAACAAGACTGGGGATTATGTGCACAGATCTGTCAGGAAATAATGTGAAATTGATTGATACCTGTAGCGCATATAACTGTACCTGACCTCCCCTCTGGACTTGGTGGGCAAATTCTATAGTTCCATACACTTATCGATAGGAAAATAAATATATCAACTATCTACAGAATATCACTTATCAATAGTTGATAAGCTGAAAAGCCTTCACAGAACTTAAGTTCCTTGCATGCCAGCTGTTTATCTAGAAGGTATATATCAACATACTCCTGTAAGGCAGGAATGAGGAACTTGTGGCAACTGTTTGTCTTCTGGTTACTATGCTTTTTATGTTAAAAGAAAATTGGGACACTCACCTGCTTATGTTTTTGCTTCAAATATTTTACTTGCTTTGTACAGTAGGGCCCCGCTTTTCGGCGGCCTGCTTTTCAGCATTCCGCTAATATGGCTGTTTTCAATTAGAGTAAGGCCCCACTCATACGGCGCTTGTTCCACTTTTACGGCATTTTTCGGGCATCAGACACCATTTTATTGACGGAGTTCCGCTTTTCAGCAGTTTTCGCTTTTCGGCAGGGGTCTGGAACATAACCCGCCATCTGAGTGGTGCCCTACTGTACTGTCTACAATAGTCTATAGCTATAAGCAATAAATATGTACTGATACAGTTAATGAATACATCAATACGATTGCAGTAGTGTGTAAACTCTGGTGCCCTATATGATTGAACTTGCCTGCAATCACCATACATGCTGGCAAATTGCTAATGTATCAGGATGCACGGTATCCACTAGAAACTGCTGCATACATTGGCTACATATCAGAGCTTTGCATACTACCACAATACTGTAAATGGTGCATGCTAGATAGATTATTATATGTTCTAGTACCTGCATCCAACCAACTCAACAAGTGATCAAACATACATAGCAACTTCAGGTAGCGACCAAGAGCAGCCTTAAAGTATCCTATATAGTTTAACTATCAGTATCCCCAACTTCACCAGATCCATACAAGTCTCACATTATACCTGCTAATTCAGGAGAAGGTGAAGAGAATCATACAATAGATCCTCTCTCATACAAACAATTATCTGAAATTATAAATGAACATATCTCATATAATTGCACTTAAACAACTCCAAGCACTTCCACTGTAGTTCTGTAGTTACTTCTACTCCCACATTACCCTAGTTCAAACATAACACTAGGCCATTGTTTATTAAACTATGGTTTATTCAACCACAGCTTAGCGTTAAGTGTGAACCGCATCCAACAGCTTAACGGTAGTTTGTTTACTGCCATCTAGCTATGATCCACAGTCATAGCTTGTTGTCAAATCTTGGTTTGTTTCAACTGTGGCTTGGTGTTACATGTGGATACAGCACCCTTCTTTCACAATGGTTTATTTGATCACACTCCACTCCAGATGCTCACCAAGCTACAAAACGCACAAGGCAAGAACAGCTGGGAAACAAATCATACTTTGGAGAAACAAGCCATGTTTGATCATCTGTGGACAACTCCTGATTTGTTAAACAAACTATGGCTTAGTTTATGTGCAGATCAGGCCACAGTTTCCTATTTGCATCATTACACGTTTCACTGATGTCAGCAAAGTGCATCACACCCACCCACTACTTACAGTAACAAACTAATTTTAAAGGAGAGGGATTAATGATGAAAAATACTTTCTTAACATAACAAGAGGAAGTAAATCAAATTGTCTAGTAGTTCAACCTGTAATGAACTTCAAAACATTTGGTCTTCTATTACACCACACACATTTAATCATACTCTTACTCTGGTGTAACTGCAATTATTGTATTACAGGAGTAATGCAGATTAGCAATCTCAATTTATTTACATTCTGTTGATATATTTTTAATATATTCACTTTGCAGTGCAGTTCTAAGCATATCTACTCAGAAGTATGCTGCATTATATTCGGCTTATTCCTAAGTAAATGTATATTATTTATGCAGCCTCTCATTCTCAGATTGGATGCAATCTTGCAGTTTATGTTGTTATTTTTCTTATTAAAATCTACAGTATTCTGAATCTCAAAAACACAAGGCATTACTTCAATCAGGTGTACGACTGTTTAAATAATTAAATTCAGCCCCCAAATCCAGTGTTGGTGACAGGACAACCAGCTCTCCAGCATCCAGAATTAGGGAATGTTGTTTTGAAAGCAGAGGATATACATTTCAGGAATCCTAAACCCTAGGCACCTCTCTTCTTAAAAATTAAACAGATGGTTGTCTCTTCAGAAATATTATTGCCACTTACTCTTAGTGCACAGGCTACAAAAAAAAAGCTAACATACAGCTAAGAATGAAAATGAATGCTTTCAACAGTACACATTACCAACCAAGCACAGGCACATTTACTCAGAAATACATTTCCCTGTACCCAATGGGATTTGCTCCCAGGTAGGGGTGTAGACACTTACCCTGGAGACACTTTGAATTTAATAGGACCTAAGTATTCATGGACAAGACTGCACTGCAAAAAAATCATCTCAAATGAGTTAGCACCAGACCATAAGATTTGCACCATAATCTTAGACATGTTTACTTAGAAGTAATCCCAATGATGCAGTGAGACTTACTCTCTACTATGCATCCTTAGGATTGTAGCCTTAGGACACAGGTTGTATGTACCAATCAAGCATTCTTTTAAAAACAGGTTTCTACATTCTCACACCCTGTAACGTTTCACAAAACTTACAACACTTTATGTGAACTTTTCTTCCAGTGTCCCAAAGACCCAGTGTGGTGTAACTGTTAAAGTGTTGGGTTAGGACCTGGGAGACCAGGGTTAAAATTCTCACTCAGCCATAAAGCTCACTGGGTGACTTTGGGTCAGTCACTGTTTCTGTCACAGGGTTGTTGCAAGGATAAAAGGGGAGAGGGAGAACCAAGTATACAACTTTGAATCCCTTGGAGTAAGTGTGGGATATAACGATAATAATAATATAGGAGAAGACATGTCCATTACACATACCGAGACAGCAGTGCCAGCTTTTGCTCCAGCATCATCTCCAATTTTTGGGCCTGCTTGGAGAGCCAATGATCCACTCCATGCAACCGATAGCATGTCTCTAGCATCAACCGGAAATCAGCCACGAAATCCGCTATTCCTCTGTATTGCCCGGTAGAAAATTTCTCTTCCATTTTCAGCAACCACATGCCAGATAGCTGCTGAGGTTCTTGGGTGGGTTGATGCCTGCTACTTTCCTGTAACGAAACACCGGCTGCGACTCCACTTTGCCCATCTTCAGTTTCTTGGTCTCCTAAAGGTCTTAGGAAAGGAGCTGTCAGAGGCCGGTGTTTTTCCAGCAGAAACTCGCTCAGGATCCGATAACCCTGTTGTAATTCCGGACTCAGAACCTGTTCCAAACCGTGGTGGCCGCAGCTGTTCCCTCCATCTCCCTCCTCTCCTTTGAGCAGGCAGCCAACCACCGCGGGGTCCGCTACAGCCTCCATTCCGCGCTCCCCGGCTACGGACGCGGCGGCGGCATCCTCCGGCGGCGGCGGTTCCATGTCGCCTTCCTCTTCTTCGCCACCGTCGCCCTCCTCCTCCTCCTCTTGGCCCTCGGGCTGCGCCAGATTCATGCCCCACCGGCTCTAAGGCTGAGGCTGCAAGGGACGGAGCCCGTGGGAGGCATCTAAGAACTCGACCCTACTTTCCCTTCACCCTGCCTATAGCTCCCCGATTGCTTCTTCTCGCTACTACTACTAACACCACCCGCCACTTCTACTGCCTTGCGACTTCGTACCTGGTATGCGGCGGTGGCCACCGCCTGAGGCCCCTAGCTGAGGGGAAGGGCTGTAACCTGTGGCGGCAGGTGGGAGCCCTTCTCTCACTCGCGCGCCAGGCTCCGAAAAGCGGCTCTTAATCCCCGGCGGCCAGCAGAAGGGAGGAAAAGGGGCGTCTCAAAAAGAGCCGCCTGGCGCCTCTCAGACCTTATCCTGTGGGGATAAGGACAGGGAGACACACAACCGACACCGCCCCCCTATGCCTGCGCTGCCTGCGTGTGGGAACTGTTGCCCGGATCCCTATCTCCCACCAGCGGCGGGGCCTGCGCTGCTTCTTCCCCCTCACACTACCAGTTCAGGGAAGCGTCACTTTAGCCTCGCTGCGTTTGCTGAGGGACGCGGCCGAAGCCGGTCGTGCTGTCAGTTGGGGGGGAGGGGGAACGCTGGTAGCTGTCCCCTCCCCCCAGACAAGAGACAGGGAGAAGAGGTGGGGAAAGGAAATAGCGCCTTCTTCAACAACTGCGCGTGCGCAGCGACCAAGACTGCGCATTTTGGCTGCGCATTTTGTTTTGGACGCCAGCTGAAACGTTCGTCATCAAGACGCGACGGAGGGAAGAAGACGGCAGCGCACTATCGCGCATGTCGGTTGTGGACAAGGTGAAGGATGGGGTAAACCTTGCTGCTCAAAAAGAAGCGTTTGGAAAGTTGCTAGAATCGTGATTGACAGCAACAGTGAAATACCTGTGTTAACAGCCAAATAAAACATAAAAAATATACTTAGTTATGGAATTACGCTGCTATTACTTTTGGATTTAAATTCTAATAGCAATTTTGGGGATGATAGTTCACCCGCTGTATTGTGCGATTGGCTTTACATATAACACCGATGAGTATTTGTCATAAAATTCCGTCAACTTGATGTTTTAGATTTTTGCCTGAATTATATCGTGCTGAATAGGGAGAAATGGAGCAGAATTAAATTGTGGTTGTAGGATGTTTGTGGACTGTTGGATTATGTTGAAATATGTCGTTCCTAGAAGTGTGATTAGCTCCTTGTCCAGTAGGTGGGGGTCAGAACTTGGTTGGGGTTTGTACAGCAGTAGGAGCAGTTTATTCACTCAATTTGTAGTCCTATACCCACTTAGCTGGGAGAAAACCCTGTTGATATCACTTGGGATGACGTCCGAGTAGACTTTACTAGGATTGAGATGTCTGTAGAAGAGTTATTTATGCCATGAATTAAAAAATGTATGAGTAGTCATTATTTAATGTTGACTTGAATATATTTAGAGGTAATAGGCTACAGTGAATTGTAAAGCTTAAACTCCTTTATATAAGTGTGTCTGCACACATCCCACCCCTGCTCTGTTACATAGAAAAAAGTTCATCTTGTAGCTTAACTATTCTAGAATGTGTATGTATGTATTTAAAAAATGACTTGCCCATTTTCATTACTGTGTAATCCCAAGGTGGGGGTCAATTTAAAACCACAATACATAATAAAACACAGTAAAACCTCACATCAATACTTATTTTATTTATGAAATTTCTATCCTCCCCTTCATCCTAAAGGAACCCAGGGCTGTAAACACCAAAATGGGGGGAGGGGGACATTAAAAAAAACATTTTAAAATGATCAAATATCCTCACAGCTAAATAAATTCAAGGTTCTCATAAACAGTAATAATGAAAATCAGGTGACAAGAGTAGCATAATTAAGGCCTGGCATGTTAATAAAATAATCTAAAGATCTCTGTAAAAAATGGGTATTGAAAATCAACAACAGGTAGTGCCAGATATATCTGAACCTGAAGAGAATTCCATAAGGGGGATGCCTGGATTGAGAATGATATATCCCATCTATCTAGGATACTCTATGATATGTAAGATATCCTGTATAGGAATCTAGGATACTCTAGGACAAGGGTTCTGTAGTCTGTGGACTACCAGTGGTCCGCGAGCTTCATTCTGGTGGTCTCCAGTATGTCTGTATTAAATATTCTTTTTTAAATTAATTTTTACTGATTTTACTAACATTGAAAAACAGTTAAATTACAGTTTTATAGAAAAGGAAAGATACATTACTGGTCTTTTAACGCAGTTTCAATTTAGTCTCTTTACAACTGAAAAGAATTGCACCTAATAAAAGCATAAAATAAAATAGAAATAAAAATATAAAAAGAGTCAATAGTCAATGCTGAGAGGAGACTCCTATTCCCCTGACAGAGCTCCAGTGGCCAGAGTGGTTTAGCAGCCGTTCTCATTTGAAGCTCTGTGAGGGGAACAGGGCATCCCCTAGCGACTCTCAGCATCCTTCACTAACTACACTTTCCAGGATTGTTTGGGAGAAGCCATGACTGTCTAAAGTGAAATAAAGGTCTGATCTGTATGTGGCCAGGGACAGCTTTGGTTTAAATTTGGGAGGCTACATGAGCAGGGGGTTGGACTCGATGGCTTTGTAGACCCCTTCCAACTCTACTATTCTATGATTCTATGCTTGCTGTAGATTAAAAAGGTGGGGGAAACCCTGAAAACCAATGATACCGTTCACAATGTTTTCATTTTGGAAAGGAAAGGGGCTTCCCTTCTGCCCAGTGCCCACCCATCCAATCTCCTCCCCTCCCTCCCCCTCCCATTTCTGCCCTCCTCCTCCCCTCCCTGCCCCTCCCCGAGGTCAGTTTCACCTATCCTAAGCATGATTGCACAGGAGTAAATCCCACTGAACTCGAAAAGCATGCAAATGATCAAACCTGCCTCCCCCTCCTCCTCCCTCTTATCCCCTCACTCTTGCCCCTTCCTCCCCCCCTTACCCTCCCCCTCCTCTTCCAATCCCCTCCTTCCCTCTCCCCCTCCTCCCCCATGGTTAGTTTTACCTATCTTAAGCATGATTGCATGGGAGTAAATCCCATTGAACTCAATAAGCATATAAATGATCAAACCTACCCTACCCTCCTCCTCCCTCCCATCACTTCCCTTTTGCCCCTTTCCTCCCCCTTTCTTCACCCGTCCCCCCTCCCTCTCCCCCTCCCCTTCCCCTTCCAATCCTCCCTTCCCCCTCCCACTCCTTCTGCTCCCCTTTCCCCTTGTTCCTTCCCTCTACTCTCCCCCTCCTCCTCCCCCATGGTCAGTTTTACCTGTCCTAGCCATGATTGCACGGAAGTAAATCCCACTGAACTCAATATGCATGCAAATGATCAGACCTGCCTTTCTTCTTCTTCTCCTCTGCTCTCCCTTCTTCCTCCCCTCCCCTCTTACTTTTTCCTCCTCCTCTGCCTGCTCCAGGCCTCCCTTCCACTCCAGGCCTCCCTCCCCATGCTCAGTTTTACCTATCCTAAGCATGATTGCATGAGAATAAATCCCACTGATCATGCAGATGATCAATCCATTCTCAGCAAACTTGCACAGGATCCCATATCTTACCTCCCAGATTAAAAAGCAGGGAAATTCACTAATCGGTTAAAAAAAACCCTTATTGCCAGCAGATATTTCTATCAAACTTTAAAAAGCAGGGAAATTGGGCAGCTATAGTGAATGCACCAGGAGAACAGGAGACCTGACCTCGTCTCTGAGATATTGTATTGCCCTACAAATTGGTAAAAATGCAAACACAATTTGGGCTGGTCGTTCACAGTCTAGTCCACTTCCTGTGTAGCTTGGAAGAATTTGGTAATGTGCCTCTGAGCACATGGTGAGTGGCAACACCTGCAATCAGCCCAAATAACAGAAACAAGACATGTGCTGTACTGATCTTGTTTTAGCAGGGAGGAAGCAACAATATTAAGACAGTTGATAGAGTTCAGATAGTCACTTTAAATATGTTTGATTTACTTTGCAATTTTAGTGAAGATTAGTAAATCATTCTCTTTTGCTTCTGTTTCTGTGAATATGTGAAGTACAGCAACACTTTACAACACTAAGAAAAAGTTCCAGAAACAATTGTGGAATAATGGCATTGACTGTTCTGCAGAATAGTTTCCAATGGACATGAGGAGTGTCTCACTCTGGACAAGATAAAGCAACAGGAGGTGAAATATATTCTAGCAAAATTCTAGGCGTGCTCTGTGTTTTTAATTGACCATGCCCACCTTTTCTTAAGTGGAGTAGTTTAAGCATAGCAGGCTGAAAACATGCATCTTGGGCAGGCCAAGTTTGTTTTTTCCAACATCTAGAGTCACTGGTTAGGTAGCAACATATTGCAATCCATCTGATTTTACATCAAACTGCAGTTTCAGAGTCAACCGTTAATGCACCCAAAATAGAAACAGAACATAACCTCCAGTTTGAAACACAAAAGGCTGTCTTCACCATCATATGACATTGACCAATAAAAAGGCTTTGAAATTAATAAAAATAAATTTGACACAGATTTCTAGGATGAATAATAAAAGAAATATCATTTTCTAGGTTAGATTCTCTGTAGAAACAGTAGTAACACAGAAAAGAAGCAAAGTAAGAAGAACACCAACAAACATACAAAACTGTAATTTTCCTTCTTTGGAGATGGCAAGTGTTGCCATCACTCACCAGATGCTCAGAGGCACATGTTACCAAATTCTTCCAAACTATACAGGAAGTGGATTGGACTGTGAAAGACCAACCCAAATTGTGTTTGCATTTTGACAAATTTGTAGGGCAGTCCAATATCTCAGAGAGGAGGTCAGGTCTCCTGATGCCCTGGTGCATTCACTATAGCTGCCCAACTTCCCTGCTTTTTAAAGTTTGATAGAAATACCTGTTGGCTATAGGTACGTTCTTAAACCACAAGGTTTTTTGCCTGTTAGTGAACATACTTACATTTATAGTTATTGAATACATTTTTTCCTGTCTACCAAATTTGTTCAACATCACCAAAATTATAACCTGGTGATTCTCAAACTGTAGGCTGAGTCCCACCAGCAGCTTGAGAGGTGATTAAGTGTGCTTTGAAAAATGCATCCACCACATCTTGGAGTGGGGAGGCACCATGCAGCACTGATTTTTTCCCATCACTATGTGGATAGTAGGATGATCCTGATTGGAAAAGTAAGGATGAACTAGGATTCTTTAATCCTGCCCATGCTACAGCTCATAGATGCAGGGGGATCTCTGAAGCATCACCCTTACCCAGAAAGCACACTCTAATCCCTTCTCTGCTAAATAGGCATAAGACAAACCAGGATGCTACAAGGCAGCCCTACAACTGCACTTTTGTGTGTCAGTGAAGTGTGCTCCAATTTTAATTCAGGAGTAAAAAAACCCTTTGTACTACATGAATCAACACTTTGTAAAACTGAATTTGCAAAGATTGGAGGAGTCAGAATTGTAATTGAGGGGGGGGCATATATAAGAATTGCCTGTCTTTTCTCCCTGCAAAAAAGTCGGCACCTTTCCTTTATTTTAAGAGCCCAAGGTTTTTTTTTACCGTTATATCAATAATATTCTTTGACCAGCCAAAGCTTCATACATTAGTTAAATGTATTATTAAATAATTATACTTATTAGTCATTTTTTACTAAAAGGTCTCCCAGTGACATATTTGAACATATAAACATAAATAACATGTAGTTGTTAAGCATTACCACATGAGAGCAGTATTGCATTTAAAAAAAGGTAAAGGTGTCCCCGCACTTGTAGTGCGAGTCGTTTCCGACTCCTAGGGTGACCTCTTGCGACGTTTACTAGGCAGACCATATATATGGGGTGGGATTGCCAGTTCCGTCCCCGGCCTTTCTTTACCCCCCAGCATATGCTGGGTACTCATTTTACCGACCTCGGATGGATGGAAGGCTGAGTAGACCTTGACCCCTTTTTACTGGAGATTCAACTTCCTCCTTCCATTGGAATCGAACTCCAGCCATGAGCAGAGCTTCGGCTGCGTTACCACCACTTACCACTCTGCACCACAGAGATTTAAAAGAGATTCAAGAGATTTAAAAGAGATTCAAATTTCACAGAGGTAGGTTAACTTCCGTTAGTTTAAATGAGGTTTTCTGGAGAACAACACAAAAATACACTCTGAAATGTTTTCATGGTATGTATTGAGTCTTGCAGATACCACCAGGATGATTAAATAGTAGACTTGCCACTTGCCATCCAGGAGTTGGACTTGCCATCCAGGGTTACAACACTTTTTCTGGTCTGTTCATTTAATAAAATGCCAACATAACTCCCTAATCCTCCCATATTTGCTTTCATTTTGACCAGCACTTGTAAGCTTTCTCTTGGCTATTTTACATGTTACTGTATCAGTTGGGGAAGGGCCATAGCTCAGTGGTAGAGCATCTGCCTTGCAGAAGGTCCCACGTTCAGTCTCTGGCATCTCAAGGAAGGGCTGGGAGAGACTGCTGCTGAAACACTGAAGAGCCACTTGTGGTCATAGAATCACAGAATAGCAGAGTTGGAAGGGGCCTATAAGACCATTGAGTCTAACCCCCTGTTCAGTGCAGGAATCCAACCCATTCAGTGTAGAGCAGTGGTTCCCAACCTTTATGAGAACGGAACCCCCTTTGTAAGCTCAAAAATTTATGTGACCCCCCCATGCTACTTGTAATTTTAGTCTCTGTTAATTGGAAAAAAAGGTGCATGGCAAAATCACATCTCCACATATCCTTTTCCAGATAGGGACGTGTTGCTTTCTTTTCTTAATGCAAAGGTCCAATCAAATTGGTATCCCCCTCCCCCCCACACACAGCCTGAAGATGTACAGTCCTGTCTCCCAACACCAGTGGGTCACAGTGTTGGACTAAGAACCAGGTTCAAATCCCCCCCAGCCATGAAGCCCACTGGGTGACCTTGAGCCAGACACAGTCTCTCAGCCTGACCTATCTCAAAGGGTTGGTGTAAGGATAAAATGGAAAGAGGGGACACCATGTGCACCACCTTGAGCAACTTGGGGGAAAGATGGAATATAAATGCAATAATTAAATAAATAAATACATTTCTACTGCAATACCAGGATCCCAGCCAGCCAACCTGCTGAGCTTTTTTTTGTTTTTTTAAAAATAATAATAATAAGCAGCAATATGGTGGTGATGGGGATGCTAGATTGTGCACTGCAGACACCACTGTGAGCAGATTGAGGAGGGGGGTTAGTGCTTTTAGGCGTTGGGATGATCATCAGAACTAATGACTTGGTTAGTGCGCACTTGGGGAATGAGAGTGGAGCAGAAGACAGATTCGTGTATGCACACACACAAACACACCTGCCCCTCCTGCAAGCATCTGCAGGCAGGCATGCATTTGGGCACATGGGAGGCGGGAAGCCCTCAACTGCTGCAGCATCTTGGAGACAGAGATTGGGGGGGCAGAGTGTAGATGAAAGAAAGGAGGGCCACTGGCACACACACGTAGCCTCAGAAATAGACGGCAAGCAAGTCCTGAGCATCCTCAATGCTGCTTGGCTCTGTCTGGGCAGAAGGCGAGATTTAGGCAGCCTCGCAAATAAGAATATTTTTTAAAAGGTGACAGTGAAGCAGGAGCCAAGAAAGACAGGCAGGATGGCTGCCAGGAGGAAGGGGGGAAGTGGCCTTTCCTTGCAGCCTTGCTTCTTTTTGCTTCACAAAAAGTCCTCTCCTCTCGTTCTGACCAAGGGCATCAGCAGCAGCGGCAGTGCGAGGAGACGGGAGTCGGTGATAGTAACCCTCTCCTTTTCCTGGTAGCTCTGTCCTCAGCCTCCTTCGGCATCTGCCATGTGTTTCATAGGCAGACGCCTGCCCAAAATGTGCCTGAAAGACACTCTGCAGCTTCAGCAAAAGTCCTCCCCTCTCATTTCGAGCAAGGGGGAGGTGTCATCTGCAGTGGCAGTGGAGAGCAGACAGCGTTCAGGAAGTGAAGACTTTTTTAAAAAATTAATAATTCATTTCTTTACTCTTTGCGGCCCCCTCTGGATTTCTTCACAGCCCCCCTGGGGGTCATGGCCTCCAGGTTGGGAATCACTGATGTAGACAATACTGAGCTAGATGGACCAATAGACTGACTCAGTATAAGGCAGCTTACTGTGTTTCTATATGTAAAACTGAATGTAGCTACTCCATTCTGACTGAACATGGGTAAGGCTGCACCATCGTGCCTACCATCTGACAGTGGTAGTAGCGAAGGAAGATTACTTCTCTACCATCATTGCATCTGCAAGTAGCCACCCAACAGAGCTTTCCCTACTGGTAAATGGGGTTTTGTCATCTGGCCAAGAGAGTGTTGCTGTGACACCCTCAGAGGTCTGCTGTAACAACATCACAAGGCACTTTAGGGACAAAATAGCTCAGATTCAGACAGAGCTGTGTGCCACAGAGCAAGTCCAATGGAGGCATCCAGAACACTGTCTTTTCCATCTGTACTGGATCAGTTTCAGTTATAGCTGTGGTGGACAAGCTGTTTGAAGAAACATGGCTGACCACCTGCCCCCTTGACCCTTGCCATCTTGGCTCCTTAGAACTACCTATAGGGGATTGACTGGGTGGGTCCTGGGAGTGATTAATGCTTCACTGGAGGAGGGGGATGTAACATCTGCCTTGAAGGAGGTGCATCCCCTCCGTAACCCAGAGGCGTTAACTATCATCCAGTGGTGAATATCCCCTTTTTGGGCAAGGTGCTCCAGAAGGTAGTGGCAGTCCAGCTTCAATCATGCTTGGATCAGTTCCAGTCTGTTTCAGGTCTGGCCATGGCACTGAAAGCACTTGGTCACCTTGGTTGATGACATCTGTAAGGAGAGGGGAGGGAATGTAACCTTGCTTGTTCTGCTTGATTTCTCAGTGGCTTTTGATATTGTTGACAATGGTATCTTTTGAGGGCACTGTGCTTCATTGGTTGCACTCATACCCCCAGAGCCACTTCCAAAAAGTAGCTATGATAGGTTACTGTTTGGCACCATGGGAGCTGTCCTGTGGTGGTCGCAGCGTTCCATTTTGTCCCCCATGCATTCACTTATATGAAGCCACTGGGCGCTCTTTTCAGGAGTTTTGGGGTGAAATGCCATCAATATGTAGATGACACCCAGTTCTACTTCTCTATTCCATCTGAGAGGTGGTTGAGGTGTTGAACTGGTGCTTGGAGATGCTGATGGGCTGGATGATGGGCCAATAAATTGAGGCTGAATCCTGAAAAGACAGATGTGTCCACGGGTCTCATGTCCGTGAGGTGGGGAAGCAACCTGTTCTAGACGGAGTTGCTCTCCTTTGAAAAGAGTAGGTCCACAGCCTGGTGGCTACTCTTGGATCCAACATTGTCACTGGAGGGTCAGGTGGCATCAGTAGCTAGAAGTGCCTTTTTCCAGCTCTAGCTGGTTCACCATCTTCAGCCCCTTTTGGACAGAGACGACTTGGCCACAGTACTCCATGCTCTGGCAGCTTCCTGATTGGATTATTGCAATGCGCTCTATGTGGAGCTGCCCTTAATGACTTGGAAACTTCAACTAGTCCAAAATGCAGCCGTCAGATTACTGTCTAGAGTTTCCTTTAGAATGCATATAACCCCCATTTTGAAATAGTTGCATTGGTTGCAAGTTTGTTTTCAGGCCCAATTCATGTTAGTATGTATGTATGTGTGTGTATTTATTTATTTATTTATTGCATTTGTATACAGCCCCATAGCCGAAGCTCTCTGGGCAGTTTACAACAATTAAAAACATTAAAACCAAATATACAAAATTTAAAAACACATTTTAAAAAAGCAATTTAAAAACACTTGCTAAAATGGCTGGGAGAAGAGGAAAGTCTTGACCTGGCGCCAGAAAGATAACAGTGTTGGCGCCAGGCACACCTCATCAACTAAGTCATTCCATAATTTGGGGGCCACCACTGAGAAGACCCTCTCCCTTGTTGCCACCCTCCCAGCTTCCCTCCGAGTAGGCACCCTTAGGAGGGCCTTTGATGTTGAGCGTAGTGTACGGGTGGGTTCATGTCAGGAGAGGTGTTCCATCAGGTATTGTGGTCCTAAGCCATGTAAGGCTTTATAGGTTAAAACCAGCACTTTGAATCGAGCTTGGAAACATACAGGCAGCCAATGCAAGCAGGCCAGAATCGGTTTTATATGTTCGGACCGTCTGGTCCCTGTTACCAATCTGGCCACTGCATTTTGCACAAGCTGCATTTTCTGAACCATCTTCAAAGGCAGCCCCATGTAGAGCGCATTGCAGTAATCTAACTTGGAGATTACCAGAGCATGGACAACTGAAGCCAGGTTATCCCTGTCCAGATAGGGGCGTAGCTGGGCCACCAACTGAAGTTGGTAGAAGGCACTCCGTGCCACCGAGGCTAGCTGAGCCTCAAGTGACAGAGATGGTTCTAGGAGAACCCCCAAGTAATGAACCTGCTCCTTCAGGTAGAGTGCAACCCCATCCAGGACAGGTTGGACATCCACCATCTGGTCAGAAGAACCACCTACTAGCAGCATCTGTCTTGTCTGGATTGAGCCTCAGTTTATTAGCCCTCATCCAGTCCAGTGTCGCAGCCAGGCACTGGTTCAGCACATTGACAGCATCACCTGAAGAAGATGAAAAGGAGAAACAGAGCTGTGTGTCATCAGCATACTAATGGCAACATACTCCAAAGCTCTGGATGACCACACCCAACGGTTTCATGTAGATGTTGAGCAGCATGGGGGACAGAACTGACCCCTGTGGAACCCCATACTAGAGAGTCCAGGGTGCTGAGCAATGTTCCCCAAGCACCACCTTCTGGAGCTGACCCGCCAAGTAGGAGGGGAACCACTGCCATGCAGTCCCTCCCACTCCCAACTCAGCCAGTCTTCCCAGAAGGATACCATGTTCGATGGTATGGAAAGCCGCTGAGAGATCAAGGAGAATCAACAGAGTCACACTCCCCCTGTCTTAAGTAGGTTTGTGGATCTGTTGGAGCCTATTATTACTTTTCTTGAAGAAAAGAAAAGATTCTATCCTCAACTGGAAAATGATGAATGGATGCAAGATCTAATGTTCCTTACTGATATAATGAATCATCTACAAACTCTCAACTTGGCACTCCAGGGGAAGGACAAGTTTGTTTCTGATCTTACTCAGACAATTTTCAGCTTTCAGAATAAAATAAGAGTTTTTAAAAGACACATATTGTCAAGAAGCTTCAGTTACTTTCCCAATCTCAAAAGGAGAGTAAATACATTCCCTGATATTGAAATAAAAGACCACAAACTGGAAGAATACAAAGATAAATTACAAGGACTGCTTGATAATTTCCTAGACAGATTTGAGGACTTGCAGAAGCTGAAGCCACGCTTCGCCTTTCTTGTAAATCCATTCATGGTTGATGTGATCAATGATGGTTGTCCAATTCTCGAACCTCTGGTTACAGAATCATCTGCTGTGGAAATGGAACTAATAGAATTACAGGAGGACCTGGGTCTAAAGATGATCCATAAATCCCAGTCTACAACTGAGTTCTGGAAGCAAGTTCCAGAAATAAAATATCCTGAAGAAAACCAGTGTGCAACTCATCTCAATTTTCAGCACAACATACTGCTGTGAATCACTGTACTCTGTAATGAAGTTTATGAAGTCGAAGCATCATGCTATCCATACAAATCAACATCTGACGGAGCTAATTCGTACATCCTTGACAACATATCAGCCAGATTTTCAACGACTCACAGCCAAGATGGAGACTCATAAGACCTCTACTAGCAGTAAATAGCCTGATAATTGCAGCAATGTCTGTTTGTGTCATAAAAATATTATGATAAGACTATAATTTTGTAAGGTGGTATCTGATTAAAATATCTCTAATTTTATTAGTTTACATATTTTCCTCCATGTTTTGACCAGATATTTACTAAGACAAATAAATATCATTAAAATATCTGTTTTTACCCCTTTTATTTGCATATTTTTCTTAGATGTTTCCGTAGTTCATTACCGTATTAAATATGCTCAATATAGTTAAAACAATAATCATTCAGGATTTTGAAAACATTTGGTATAGACATGTGTACTTTGTGATTATTGAAACTAATACAAATTAACAGTTTAAAAACTACATACATGAATAAATATATATAAAATTTTTGTAACAAAATGTGCATGTAACAGTAAAAATGTGTGTGTAATATTTGTTCATTTCTTGCGGCTCTCAAGCATCTGAAGTTTATCGTATGTGGCTCTTACGTTAAGCAAGTTTGTCCACCCCTGCTCTATACAATGTATTATCTACTCTTTAGACATGTACAGGGCCTATTCAACACTTCCCAACCTTTGAGTGCAATATTTTTACTCACAGCCTGGGCACTCCACAGTATCCCACCCTTATCTCTGGGTGATACCCCAAACTCCCCAAATATAGTTACTGCTAGGTTGTATGTGAGGCAATCCTTTCCTTCAAGGGATACCCTTATGGTATAATGCTGCCACCAGTTTCAGAATGAAACACCTTTATAGTATTTGGCAAGAGTCGCTGCAAATTAAGAGTTTTCATTTCAGTACCATTTGTTTTTAGAGGAAGGCACCCTTGTGTGTGTGTGTGTGTGTGTGTGTGTGAGCACACACACTGTAAATTGTGTTCCTTTCCCAAGCCTGAAAGTAATCTGGGTCCTCCCTTTGCTAACTTGAAACTGAATGACAGACAATCTCTTGCTTTCTCCCATGTAGGCGGTGGAAGATCTAATACAATTTGGGAGCAGGAGGCATGAAGAGGAGATTTGGTGGGTGCACTGGGCAGAAAGAAAGCCCTTTCAAAATAGTAACAGCAAGAGATAGTGGGAAACAATTGAAACAGAAAGGGATTTGCCTCCCAGTTTGACAAATTCAATGGAATTGGGAGTAATCAGTGGCTCCCAACTTTAGTATGCACTATGTTACATGTAACAGCCCAGATGTGTATTTTTCTTGCACTTGTGGGGGTCCATTAACTTTGCCCTTTTGCACATCCACAAACCTACACATGCATGGGAATTAAATAATATATACACATCTGCACTCTTCCAAAAAAGCGCGCAAAAAGTAAATGACCGTTATGGACCAATCACTGAAAAGAGGTGGGCTTAGGGGAGTGGCCTGTCAAGAAAGCTTGAATTAGACATGGCTTTGTGGCAAAGAATTGTGGGGTTTCATCTTGTCTAAAATGGGGCCTCTGTGTGAAAGCAATGATTTTGCCGTTTGGTTTCACAGCTGAAGCTAGTTAGGAGGGCTGGGCTAGAACACCTGCTTATCAATTAAAGGCCTGGTAAGGCCTGGAAAGATTCAGGGAGGATGTGCCAGTTAGGTGCGAAGACTTGAAGAAGCATTGCATCATGAGGAAGCCCCCTCATTGGCTAATTAGTTTTGGACTGTTACTAAGGGATTTTCCATAAGTATAGGAATGAAATCTTTAGCTTTTGTTCCCATGGGTTCCATCTTGCCTAAAGGTGGATACCTGTGTGGGTTCCGTTTCCATCTACTGTCCGGACTATACTTCTCTGAGGAGTTGTGGCACTATACAACAGATACTTCTTTGTAAGTATAGAACAGGTTAGCTAGATTTATTGTTTTGTAATTGAACTCTCTGTATTTTACCTTGCCCTTTGAATGTGGGTTTTAAGGAACCATTTTGCTGCTGTTAATTGTGCACTTATATTTAATAAAGCTACTTCTATTTACCAGTGTGTGTTCTTTTCAGGAGGAGTTTGGCTCTGAATCTACTATGTATTTGGTTATTTGCCTAAGGCTCCAGGACAAGGAGTGCTCTTTTGGCTCTTGTCTTTTGAAATCCTTGGCAGGTTGATTCCTGGTGCTCTGGGTTTCCCCTTGACTCAGACTGGTTGCCAGTCAAGGTTTGCAGTCTACCTACCTTGCAGGGTTGTTGTTGTTACTCAGCCCTGACAAGGGAGACTTTTGCCAGGATCGATTGCCCTGGGTTTGGGAATTGAGTCCTGGGACTAAGCTGGGGGCCAGGCTGGTGGCACGGGTTCATGACATTTCAGCCATAAACAACTATGCAGATTTTGTAATTTTCTGCAAACACATACCTGCATAGCAGCACAAAACTTTGTAGAAGACTATTTCATATTTTAATGATGGTTGATATAAGAAGCACTAACAAAGGATGAGGTGTGTCATAGAGACACGAGGAAATTTAGACTTTGCTGGACATTTGGTGAGAACAGAAGATTCAAGAGCAAATAGATGCTAATCACCACAACTTCCTTCCTCCAAGATTATAGGCTGTGAAATGGTCAGTGAAGTATCACTCTAATCCAAAGTGTGTGTGGTTGGAATATTGGTGTGTTGTGAGCCATAGCTCCAAATTTGGGAGTGACAGAGAGCTACCTGTCCATATTATGCAGAACTCCACAGCGTTTGTTTGTTTATATCCCACCCTTCCTCCCAGTAGGAGCCCAGGGCTGTATCACGTAGATGCAGCAATTAGGACAAAGCACATTGCTAGAAGCATGACAATAGTAAGGATCCTGACACCATTTGCTAAGAACACTGTCCCTGAATGTTCTATTTATTTTATTAATGAATGCAATTAATCTTAAGGATTATGATTAGATACAAATACTTGTTACTAGTAGGGATGTAGTTCGCTTGTTGATGCCCGTTCAGTTGGCATTTTGCCAAACTGCCACCATTCCATTATCTTCTGCTTTTACAAGACCTTATAAGTCCTTTTCTATTGCTGAAAAATAACTTTGTTTTAATTCTTTCTACTGATATTTTCATTCCTTCTACACATGGTCTGTGTATTTTTTATTCAAATGTAAATAAGGCAGGTAATTGCTCATCAAGTAGGTCTCTTGCCTCAGGCTTCCTGTCTGTCCAAGGGCAGTCAACTAAATCCCCCCCACGTGCAATTAAACAAGGCTTGTGCAATTGATTTTTTTTCAGCTATGTGATGTAATTTTGAAAGTTGAAAACCTAACCACTGCTGAGTTCTTGTCCTTGTATTTAGACTGTTTGAAATTAACCAGCCGAAACCTTATATTGATGGATCCAACATCAGCACACAGCAATGTTGACCATTTTTTTAAAAAGATTCTTCCTTCGCCCTGCCCTCTCCCATACCTCTCCTGGGTCGGTCTTTCACTGTCCATTGTACTGTTGGGTTGGCCTGACTGGTTTTTGCTTGCCTGAGGCAACAGTCTTGTAAATGAAATAACAAAACTGAGCCATTTCATTGTTTGGAGTGTCTCACATTAACACAGTTACTCATTCACACTATCAACAACATATTTCAAAGAGATTTTTCCTCTCTTTGCTGTCTTCAGAAACTCCAGCCAGTTGCTGACTAGTTCCCTCAGCTAGCCTACCTCACATGGTTGTTGTAGGGATGAAATGAGGAGGGGAAGAACTGTGTAAGTCACCTTCAGCTCCTTGGAGAAAAGATGGGATTTAAATGCAATTATTAATAATTATGATAATGTGAGTCAGTCTGTTCACATGTTTTGAAAAGAAAAAGGCAAATTGAACTGGTGGATAATAGAAAGTTGTATATGGGGTGTGCTGCACAGAGCAGTCTCCAGGTCTCCTTATATTAAAAAGTAGTCTAATAATTATTACATGCTGTCAGCGAAGATGGAATGGTGATGATCAACTCCCTTCCACATACAAACTATGATGGTGATGGTTGCTTAGAATTCAACACAGTGAAACTGAATGAAAGCATAAAACACATAATGCATCAGTGACTTCCAGAAAGTTACTTGCATAAGGCTAGAATAACACTGTTTATTTGTTTGTGATTGTCCAAAAAGCAAAACAAAATCCAGACTTTGTTCAAGGTACAACATACAAATACATCATGTTTGGTATGGACTATGGAGTCAGTTCCTCCTCTAGGATGCACAACTTAACTTGGTGAGGGGGTCTGAGAGTGTTGAAGAAACAGAGAACAATGCCATCAGGAGTTTAGACTAAGAGGCTAGACTCCTAGCAGGGGCACCCAAGGCTGAATGGACAAAGCTGAGACACCAGACTAGGATGCATCCAGACTCAGGGGAAGGCAATGGTAAAACACCTCTTAATATCTTTTACCATGAAAACCCTATGAATAGACTATCCAAAATGCAACATGAGATAGTACTGGAAGATGAGACAACAACAAAGCAATCAAAATGCCAAACTACAATTTAAATAACATCCCAGAAGAATTTAAAGATCAAATAAGGAACAGATTTGAGGCTTTAAACCTAGCTGATAGAGAACCATAAGAACTATGGATTGAAGTCAGAGACATTATCAGGGAAGAATGCAAAATGACAATACCTCGAATTAAAAAGAGAGAAAGATCTCAATGGATGCCTGATGAAACTCTTAAAATAGTTAAAGAAAGAAGGAAAGCAAAAGCAAAGGGAGACAAAAACACAGTTAGAACCCTAAATGCAATAACACAGCTACTAGTATGTAGGGACAAAGAGAACTACTACAATAATTATTGTACAGAAATAGAAGAGGATAATAAAAAAGGTAGAACAAGAGCCCTATTCCAAAAGATTAGAAAAAAATGGAAGGGAAATTGAAATCAAGAGTAGGGATGTTGAATAATCAACAAGGGAACTCACTGATGGACCGACATAAAATAAAAGGAAGATGGAAGCAATACACCGAAGAATTATATAAAAGAGATGCAAGGATGACAGGAGGAACCGTATGAAGAAGAACCAGAAATTTTAGAATGTGAGGTGGAAGCTGCACTTAAAATACTTGGAAGAAACAAATCACCAGGAATATATGGTGTACCAATAGAGTTCCTACAAGTTACTCAGATGGAATCAGTCCAAATTTTGACAAAAATTTGTCAACAAATATGGAAAAGAAAACAATGGCCCACAGACTGGAAGCGTGCAATATACGTCCCAATTCCAAAGAAAAGGGATCCCAGGGAATGCAGTAATTATCAAACTATTACCTTAATATCCCATGCAAGTAAAGTAATGCTCAAGATTCTACAACAAAGGTTCTGACCATATATAGAGCGAGAAATGCCAGATATCCAGGCTGAATTTAGAAAGGGATGAGGTACCAGAGATCATACTGCAAACGTAAGTTGGATAAAGGAACGGACCAAGGAATTTCAGGAGAAAATCATCCTGTGTTTTATAGATTACAGCAAAGCCCTTAATTGCATAGATAATGAAAAACTATGGAATGCTTTAAGAGAAATCGGGGTGCCACAGCATCTGATTGTCCTGATACGCAACCTATACGCTGGATAAGAGGCTACTGTAAGGACAGAATATGGAAAAAATGATTGGTTCCCTATCGGGAAGGGTGTGAGACTGGGGTGTATTTTATCACCCTGCTTATTTAATCTATATGCAGAACATATAATACGGAAAGCGGTTTGGATCAAGAAGAAGGAGGTGTGAAAATTGGACAGGCAAATATTAATAATTTAAGATATGTAGACGATACCATACTACTAGCAAAAACCAGTAATGACTTGAAACGAATGCTGTTGAAAGTTAAAGAGGAAAGCACAAACGCAGGATTACAGCTGAAAGTCAAGAAGACTAAAGTAATGACAACAGAAGATTTATGTAACTTTAAAGTTGACAATGAGGACATTGAACTTGTCAAGGACTATCAATACCTCGGCACAGTCATTAACCAAAAGGGAGACAATAATCAAGAAATCAGAAGAAGGCTAGGACTGGGGAGGGCAGCTATGAGAGAACTAGAAAAGATCATCAAATGCAAAGATGTATCACTGAACACCAGGATCATTCAGACCATGATATTCCCTATCTCTGTGTATGGATGTGAAAGTTGGACAGTGAAAAAAGTGGATAAGAGAAGAATCAACTCATTTGAAATGTGGTGTTGGAGGAGAGTTTTTCAGATACCATGGACTGTGAAAAAGACAAATAATTGGGTGTTAGAACAAATTAAACCAGAACTATTACTAGAAGCTAAAATGATGAAACTGAAGTCATCATACTTTGGACATATAATGAGAAGACATGATTCACTAGAAAAAACAATAATGCTGGGAAAAACAGAAGGGAGTAGAAAGAGGAAGAACAAACAAGAGATTGATTGAATCTATAAAGGATGCCACAGACCTGAACTTACAAGATCTGGCGGTTTACAACAGATGCTATTGGAGGTCGCCAATTAATAGGGTCGCCATAAGTCGTAATTGACTTGAAGGCACATCACACACACACACACACGTGGAGTCACTTATCCTCCTATCCTCCTGAGCCGTACTTTGTCCTCTGTCATCATGAGTGAGTGGGTCTGTGAAGTTCACCCAGAGATGTGATTCTGAGAGAAATGATTCTATAAGAATCCATCCCTCTTCCCCCCTGCCACACAACCAGAGACACAGCAACATAAAAAACATGACCCTGAGGCTGAGTTCACAACCCATACTGAGACCATCCAAAAGCCAACACACACGCACAATTGCAAGAAGTCTTTCTACAGCTCACTAACTTGACTGTTGCTGGGCAAAAATAATGAAAACATGCACTCTGCTAAAGCATGTGAATTAATTTAATAATAAGCATAGATGAAAACAAAATTAATTATTTAAATATGCACTTTTTATTACAAAAATAATGTCATAAGCAGAAATAACATGAAAACAGAATTAACAGATCAGTCTCAATAACACGTTTTCATAACATTTATTTTTAAATCTATATATTTAAAATACATACATTTTAAATATATATATAGAGAGAGAGGCGGCTTTTTTTAGTTCCATTTTTGTTTCTTAAAATACAAGTTTGTTCAATGTAATGATTTTGCTGTAAAATGTGCTGAAATAAAAAAATATAATATATGAAAAATACAAAATAATTACCATATAGTCACATTTTTATTAAAGTGATACACACACAAAAGATTTTTTTTAAAATAACTGTGATCATTATGGTCTCTGAGGTATATATGAAAATGCCCACCTGAATGATGCTATGAATATATTACTTAAAGAGACAGAGGTAAGAGAACTTGTGCTAATACTTGAACCATCTTTTGAGCAGATATATCTGATGGACGCACTGCGACTATATAAATGACTGCTGTGCTGTGCCTGTGTGAGATTTTTAAAAAGCAGATAAAAGGGGGAGATAGGTGAAGATCAAACCATAAATGTTAATGGCTACCATCATGACTTCATTGACACAGAATACACCTTTCTGCTGTTTAGATCAAATATGTAATTGATATAAATTTTTTATTTTTATTTTTTTTTAATTTGTATCAGGAAAAGCAATTGTAGAAAACAAGATTGATCTTCAAAGACAACAAATACGCAAACTGAAGGATAATCTGATGCACAGTTTGAGTTTAGTAGATTTGTTCCCCATACCTTGTTGCTACTAATTCTTATATATTTAGATTGGGAGGTCATTCATTATTAGCAAAGAGGTTCATTGATAGTGGAGTGGGAAGTTATATGTACACTCCACAGACTTGCATTGTAATCATTTGCTTAGATTGACCTTTTTCCTGGCATAACTTTGGCCCAGATTGGGACCCACAAGAGCACTCTGAACAGGAATTAGATGTTGCATAAGTCCATCCTCCTCAGCCCCTCCTTCTTCGGGCCTTCCATCGGCTTCCACCAGGCTGGCCTTCCCCAGTGAAGCCTGGCAGGGCCCAGCTGAGCCGGGACCCTGCTGGCTCAGCTGGGAATCCACCATATTCAGCTCCCCTCAGCCCAGCATGTATGTATTTATTTGGAAATCTAAGTATTAGTCTTCTAAAAAAAATTTTTTTTTTCACAAGAGGAAGAAAACATGGGTGATAAGGATGATGAGATGTGCATTAACAGAAATAGGTTGGGTGTGTGTTGGAAGTAGGGCTACACGCAGCCCCCCTCATCTGATTCAGAGCCCGATCCAATATTTCAGTGACTCCAATAAGACCTGGGACAATCTAGTGCCCACCTGACCCAGATCCAGGCCCCAAACTGAACTGGGGACTTTGCAATGTTTTGTTGTTGTTATGTGCCTTCAAGTCAATTACGACTTATGGCGACCCTATCAATCAGTGACCTCCAACAGCATCTGTCCTGAACCACCCTGTTCAGATCTTGTAAGTTCAGGTCTGTGGCTTCCTTTATGGAATCAATCCATCTCGTTTGGTCTTCCTCTTTTTCTACTCCCTTCTGTTTTTCCCAGCATTATGGTCTTTTCTAGTTAATCATGTCTTCTCATGCTGTGTCCAAAGTAGGATAACCTCAGGTTCATCATTTTAGCTTCTAGTGATAGTTCTGTCTAATGTGTTCTAACACCCAACTATTTGTCTTTTTCGCAGTCCATGGTATGCGCAAAGCTCTCCTCCAACACCACATTTCAAAGGAGTTGATTTTTCTCTTATCCATTTTTTTCACTGTCCAACTTTCACATCCATAGATAGAGATCAGGAATACCATGGTCTGAATGATGCTGACATTAATGTTCAGTGATACATCTTTGCATTTGAGGGCTTTTCTAGTTCTCTCATAGCTGCCTTCCCCTGTCCTAACCTTCTTCTGATTTCTTGAATATTGTCTCCAGTTTGGTGAATGACTGTGCCAAGGTATGGATAATCCTTGACAAATTCAATGTCCTCGTTGTCAACTTTAAAGTTATCTAAATCTTCTGTTGTCATTACTTTAGTCTTCTTGACATTCAGCTGTAGTCCTGCCTTTTTGCTTTCCTCTTTAGCTTTCATCAGCATTCATTTGAAATCATTACTGGTTTCTGCTAAGAGTGTGGTATCGTCTGCATATCTTAAATTACATTCACACCTCCTTCATCTTGGTCCAATCCTGCTTTTCATATCATATGATCAGCGTATAGATTAAACAAGTAGGGTGATAAAATACACCCCTGTCTCACACCCTTTCCAATGGGGAACCAATTGGTTCCTCCATATTCTGTCCTTACAGTAGCCTCTTGTCCAGAGTATAGGTTGTGTATCAGGACAAGCAGATGCTCTGGCACCCCCATTTCTTTTAAAGCATTCCATTTTCATGATCTACACAATCAAAGGCTTTGCTGTAATCTATAAAGCACAGGGTGATTTTCTTCTGAAATTCCTTGGTCTGTTCCATTATCCAACATATGTTTGTGATATGATTTCTGGTGCCTCTTCCCTTTCTAAATCCAGCTTGGACGTCTGGCATTTCTCGCTTCATATATGGTAAGAGCCTTTGTTGTAGAATCTTGAGCATTACTTTACTTGCATGGGATATTAAGGCAATAGTTTGATAATTACTGCATTCCCTGGGATCCCTTTTTTTTGGAATTGGGATGTAATTAGGGCTGAAAATTATCAAATTTCCTCTTCAGGGCATTATTTTGTTGCCTTACTGCCCTACGTTGGGCACCATCTGAAATAGTCTCCTTTTCTCCCCCCTTACTGTCCAACTGCCCCCTTCTGACAGCCCTGGATTGCTCTAGGCGGACCTGATTTGACCCAGAGTGATAAGGGGTGCCTCAATCCACTCCAGCCAAATTCTGGGTCAACCTGAATCAGTTCAGGATCTGGGTTTCAGCCAGAGTGGTTGCAGAGTCCTAGATGGAAGCATAGCCAAATAAAAAGGAGCTGCTGTTGGGACTTCATGCCTTCCATTGTATTTGATGTTGGATCTCTGTGAATTAATGCCCCCCCTCATTATTTTGCTATTATAGATGCAGCATCCAATGGAATTGGGACTAGGTTTGCCAGTTTTCTGGTTTTTACCTGGAGACTCCAGATTTTTGTGGTCCTCTCCAGGTCCCAAGGTGAGTCACCCCACTCTCTGGCCTTAGTTTTCATTTTTTTTAAGGTGGTCTGGTTCAAGAGATACATACCAAAAAGTCAGCCACCCCCTCCAACTTTTGTTATAAATGAGCTCTTAGCTGGCTGCTCTAACCCCGCCCTTTCAGGTTTATAGCCAATAAGTGAAGTCAGGGTTGTTATCGACAAGGGATTTGTTCATCTCCAGGCGATAGCTAGAACCCATTGCATGGCCAGAAAACGGTTGTATTTTCCTGCTTGTCTGAAAATCTCCTAAACTGAGTAAGTGTATAGCTTTCAGCAATAGCAAAAGTCTCTCTCTTGCGTGCAGGATAACTAAATGTCATTATAATGTGTTATGCGTTTCTAATTATAAGGGCAGTTCATTTGTCTAATTTATAGCCTGTTTTGAAAACTTTGCTTTTCTGGGAGTAAAGCTGAAATGCTAATTCCACATACCCAGAGTAAACCCCACTGAATTCAAGCAGACTTTCTTTTGAGTAGACATGGTTAGGATTGTGCTGTAAATTAATTGGACTTTCATTGTACATCTATTGTTGTACACCACCCTGATATTTTATGAAAGAGTGGTATAGAAGTGGTATAGAAGGCAGGTAGGCAGGCAGGCAGGAAGGGTACATGACCATGATCCCAAAGTCAAATATTTTGTTTTGGAACTTAAAAGAAAATTTATTGTTTGGGTATTCTAGGAAATAAACATTATTCCCACATCATAACTTGGAATTAAACAAAAAAAGTTCATTGTTTAAAAAGGCTGAACTAAGTTCCTTTTTAAAAAAAATGTGATACAGAAGCCTAAGAAAAATCTCTATAAATATAGAGAAATGTGTGGAGTAAATTACTGGGCTGGGGGTAATTGGCATGTAATGTATCCTGGCCCCACATGTCTGTGCTGGGTCTATACTGGTAAACATCCTGTCCTGCTGGCATAAATTTCTACGGCTGCCAGCAGGCAACCGAACAGGCAAAGGATACTTTCACCTCTTGGTGTAAACCCCCCAAAGGGATGTGGTGGGAAAAGGGTAGGACATAGTTTACACTACACAGAACCCTGTTCATTTAACAGCTGCTAGCCATGATGGCTATGCTGTGCCTCTGTGGGCTGAAGATGCCTGAATATATGGAAGCTGAATAGCCCTGAGTATACAATTCCTGTCTAATCCAATCCAAAAGATTAATGTGAGTTACCCATTAGACCTTTTCATACTTGTGAATTTGTGCATATACTGAACACACAGAGTTTATGGGATCATGCCTGCTGGCCCTGCCCCACACTTCTGTGCATTCAGCAGAAGATGTGAAAGGGGCTCCTACATGCATACAACTGCATGCACATACTGGCCACATCCACACCAGACATTTATTCCACTTTAAACAGGCATGGCTTATCCCAAAGAATCCTGAGAAGTGTAGTTTGTGAAGGGTGCTGAGTGTTATTAGGAGACTTCTATTCTCCTGACAGAGTTCCAGTGGCCAGAGTGGTTTAACAGTTAATCCGTCTTCCCAGAGAATTCTGGGATTTGGCGCTCGGAGGGCTCATCCAGACGACTGCAAAATGTGTGACACTCCCATTATGTGTGTTCATTATTTTTCGGTCGTCCAAATGACGTCTCACGCTGTTATGCATTTTCGCGGGTTAAATCCGCTCCTTGCAATACCGGCAAAAATGCGATTTGCTGTTTAAAATCGGGAATCATCTGCTGTGCCTTCAGGAGTTAGGATGCAATACCGCGGACTTTACAGCTGATGGGCGGTTCTTGGGCGTTTCCCCTTGCCCCTTCTCCTCATTCCAGCCAATCACGTATCTGCACTTTTGCGCATGTGCAAGAATAAGCCCGGGAAAATTGAACCAATCATCGCAATGGTGGGGTGTTGGGGGGGGTCTGCAACTACTGTGCAGATGCATTTTATTTTTTGCCAGCCTGCAAACTGGGCGGCCTCTCTGGGTGAGATCTGCAATGCACAGCAAGTGAGAAAGGGGAGATGGTCGGTTTGAGCCTGCCTCTGAAAGCCTTGTCAATTTCATTCTACTTGCTGGGGGTTTTGCTTCAAATCAGAAAAGCATACATTCGTTTAAGTGTAATATTGCAAATGCAAACAAGAAAAGGGCTTCTGGTCGGTTTCAAGCCTGCTCAGGAGAGCTTTGTCAATTTCATTCTCTGTGGGAAGGCAGGCGTGAAAGGACCAGCAGCCTTTCCTTCCCAGGTGAGAACTCCTTTACAGCCATATTGTGCTTCGTTGCAAAGGGGGAGAGGAGCATACGTAATTTTTTTGCTTACCAATTGGTTGATAGGGGGAGGTTTTAGAGGTGGAGCTTGGAAAAGCAAAAAGAATGTAGGGGTCTTACTGCTGCATGTGCATGTGCAAAAAAGCATTTTTTTTAATTGGGAAAGAGCGAACTAAAAGGCAAAGTGAGGACTATCAGATGACAAACTAAATATGGAAACCGTGGATTATCCCGCTCCGTTTGGATAAGCCCTGAGAGGAATAATGGTCTCCTAGCACTATCAGCACTCTTCACAAACCACACTTCCCAGGATTTTTGGGGGGGCAGCCGTGACTAAGTAGAATAAATGGCGGGTGTGGATGTGGCCAGTGTCTTCCACATGATGGTGAACTCTGCACGATCAGGACTCGAGATAGCATGGAGGATGGTAACAACTCACATGCATCTGTAAACGTTTCGGGGCCATTTCAGATCTTCAGCTGAATATGTAGAGAATAGCAGTGTAATCCAAACCCCCTCCTCCACTTGTTGCTTATTTTTTTGCTTGTTTATTTGGAATTATCTATCACCCTGTAATATCAACAGATCTCAGGGCTGTGTACAATCACACAAAAACACAACCACCAAAAATCTATATGCAAGTGAAGATGTGAAAGGGGTGAGTGAGTATGCATTATAGGGGTGCAGAAACAAACATAGACAGGTAGTGCTATTTTCAAGTTCAAGTATTCCCAAATCCTGACCCAGCTCCTCTGCTACATCTAAAAAATATTTGCTTTTCAGCTGTACTGGAATACGCTGCTAAACACGGGGGAAAACAATGATTGATCCCAACCTTAGCAACTACTCCATACTTGGAATAACCCATTGGAATGTCATTGTCTATCATGCCAAGTCTAGGAAGAGGGCCTTTTAAAGGGGTTTCTTTGCAAATAGGCCATGATTTGTTGACAGGGTTTTATTTCTTTGAGTAAATTTTCTCACATGCGGGATCAAACATGACACTACCATAAGACAAATTTCATTCATATTCAGGAACTACTAATTTAACACACTGCAGGATATTGATAGGGTGGTGGAATATTGTAAGCAACCTCTTTTGTGCTGGGCAGTTGTCTATCTACTCCCTTCATCATTACTGAATGTGCAAAATATTAATTCAGCCTTTTAGTGTTAGGCCAGTTTTAGCAATGCGAAGTGCACCAGGGGCATTCTAGAAACATGGATAATTCTAAACATGTTCAATAACAGCAAAACAAAAAGTACTGCGCTCCAAAGGCCTGCTTACAGATGGCTTCTTTTGCAGAGTGAATTTGGTTCCTTCCTTCATGTGCTTGGACCCAAAAGAAAATGCAGTCCTTTGGGCATTACTACAGACAAAAATCACAGCCTATTTGGAGCATCTCCTGTGATTGCCACATTGACGTGAATGAGACATGAGGAAGAGCATCTCGGTGCCTAGCAATATCTCCCACTGGGCTGCAACGGGTCTTGTGCAGGAAAGGTCCCAGGGGACTGTGTCCACCTCAAGAACTACAATCCTCCATTCATATTTGCTGAAAGGCCACTAGTGGTGGACTTTTTCTGACCTTGGAATTTATGAACTAGGGGATTGCCCAAGCTTCCTGGACGGTCTTGAAGCTTCTGGACACATCCTCAAGGATTTTATTGAAAAAATACCCAAATAAAACCTCTCACCTATAATTAACATGAAGCTGGATTTCAATAAGCATAATTGGCAGGACCTTGAACATTTTCCTAGATATCTCTGAAATATAATGTTAACATAATAAATATTGTCAACTACTTTAGCAGATTGCCACATGGTAATGGGAGTTATATTGTTGCCAGTGAAAGCTATTCTACATAAAGCTTTATTTAAACTGCCAATAAATAAATGTTTTTCCACTTAAAAAACATTTTGATTCAGTTATACACCTTTAAGAGAAGATAATTTGCTGGATGAGATATGAGCCTATCTTCTCTGTTTTAAACTGTGTTTTTGGTGTTGTATTAAGTATTGGTTAATTGATTTGATTTTAAATTGCAGCACTCCTTTGTTGTAACCCATTCTGGGACCTTATGGTGAAGGGTAAGTAAGAAATCCTATAAATAACCCATCACATCCTATTCAGTTGCAAAACATTCCATTTGGTGCCGAATTAATCCACAAGGTTACAGTCTAAAAGTACTAAGGTATCAAAGCTGCTAGACTTTCCCCCTACAGCCATGTAATATTCCTGGCTAGCTCCAAGATGACATCAGTATGTGCATTGCATGAGCTCCTTCTGGGAGAAGGGAAGGATATAAAATAAATAAATAAATAAATAAAAATAAGAGCAATTGCTCTAAATTCAACAGGAACTGTTCTGACATCTAATTTCAACAGGAGGCTCTAGCTGGTGTAGGATGCAAGTGTGACCGCTGGGATGGACAAATCAATCTGTTTTCTGAACCATGTCATTTTCATGTGTTCAATCATAAGTCGTCCTGTCCTGTATCCACATTAATCAGCCAATTTAAAAAATACACAAAAATTAACATTTAAAAATGTACTTTAAACTTATTTTTCTAAAAAAAACCTAAATGTTTTTTCTCTCAAAAGGCACATGTTATATGCATTCTGATATGCATATAACATGTGCCTTTTGAGAGAAAAAGATGGCGGCCGGGGGAAGGTACTGTTTTACGAGCTCCGTTTCCAAGTTCATAAATTTGCTTTTTAAGGGCTTCTAGCACCACGAACTTTATCAACTATAATGAATTCCAACTCCTGTCTCACTTGTGATAAATTTAAAAGCAAATTAGACTCTGGCAGAGTGCCTGTTGAAGAGTCATGTTTTGAGTGCTCTACCTACGCACATCTGTTTTGTAATCTTCTCTGGCTGAGAAATCCCCGTCTGAGCTTTCTACAAGCAAATTCTTTTCACAAACGTAAAAGCCTCTGTGTATATTAAGTTCGATTGTTTTGCGCAGTTTTCCTCATATTACAAGGAAACAGTTAAGCGCTACTAGCTTTGAGCGGTGAGCTGTCTTTTTAAGATTAGCTGTGTTCTGGACTGTTAACCCTTGGTCAGCTAAATCTTGGGAACCGTAACCACTCCATCGATGCTTCCAAGTTTTTTGAGACTCCTTTTTTCTTTTTCTCCTACATTTGTCCAAAAGTAAAACATAATCGGATGAAACTAGAGTGCCTCACTTCAAGATAAGGACTGTTACATAAAAAGTCAAACTCCAGGATACAATTAGTGGCTCATTTTAACCTAAACATAACATCTACAATCTAGGGCTGTATAGTCAATAAACCTCTTAATATTCTACAAGATGGTGCAAACAAGGAATAAGTGCTATGATATAGTTAACAAAATGGAAGAACTTTCCGGGGGTTCTAGTAAAGAAGGACTCCAATCAAAAATTACACAATTTTTTCCAATAAAAAACCTCTCAAAGCTTAAAAATAACATCAGAGTTTCCAACAATTCTGACACACCGCAAACAAATTTGTCTTGCTCCAATTTAAGCGAGGATTTCAGAGCTGGGGATGCTGTTGACAATTGGGATGATGAACAAATTCCGGTCTTCCTCTATACCCCATCCCTACAAACAGTCCCAAACGGTGGTCAGCAACTGGAATCAGAGGCAAATCTATCGCAACTTTCGATTGATCCCAATAATCCGAGTGAATTAAAAAATCACTCCATTTCAGATAGTGAGAGCTTGCTATCCTCTCACCAAAGTAGAATAGAGAGTCTTCCATCAAGCTCAGACAACAATTTAAAATTTCCTATAGAATGCCAAGGTTCTGCTTTAAATATCTCGCAAACAGACTCACTGTCAAAATTTTTTTTAAGAGCTGCAGATTCAGCAGCAATGGAGGACCTAGGTCACAAACTACTGTTAACGGGGCAGCAGTGCCTGAAACTCAAAATGGACATTGCAACTAAAGAGATTGAGAATATTAAAAACTACATTACTGAGGTAAATACATTATTAATGCTTCTGTTGGAAGAGCAATCTTCATTAAGTTTGTTAGTAAAAAACCTTAGGCCCCCACATAAAGGGGAACAACATCAAAAGGGACCAAAAGGAAAAAATCTTAAACCGATTTGCAAAAGAAAGAAACCCAAAAATACCATTAAAGGAATTTCTAGAAGAAAGAGTAAGATGAATTTTCAGAGGCTCTTTAAAATACTAGACAAGGAGGAACAACTACAGCAGTTGCTACCAAAACAGTGTGGACCTAAAGCAAAAGTGACATCTCCTGCAGACATGGAAGCTGCTCAGGATTTACAAAAAGAGGCACCTCCAGCCTGCTCTTCTGGAAATTTATCTGGAACTACCTTAAACAATCAGACCCAGAAGAGTGTTCTTCGGAAGACTTTGAGTCGGAGCTCTGGGAATGTTTCTCGGTCCAATACAGAATTAGTTTCTTGGAATTTAAAATATAACTCTGATAAACTGGCACTACTGAACCTTCCTTGGTCTAGAACTAAAGTGAGCCCCGATATTTGGAAACAAAAAATCTGCAACTTTCTTCTGTCATTGGGGCTAAGGATCATCTGGCCAGATGACATTACAAACGTGAAGTTTTTATACAATTCATCTCCAAATTCATCAGTTATTCTCACTCTCAATTCTTCGGTTATGGCGGCCCGATTGTTTGCCAAAAGAGCCTTCCTAGACAATTATGGAATTTCGGTTCAGAGATGCTTTACAAATATAGCGAAGCCTTTCCCCCTGTTTATTAGGAATGTCTCTTCAAACAACTCCTCGATTATAGAAAAGAAGAATTCTTCTCAGAGGTCAGAAAATGTCTCCTCGTGTAATAAAATCTCTACAGTAAGTAAAAAGCAATTGTCAAATATAAATCAAACTTTATCTAAAAATCCTCCTAAGTCTTCTTTGCCAAAGGAACCAAAGAAACCTGCTGCCCCTATATCGCCTTTATCGTTGAGGCAACTTGAATTTGCAAGTCCAAACTCTATAAATTCCATCGGCTCTAACTTCCTCACTATTGATGCAACTACTTTCCACTCTTCAAACTCTTCTATTGAAGCCTCAGCTCATTCCCTTGAGTCGGCAAATAGCAACTCAATTCAGGAAGAGTTTTTTGATTTTACATGTGAGGGGGAGGAAGAACTGATAAATAGTTTCCCCTCCTTCGAGGATGCTGAACAGACTGAGGTAATTAATAAGCTACAACATTTGTTAAACAAATTAAGGGCCAGAAGAACCGGTTCTAGTTATCTGGAGCCTTATGAACTGGGATCACCGCCTAAAATACAATCAATAAGTCTGAAGAACTCTGTGAGCAACATGCTTCCGAGATACTCAAATGTTTGCAGACCAAATTCATCTTGGGATACTTTAATTCAAACGGATGCCGATGAAAACTGACAATCTTCTTCTTCTCATAGTAATCTAGTATCACTTAAGCTTTTTGAGACCACACCAGAAGGCTGATCCATGTTACTCTTCTTCAGATCTGCTTATCTCTATTGTATGTGATCCATTCAGCTTTTGAGGCTGAACTTTCCTGCTGCATGGATGACCCCTGCCACCTGGTCCGAGAGTCCCAACTCTTCCTCATCTCCAGATCTCGTCAGGTTCTGGGCTTCATTACTGTACATAACAGGGGCTCCAAGTTATCCTTTGATCAGAAATCTTCCCACTGAGGCATGCCATTATTCTTACCTCTATATAATTTTATTATTTCACTCAAAAAGATCATAGCCACAGCCACAGTGTGGTGAGTACAGGCTTTCCAGAGCAAGCACATAAATACTACTTGTCATTGGCAATTTCTAAATCTCTCAAAGTAAGCAAGATCATTATAGCCAATGAAATCCTGCCTATAGTATTATTGCTAATTTCTGAAATCAGCATTTTCCATGAACATACATGAAAGATATGGGTTCACATGCATGTATGTGCTACAGATACACTAACAGAACTGGTAAGAGACATGTCTCAAATTTCATTCTAAGTTTTTTGTGAAACTTGCCCCGTACACCGCAAATGTTTATTTGATGACTCTTATGCAGCACAACGACTCTGCCTTAAGATCTTCTAGGATAAGCATTTCTATATTTTCATTTTATGTATATATGTAAGATAATACTGTCGTTTTACTTCCCCTTTGTATTTTATGCTTATAACAAGACGGGTCAATGACCGTAAAATAAACTGATTTGATTTGCATTCTGATATGGCTTTCGAGCCAAGAACTACAATGGAACATGTTTAAGAAGTGCAAAAACTAGTGGATAACCGAGTTCTGATTGGCACATTAGGTGCAGATCAGGTCATTTCTTATCACAATTCACAAAGATCTAAGCCCTTGGACAATTCAGACAAAATACTTGTTTTAGAACACGTTATAAAATACTGTTGTGCTGTATCAGAATTATATTCACCTCAGAGTTTAAGTCAGATCTCCTCCACAGTGGAATTGTTCATCACCTTGACATACGTGCCTTGAGGCAGTTAGAAAGAATGAGGTATCATACTTCTTCATGACCAACTTGTTGTCTTGCACATAAAATCATGAACTTGCTTGAACTAGAGTTCTCAAAAAAGTGGTTAGATAGATAGAAGGCAGCCTTCCTGGAAAATGGCAGGCTTGCAGGTTCTTTTTCATCACAGCTGATTTTATTTTATTTATTTCAGAATGTATAAGCTGCTTGATGTTCAAGAATAAGCAAGCCATTTACAGAAATAAAACATAAGATGTAATTCTGATCATAAAACAGTATCAAAACATAAAAACCAACAAGAACTATAAACTGCAGGAATAAAATAGGGCAATTCAGGTAGGCTTGAGAGAGAGAGAATAAAGGTTTTCAACAAACATTGAGACATCACTGGGACTTGCTTCACTTCTAGGGGAAGAGAATTTGGGAGCACTGGTGGAACAACACTAAATGCTTGTGCTCGAGTCACAGCATGCCTTACCATGCGGTGTTGGGAAATGCCTTAATCCTCTTGTTCTACTGCCCTGCATTATACTAGCAAAGAAAAAACAGGCATACTCCTGCTGCCTGTAGTTCTTTTATTTGATGAAAAGAAAAGGTCACAGCAGTATATTTGGCTTGGATCTTTCTCCAGCAAGAGTACTACTTTCTTTGAGAATAATGGCAGCTGAAAGCTCTGCAGAATAATCTTGAAGGGTTTGGGTCCTGGATTTGGTTTATCCAATACGTGTTCTGAGGCGATAGGTGCTGAATGACAAGAGATTATGCTTGGTTAGTGCTTTATTTTCTCAATATGCTGCCTAAGGGACTCTTCGTATGAGTGTCTGACTGATCATGTGCTGGATGTGCATGGTAGTTTCAGGGCATGGCAAGGACAATCAGAGATGGCTGCTAGACAGGCAAAGTAGTTTCTGAATCAAGGAGATAGGGAGCTTTGTATTATCTGTTACAATCTTCCTAAACTGAAATAGGTCTATATTTCTATTTCAGACGGGCAAGGCAGATGAACTGACATTTGTCTACCTGCCCTTCCCTTCCCCTGCCACAACTACATTGTGAATGCTTGGCTTTGGCTTTCAGCCTTCATTGCCAAGTGTTATTTTTTAAACAATTGACAGTACACACTGAACACCAAATCCGGCTTATGTGGTGATGAATGCAGATTGGTAAACATGATTAAAAAGTCACTGAGGCCTTTAGGCTACCATATCATGATTTTTCCCATAGCCAAGATGTGCCCATGTGGTCAGGTAAAGAGACATCTCCCACACTATTCTTAAGAGCCCCTACCATTCTAGAGCAGATTTCAGGGGTGGGGGCTGCAGGGGGAGGGGAAATTGCCCAAACCCACTTTTCTTGCATGAATGGGAGTCTCTACTGGATCAAGAGCCTCTCATTGCTGCCCTGGGCTCCTACTGGGAGGAAGGGATGATATAAATCTAATAAAATAAATAAATACATAATTAGTGGAGAGACACCAACTAGATACAAACCTATGGATTTATTTTTCAATTAGATGTGTTCCTTGCCTATTCAACAACATGCAAAGCAGCCACTTTGCCTTCACTGTGACCACATATGCTTTCAGGGTACATATAAGGATTTACAAAAAGTACTATAACTTTGCTAAATATGATTATATCTAATTGCAAATTACCATTTTTGCAGTGCCCCCCAGATGTTGGACTGTGTCCCATCATCTTTTACCATTAGCCATGATAACTGGGCCTGATGGGAGTTGCGGTCCAAAACATCTGGAGGGGACCTGGTTGGGGAATGCTGATGCATGCTAACTCAGCCTTTCCCAACCAGTGTGCCTCCAGATGTTGTTGGACCCAATTCCCATCTTTCCTGACCATTGGCAATGCTGGCTGCGGCCGATGGGAGTTGTGGTCCAACAGCATCTGGAGGCACACTGGTTGGGAAAGGCTGTAACTATACATTGCACAGAAATGTTAAACAGTTTTGTGAATTCTCCTCTAAACCATAGGATATGAGTAGAATTTATCTTCAATAGTTGCACCAACATGGCCCTCCACCTGGGCCATAGGAAACTTATACTAAGTCAGACCATTGGTCCATCTAGCTCAGTTTTATCTATACTGTCTGGCAGTGGCTCTCTAGGGTTTCTGATGTGAGTCTTTCCCAGCCCTGCCAGTATCAGGGATTGAACCTGGAACCTTGTGCATGCACAGCATGTGCTCTACCACTCAGCTGCAACTTTTCCCTGAACTATGGCCATATCAATCATACCCTTACTACAGATCCAGAACTGGCCCAGACCCCATAGTTAACAGGTGGGTGGGCCACCTACCTGTCAAACACCTGATCTCATTGTTAGCATGTGTGTTTGGCCTCTCCGAATTGTTATCATGGGCCCTTCCACTCTCAGTGCCTAGTTCTCCCCCTCCCCAATTTGACAGATCATAAACATGTTCCCCCTCATTCCCATGTGTGCATGTGAACCTTATACTCCTAGTTCACCCCCCAAAAATCAATTTAAAAACTGCTTTGCCTCATTTTTTATTTTACGCACCTGTTGTGGAATTTTTTCCTTAATGGAATCCTTGTCCAGGAAATGACACTGAGGCAGGTTGAAGCTTACAGCCGTTTATTATACTTACAATTGCCAGGAGTCCTGGCCAGCATGTGCTATGGCAGGAGACTGCCTTCTTCCCCACATCAAGGGTCTTTTATAGATTTATACATGGCGCAGTCAGGGGCTTTACCTGTTTCCCGTTTCCACCTGGCTTTGTGATTTGTCAGGTAATTCTCCATTATTGGGAGGTAAGAATGCACATACTCATCTTTTGTTTGCCCTGTCCTGTCGCAACATCCGTCCCCTTCCACCTTATCTACATACTAATACCAATGACCCTCAGAGGTGGAATTTTCCACTTCACACCAGCAGTCTTGTTCTGTCCTGGTTCAAGTGGAGCCCACCCCTTTTGTGCAGGCTTGTCCCAGAACATTCTCCAGTACGTAACAAATTCAAGTCTCTCAATCCATGCATTGAGACTGCATAGCTATGCCTATCCAGCTGGCCCCATGCATGGAAAGCCACCTTGAAGACCCTGGCTTTCAATTGACTACTTAGCAGCCTAAATTTCACTCCAGGACCTCATATATATGCTTCCCCACATTAGTGGTGCCAACATGCTTCATGCTGACTCCCCCAGCACTATCTTCAAGGCTATTTAGCAAGGTAGAACATACATAACCTTCATGCCAGGTAGGCAAGTCACCATGCAGTCTGCACCCCCATCACACATCTAGCTGTCTATGCCCTATGAATCTTTTGTCCTCCAGATGTTGCTGAACCACAACTCCCATCATCCCTGACCATTGGCCATGCTTGCTAGGGCTGAAGGGCAAAAGGTTCCATACACCTGACTTAATGAATTAGTTACCCCCCCCCCAGAGGAGTATCCTCAACATGAGAGGATAACTAATCTCCCAAGGAATGGGTCTCTTCTAAGGGATTATTTCCCTCTTTCTGACAGTGATGCTCTCCTTCCCCGAGAACCTCTTTCTCTGTGATCTCAAGAGAGTTGTCATCCTGGAGCAGGATGCAGCCATCACATCCAGTCATCACATTCCCAAAGGCCTCATCCACCAACCTCTCTCCCATTCTCAGCTTCTCCAGATGAGTCACCTTGGCCTTGAGGTGGTCATATATGCAACATTCTGGGCAGTACTCAGGAAAGCCCTCACAGCCCTGCTGGCTTTCTACTTGCATATCTGTTTTTGCAGTTTACTTAGTTTATTTGGGAGCTTCGGCTTTTGTTACCATAAAAACTCTGGTAACCTCCAAGTTAGATTACTGCAATGCACTCTACGTGGGGCTGCCTTTGAAGACGGTTCAGAAACTGCAGCTTGTGCAAAATGCAGTGGCTAGATCGGTAGCAGGGACCAGATGGTCCAAACATATAAAACAAATTCTGGCCTGCTTGCATTGGCTGCCTGTATGTTTCCGAGCTCGATTCAAGGTGCTGGTTTTAACCTATAAAGCCTTACACACCACAATACCTGATGGAATGCCTCTCCCAATACGAACCCACCCGTACACTATGCTCAACATCTAAGGCCCTCCTCTGGGTGCCTACTCGGAGGGAATCTCGGAGGGTGGCAACAAGGGAGAGGGCCTTCTCAGTGGTGGCCCCCAAATTATGGAATGATCTTACTGATGAGGTGACCTGGTGCCATCACTTTTATCTTTTCAGCGCCAGGTCAAGACTTTCCTCTTCTCCCAGGCATTTTAGCATGTGTTTTTAAAATTGTTTTAAATTTTTTAAATTGTGTTTTAAATTGTTTTTAAAAGATGTGTTTTAAATTTGTATATTTGTTTTTAATGTTTTTAGTTACTATAAACCGCCCAGAGAGCTTCAGCTATGGGGCGGTATACAAATACAATAAATAAATAAATAAATAAAGGCTGGAAGGGCAGAGTAGCTTACCCTAGGCTCCTGGCCCTGCTACTGATCTTGTTCAACCCGCCTGTTAGCTTGATGTTTTGTCAATGTGTCAAAGACACTTTATCAGCTGGGGTTCCCTCAAGCTTGCAGAGTGGGCAACCTGCCTAGGCTGTTCAAAACTTATATGCTCGTCTAGTGCAGCCAATGAGAGTGAGATATAGCTTAAATTCCAGAGAGTAGGACTTGGAAAGGGGGTGAACATATGTCAGCTAAGCCCTTGGGAATGGGGATTTTTCCTCCAGAGGAAATGGATAACCAGGGTTGAGATAGCTTGGGGATTAACTCACTGTGAAAGATTCCTTTTAAAAACAAACTAGTTTTTAACTGGTTTTGTACTGAATGGAAAGCTAAAACTTTCAGCTGAGTCCTTTTTTACACCCCCACAAAAACCCCTAAGCTAAGAAAACAGAAGTCTACGCTGAGCTTGATCTAAAAGCTGAAATGAAATAGACTGCTTTCAAGTTGCTTCCAACTTATGGCAACCCTATGAATAGGGTTTTCATGATAAGCGGTATTCAGAGGGGGTTTACCATTGCCTTCCTCTGAGGGTGAGAGGCAGTGACTGGCCCAAGGTCACCCAGTGAACTTCATTGCTGTGTGGGGATTTGAACCCTGGTCTCCCGGGTCGTAGTCCAACACCTTAACTACTACACCACACTGGCTCCCAATCTAAAAGCTAAGCCTACCTTTTTTATTGTAAGCAGACTCTCCCACTAGCTAGATCTGTGGTTTGTGGAGCTCTATATTAGCAGAATTGTTTTTTACCCTTTCCCCAAAATCCAGATTTAGTCTAGTTGTCTTGTTTGTGGTGGTTTCTCAAGGCTTCCCTGCTAGGATAGAGCTAAAAACTAGCTTTCTACAGGCTCATCATCCCGTTTCATTCCGTTCTGGAGGGCATTTTGGTTGTTAGAGGGTTAATAAAAATCCTATTGGAATGGTTTTTGTTCCTAAATGTTGTTCTCAAGTGTCTCTAACACATCCCAGTGTTTTTGGCATCAATTTCTTTTATAAAGGGCCCGTTCCAGCTTGTTCCGTTCCGTTCCGTTCCGGCTTTTACACTGTCCCATATTTATACTGTGGAGGTGGCTCAGTGGCAGCAAGTAGTGTCTTCTCTCATTACCTACAGCAGAAAAGCCATGAGTAAAAGCCAGCCAACTTGCCCCTCCAATCTCTCTTTCTCTCTCTCTCCCCAATTCACCAGCCTTTCGCAACCTGGTAGCAGCACCAATAGTGCTGCTTAGTGGACCTACAAACAGCAAGAAAGGGTATTGCTGATCACCCCAGAGATTCCTGGGTCATCCTGTGTTATCTCCCATTTCCCAAAAAATGGAGAGGCAGTAACATGTGTGGTTGGTGAATTTGGGAGGTCTGGCTCGCTGGGAAGTCACCGTTCCGGGCTGTTTTACATAAAAGCGTATTATAGCCTGGAACGGGTATCGGAACGTGGTTTTCATGGAAGTTTTGTGTCTTATTGCATGCATCCCATGTAGTCATGTGGGACTGGTGAATTTGGTAGGTCTGGCTCATTGGGAAGTTGCCGTTCCGGGCTGTTTTACGTAAAAGCTTATTATAACCCGGAACGGGTATCGGGACGTGGTTTTCGTGGAAGTTTTGTGTCTTATTGCATGCATCCCATGTAGTCATGTGGGACTGGTGAATTTCGGAGGTCTGGCTCACTGGGAAGTTGCCGTTCCGGGCTGTTTCATTCCGTTCCGGAGGGCATTTTGGTTGTTAAAGGGTTAATAAAAATCCTATTGGAATGCTTTTTGTTCCTAAATGTTGTTCTCAAGTGTGTCTAACACATCCCAGTGTTTTTGGCATCAAATTCTTTTATAAAGGGCCCATTCCGGCCTGTTCCGTTCCATTCCGGCTTTTACACCGTCCCGAGTTCAAGGAGTGAGTGAACACCCCGTAAGATTTCCAGGGAAGGTGCCACTGGAGAGTAGTTTTTTTGCCAGTTACCACAGGGAAAGGCGTAGGACCGGTGTGATACCAGGCCTTAAGGAGTGAGTAGTGGAGAAAGCTAGCAGCAGGCGACAATCAGAAGACCAGTGAGACTGAACCCCAGGAAGCAGAAAGCTCTTCCAGAAGGGTTTTGGAATTTGGAGGAGGTACTTGGGAGAAGCACAGCCAGATCCGCATTCCCTTATTCCCATTTAAGAAAAAATGAAGCACAACTATCATTCTGCTTGATCCCAGGGCAAAGAGGAAATGCAGGTGAGAATTCTTGCATGTAGTCCGTGCGTGCAATAATTCTCGCATGTGGCCCGCAGCTTTGTGCACACATGTATGGGTTCTTGTAGGGGGCAGCAGCAGCCCCCCCGACACAATAGCTATAGCAGGTCTCATAAACCCTCTGGGTGGCCCTGCAAAGCTGACCGGGGGGGCAAAGGCATTCCTCATCCAGGGTGCTATTTATCCTACATCTGGCCCTGGGGGCAGTTTCTTCATAGGAGTCAGTAGTTCTTACTATAGCCAGTGTGGATTTTTCACATTCCGCAATGTTAAATTGAAAATACCCCCATGCCATTCTGATGCTTCCCATAAGGTCATTTCAAAACAAAACCTTACAAAACGTATAGTCCTGAACTCAGAAACGCTTGCTTAACAATCCTCTCAATTTTCATGGCGATACACAAAACAGAGAGAATAGAGAGTTCAAAGTCTAAAAAGAGCAAAAAAACAAAAAACCCAGAGCCCTTTTGAATTTTTTTCTGTCAGAGTTCTCATAATCTGTTGAAATTAAAAATCAGCCATGTTCACAGAGTACCTGTAATCCTGTTAATGACCTTGCCCCATACGCTGACCATCATCTTCTGCAGTTTATAAGTTAAAGAAATGCCTGGCTGATTTTTAATTAATTTAAGAAAATTTGGCTGAAACCCAATGATAACGTCGGGCATGCTCAGTAAGAACCAACTGTCAAAAGCCAGACTCACAGCTGCTTGGCTTGGCTAATCAGGGGGCCACACCCACACCAGACTTTGATTTCACTTGAGACAGTCATGGCTTCCCTCAGAGAATCCTGGGAAGTGTAGTTTGTGAAGGGTGCTGAGAGAAGACTCCTGTTCCACTGAGAGAGCTCCAGTGGCCAGAGTGGTTTAACAGTCAGCCACTCTGATTGAAGGTCTGTGAGGGGAACAGGGCGTCTCCTACCAACTCTTAGCACCCTTCACTAACTACACTGCCCAGGATTCTTTGAGAGAAGCCATGACTGTCCAAGGCCTGGTGTGTTACCAAATTCTTCCAAGTGAATTGGACTGTGAAAGACCAACCCAAATTGTGTTTGCATTTTGACAAATTTATAGGGCAGTACAATATCTCAGAGAGGAGGCCAGGTCTCCTGCTCCCTTGGTGCATTCACTATAGCTGCCCAATTTCCCTGCTTTTTAAAGTTTAATAGAAATATCTGTTGGCTATAGGTATGTTCTTAAACTGCAAGGTTTTTTTGCCTATTAGTAAATCTACTATACAGTGATGATTCATTTGTGAATCTAACTTAGCTTAGTAATTAACAGACACAAACAACGGAGTGTTTTAAGGGTATCTACAAGGATGTGACGAAGGTGTTTTAATATGGTCTGGGCAGTTTGTTCTTAGGATGGAAACTGAGCACATTCTACTCCTATATGATTTGTGAACATGCTGTCCCTGACGCTACCTGTCATTCCAGTGCCTAATAAATATATACGCCTAACATGTCTAATTCACCCATTTTTCAAAATGCAAATTATCAGCTTCTGAACTGCACACAGTTTTTCCCAACTCCATATTTTGTGTCCAACTGCTCAGTAAAAACGAAAACCCTTGAAGGCAGAGGCACATAAATCCGGAGCTTGGAAACAGCTAGCCAGCCAACCAGGAGCCAGCCAGCAGCAGGAGGGAAAAGTCTGGTGCAGCATGGTGCATAGCAATTCACACATGCTTTATCTGTGGCTGCAGGGACTGCCTGGGCAACTATGTGTGTAAGAGGAGAGGTGGAGGGAGGGAATCGCTAGCAGTACCAGCACTGCTGACTCGCTGTCAGGCCACAATGGAGAGTTGGGACTCAGGAGTTCTGGAAATGGAGGTAGGAGGGTAGTTTATAATATGTTCCTCTTGTGTACTCTCTTAGCTGTCCTGTGAATTGTGAAACTGCATATGCTGAAGAGTATTTTGGTTTAATGGGCTTAATGCAATGAAAGTTAGGTGTGCTGAAATGACATTGGAAGTTAAATGTACCTAACTTTCAATGGATTGCAGTATGCAGCGTGATCCTATTGTGTGTTAATTCAGATCAGAAGCCCTTCTAGTGCAGTCTTAGTTCCATTTGTTTAGTTGAGATTTAAGCATGTGTCATTTTCACAGAATATTACAGACAAAGCACTGCCCTTTGTGTAGCTACTTACAAGTAAGTCTCCCTGAGTTGAAGGGGGGTTTATTCCTTGTAAGCATGCATAAATTTGCAGATTAAGAAGAGGAAGTTGAAAGCAGGAATTGTGTGTGTGTGTGAGTGAGTGGGGTGTGTGTGTTCAAACAGGACAGCGACTCCTGCAACTTCAATGGTTGTATACAAAATAAATAGAAAGGAGAAAAAAATGTCACACTTTGAAGTGAGAGAGGGAACAGATTTGGGATGCACAAGAAATTAGTAAACTGTTTATGAATGTTATGAAGTCAAGTTTCTGTCTCGGTTTACAGCAATTAAAAACATTAAAAACAAATATACAAATTTTAAAACACACACACAAAAACAATTTAAAAACACAATTAAAAAAAAAATAAAAACAATTATAAAAACACATGCTAAAATGCCTGGGTGAAGAAGAAAGTCTTGACCTGGCACCGAAAAGATAACAGTGTTGGCACCAGGTGCGCCTCATCAGTCATTCCATAATTTGGGGGCCACCATTGAGAAGGCCCTGTCCGTTGTTGCCAGACTCCCAGCTTCCCTCCGTGTAGGCACCCGGGGGAGGGCCTTTGATGTTGAGGGTAGTGTACAGGTGGGTTCATGTCAGGAGAGGCGTTCCATCAGGTATTGTGGTCCTAAGCCGTGTAAGGCTTTATAGGTTAAAACCAGCACCTTGAATCGAGCTCGGAAACACACAGGCAGCCAATGCAAGCAGGCCAGAATCGGTTTTATATGTTCGAACCATCTGGTCCCTGTTACCAATCTGGCCACTGCATTTTGCACAAGCTGCAGCTTCCGAACCATCTTCAAAGGCAGCCCCATGTAGACCGCATTGCTGTAATCTAACTTGGAGGTTACCAGAGCATGGACAACTGAAGCCAGGTTATTCCTGTCCAGATACGGCGTAGCTGGGCCACCAGCCAAAGTTGGTAGAAGGCACTCCGTGCCACCGAGGCTACCTGAGCCTCAAGTGACAGAGATGGTTCTAGGAGAACCCCCAAGCAATGAACCTGCTCCTTCAGGTGGAGTGCAACCCCATCCAGGACAGGTTGGACATCCACCATCCAGTCAGAAGAACTACCCACTAGCAGCATCTCAGTCTTGTCTGGATTGAGCCTCAGTTTATTAGCCCTCATCCAGTCCAGTGTCGCAGCCAGGCACTGGTTCAGCACATTAACAGCCTCACCTGAAGAAGATGAAAAGGAGAAACAGAGCTGCGTGTCATCAGCATACTAATGGCAACATACTCCAAAGCTCTGGATGACCGCACCCAACGGTTTCATGTAGATGTTGAGCAGCATGGGGGACAGAACTGACCCCTGTGGAACCCCATACTGTAGAGTCCAGGGTGCCAAGCAATGTTCCCCAAGCACCACCTTCTGGAGCTGACCCGCCAAGTAGGAGTGGAACCACCACCATGCAGTCCCTCCCACTCCCAACTCAGCCAGTCTTCCCAGGAGGATACCAGTTATTACCTACCTTTCACCTGTAGGTCCCAGGGTGGGTCACAACCAGAGCTTGGAAGTAACTAGTTACAAGTAACGAATTACTTGTAATTTATTACTTTTTTGAGTAACGAGTGGGTAACTTCATTACATTTTGCTGGTAATAGAACAAGTAGTAACTTCATTACTTTTGAGGAGTAATTGTAATGTTTCCAGCATTACTTTTACGCAATATTTGGGGGGGAGCAGGGGAAGTCTTCTGCTCCTCTGATTTGTGAATAAAAATCATGTGCTTCAAATTGGGCTTTTTGTGCAGCGTTGTTCTTCTTTCATGCTCTATGGAGGCGACGAGGGAGGAGGTGGAGAGAGAGACGGGGTGGAGAAAACAATTGTTTAAAAATTGACAGGAGTGGAAGGAGAAAAGAGCTGGAGGCAATATATATATACAAAAATATGTGTGTTGGGGTATCATCATTGCTGGGGGTAGGGTGAGGGGATGTGAGATTCTGTTATGCCATTCTGTTAATCTTATGGATATTTTTTATTTTATTTTACTACCCTCTCTCTGTGTGTGCTTATTTTTAATGTTGTTTTAGGCTACTTAGATGTGCAGCAGCCAAGGCCAGCACCTTGTAGGCAATTTTTTTAAATTAACTAAAATATAATTGTAGCAATTACTTTTGAGTAAAAGTAATCAGTTACTTTCAGAGCAATTGTAATTGTGATGGTAATTACTACTTTTGGGGGGCCATGTAACTGTAACTGTAATTTATTACTTTTAAAAAGTAATCTTCCAAGCTCTGGTCACAACAACATAAAATGCATTATTAAAACATAGAATGCTTAGCAGACTTGGCTGGGGCCACTATCTTAACAAAGAGACTGGTTTAACCAGTTCAGTGGTTCCTACTGCTACACATTCCAGTCTTACACATACAGAATTATAGGCTTGAAGGGGACCCAAAGATATCACACAAACCTATCCCCCAATCCTATGGAAAATGGAAATGGACTGCTTTCAAGGTTATCCTGACTTATGGAGACCCTATGAATAGGGTTTTCATGGTAAGTGGTATTCAGAGGGGGTTTACCATTGCCTTCCTGTGAGGCTAGTCCTCCCCAGCTGGCTAGGGCCTGCTCAGCTTGCCACAGCTGCACAAGCCAGCCCCTTCCTTGTCCGCAACTGCCAGCTGGGGGGCAACTGGGCTCCTTGGGACTATGCAGCTTGCCCACGGCTGCACAGGTGGCAGGGCACGTAACCCCTGGCCACACTGTGGGGGTGATCTTTAGCTAGCCCTTTACACCCAGGAGACACGAGCGGGGATCTGAACTCACAGACTCTGGACTCCCAGCCAGGCTCTCCACTATCTAATTCCATCCCAGCCCCTAACAATAATTTACAGAAGTCTAAAGGATTGGTATCAGATATAAATGAATAATCAAAAGGAAGTGCTAGGCTCATTGGGTGGCACAAAAGCAGTATGGGGAAAAGATCTAGGTTGTACAATACCAGTTGACATCTGCTTGTGTATTCTGGCAAAAGAAGCTGCAAATATCAGTCTTGGTGCAAGTCTGGAAAAGTGCTATCAAGGTGGGGTATTGACAGTACCTTAGCCTGCTTAAATTAACTATTACAAGGTCACAGGCACAGGAATACTGGAGAGGTTGAAACGGTCTGGATACTTGTTTTCATGTGCGGTGAATGTGTTTTATAGATGAGCCATTTTGGGAGTCAACACAGGTGGGAATGGGGCAATAAATAGAACAGTCATCAACCTAACTCTTGACTTAGCCCTCTGAAATATGTTCACTGGCCAAAACAAAAGCCATACAGATAAAGACCTAATTATGTACCTGTTGGTAGTTATGACACTGGGAGTGGCTAAGCATAGGAAAGGGTTGGAGGCACTACCTGTGGATTGTTAATATAAAACAGCATGGGACCTGGCTTTGGCTGAAAAGTTTACACAGCAAATTTGACCTTCACAAAGACAGATACCTTTATCATTGTGTGGTACAGTTTTATTGCATATGGAAGTGCCAGCGACTCCAGAACACAAACTCTACAAGACAATCTCCTTTTGTTCATAGATCAACATAGACAGACCCTTTGGGTTGGTCAGGACTCTTGATAATCGAATTGCAAAACTGGCTCTCCTCTTGAACTTTAACAGAACTTGGAAGAAGTCTTTCACACATAAAAGTGTAACCTTAGCTTGTTTTGTTCTGGTATTTTTTTAATATAAAAATGGTAAAAGGCATGAATACTCAAATAAAAGTCTATTTTGAGGGTAGAGGAGAAGCAAGGTAGCCATGTTGGTCCATAAGAAAAAAAACCTTCCCCAAAAGGTACTTTGGCAATAACCTTTTTAGCAGCAACCAATATGTCACAGAATAGTGAGCAAGTGTTTGAGCTTTTCAGGCTAAATTTTGGAGCTATCGTAATATACATTTCAGTCTATTATTTCATATCCTGTGGGTGTGATATGGATACTGCATAACAGCGTGTGAAACAAAGGATTGCAATTCCTGAGAAAGGGAGTGGTGTAGAAATAATCCCAGATAATCAGTTTTCCTTTTTTCCCATAGAGATATTACTGGCCTGCTTTTTAAATCTCTGTTCTTCTACAGTCTCTTTGCATCACCACACAGTGAGAAAGCTTGGCAGCCTCACCCTGGCCAAACCTGAATAGTGAGTGATCAAATCCCACTTCTGTTCTTTCACTCTTTCTTGTGAATACCTGTTGGCCCCCCTCTCTTAGCATTCTTGGGGGGCAGGGAACCATCCTTCTCCTATCTAATTTCTAGCTCAATTTAATGTCTCATTCCCACTTTGCAGTGCAAACTGAGCACATGAAGGGGAAGATGGGACTCTTGTCATAAGAACATATGACAAAGAGCCCTGATGGATCAGACCAAGGGAAAAGGGTTCGTGTAGTCTAGCACACGGTTTCCAGCAACAAATGCCTTCAGTAAGCACACAGGAAGGCACTACTGTTCTTTATAACAACTGTGTAGAGAGGAGGGGATATCAGTTGGTATGGCTATTCAGGTGTCAGCAGGATAAGCTGCACCTGCTGAAATTACTCCTTCTATAGAACTGTTGGAAAGTACAGGAGGCTGTCCTTTGTGCAGTGCAATAGTGCAGCTATAGGCAGGGCTGCGGAGTCGGAGTTGGAGTTGTGGAGTCGGAGACGGGAGCAATTTTGGGTGGAGTCGGAGTCGGTAGAAATGTACCGACTCCGACTTCCAAATAAATTTTGATTGACAAGAAGCAATTCTGGGTGGAGTGGGAGTTGGACAGTAGAAAAATAGAGGAGTCTGAGTCGAAGGTTTGGTGTATCAACTCCACAGCCCTGGCTATAGGTGGCTGTAACAGAAAGCCATTCCCCCCCCCCCCGGTCCCTTTAAGATAATCTCTCTGCAGGGTGAGCTGCGGCCAAAACCAGCAAAAATAGTAGCACCACTGAGAGAGATGTCCTGGGGGGCAAGGTCCCTTATCTCCTCGTTTAAGGTATTCCTACCCACAGGTCAAGAGAGCCTTGGGGCACTAACTAAATATGAAACAGGGCACATGAGATACAAAGGGAATATCATGGAATATCAAAAGTATGGGAGACCCCATTAAGGGCTCATCCAGACGACTGCAAAATGTGTGACACGCCCGCTATGTGTGTTCATTATTTTTCGGTCGTCCAAATGACGTCTCGCGCTGTTACGCATTTTCACGGGTTAAATCTGCTTCTTGCAATACCGGCAAAAATGCAATTTGCTCTTTAAAATCGGGAATCATCCGCTGTGCCTTCATGAGTTAGGATGCAATACCGTGGACTTTACAGCTGATGGGTGGTTCTTGGGCGTTTCCCCTTGCCCCTTGTCCTCATTCCAGCCAATCACGTATCTGCACTTTTGCGCATGTGCAAGAATAAGCCCAGGAAAATTGAACCAATCATCGCAATGGTGGGGTGTTGGGGGGGGGTCTGCATTTTATTTTTTGCCAGCCTGCAAACTAGGCGGCCGCTCTGGGTGAGATCAGCAATGCACAGCAAGCGAGAAAGGGGGGATGGTCGGTTTCAGCCTGCCTCCAAAAGCCTTGTCAATTTCATTCTACTTGCTGGGGGTTTTGCTTCAAATCAGAAAAGCATACATTCCTTTAAGTGTAATATCGCAAATACAAACTTAGAAAAGGGCTTCTGGTTGGTTTCAAGCCTGCTCGGGAAAGCTTTGTCAATTTCATTCTCCATGGGAAGGAAAGGGAGAAGGAGGGGGGGTGACACGTTTCTTGCTTTTTTGGAGAAATAAGTGCAATTGCCAGCGTGTGTATCTCCTTAAATATCAATAAAGGCAGAAAAGCATACATTCATTTAAGCATAATATCGCAAATACAAACAAGGCAGGCGTGAAACCGACCAGCAGCCTTTCCTTCCGAGGCGAGAACTCCTTTACAGCCATACTGTGCTTCGTTGCAAAGGGGGAGAGGAGCATACGTAATTTTTTTGCTGACCAATTGGTTGATAGGGGGAGGTTTTAGAGGCGGAGCTTGGAAAAAGCGAAAAGAATGCAGGGGTCTTACCGCTGCAGGTGCGGGTGCAAAAAAGTGCTTTTTTTAATTGGGAAAGAGCGAACTAAAAGGAAAAGTGAGGACTATCAGATGACAAACTGAATATGGAAACCGTGGATTATCCCGCTCCGTTTGGATAAACCCTAAGTATAAGCGGGATTCTAATTTCCTTAGAATACTCATGTTTTATGGTTGCAGGAAACCCATCACTCCAATAAGTAGGAAAGATTGTAAAGGGACACCTTGTGGGGTAATTGTTTCACAGCCCCAGGCATGTCTAACTCCAGGGATGTGGTGGGCATAATATTTCACTCCACTTTCCCCTTTCAGCATAAGCAGATGGTCAGATACCCAGAAGGGAGATACATTTTTGTAAAAGGCTGCCTTGGAGGGACAAACATGGTGTGTTCACTGATGCCCCTGTTTGTTCTTTTATTGGAACCATTAGCACAAATGCTGAGAGAAACTAAAGACAATAGAGGCTATATTTATGAAAGTAATATTTTTTTAACTGAGCTTCTTTGTTGTTGATGTGGTATCTCACCCCAATAGAGACCTACCTGAGATCATGTCAATAATTCAAGACTAAGGTAAACTAGCAGGTTTTACAATGAATTATCACAAATCAGAGTCAATATTCTATAGCATTAACCCTGACATGCAAAACACCGTAACACAAAAATCTAAAATCAAAATATGCCAGGGGACCATAAGTTACTTAGGAGTTCAGATCCTGAGGAAGTTAAGTAAATTCTGGGACTTGAACTATAATCCTTTAATCAAATGCATGTGGAACATTATGAAGGAATTAGTAGAAACAAACCCCTTGTCCATGCTCTCCCTCCCTGGATGAACAGCATCAATGAAAATTATATTATTGCCCAATACCCCTCACAGCAGACCAAATACAGACTAAACTTCAGGAAATAAGCCCAATGTGTCTGCATATGTGCCAGATACACATCTTCATAATAAAATTGGCCATAAAGGCACAAGCAAATACATCTAAAGCCCTTTGAGATATACTAGACATTGAACAGGAATATAATATAGCATTTTATTTAACTATAAAGCAGGCCTTAAGACCATATGGGAAATAGACTTAAGAGAAACTATCAAACACCACAGTTAGATTACCATATGGAACAAAAGATCCTGTAAGTCCATGTCTGCAGATCCAAGGGAAGGCTCCCTCAAATTAGTACTAATGCTGCATGCACATCATAAATTTAAAGCACATTATTCCCCCCCCCCCAAAAATCCTGGGAACTGTAGTTTGTTAAGGGTGCTGGGAACTGTAGCTATATAAGGGGTAAACTACAGTTCCTAGGATTTGGGGAGAAAATCTTGTGCTTTAAATGTATGGCATATAAGCAACCAAAGGTAGGATTACACACCTATTTGTTTCAGAAATGTTGGGGGGGGGTGACCAGCAGACTGCTAGAGGGGTTGCAGCTTTAGAGACTGGCACATGCCAATCGTGGAAATATTTTGGGAAGACATTGTAGAAATTAACAAAATGTCAAGCCTCTGTATTGCCAAAGACCCTAAACTTTAGGTTTGCTACCTATATTCTTGGGATGGGGGGAATTTGGAAGTACAGTCTAAAGATATGGTACAGCAGCCCAACACTGGAAGGAAGTCAGTGGCCCCAGGCCATAATCACACCATGCATTTATTCCACTATTATTCCACAGTCATGGCATCCTCTGAAGAATCCTGGGAAGTGTAGTTTGTGAAGGGTGCTGAGAATCGTTAGGAGACTCCTTTCCCCTCACAGAGTTACAATTCTCAGAGTGGTTTAACAGTCAGTCTTCCCAGAGCGATATTGTTAGTGGAAAAATCAACACTAAGACTCTGTGAGCCCCCTTCTCTTTAGGGCCCAGTTTGGTACTTCAGATCAGGCCTCTATTCAATTCAGATTGTTTGGGATGGGGCTTGCCCTGGACCCCAAATCCAAAGCAATAATCAGGAAACGAAAGCTTTGGTCTTCCCATAGACTTGCATTGAGAAACCAAAACGGCCATCAATTTTCATTTTTTTCATAGACATGGAAAGGTTAAGAGGGAAAGTGGTAGGTGGAAAAGGCATGACCTAGGAGTAAATAACCCAAAGATCACCTATCAGACAGGACTGGAGTGAATGTGCTTTCCCCCCCCTTTTTTTTTTACAGCATCACAGATTCTTTTATCCTGTAGTTTAAAATACAAAACAGCATTGCTTTCACTAACAGTGTATTTGTTCTTAATGTACAGAGAAAAATCCTTCCTCCTTTTCTCCCCCAGTTTGCAGAAAGTCCCCTCTCTCTTTGAAAAGTTGCTATTTGGCCCTGGAGGGAGCAGTCAGTTTCCCTCTGGGGGCAAGGCCTACCTTCAGGGAGAGGGATATTCAGTAGGAATAAGATGTAGGGGAAGGGGTTGACACCCCCTCCCCAGGTTTATTTATTTGATTCAATTTATGAATCACTTCCCATAAAATATCTCTAAGTGATTTTACCATAAAAACGTCAATAAAAACAACTGAAAAGAATTCCAAATTACATACAGATAGTGACTGTTCTGTAATCCTGCTCCATTCCCCCCTCCCATGGTTGCTGTTGTTAAAGGGAGGGAAAGCATATTAAATGTATTTTTGTATTTAATGTTTCATCTATTTTGGCATGAGAGGTATGTGTGTTTTAATCTTGTTCTTTGGACCTTTTGCCGATGACTACATCAACAACACTTTCCAAAATATCAGTCTGGTTCCCTCCAAACCTTAGTAAGATTTAATGTCTCTTTTCCCCACTTTCTCTTCTACCCTTTCTTTGTCTCATATGTCTCTTAGTTTGTTCTTTTCCTTCCTCCACCCCAAACATTCTGGTTTCTCTCTGCTATAAATCTTGTTGAATCCTGGGCAAGATTCCCACATGTTCTTTAGCTTGGCTCCATTCCTTTCCCAGATTCAATTCTTATTCACATCTTATTCACCTCCAGTTCGTAGTTCTGACATTACAGTGTGTGAACAGATGGCCTGAGTTGAGGACTTGCCAGCAAGAAAAGAATAACCTCAGTGTGGCTCATGCAGTAGGAGTCTAGCAGCTAAAGTCAGAAGTAATAATAAAGAATAACAAGTTGGTTTGACACACTTCGACCACTTTGCCATGTTAAAAATCAGGATGCTCAAATGGTGGAATTCCCAGCCTTTTAAATGCATACTTGTAGAAGGAGAAATGAGGGGTACTACACTGGATCCTGAGAGCCAGGAATCCCCAACCTTTCTGGGGCCACTGGCCTGCACATCTGAAATTTGAGGGGCCACCACAAAATGCTTGCTGGTAGTAGTCGCACATGTGGTGAGGTGGATGTTCCTGACACCAGCATCGTTCAGGTATGTACAGGCAACATTGGTGATGGGACAGCGGTTTTATGGCTCTGCCCCATGACACATGCTGCTACTGATTATTGGGGGTGGGGCTATGAGAAGTATGCCTAGTCACAAATTGTTGGGATGCTCCCACTCCCTCATGCTATGTGTGCTACGGGAGAACAGTGTAATGACCCCAGGGTCCAGCAGCAATCAGGACTCTAGGTCAGAGGCTGCAGAGGCTGAACCTAAGGAGTTGGACAAGGAGCCAGACCTGGTTCAGGGCTCTGAGCCTGCTACTGGAGATTGGCAGAACGCCGAGCCCCCCAAAGAAGCTCCTGTACCACAAGGGCCTGTACGGCCAGACTCTAGCAGGTGCTTTCCCTGAGCTCGAGAAGCCAAATGAAGTGCCTCACTGGTCCAGTGGCAGAGGGAACACTGCAGGCAGGAGATGAGAGCCCATGTCCAGGCCAGAGAGTTGGCCTTTTAAGACTCTGAAGTTATCAACAAGGGGAGGAATCTGGGGGGGGGGGGGGCAGAGGGCTGAAAAGGGTTCAGTCTGCTCTCAGCCTTCATTGGAGCAATTGTTCACTTAGAGCTATCCATAGCCCTGCAACTCCTGACCTGCCTTGCTGCATGGAATCTGCCATCAGACCAGAATACAACAAACTGGGAAGAAAGATACGCAGCTATGCTGGCTACGTGGAAGAAAAATAAACACTGACCACTAGATGGAAGGAAGAACACAGATAACTCCCCCCCTTCCGGAAGAAAAATACAGACACCCCCCCTCCCTTGGGAAGTAAAACAAACACATAAACCCTCCAAGAAAAAGAAAAGCAAAAAGAAAAATGTCCCCTCCAGTAGAGTTAAAACAAAACATGCACCCCCTTCTTTTCTGTCCCCATTGGGTTGCTCCTTCCCTCCCCCTCTCACTTGCCTCTTTCTTTCTTTCAAAATATGTTGAACTCTGCTCACTCTGCTTTCTGTTTGGGTGTTGGAACCCTAAGAGAGCTCAAAGAGGAAGTGGGAAGAAATAACCCTCCTCCTACATCCTCTCACAATGTTCTGTAGTTTTCCAGACTGAGACCCCTCCCTTCTCATTTCTGAAGAAGAAGGGGAGGTCACTTGTGGGGAAGGGGGCAAGAATGCAGAGGCTTCAAAGGTGCTGGGGAAAGTTTTCACAGATACCATTGTGCCCACAGGTGCCATGATGAGGACACCAAATGGAAAAGGGGCAGAACTAGGCAATCAAAGTGCAATTGGGCATGATAGCAATTCAAACAAGCCGAAGTGCCATAGGGTAAAACCCGCACACCAGAAATGCTTGGAGAGAGACACCATATATTGGAATGTACATGCTATTGCCAGAATCTCTGAGCCAAGAGTGGGTAGCTGGAGTGCATGGTTTTAAAGAAGAGCAAAGATGAGCAGACATGATGGGAACCAGGAAGAATGGAGTGAACCAGTGGAACATGGTTATCTCTAGATACAAACTATAGGAAAGACACAGAAGAGCTGGAGGTGGTGATGCTCTGCACACTAAACAGGACATAAGCAAGCTAGAAATACCAAAGGAGGCAGAATCTTCCACAGAATCACTATGGGTTGCAATACCAGGCCCCAAGTGTAATTTAGTATTAGGGATTTCCTATAACTGCCACCCACCCATCCCCGCTCAGCATGATCTTAAAATGCAGAGTGAAATCAAGGAGGTAGCCAGAAGGAGAAGTTGTAGTAATAGGGTGACTTCAATTACCCTTATACAGTATAGACTGGATAAATGCATGCTCCAGTCATGACAAAGAGGTAACATTTCTAGATACTCTAAATGACAGTGCCCTAGAACAGTTGGTTGTGAAACAGACCCGAGGGTTGGAGACCCTGGACCTAATCCCCAGACTTGTGTTGTTGAACTAAATGGGAACAGTTGCCATAGTGGAATCAAATTCAATGTATACGTAAGTGGATAATTACCAAGGAAGGTCCAACACAATCACATTTGACTTCAAAAGTAGAAAGTTTTCAACAGTGAGAGGACTGGTAAAAGAAAGTCATGAGGGCCAAATTGCTCCAGAACGCTTGGAAATTATTCAAAACCATAATAACAGAAGCTCAGTTTGAATGTATACTGCAGATCAGGAAAGGTATTATTAAAGCCAAGAAGATGCTGTGTGATTAATGAGCAGGGCTAAGGAAGGCTTCCTTCCGAAAATAGAAATCTTGTCCAACTGAGAACAAAAAGGAACACTACGTTTGGCAAAAGAAATGCAAGTAGACAAAAAGGGATGCAAAAAAACTGATTCAAGGAGCACATCTCTTAAAAATAAAGAATATTAAGATCAGCATTAGACATTTGTGGTAGCCTTACAGGTGCCTAGCATTGGGGGGGGGGATTTGTTGGTCCCCGTAGGTACATGTGAAAAGCCATCTTTTTCTCCATACAATTACTCAGGAAGTGGTGGTACATCATAACATGTTGCCACTTCCAGGGGCTTTTTACTAAAGCACTTCAGCAACTACAGCAAGTACCACACTTTAGAATTTTTTTAAAGAAAAGAAAAAGAGCAGAAAAGCCCTTGGACCACCTTGGTTTTTAACAAAAAGGTAGGAAGGAGTGGGCCATTCTCAGAAGGGTCTGTAGATGTGTTATCTAATCCACATGTCTACATTCTGTTCGAAGCATGATCTGTCAGAGGTGGAATGGCAATGTTCAAATTGCAGAGCAAACTGAAACGTTCCCTCATCCCTGCTCAGGAAAGGGGTCCAAGGAACTGAGGTAAATAGTGGTGACAAGAGACAAAGGTTTAGGCCTTACTGACAAATTAAAAATGAACAAGTTATTGGGTCCAGGTGGCATTCACCTGAGTGTTCTAAAATAACACAAATGTGAAATTGCTGAACTTCTGGAACCTTTGTGTTGAAGGGTGGAATACAGCCAATGTAACACCAATTTATGAAAAGGGAGTGAAGGGAGGAAGGTTTCTGGGAAATTGCTTACTAATTAGCCTAAGAACTACCAACTTGGCTTCTGCAAGGGTAAATCCTGTCTAAACAATTAGGTGCCAGTAGGCTTGTTCGTAGACTTCCAAAAAGCTTCTGATAAAGTTCTGAGACTCCTAAATAAGTAAACATTGGTTGGTTGGAGAACTGCATTGCAAAATGTGGATAAGTGCAAATTTCAATGGATGGCTGTGTTTTGGCTCTCATATTTGAAACCATCTGGATGACCTCTCTCATGTGAATGCACAAGATTGAGGGCTCCTACGTTCTCCCCATTGCCCATTGGCTATTCAGAGTCCTTATATATGTCAGATGCTGTGCTTGCCTACATAGTCTCCAACAGCAGTTTGTCTGAACAGACAGGCTAAGGCTGGAGCTCCCACGAAGATGTCTTGGGCTTGGGAGGCATCAGGAAAATAAATGGGAATTCAACAGCGGATTGTCTTATAATATTTCTTAAAACATTTGTTCTTTATACATTCACTTCTTATTTTGTACAAATTACACATGTGTCTGGGCTCAGCCAGTAGATCAGAATAATATAAGTCAGGATCAAGGACCTTACGGGTTACAAGAGAAGAGGTCAGGTCTCCTGCTCCCCTGGTGTGTTCATTATAGCTGCCCAATTTCCTTACTTTTTAAAGTTTGAAGAAATATCTGTTGGCTTGGCTATAGGTACGTTCTTAAACCACAAGGTTTTTTCCCCTTGGCTATTAGTGAATTTCTCTGCTTTTTAATCTGGGAGGTAATCCTGCGCAAATTTGCTGAGAATAGATTGATCATTTGCATGCTTATTGATTTCAGTAGGATTTACTCCTGTGTAATCCTGCTTAGGATATTGAAACTGACCATAGCGGAGGAGAAGGGGGAGGGGAGGAGGAGGGGAGAGGGCAGGTTTGAGCATTTGCAGGTTTATTGGGTTCAATGGGATTTACTTCCATGCAATCTTGTTTAGGATAGGTGAAACTGACCTGGGGAGGGGAGAGCTGGAGTGATGAGGGGAGGGGAGGAGGGGGGAGGGGGAGGGGAGGAGGAAGAGAGGAGGCAGGGGAAAGGAGGGAGTGTGGGGAGATGGGGAGAAGAGGTGAAGGGGAGGAAGGAAGAAGGAGGGGAGAGGAGGGAGGGAGGGGAAAAAGGCAGCTTTGATTATTTGCATGCTTTTTGAGTTCAATGGGATTTACTCCTGTGCAATCATGCTTAGAATAAGTGAAACTGACCTGGAGAAGTGGAGGAAGGGTGGAGGGTAGAGGGGGAAGGGTGGAAGGTAGAGGGGGAAGGGTGGAGGGGGGGAAGGGGAGGAGTAGGGGAGGAAGGGGAAGAGTTTGGGTGGGTGGACACTGCACAAATGGAAAGCCACTTTCCTTTCCAAAAGGAAAACATTGTTAACAGTAGCATTATCTTTCGGGGTGTCCCCCACCTTTTTATTCTACAACAGACATATGTTGCCTCCCACCCACATTTAAACCAGAGCTGTCCCTGGCCATACCCATGCCAGACATTTATCCCACTTTAAACAGTCATGGCTGCCCCTTATCCTGGGAACTGTAGTTTGTGAAGGGTAGTAAAATTTGCTACGGGATGCTCTATTTCCCTCACAGAGATAGAGTCACAGAATTCTCTTGGAAAAGGGGCTGACTGTTAAACTGCTCTGGCCATTGGAGCTCTGTCAGGGGAATAGGAGTCTCCTAACAACTCTCAGCACCCTTCACAAACTATACTTTCCAGAATTATTTGGAGGAAGCCATGAATAAATAAATTGGAATAAAAGTCTGGTGTGAGTCTGGGCCCCTGATTAGCCTAGCCAAACAGCTGTGAATCTGGCTTTTAGAACACTTTTAGCTGTTAGTCTGGCTTTTAGAACACTGAGAGTTGGCTCTTACTGAGCATGCCTGTGCTATCATAGACTCCAGTGTTAAATTTCTTTAATTAAAATCAGCCATGCATTTTTAAAACATTTAAACTGCAAAAGATGAAGGTCAGAGAATAGGGTAAGGTCAGTGATAGGATTACATGTGCTCCGTGAATATGGCTGGTTTTTAATTAAGTTCAACAAATTACCACTGACAGAAAAAAGCCCAACAGGGGTCTGGATTATTTTACTCTTGTTTTAGACTTTGAACTCTCGATTCTCTCTGAGTGTTTTGTGTATCACCATGAAAACTTAAAGGGTTGATAAGAGGGTTTTTTAGACTTTGAACTCTTGATTCTCTCTGAGTGCTTTTTGTATCACCATGAAAACTTAAGTAAATAAGTAAATGTTTCTGGGTTCAGGATTACATGTTATGTAAGATTTTGTTTTGAAACGAGCTTACGGGAAGCAGCAGAATGGCATGGGAGGTATTTTCAATTTAACATTGAGGAATGTGAAAAATCTATGCTGGCTATAGTATGCAGCTATTCTCGTGACTGTATAATGAGGAGGTCTGCATACCTGAATGTGTAATATTCTTTACATTAGGATTAATACATACATCTTAAAGACTCTTAGAGGGGAATGTTACATACATTAAACGTGGGGTCAGTCCATAACATGTTGTTTCAGAAAGTGTGAGTCATTTCCCAATCATTTGTTAGTACTATAGCTTATTTTTTACTTCCGAGAGAGTTAACATTTCCTTCCAGCAGGTCATGTGTGGTATGCGACTACTGAAATGCAGTGGGAGAGGAAAAGATATCAGGAATTGAGTTCAAGGAAATCTATTTGTTGGTGGCTATTTCTTCTCAGATTTTATGCAGGTTAGAGCAAACATCAATCTATCTTGCATTTCCTGAGTTTCTGGTCCTGAGCCAAATTCCAAGTGAATAAATGGGCTGTGCTGCTCTAGCAAACTACACATGGTAGCCAGCACAATGATGACAGGCAGAAAGCGAACCCAAAGACCTGTGGACAGCGTAAGTAGGAGAATGAATTCTCACTTCAACATAGCACAAGAATTATAAAACTTCCCCGGTGAATGTATGTGAGATTTAACAAGATATTACTTGATTTTATTTAACATCTGCCAGAAGCAATACCAGACACAACTTAGAAAACAAAACCGAGGAACTACACATATCATAATATAAGAATGAATTCTCACTTCTGAATACTTCAAGATTTTCTGATAACTTTTTGATTTTTTTTGCTAACTATTTATTTATTCTTTATTTTAGAAACAGCCCATGAAACGCCAGAAATCTGGAAAGAAGGTAAGCATGAGAATAAATGCTCACTTCAGCACAGAACAGATTTGTTTCTAAATATTTACTTGATTTTCATGTAGCATCCCACACATAGCTTTAGTGAGAATGAAATTGTTTGTTTTGGCAAGAACATTTCTATCTGTGGCAGAAATAGTTTACACCTATAACTGTCATTTGGTAGTCTTTTTTGAATGACCATTATGCACTGCTGAATTTAAAAACATGGGAATGATACCACCAAACCTTCTCTGGAAATGCATATCTAAATAGAAGGGGGAAAGCACTGCACTATGAAGCAAGATACGTATGTTAACAGTGAATGCTCAAAATTTGTTGAACAGTGACATTCACATGTCAGTGCTGGCAATCTTTAATTTTCAAAACAATCAAATGCAGGAGTATTTATATAGCCCTTTGTAAACAAATCTTTCAGGGCTAGCCTTTGCCTCAACAGCAAAGTGCATTTTGGTTATTTACAAACATTATGTCCTACGTTGGGGGCGAGGGAAGAGTTAGCTATTTCCAACAGTTATATTGGTAATGGAAGATGTTTAATTTGAAAATCAATAAAAATATTTATTTATATATATAAAAGTTATGTCCCTCCTCTCCAGTACTGGCCCACACATCTAGCCTGGTTTTTGAAAGGAACAAAAGAATCCTCCAAAACAAAGATATCCCTGCACCTCAGCCTCTCCATCCGTTACATGGGCATAAAACACAGCACTACTGTTTTTACAAAAATTTATAGGAGTAAGGTCGGGAGCTTTCTTTCTTTGATCACATAGAAAAGTGCCTATACAAACAACTACTTCTCTTGGCTCATATATTCATTTGAAAGATTGCCTGTCCCCATACATGCCTTCTGCACATTTAAGGGCTTCCACTGAGGACCTCCTGTGGATGTACCCACCATCTGAGGTGAGGAGGGTGGATGCCAGAGAGAGGGTCTTTTCAGTAATACTGTCAGAGTTTCTCTCTATTGAGAGGCATAGCAAAGTTGCGTAGCACTGCGGAACGGAGAGTATTGAGCAAGCTGTGTGTGTGTGTTTGAATCTTTGCTAAGAGTCTACCTTCCCTGCAAATTAGTCAGAGAGAGACTTTAAGCTTTAAAATAAGAAACAACTACTTTATTCTGGAAGTACATGCTTGATAGGAAAGAGTCCTTACATCTAGCTCACTAACTATGTTGGAGCAGTCTGCACTGGTCCCAGTGCAGCTCTCATCCTGGTTGAGAGGAGAGACAAAGAGAAGATGTCTGCTCCCCTCTCGAGAGAAAGAGAAGAACTGAGAGAGGCGGGAAGGAACTGAGATCAACATTCCTTTGCTTATCAGCCTAGCAGGAAGGGAACAGACGGCAGGATCAAAGGAATAGGTATAGCCTGAACCAGCAAGAGGTCTAGCTCTCTAGCTACCCCCTTATTAACCCCATGCAGCCTCAACCCACCAAGTTGGAGTTGAATCTCATACATTCCAACAAATACAACCTCAGTTGTGGGCTGCTGTCTTCAGAGATGTTAACCCTGGCAACATCTTTACTGTCCTTTCAGCAACAGAGAAACACCTTTCTATTTTCCCAAGCATTTACATACATTTTAATTTATTAATTAAATTTATGCCCCACACTTCATCCCTGAAGGAGCCCTTGGTGGCAAACAAAACACGAAAAGCACTCTAAAACATCTTAAAAACAAAAGACTTTAAAACATATTAAAACAAAACTTCTTTTAAAAAAGTGTTAAAACAAAGCATCTTTTAAACATATTAAAACAAAACATCTTTTTAAAAAAGGCTTTAAAAACATCTAAAAAAGTAATTCCAACACAGACACAGACTAGGATAAGGTCTCTACTTAAAAGGTTTGTTGAAAGAGGAAGGTCTTCAGTAGGCGCCAAAAATATTTCAGGGGAGGGAATTCCACAGGGTAGGTGCCACTACATTAAAGGTCCGCTTCCCATGTTGTGTGGAACAGACCCCCTGATGAGATGGCATCCACAGGAGGCCCTCATCTGCAGAGCACAGTGATCGACAGGGTATATAAGGGGTAAGACAATCTTTCAGGCATTTTTAATCTGATTGACTGTTTTATGCTGCTTTTTAAATTTTGAGGCTTTTTGCTTTGTGTGTGTGTGTTTATATTTACATTTTAATTATTTTATTCTTGTTTGGAACCACCCTAGGAATATAACTGAAGGGTGATATTAAAACATAAATAAATGAATAAGGGATAAGTAAATTCAATTAAATAAATTGTTTTTTTTCCTTTTACACCGAATACTAAATGCAAGGTTCAATACCAAAAAGTAAGAGACAGCAAAACCAAGCAAATGCAGCCCCAAGTGGCCAATATTGAGGAGTTGTAATTCCTAGGCAGAGCTTGGAAAAGTTACTTTTTTAAACTACAACTTCCATCAGCCCCAGCCAGCATGGCCACTGGACTGGGCTGATGGGAGCTGTAGTTCAAAAAAGTAACTTTTCCAAGCTCTGTTCCTAGGAATGATCGTGGATGCTGAGAATTAAATGTATTCAAACATTGTGGGTTAGAACTGGACATTCAGGAAAGCCTTTTCTGATAAGCGTTGTTTCAAATTCTAATGGATGTGCAGAATTCACATTATTTATCTTGTATCCCACTCTTCATCCAATGGATTTGAGGGCAGTGATATGCTTAACATACCCCTACTCATAAAAATGAATAAAGAAGCCCCTGCATGTATGGAACTCTGTGCACACATCGTTGCCCATAGATCATTGCTTGTATCTCTAGCTTTTAAGGTTACACTGGTGTATGAGGACACAGCTATCAAGACCTGGGTAATATCATAAAAACATGTATTTCATGCCAGGTGTATCTATTTTTCCTAGGTACCAAAAAGTTCAATGCTCTCAGTATTGAGAATAAGGCATGACACCCAAAAAAATGTTTTGTTACTGACGGAGGAGGAAGATGTAGTGAAGTTTGATTTAGATGGAATATCTGTCTGTAGATCCCAGCAAGAGGAAGGTATGTTGTTTCTGTGTAGAGTATGATAATAAGACAAGTTGGCAGATTTATTTCTGTGGTCCATCTTTCATTAAGGGCCATGTTTACAAACTTCCCTACCCTTGCATAGTAGAAAGCAAAAGCAAATAGGTACCAGGCACCTGCATGCTTCTGAATGGTCCCTGGTTATTTAGGGATACTACTATATGAACCTAGCTTTCAAGCTTTCCTTCATGCTCATTCAACCCCCCTGATATCTTATCTTGTGATTCTATTGCAGTGTTTCCCAATGTTTGCTTATACTTGTTACTTTCTGTAATAAGAGGCATACTCACTATTACATTTAGGCAATGCACACATTACTGGCTTAAAACTCAGTGAGGTCAGTTATTTTTTGACTGTGTTTCAACTGAATTTGCACACTGTTGTACAGATCACTATGCTTTGATGTGTTTCTGCCTTACCTGCTGTCTGCCCACACTAGTGGGCAGAGAGGGGTGGGGTTATCTTTACCTGATGTGAATTGCCTGATTGGTTTCCCCACCCCTTCACCGCAATCCCCAACTCCAGTATGTGAAGCTTTCATCCCTCTCCCTCGAAATCATCTTCATGCAGCTGTCACCTTACTTCTAAGTAAGTGTGAAAGCATAAGATCACAGCCTGACAATGCATCCTTATGCATGACTATTATTTATTTATTTATTTATTTATTTATTTATTACATTTATACCCCGCCTTATGGCCAAAAGGCCCTCAAGGTGGCTTACAAAAACACGAATATAGCAATACATACATCAATAAAATAATGCAATTCTCAAAATTAAATAACAAATAACATTATTAAAAGAAAAGAAAAAACCATTTAAATGTGTCATGATGAGAGAACCGCATTCAGCCAGGTTTTTTATACTAGATATGCTCTGCTCTGGAGGTAGGACAGTCTCAATTTGAAAAAACACAAATTGGCTCTTCTTCAGCTTTTTCAGGACCTGATCTTCGTGACTCCCAAAAAACACTGTCCTCCATTTTATAACTTAGAGACAAGAGACCTTTCGTTTTCGTCTTCATGCTTCTCTGGTCCTGTTTGTACGCAGCAGCCATGTTGGTGATAATGATCTCTTTCACTGCATTCTGCTGCTCCTGAACTGCAGTGGTAAATGATGGGAGGAGACAGGTTTTGAACGGACTAGTGCCTTGTTCTTTGAGGGAGTCCTTGATGTATTCAGCCTCTGCTGGTATTCGGCGTCCTCGGGTTGGAAGTCGTCAGCAATGGCCTCCCAGCACAGGTTCAAGTGGGGCAGGCTGTGCAAGAGGCTCACCCACCAGGGCGGCAAGTAACTCACCCCCGTCGCCATGCCCAGCCAGAGGAGGGGAAAGGCGAAGCGAGGGAAAACGCTTCTTCTCACTTTCTTGGAGGCTCGGCTCGCTGTGGGGAGCAGCGAGGTAGTGGTAGTGGCGGTGGCAGTAGAACTGCACTTCTTCTGCCTGTACATGTTGAGGCGCCGAATGATTGCCCTGTCCCGCCCTTACACAATCCAGACCCCCCACAGTCTGGCATAAGGGGAATTGGATTGCCCTGGAACTCATACTAACAGTAGTTCCACTAAAATCATTGGAATCTACCAACTTAAGCACAAGGATTTCAATGGACATACTCTGAACATGATTTAGAAGTCCAACCCAGAGGCTGAATGATGCAAATTCAATACAGAAAGAGTGAAAGTCATGTTGGGTTGCTCATCACTAGCCACATCACATACGATAACTAATATAGGGTTGTGACCCTTGTGAAAACACATTGCAAAATAACTGAATGCATTATCAAGGGAATAATTGCGGTTTTCGGATATTGAGTACTCATAGCTATGCAACAGACATACAAGAGAGAAGACAGATATGAGAGGTGGTATGCACAACAAATGAAAAACAAAAGGTCCTTTTTTCTTTCCTTTTTTTGGCACTATAAATTAATAAATGGGAAAGGGCCTTGAGTGCAGCCCAAGTATGTCTCACTGAGTTCAATAGGACTTACTCTCAAGTAAGGGAGGTAGGATTACAGCTTAAAGTGGCATTCCTAACCCCATTTACCTGGGAGTAAGCCTGACCGAATTCTATAGGACTTACATCTGAGTATATATGGTTATGATTGCTATGCTAGTCTTCTAAGGTGCTGGAAAACTCATTGTTGTCTATACTGTACTTGGTTATCTAAACCCATTCAAGTTTCTTTCCTTGGGCAAATCTTATTTTCCTGAACCCTCTTCCCCATTTTATTTTATTTGAGGTTTTTGGCCAAGTGCAACTGTAGCAAGTGGAAAGCCAGCATAAACCCAGACTGGCTCTCCGTGGGGGCCAATGGGACTGTGTCACTGACACACAAGGCAGCTTGATTGGTTCCGTCTCTCACACTGCATCAGGGGCACAAGCATTAAACAGCAGTATTTCTCAAGAAACTACAGGATACCTTTGGATTGTGGCTAACAGCATACCTACACGGATTCAAAAACCAGCCGTGGGAGCACGCTGGAACCAGTAACACTTCTTCCTAGTGTTCCACCCTTACTTTTGTCTAGTCTATGTGTGGGGAACCTTTGACACTCCAGATGTTGCTGAACTATAACTCCCATCAGCCTTGGCAAGTATGGCCAATGGACAGGGCTGATGGGATTTGGAGTTAAATAACATCTGGAGGGCCAAAGGTTCCACATGCATGTCTAGTCAGAGAGGTGTTAGTGATGGAGTCATGATTTCTGGGCAATTCTGAGGTTTCTGGGATTCTTTCATGCCTGTCAGCTATCACATGGGTTGTAACAGGAAATTCAAGTACATCCTTCTTCCCATCCTTGGGATAGGGAACATATTTATCTATCACTGTTCATCTATTATGAATAAGAAAGAAAAAGAGACTCATAATATTTCACATGGACATACATATTTGCTGGAAATTGTCACATTGTAATGGATTTGCCTGCAATAGATCCCTTGTAGTGCCCACCAAATTAGCATGAAATCGTCTCATCCAGCTGCTTTCTTACAATTGCAGTCTTCCAGTAATTATTTAATTTCTTCTCTCCTAAGCTATCTATAGCAGGGCTGGGGAATCTGTGGCTCTCCAGATGTTGGACTCCAACTCCCATCCTCCCTGACCACTGGCAAGGCTGTTTGGAGCTGATGGGAGTTGTAGTCCAGCTATGTGAGAGTTTATTTATTTATACATACATACGTACACACGCACACGCACACCTCTTTTCAAGTGGACCTCACAAAGTGGTTTACATAAGATTATTACAATAAGTATTGATTATTTTTTTTAAAAGAAGTTACAAGAAAATGTAACTTTTTTGTTTAATATCTGGAAGGCCACAGATTTCCCATACCTAGTTCACAGTATCCCTCATGGATGGGGAACCTTTAGCATTCCAGATGTTGTTAGACTCCAACTCCCATCAGCGCAAGCCAGCATGGTGAATGGTCAAGTTCATGGGGGCTGCAGGCCAGCAACATCTGGTGGACCAGAGGTTCCCCATTCCTGGTATATAAAATAAAAAACATTCCAGGAGGAAAAGTAAAACTATAGGGTTCTCTCCTAGCTTCCTCCTAGTTAAGTCTAGGAACAGCATTCAGAACAAACCCTTAACATGATATCACTAAGGGCTAAAATAGACATGGGCTATACTAATAGCAAGCTCAATTGTGGGAGAAATAATTCAAAATAAATGATCTGTGCTTTGAGTTTTTTGATTACTCCGGCCATAATACAGCAGCTTGGAGCATTCTTTTATTGTGTTTTGCCCACAGTGAGAAAGGGGGTATCTAAGCCAGAGTAAAGCACTGCAAACTTTAAAGAAATGAAATGAGCAGTAGTGCTCTAATCACCATCTGAGCTCACTCAACATGTGGCCTTATTTATGGCGCTTAACCTTTTGTCATTTCATCCACATCTGCTGGTTGCAATTCATTAGTCTTAGTTTCACTGTAGGGATGGAATAATCTGTTCAGGTTTCACAGTTTCTCATTTTTTCCAATCTTAAATTCAGTTCTTTACATTTCTGCAGCAATTTGAGAATTTTGTTTTTAAAAATCCTCATTAAAAGTTTTCAACATTTTAGTGCAAATTTCTCTTAATAAACACATTTTTATATCATTTTGACTGATGTGCACATGTTATTTTTACTAATTGTTTTTATGCACACTGTCTCCTAATCTATGCATTTTTTAAAACATTGCTTGGTTGGAGATTTGCACTGCCAAATTTGGTTAAGTATGAATTTTGAAGTATGATTGTGTTTTAGTTCTCATATTGTTTGGAAAGTTTGAATTTGATACACTTGGCTTTAAATGTGAACTGAATCAAATTTCTCCCCATGCCTATTTCATGGAGGTGGTAAATTGCTCTATGAAGTGAAGCACTTCAGACAGCAGTTTGGGCTCACAGAACTAAGCATTACCCTGCAAACAAAATTAGCATGTGAAGGAGAATATAACACAGAATCCTTCTGTCTGACATCTTCTAATCTTGAATGCTAGAAATTTTTCATACGGAGGGGCTTTCAGTCATATGAGCCCCTGTGTGCAACCTGAAATGGTAAAGCCCAGACACAGGTTTACTACCAAAATGAGGAGTAGGCCTTATCCATAAAGCACTAGGGGAAGGGTGGGGTATAAGAATGGGATTGCTACTACTGCTACTACTAATAATAATAATAATTGCTGTAGTATAGTGGAATTCTAGATGCCATGATAGACCCTAACATTTTGATGTGTATTGTGTTTAGGTACTGGTTTGAATACTTGGGTTGATTACTTCAGGAAAGGTAAGAATCTGGTGACAACAATCCAGATTTTAATTCTATTTTTGATACAATGGCCAATTTAAAAATGTGTGCCATGACTCTGTGAAAGCAGGGCAGGCTCCTACCTGAGTCTGTTATTATTCTCTACACTGAAGCCTTTTTACCCGGCTAATGGCATTAATGCATGATACAGGCTTAAGAGCAAAATGTCTTCATAATTCATGATCTGTGAATTATAAGTGAAATAAGGGAGCAAGACTCATGCAGCTGAAACACCGGAAAAGGGAAATGAGAGTAATGTTAATAGTCCAATCCATGCTCCTAGTCAACACATAAAAATGTCCAAAGTAGTAATTGTAGCAGGAAAGTGTATCACAGGTTACCTTACAGCTTTGAAGATTGGAATGTTCTGGTTGAAACAATCTGTAAAGGTTAGTTTGGCAGCTTTGTTTTGTGGCTTATCAAATGAAAGTTCTTTTTTTTTTACAACTTTCAGCTGTAATGTAGGATCAGTCCTAACAGATCAACCCATGCATTCCAGATGACAGAAACCAGAGGCACTGGGGGTGAGGGAAGGAGGTTTGCATAAAGAACAATTAGCTTGGGAAAATTCAGTCACATGATCCAAACCATACACTGCATACAAGATAGGGCAAATAAACAACAAAGAAACCCTCTCAGTATCATTGCCAGTTTGATCTGGGGCAATGTTCTTATTGCATCCCAAACATGGTGATCAACTAATCCCTAGTTCCAAGCTGCAGTTTTTAATATTTAATCTGTGAACTTTGCTGCCATTGGTTTATCATATTTTATACCTAGTCTTTGTACTCCCAATAATTTTTAATGTTTAATGTTGTTGATATGTATAGCCCCATAATACATATTCTAATGAATATTTTAGCCCCAAAATTACTTTAAATTCTCCTTTACAGAATTTAATTTAAAATGTTTCATCTATTAAATTGCACAACAATCCCTTCTTATGCCTTTTTTTAGACCAAAATGATGGCCTTCATCTAGTTACTTTTACCCAAGAGTCACAAGACAAATTGCTGGTGCTGACCAAACACCATGACCCAGAGAAGTTAACGGTAACCACAAGTCTGTTTATGTCTGAGATGGGGGACTGAGCATCACAGAAATGCTGTCAGAGGGATGGAAGTAATTTGCACATTCTAATTGAAATCTGCATATGACTTGACATACATTTGCCCAACACAGGCCTTAACTGGTAGTCATATGCTTATTTGTTGATCACACTTCTGCAATTTTAGTTGCACCCTTTGCCTAACATTGGCCGGATTTGAATTCTTCAGGACTGTGCAACAACATATTACAGTATCTTCTTCTGTGTAACTGAATCGCAGGGTAGAGATACACTTACAGTTCTGCCAGTTCCAGTGCATCTCCATCTCTCTTCTCTGAAAATGGAGCACATGACGCTAATCAAACCCTGCCCTTTTTTCCTGTAAAACCTGGTGGGATCAGCTTAAGTGTTTTTTTAAACAAAATTTGCTTCATAGAGATTTCACAACTGATCGGCAGATCAACCCATTCCCCTCCAGGTGCTTCCAATGAAAATGCTTTGCTGTAGGCAACTAAGTGTGCTCACAGCCACAGCCACTGGAAATTCAAGGCATTGCCGTCATTTTACTTTTGCTTTTATACTTGTATTAAATGTTTGTTTCTGTAAGTTGCTTTGAGGCACTTTAGTAGGAAAAAGGACTAAATAACTCCTCCTCCTCCTCCGATCACTCATATCTACAAACCTGACAAATTCAGAGGAAGTAGATTTAGGACCGAAGAAAATATAACACCATTCATACAATTTGCAACTGTGTGAATATTCTAACAAATAAGTGGCAAGTACACACACACACACATCCCGATTTGCACAGGGACCCTAGTAGGGAGCATAGTTGTAACATTTATTATGGCATAGGTTTTTGTGGCTTGCAGTCCACTTTATCAGATGCATGGAATGAGATTCTCAGTTGTCAGGTATAAGTTGTACACCTGGTTTTGGAGGAGTGGGGATGACAGGAACTATAAACAGTGAGATGGAGTGCAAAAAAGTACAGCAGTGATAACATTGAGCAGCTAATTGTTTGTAATTGAATTCTTCTGTTTCACCCCCAGTTATTTAATTTATTGTATTCGTATACTGCCCCATAGCCGAAGCTCTCTGGGCGGTTTACAGTAACTAAAAACATTAAAAACAATATACAAGTTTAAAACACATCTTTTAAAAACAATTTAAAACACACTTTAATTTTTTTAAAACAATTAAAAAAAATACATGCTAAAATGCCTGGGAGAAGAGGAAAGTCTTGACCTGGCGCCGAAAAGATAACAGTGATGGCGCCAGGCACACCTCGTCAGGAAGATCATTCCATAATTTGGGGGCCACCACTGAGAATGCCCTCTCCATTGTTGCCACCCTCCCAGCTTCCCTCCGAGTAGGCACCCGGAGGAGGGCCTTAGATGTTGAGCGTAGTTTATGAGTGGGTTCATATTGGGAGATGCGTTCCATCAGGTATTGTGGTCCCAAGCCATGTAAGGCTTTATAGGTTAAAACCAGCACCTTGAATCGAGCTCGGAAACATACAGGCAGCCAATGCAAGCAGGCCAGAATTGGTTTTATATGTTTGGACCGTCTGGTCCCTGTTACCAATCTGGCTGCTGCATTTTGCACAAGCTGCAGTTTCTGAGCTGTCTTCAAAGGCAGCCCCACATAGAGCGCATGGCAGTAATCTAACTTGGAGGTTACCAGAGCATGGACAACTGAAGCCAGGTTATCCCTGTCCAGATAGGGGCGTAGTTGGGCCACCAACCGAAGTTGGTAGAAGGCACTCCGTGCCACCAAGGCTACCTGAGCCTCAAGTGACAGTTAATTAGGAAGTGAACTACGTTAGTCATACTCAGTGGTTACACTAATGGTTATAGTAGACAGAAACTGGACATGAATGTTAACATTTTTCGGTGGCTTTCTTTGCAGCTACTTCCATATGATATATCAGATTGCCAGGAGAAAAATGGCAACAAGTTTGATATCACCAAGGTATGTGATAAACCAATATCCTTTTTTTTTGTTTAAATTTGTTATCAATTTTATAACAATCCTTTTCTGAGGACCATGAACACATAGAAATACTTTATGCCAGGTATGTACAACTTATGACCCACCAAACTGAACTCAGCTCACTACCTATGTATTATGGAACTGCACTCAGCTCAGCATTCACAAGTGGTGCAGGCCAGCTATATGTTATGTTATTTCATGCTCCTTATAGTCCTAACTCTTTGAACCATTTTATAAAGCCTTTGTTCATTACTGTTCAGATAAGACTTATAAGTCAGGATTCCTGCTCCTCCCACCCCAAAGGGAATTAACCAATATTTGGTTGGCCAATGTGAGAATAGGATGATAGATAAGATGGGCCTAAATTGAACATTACCAGGTCTCCAGCCTGCCTGCAAGCCACATCCACTAAGCTAGAAACTCATTCTGTACTTCTAGTTGTATGGTAATGGAGATCATTATGGTCTCAGGTCACTCAATGCAGCATCAGTTCTTACACTAATTCAGCGATAAGTAGCAGGTCGCCAGGTTTTGCTAATCAAGGCTGAGCTTGATTATTACCAAAGGTAGTTTAGGTGTGTAGTAGCTAGTTGGCTTTGATTTATTGCTGTCTCCAACCATTTGTTTTTATGATTTTTTTGTTATTTATGTGTTAAATTATTTTAAAACTTGTAACCCTTTTTGTGTCCGCGGAGAGACAAGCAGGGTAATTAAAATAATAAATCAAGTCAATTGAAGGAAAGGCACTCTGCACATACCCTGGAATACTCTATTACTTCCTATATTCCTGAGCTGAGCCTGTGCTTTGGGCAGCGAATGTAAGTTGTGGCTCAAACTTATCTAGCCTCGAAAAGAGACTGAAGTACTCCTTTTGTTCTTCCTTTTGGTAGCGACTCAGGTGCTGGGGTTTAGGCTGTACACACACTAGCTGACAGAGCAAAGCATTTCCATTAGCCACATCTGGAGGAGGAATAGGTTGATCTGCGATCAGTTGCAAAATTTCTTTGAAGTTGAATAAAAAAACCACTCCACACTCAAGCTGCTCCCACCAGGTTTTACAGTAGAAAGGATGGCATTTGACTAGCATCATGTGCCCTGTTTTCAGAAGAGAGAGGTGGAGACACACTGGAATCGGCAGAACAGTGAGTGTGTTTCTACCCTTATACATTACACTCTCTGCAGTCTTCCAGTATGAATCCCACATAATGGGGAACTAACTCCACATTATGCAGAAACATATACATTAAAGGCCCAGCACAGAAACAGTGGTATAGGTGCCTTTCCCTTCCTCTAAGGCAGCCTTTCCCAACTAGTGGGCCACCAGATGTTGTTGGACCACAATTCCCATCTTTCCTGACCATTGGCAATGCTGGCTGAGGCTGATGGGAGTTGTCCAACAACATCTGGTGGCCCACTAGTTGGGAAAGGCTGCTCTAAGGGAAAGCCCTTTGAGGGATTATTTTGAGTAGGGAAAGTCTTTGCTTTCATTTGCCCCTTCAGGAGCGGCTTTTCTTAAATCTTCATCCCTCTCTGATCATTATTGTTTGTGAATTACATGTAGTTAGGCCTTATGAGAAGAAAGGCATTTATAGCACAATCCTATCTACTTGGAAGGAAGCCCTGTTGAATTCAGTGGGGCTTACTTACAGGAAAGTGGGGTTAGGATTGCAGCTTTAGTCATGAAAGAAGCACAGGAGGCTGATGAGTGAAGTGGTAAAGGATTAAGTATTTGGCTAATGTGCTTTTTAATGCGTGTGAAAATCCTAGATATGGTAAGTGTTGAACTGAGATCTGAGAGACCTGAGTTCAGATCCCTATGCAGGCGCAGCCATGAAACTCACTGGGTCACTTTGGGCCAGGCAGTCTTTTAACCTAACCTACCACCTCTTAGGGTTGTTGTGAAGAAAAAAGGAGATAACTATGTACAGCTTGAGCTTTTTGAAGGAAAGATGGGATATAATTTTTTTTTAATTGTATGTAAAAGGCCCATTTTGTAAGGCTCTGGGGAGCTGTGCAGTCCCCTGAGTTGAGCCCAACTGAACAAAAAGCCTTGGGAACAGGCCAAAGAGAGGTCGCTGATTTGGAAGGGGGGGGTCATGAGAAATAAATATGCTTCCTGAAAAATTTCCACAAGACGCAGATTGGTACTGTGCATTTTGTTGTTCCAGAGTGCATGTGCACTAAAATGTATATCTAGAATGCAAGAGAAGTGAATCTTCTTGAGCATTCTGACTCTGATATAAGGAAGGAAGGGTGTGCCATTGAAAGGTACTTTCTTTAGTAAATCTGAAAGACATGGCCTCTTGAAAAGACTAGAACTCACGGACATCCAGTGAAGTTGAATGTTGGAAGATTCAGGACAGACATAAGAAAGTACTTCTCACACAACACATAGTTAAACTATGGAATTTGCTCCCATAGGAGGCAATGATGGCACCAACCTGGATGGATTTAAAAGAGGATTAGACAAATTCATAGAGGAAAAGGCTATCAGTGGCTGCTAGCCACGATGGCTATGCTCTGTCCCCACGGTTAAAGGCAGCATACTTCTGAATACCAGTTTTTGGAAACTATAGGAGGAGAGAGTGCTCTTGCTCTCAGATCCTGTTTGTGGACTTTCCATAGGCACCTGGTTGCCCACTGTGAGAACAGGATGCTGGACTAGATGGGTCACTGGCCTGCTTCAACAGGCTTTTCTTATGTTCTTATGCCATGAAAGAAGCATAGAAGCTTATGAGTATGTGAAAGATAAAACACATGCTTTGTCAACATGACAAGGTGTAAAGAATTAACTACGTTCTTATGTAAACTTACTTTAATTGAACATATAAGGGTACCATGCTAGCCCTTTTCTTTATATAAGGTATTGGAAAAACTTAATAAAAAGTGTGCAACCCTAATAATATATTTATATTTTTGAATTTCTGTAGCTCTGTGAAGATAATCTAAAACGTCATCTTTTCCTCATGGATTCTGACAGATATGAAGAATCAGTCCAATTTAAGCTGCTTGAAGATGAAGAGAAGCGCTATATTCATGCTGGGCAGACACTGTTTCTAGCCTACAAAAATGTAGATAAATCAGATGGATCAATATACCGCTTTGTGATGAGACATAAGAAACAGCACACCCAAGAGCTTGCAGTGCTTTAAGATGCAAGTGTAGCAGAAGGGCCTAGGCGCAGGGGGGGGGTCATAGCTCAGTGCCAGAGCATCTGCTTTGCATGCAGATGGTTCCAGCTTAAGTCCCTGAATCTCTAGGTAGGGCTCGCTGAAACCCTGAAGAGTTGCTGCTAGTTGGTGTAGATCAAGTATGGGGAACCTTTGGCTCTCCAGATGTTGCTGAACCACAACTCGCATAATCCCTGGCTATTGGCCATACTTACTGGGGCTGATAGTAGTTCAGCAGCATCTGGAGGGCCACAGGTTCCCCATACCTGGTGTAGATGATACTGAGTTAGATTAAGGCAGCTTCACATGTTGAAATTAGAGACAATGAGTTCCTATACTTAATTTAATTTAGCACTGCGGCAATGTAAAAATAATATTGCAGTGTCACTGTAGGGATTTCACAAGTACAGCAGGGCAGAACAATGGGGCAAAATCAAGGTGGTAGTGGTGTATGTTTGAATAAACTATATTTGGGGGCTGTGTAGTGGTGTTGGTCATATTTTCATCCATGTGTTTGAAATGCAGCCTTTCACAGTTGCAAAATGAAATCCTCAGTCTGCATTAGCCCTTTGCCAGCACAAACTCTGCCCACTGATACTGCGTGCAGATGCTGGGATGGCTCACCAGCTCTTGCCCAGTTACATCTAAGCAGCAAAGATACTAAAACTCATTAGTAGGGGGGTGCAATGTCTGTGCTACCTATTTGGCCAGTGCCAGAACCTTCATCTCATGTAAATGGGCTCCCTGTATTTGTCATCTCCCTTAATTGAAGGGCTCCAGGGCAGCTAAAAGAGAATCTTGCTAGTATGCATTAGCAATGGGTTCCATTTCTGCAACAATCAGATTTGCTATTGGATTGATTATTTCTGACATTCTCTATCTTTGTAGAAAGAATTTTGAAGTAGCAACTATATCGGGGTGGGGAACGCTCAGCCCCTGGGCCTAATTTGGCTTGCCAGAGGTTCCAATTGGCCCACAAGGCTGTTTCCCCCAAATCATCCCTTCAAGCCCCTGTGGTGCTTTGAAGTCCTGATAATCCTGGGGACTTCAACGTGCCTACCACCTGACCTCATAGTGACATCAGGTGCTTGACTGCCTACCTGTCAAATTTGGCCTACCAGCCAGATCCAGTCTCACACCCTGCTTTATATCATGGAATACACCGGCTGCAATCCCCCACCTACAAAGCTCTAGTCTAATTCCTGTGATGCTGCCTCCATTTGTCCTTATGCACCATGATGCAGTAGATATCCTGTGTCTTGCCTTAAGACATCTTTGCCAACTGGATGCAGTCCAGATGCTTCGGACTATAACTCCTACCACCCCTAACAATTAGTCATGCTGGCTGGGGCTGATGGGAGCTGTAGTTCAAAATATCAGGAGGGGAGACCTGGTTGGTGAAGGCTGCCTTAAGAGAATCCAGCACCAACCCAATCCCTCAAGATGTTGCATACAGTATACTCACAGTTTAATATAAGAAGGTAAGAGCAAGCTACTGGATAGATTCTCTAAGGGTGAGGGGAAGGAGGCCCTTGGCTTCAAGTGAATAGTTTGCTGCCATTGCAGCACATAAGGGATAGCAGTGGTGGCCGAGTGTGGTGGAGGATGCTGAGATTATACTAGGGTACCATGGGAGCGGAGGCCATTATATGCAAGATACATAAGTCATAGTTGCATTTTATGTTTTGTTGTTCAATTTACTATCCACTTCTAGCTATGGTTACTCAAAAGTCCCATTGTTTTCAGTATGTACATCTAGGATTGCAGTCTTGCTATGGCTTTAATCCTCATGTACAGTTGTGTTCATGACTTCCTGTATTTTAATAGCTCAATGGAACTGTCCTGCAATGAAGGCTCACAGGTGCACATCTTCTGTTAAGATGAAATTCTGAAATATCCCACACTATACTGCCTGTTTTTTGAACTGCATATACATCCTATGACTGAAATATATAAGAAGTGATGTATTTGATGTATAATGCCAATTATTGTAATGTCATTATCTGAACTGTCATTGCTTGCTGATACCCTTAAAGAACTTAGATCGATATATCTTATCCCTTTAGGAACATCCATGCTCATTAAGATCCTCTGATTGGGCCTTACTCTGTTTTCTTTTGCTATACAAGGTGAAACTGGTAACAGGAGCAGGGCCTTCATTATAATTGTCCCAAGGCTTTGTAAAGACCTCCCTAAGGGGATCAGGAATAGCTCTTCCATTATGACCTTCTCAAATGGCTGCAAGACTAACTTATCCCTGGGTGGCATTTGAAAGCTAAGTTTTTGATTTAATTTTTGTTGACTACTGAATATTTTTGTCTTGTTGAATGTAATTGCTTACTGATATTCTACCACCCACCTACCCCCTGTAATCACACTGGGCAGTAGGAACTGAGTGGCATTAATTTTCCTGGTACTGCCTTTACATGGCTTGTGAACAAATTTGCAGGCACATAGCACTTTTTTATCCTAACTTGAGAATAACTTTGGGTTGTAGTCAATTAATGAACCTAAGTTAGTTGTGTCTATTAACTTCAGTAGATCTACTCTGAATATCATCTTTTATGGGCACATAGTTCTTATAATCCTGGACAGTTATGTTTCTCCTTGAACAAATCAGTGGGCACTTAACAGTGGGGTGTGTGCTCAAATTACATTTTGTTCAATCAAAGAGGGGAGCACTAAATGGGGATGCAGAAGGCCCTGCTTTATGTACTACCCCCTTTCTTCTCTGGTAGAGGTAGATGATTATACAAGACAGGGCCTTCTCAGTACTGGTGCGTTAGGTGTGGAACTCCCTTGGGAGGGAGACTTGCCTGCCTGGTTTTCTCATTGATGAATTTTAGGCAGCAGTTGAAATCTCTCTCTCTCTCTCTCTCTCTCTCTCTCTCTCTCTCTCTGGTGGGGCCATCTGGAAAGTGAATAAGCAGTTGATGCTCCTGCTTTTTATAAGTTTTTGTTATGTTGTTATTCTATGCTCTGATTTTGCTTTTATTTCGATATAAGCAGTGGTTACAGATCTCTTGATGGAAAGATGGGTTCTACATATTTTAAATAAAGATATGTTCAAGCAAAGTTCATTGCCAGTTATTTCCCAACACCCTGAGTCCATAACTCTATGCAATAGAACACTGAGACAGTGGGTGATATCCAAAGTAAGTCATATTTGGAGTAGACCCACTGAAATCAATAGCATTAAGGTAACAAGTCCACTGATTTCATTGGGTCACCTCTGAGTATGACTTAGTTGGATATTGCCCAGTGCTGAATAAGTCTGAGACTGACTTGTCTGCAGCAGCCTTGCAAGCCCTTTTTATTTGAATTGGTTCTTGGGAGCCAGGGTTAAACTGGCAGAAGACTGGCTAATTTTAATGCTAGGTTTATTATTTAACTGAATTTTTTTAAGGATATTTTGTTTCTGTTTTTGATATCTTAAACCAGCTGTCACTCTCTCAAAGCTTTCAAGATGGGAGAGTTATAAGTGGAAGATCCAGTTTCACCCAGTAGTACTGCCAGTCAATATAACAAGTGGAGAGTAGAGGCACACAACCCATCTGTGCTCCAATGTAATAATTTTTGTGAAGTACTGATCAAATCAATCCACTGGGCTGGAGGTCCACACACTTTTAACAGTTCTCTTACTTCCTTAGTGTTCAATCCAGGGCTGAATATTATTACATAAAATATGCTGTTTGATTTGAAAATGTAACACATTCTACAGTGGAAAGTTCAGTTCTTAGTGCTCTACTAATATTCTTTTTCGCCATCTAGTGGAGAAAGGCGCAATGCAAGGTAAAGCCATTAAAAGGAATACCTTTTCCCTTAGGATGCTTCAGCTAAAAACTTTTTAAAAACACTACAGCTGCAATTTAATGCATACTGACCTGATAGTAAGTCCCATTACACTTAGTGGGAAATGTGCATAGGAACTGTGCTGCAAACTTCACAAGAACCAGTGTAGATTGCTGGCATCTGAAAGGGAATGATGATATTCTGCTGTAATATAGTTCCATAGACAGTTAGGTAGATTATGTTTGAAAAGAACAAATATTGTTGGTAATGGTTTTATCTAAGCTGCTTAGAGGTGTTTTTTTTAATTAAGTGGTTTATATTTTTTTAAATAAGTAAATAAACAGAGACAGAACTAATCTATAATGCAAAACATTTAAGATGCCATCTGCTGACTTCATCAGACACACACACTTACTGATATTGATGTATACTGTGGCCTTTGTTCAGAAGTTCACTGAATGGAATTAGAGCTTTCACATTATGTGGTCTGTGGAACAGTCATCCATGTTTAACCTCCTGGACAGAAGCAAGATTATTCATGTCCATATCCTCTTCATTCACACAATAACAGGAATCACTAAAGAAGTGACTGAAGGACAAAACACTCTCATTTTTCTCAAGGAAGCAGACCAAGCCATCCACATGCTGCAGAAAAGGTAAAAAGTCTTTACCTACTAATCTGATTTAAGAAAGTACTGAAACCTCCTCTTTTTCAGTCTGTTCCAAGTCAACAAAGAACACCGTATCATTTCTTTGCCATTTGGAATTGCACACGTTTTACAACAATAATTTTAAGGGTACAATCTAGCCGAAATTAAACACTTTTAAGTCCCATTGACTTCATTGGGAGAGATGGAAACATATTCCTTCCTCTTGCAATGGAATGTGAACATGCTTAACTTTGGTTGCATTGTGTCTATTAGAAGTCAGATTCATATCCTATACTAGAGATATATCCCATTAAAATGCTTTAATATTATTCTGTACTTCAATCCACAAGCAACAGACATAACTACAAAGTAAAAGCTCTAAGCATTTTCAAGTTCTAATCAGACTACTCAGTTAGTTTGTGTGTCTTGAAACAAACTGTTTTCAGAGCAATTTCAATAACATCACAGGGAAGAACGGCAGAGGAAAACACATAATGCTGGTTAGTGAGTCTGCAGACTCTTCATCTGAGAAGGGACTTTTTTAAACTCTTGCAATGTTCTTAAATGACAGAGAAGAGCCACAAAAATAATGGAGAGGATGTTTTCAGCAAAAAAACAATAAGGGGAATGAAAAAAACAAAACAAAAACTATTTAAATAGAAATAGGGGACATAACGGGGATATGGAAAGGAAGGATACTGTAAAAGCACAATTAACAACAAAATGGGATAAATTAAGGAGAAAATGTGAGGAAGAGAAACAAGAATAGTATTCTCAAGAAAGCAAACCAAGCCAGCCACATGCTGCAGGAAACCTACTAATCTAATTTAAGACCTGAGATCTGAAAATGTCCCACATATCAATTGCTCTTTAGGAATAAGAAAGATCACTTTTAACTATAACCTATCAAATAATCCCATTCTATAGTTGTGGCAGGTTTTTTGTAATCATCGAGGTTTGGCAGAGAAGTCAGAGATGATGATGATGATAATAATAATAATAATAATAATAATAGTTGTTATTTGCCTGTCTTTCATTAGCAGGTCCCAGGGTGGGTTACAGCAACTTAAAATTCAGTATTAAAAACAGTTAAAACAAATCACAAGAATAGGTGGGTCCAGAAACACGCATCTCAAGAGCCAAAGGCCAGAGTAAAAAGGTATGTTTTTACAGTTTGCTGAAAACTGTGCAGCAAAGATGCCAGGTACACTTCTGTGGGGAAGGAATTCCACAACTTAGGGGCTGTCACCACCCTGAACTTCTAAAAGCGATGGAGCTATTAAGAAGGTCCCCTCTACTGATCTTGACACCCAAGAGGGTCTGTAGCAAAGGAAGCAGTCTGTCAGATATTTGGGGTCTAAGCCATTTATGGCTTTATACACTAACGTGAGTACCTTAAATTGTGCCTGGAGATGAACTGGCAGCCAATTAAACTGTTTTAGGACAGGGGTTACAAGAGTTCTAAAAGCAGCCCCAGCCAATAATCTGGCTGCTGCATTTTGGACCACTTGAAGCTTCCAAGTCGTCTTCAAGGGCAACATCATGTAAAGTGTGTTGCAACAATCCAATCTGGAAGCTACCAGAGCATGGAGTACTGTGGCCAAGTTGTCTCTGTCCAAAAGGAGTTGTAGCTGGCAAACCAGCTGTAGCTGGAAATAGGCACTCCTAGCCAATGAGGCCACCTGGGCCTCAAGTGACAATGTTGGATTCAGGAGAACCCCTAAGCTATGGACCTGCTCCTCCCAGGGGAGTATAAATGCATCCAGAACAGGCTATTTTCCCACCTCCTGGACTCAAGAAGTTGTAACACATAACATCTGTCTTTCTTCAGGATTCAGTTGCAGTTTGTTGGCCCACATCCAGCCCATCACTGCCTTCAGATACCTATTTAGCTCCTCATGTGCCTCCCCCAATTCAGATGGAATCCAATGGAGAGAGCTGGGGGTCATCTGCACATTGATGACACTTCACTCCATAACTCCTGATGACATCTCCCAGTTGCTTCATACAGATGATAAATAGCATGGGGAAACAGAATTGAACCTTGTGTGATACCACAGAAAAGGGTCAAAACAGTAGCCTCCCATAACTACTTTTTGGAAATGTCCCTGGAAGTAGGAGCAGAACCACTGAAGTACAGTGCCCCCCCCCGCCACCACCCTGAGCTGCTCCAGAAGGATACAGTGGTCAACGGTATCAAAAGCTGCCAAGAGATCAAGAAAAACAAGCAGGATTCCACTCCCCCATATCTCTCTCAACAAATGTCATCAACCAGGGCAACCAAGGCAGTTTCAGTGCCATGACTATGCCTAAAGCCAGTCTGAAATGGATCCAGATATTCAGCCTCCTTCAAGCATGAACCTTTGGGGTGCCCAGAAAGTGCCTGCCACTGCTGTTGGGCACACTTGCTGGGCAGTAAGAGTTGCTGGTGGGTGGCGGGCTTCTAAATCGAGAAAGGAGGGGCGGGGGAAAGGAAGGCTCTTGCTTGCACACGCACCTCAGGAGAAGGAAGAGGCATCACTGCTGTGAAAGCCTCCCTCCTTCTGACCCCTTTCCCACCTCGGAGGCTTCCACCCATCTGAAACTCCTCCATCCATCCCATCGAGTGCAGCAAGAGCAGTGGCAGCAGCTGCCACCAAGGAGGGGTGTGCAGGGAAGGGAGACCCTAGAGGGGTTTGTGAGAGGGTGGGGAGAGCATGGAGATGAGGCAAAAGAGAGGTATGGAACTAGGAGCAGGAGGGGTAGGGGGTAGGAGGAGGAGTTGGAGAGAAAGGAAAATGGCACGAGTCAGCACTCAGAAGGTTGGGATCAGGGAAAATAGAGGGGAGAAGGGGGGAGGGACTGGTGAGAAAGGAAGAATGGAGGTAGGAGGAATGTGAGGGGAAAGGGGGGATGGGAGCAGAAGGACTATGAGTGAGTTTATTGTATAATCTTAGAACAGCTGCAGTACTGGGGGACTGGAGAAGACCTGCCCTGGGAGTGAGTACCTGAGTATCTGGGTGCTTGCTCGCTTGCTCCTCTGGGTTGCTGTCTCTTGAGACAGCTGAGGTCCCTCATAATTGTTGTAAGGACTGGGATCCCCTGCCTGGCCCTGACTCCAGGGAAAGGTTGCAGGCAATCTTGCAGCCTGTCCTGCCTGAACTCGAAGAACTCAGACACTGCTGTAGTTTTTTCTTTTATTGAAGTAAGAGAAAGTTTCAGTTCAGTGGGCTTCATACCTACGACTAACTCAGAACTCAGCATCCCACTCTAGGTAACTAGGCACAACTTGGCAGCAATAAGACGTTGACTCAGCAACTAACCCTTTCTCCATGCCCAGCTTAAAAAGGCCTGGGTGGGCTCCCTGCCTGCGTGCACCCCGAGTCATTGCTGGGTGCGCGCACGTAAGTGCAGAACCTGCTGAGCTGGGATTGTTGAATCTCCCACCGTATTCGCCTCCTGGACCAGGGTAAAAGCAGGGTCTCAGTCTCTGTCCCATCCTCTCCCACTGCAGGGGGATGTCTATCTGGTGGCAGCACAGGCACTGGGAGAGACACCTCATCAAGTGGAGGAGTGACAGGCGGGTCTGGTGGTCTCTCCAGGGGGTTGTCTGGGACTGCTGGAGGTTACCCGTCAACATCAGAGCTGGGATTACTTTGTCGTTCCCCCACTTACTGTGTCCTTCCATGACTGGAACATCCCAGTCCAAGTCCTCCTCACCCTCCTCCTGCTCGCCAGTCCACCCCCTGCTAGCATGGCTCACGACACAGCCTCTGGCATCAGCTCCTGGCTGGGTCAAGGGGCACAAAAGCCCAGCTGCCCTTGGGCAGTGGGTCTGCCGCCGGCGGGGTGACACAAAAGGGGGTCACCCCTTGAGTGAGGGTGCTACCCCATTCTATTTTTTTTAAGCCAATCTACACGAGATTGGTGGTGGGGAGGGTGTGTGGTGCATGTGTAGTTCCTGCACAGGGTGGGAGCCTGTGCAGTGAACTGAACAATAGGAGAAAGTCACCAGATGCCTTCAGAGTAAGAGTCTGTAACTGGCAGAAGGCTGGCCCTCCCTGAGTGTGTGATGGGGGGAGTAGATGTGCCCTGTGTGAAAGACATTGAGTGCATCTCACTGTTCCCAATTCTCTCAGAGGCCTACTGAGAACTATTTTAGGTAGGTTTTGTTGGCGGGCTCCTCCATATCAGGTGTTTAGGAGGAGCCTTAGTAAGGAGGAACATGGGTGACACCACCCCAGTTTCAATGATAATGGGTAGAGGAAGGTATAGCCATGGGGAGGTGGTGAACTACCATAGAAGATGAGAGAAAGGCTATCTATGCCTTCTTCCTCGCTCCTCTTGTACACAGGTTCACTCTTCTCATAGATGAGTTCCCTGTTATTCATCTGCTGTGCCCACTGGCCTGTGTGTGCTGTTGCTTTAACACCAGATTGGTACATAGTAAGACCACACTCATCCATGATTTGATAATGGATGAATCTGCTGATTTGGTGTGCATTATTGACACCTGGGTGGATGAGATGGGAAAAGTTGATCTGACCCAGCTTTGCCCACCTGGATACGTGGTGCAACACCAACACAGGCTACAGGGACGGGGCATGAGGAGTTGCTATGGTCTACAGCTCTCTGGACCATCCTTCTGAAAATTGGATGCCCTGATAAATTTGTGAATGTTTTGTGACTTTTCCATGACAACATGATGGCAACAATTTTGGATAACAATGGCTCTCAAAGTGATCCATTCAAAGTGGGATCAGGCGTCAAACAGGGATGTGTCATTGCTCCGACCTTATTTGCTATTTTCATCGCCATGATTCTATACCTTGTTGAAGGGAAACTTCTCACTGGCGTGGAAATCACATATCGAACAGATGGAAAGCTTTTTAATCTCAGTAGGCTGAAAGTAAAAGTAAGGTAATTACAACCTCTGTCATAGAACTTCAATATACTGATGATAATGTAGTGTCTGCACATTCAGAAGTAGATCTTCAAACTATCCTAAATGTTTTTGCAGAAGCATATGAAAAGCTTGGCCTCTTGCTTAACATCAAAAAAACCAAAGTGCTTCATCAGCAAGTGCAAACCAATCCCTCTGTAGCACCATCAATCCAGCTTAATGGTGCGACCCTGGAGAATGTCGATCACTTTTCTTATCTTGGCAGCCATCTCTCTGTAAAAGCTGACATCAATGCTTAAATTCAGCATCATCTGAGCTCTGCAAGTGCCGCATTCTCCCGAATGAAGCGTAGAGTGTTCAAGGATCGGGATATTTGCAGGGAGACCAAAACGCTTATTTACAAAGCCATTGCACTACCGACCTTACTGTACACCAGTGAAACATGGACCATTTATAAACGCCACTCCCAATTTCTTGAAAGATTCCACCAACGCTGCCTCCAGAAAGTTCTACAAATTACTTGGGAAGATAGGCAGACTAATGTTAGCGTATTGGAAGAAGCAAAGACCACCAGTGTTGAAACAATGATCCTCCAACATCAACTTCGCTGGACCGGCCATGTTGTTCGAATGCCTGATCACCGTCTTCCAAAGCAGCTACTTTACTCCCAACTTAAGGATGGAAAACGGAATATCGGTGGACAGCAAAAGAGGTTTAAATATGTTCTCAAAGCTAATCTAAAAAAATGTAACATAAGCATCGAGAACTGGGAAGCCTTGGCCCATGAGCATCCCAACTGGAGGTCGGCCATTATCAACAGTGCTATGGTCTTTGAAGAAGCACGAAAGGGACAAACGAGCTAAGCGGAAGGCACGTCAAGCAAATTCTCATTGTGACCATCTTCCATCTGGAAACCTATGTTCTCACTGTGGGAGGCTGTGTGGATCCAGAATTGGCCTCCACAGTCACATATGGACCCACTGTTAAAGACCTTACCCTTGAAGACAATCTTACTCGGCCATGAGTGATCGCCAATGAATGAATGATGGTCTACAGAACTTACACCTCTGTCACCAGGAAACGACTCTGTTTTGGAACTGGCTGTGAGGGCCTGCACCTGGTGTTGGCCCAAGACAACAGTAAACCAAGGTTGCTGCTGGTGTACCATCCACCCTGCTGGGTGGCAGCTTCTCTGACAGAGCTAGCGGAGGCCGTCTTGGCTGTGGGATTGGAGGAACCCAGAATGATAGTCCTGTGTGATTTCAGTGTCCATGCTGAGCCTGCCTCTAGTGTTTCAGCTCAGGACTTCATGGCCCCTATGACAACCAGGGGCTGTCTCGAGTTGTCACCAGCCCAACGCATAGGGCAAGGCACACCCTCGACTTGGTTTTTGCTCCAGATGGAAGAAGGGGTGGGCTGGAGATGTAGGAGTGGATATCATCCCATTGTCATGGTCAGACCACTTCCTGGTTTAGACTTACGGCTCTTATCCTCCCCTGCATGGGTGGTGGAGAGATTAAGATGGTCCACTCCCAGAGACTAATGGAATGTACTGGATTCTTGAATGCCCTGGGGGAGTTCCCAGTAGATAGAGCAGGTGACCCTGTTGAAGCTCTTGTCACACTGTGGAACAGTGAGGCGCATCAGACTCTTGACATGGTTGCCCCCGAGCTCCCTCTCCAGCACTGTAGAGCCTGATTTGCACCGTGGTACACCAGTGAGCTAAGGACAATGAAACTGGACAACAGCTAGAGTGCAAGTGGCAAAAGTCGTGAGGATCATCAGACATGAGGAAAACAAGGAGTAAAAAAAGGATTTTCTCTCAGTCCCACCAGTCAAAACAGCTAGGCTGGTGCGGACCAGAGAGAGAGTGTTTTCGGTGGTGGCCCCCACCCTCTGGAATTCTCTCCCCTACAATCTCCGACATGCCTCCTCCCTGTTGAGTTTTCGCCAAGCCTTAAAGACCTGGCTATTCAGGCAGGCCTATAAGAATATTGGGGTGGAGTAGCTTTTTATATGTATTAATTGCTGTTTTTGTGATGTTAGATAGATTGATGAATATGTTGTTTTTATATTGTATTTTAAAATGTTATGTAAGTTGCCTAGAGTGTTCGTTCAGTCAAACAGATAGGCGACTAACAAATAAAATTTATTATTATATTATTATTATAACTGTGCCTATTGTGCAGTGGTGAGAGCGGCAAAGAAGGCCCACTTCTCTGCCACCATCTCATCCTCCAGTAGCCGTCAGTGAAGCTTTTCCATATTGTCAGGGGTCCGTTGACATCTATTTCAGGGAATGGAGTTTTAGACCCTTCGAAGTCCCACTGTGAATTGTTTGCAAGGCACTTTGAGGGTAAAGTTGATCACCTCCATAGCAATCTTGATGCCCCATCCACATCTAGTGCAACATCTGCTGCAACTTCTTGGGATCGGTTTCAGTTGATGTAGCCTGATGATGTGGACAAGGTGCTTGCAACAATGAGGCCAGCAACATGTCCTCTCGACCCTTGCCCTTCTTGACTTATTAAAGGTTGCCGAGGGGGTTTGACTGAGTGAATCCATGGTGTGGTCAATGCATCACTGCAGGGGGAGTGGTTCCAGCTGCCCTGACAGAGACAGCGATCCAACCACTCCTGAAAAAGCCCACCCTGGATCCATTGGATTGTGACAATTACCGCCCAGTCGCAAACCCCCCTTTTAGGGAAGGTGATTGAGAGGGTTATGGTGCAGCAATTGCAAGTACTCTTGGATGAAACAGATTATCTTGACCCTTTCCAGTCTGGATTTAGGCCTGGTTGTGGGAATGAATCAGCCTTGCTCGCCCTGATAGATGACCTTTATTGGGAGGACAGGGAGAGTGCGACCCTGTTATTCTTACTTGATCTCTCAGTGGCTTTTGATACCATTCACCATGGTATCCTTCTGGGCTGACTTGGTGAGATGGGTATTGGAGGCACTGTTTTACAGTGGTTCTGATCCTATCTCCAGGGTTGTTTTCAGATAAGAGCATTGGGTTATTGTCTTTCAGCCCACTGGCAGTAGTGCTGAGGGATGCCGCAGGGTACGATCTTGCCCCCATTCTGTTTAACATTTATATGAAGCCCTTGAAAGTGGTCATCAGGAGATTTGAGGCCAGGTGTCAGCAGTACACTGGCGATACCCAGCTCTATTTGTCTGTAACGTCTGAATCAGGAGAGGCTGTGCAAGCCCTGGACCTCTGCCTGGACTCGGTGGTAGGCTGGATGAGGGCCAATAAACTGAGTCTGAATCCTAGCAAGGCGGAGGTGCTGTGGGTTGGTGGTTCCCAAGTTGAGATAATTGGTCAGTTGCCTGCTTTGGATGGGGTTGTACTCCCTCTGAAAGAGCAGGTCCATAGTCTGGGGGTGCTCCTGGATCCATTGTTGTCACTAAAGGCCTAGGTGGCCTCAGTGGCTAGGACTGCCTTTTACCAGCTTCGGCTGGTAAGACAGCCATGGCCATATCGGTACCGGGATACCCTGACCACTGTTGTCCATGCACTGGTAACGTCCAGGCTGGATTACTGTAATGCACTCTATATGGGGCTGCCCCTGAGGTTGATCCGGAAGCTGGAGCTGGTGCAAAATGTAGCATCAAGATTGCACACTGGGACAGGATATTGCCAACATGTCACCCTGCTGATAAAAGAATTGCAGTGGCTACCTGTCAGCTACTGGGCTACGGTTCTAGTTTTGGTGTACTAAGCCCTATACAACTTGGGACCAGGATACCTGAAAGACCATCTTACCCCTTATATACCCAGACAACCACTGCACTCTGCAGGTGAGGGCTCCTGCAGATACCACCTTATCAGAAGGTCCATTCCGTACAACGTAAGTAATAGACCTTTAGTGTAGTGGCACCTACCCTTTGGAATTCCCTCCCCTTAAATATTAGACAGGCGCCATCTCTGCTATCTTTTTGGCACCTACTGAAGACCTTTCTCTTTCAACAAGCCTTTTAAATAGAGACCTTATCCCAGTCTGCATCTGTGTTGGAATTGTTTTTTAATATGTTTTTTAAAGTTTTTGTTTTAAAAGATGTTTTTAAAGCTTTAAAAATGTTTTAAAAGATGCTTTGTTTTAACATGTTTACAGAATGTTTTAATATATTTTAAAGTCTGTTTTTATGAGAGTATTTCTACTGCTTTAGTCTGCTGCTCTGGGCTCCTAGTGGGAGGAAGGATGGGATATAACAACAACAGCAACAATAGAAGGGAGTAAAGCTGTGAGGGGGCATAGTGTGACCACCACGAAGGGACCCTGCACTTCTGAATTTGCTACTACACTACTGTCAGTTGTACTTCTTCAAGCGGTGTGTTCTATCTTCAGGCTGCAATAATAAAAACTGACCCAGTACAGATGGAATAGATGGTGCACTGGAGGCCTTTATTGGACTTGCTCTAAATGTGGCATCCAGCTCTGTCCAAAACTGAGCTATTTTGTTCCTAAAATGCCTCCTAAAATTGTTACACAAGACTACTGAGGGTGTCAGAGCAAAGCTGTCTTGGCCAGGTGACAAGATAACCAGTTATCCTGATGACTGAATCCTGGGCCCCATCTGCAGTATACATGTAAAGCAGTATTATACAACCTTAAACACTTATCCCCCCCCCAATCCTGGGAACTGTAGTTTGTTAAGAGTGTTAAGAGTTGTTAGGAGACCCCTATTTCCTTCACAGAGCTACAATTCCCAGAGTGGTTTAACATTTAAACTCACTTCCCAGGGAACACTGGGAATTCCCAAAATTCTTTAGGGGAAGCCATGACTGTTAAGTGATATACTACTGCTTTAAATTTATAGTGCAGATGGATCCCTAGTCTAGACTGTTTTTACCTAGAATGGCCTTCTATTGTGGTTTATGAGTCATACATATGACCCAATATTATCCAGTTTCTCTCAAAATTGCCAGGGAAGAGCCAGTGGATCAGCACTCTCTGGGTATAGTCCATCAGCCAGCTATACATCCATATAATGGTAGATCATCTAGTCTACATGTTATCAGTTTGCCAACAAGAATATCATGGAAGGCCTTGTCAAAAATAGACTGACTGCTTAATGATCTGTTCTAGAACTTTCCAGATATCAGTAATAGATCGATTGGTTGGTAGGTGTTGGACCTCTCTTTCTCCTCTTCAAGATGAGAGAGAGACATTTGCCCATCTCCAGTCTTGCAGCACCTCACCTGCTTTCCAAGATTTTTCATGCTATTTATAAGGATCTCATTGCCCTGCCCTGCAAGACTTATTTTACAGTTCTCTTGATCAGGTTTATGAGGCTCTTGCCAAACACATTCTCCCATCTCTGCGAGGTACAACTAGGGACAGGGGAGAAATTCAATTCAGTTTGCATTTAAAAGTAAATATCTATTTGCAGTTTCCAAAACAATACACAAACAAAAATACAGCCATTCTTCACACATTTAATTTTGCAATGAAGTTCTCTAGCCAAGCAATGTGTACAAAAATGCACATACAAGGGCAAAGTGTGCATATAAATGCATACATTATTGAAAATAACATGCCAAAATGCAGTGCATGTATATTAGAGAAAACCGCTGTAGAAAAATGTGTACATTAGGGAAGATTGCATACAAAAATGTGTATAACAGAAGAAATCTGCATTAAAATGGTGGTGAATGATCATGAGGACTTTTTTAAAACAAACAAACAAACAGATATGGAAATGTGGAAAACCAAAGACTGGAAAAATGCTGATATATTCACCCATCCCAAAGTGCAATCCATTTCCTGCCAGACGTCTGTTATCACAGAGACATAAACCACAGCCTAAGAATCTAAAACTCTGACATAGTTATCATCTGAGTAAAATTCACTTCAGAGTTCTCTCTTTTTCAGGGCTATGACTCTTAACAAGGCGGGATGCCTAAAAGTTCACCTGTGCCCCCTGGGCCTTTGCATTGCTCAGTCTCAGTCTTAGGGGCGGAGAAAAGGGAGGATCTAATGGCAAAGAAACTGTGCAGCCAAAAAAGGCGCTTAAAAGGTAGAAGCAGGTGCGGATTTGAAAAGCAAATTCGGGTTTTTGTTGCATCCATTTAATCCGGAGTTAAAGGCAAAAGCAGTAGAATGCATACACATTGGCTAAACCTTCAAGTAAATGGTCCAAATTAAAAGGATCTGCAAAAAGCACTAGATGCAGATTTTCCTGGTATGTAAACAGGCCCTTAGAGTCACTTGGCATACATTCAAAGCTGTATCTGGTTGTATCATTTGTTTCCACACAGGCTAGCAGGAAGGAATCATAGTCAGTGGGCTTGGCAAGACTTTGATCATATCATTAATATACCTACACTAGGGTTACAAACACAACTCCCACAAACATTTCTCAGGAAAACACACTGCTGCCTTAGCACCTCTCACTAGAGAGTCACCAACTGCTGCAATGAGAGAGAGCAACCTTATCTAAAATAGGGAGACTATCATTCCCTCAGACAGAAGAGCCATGCATCAGCAGCATCTCCTTCTTGTTTGGGTTGAATCTCAATTTATTGCCCCTCATCTAGTCCATTACCACACCCAGGGATGAGTTAAGCACTTCTACAGTCTCAGATAAAAAAAGAACAAATGGCCAATACTGAATCCAATTCTTTCAAAATGCTTGGCGAAACAAAAGCCTTTCGGCAGGCAACAAAATATCAGAAAAGTAGATGCCTGTCTGATTTCTATAGGAACAGTGTGGCAAATTACTGGTGCCACTATGCTCTGCTTAGTTTGTGTAGAAACTAAATGAATATGAGGGTAGAAACACACTCCCTGTTCTGCCAGTTCCAGTGCGTCTCCACCTGTCTTCTTTGAAAATGGGGCACATGACGCTAATCAAACCCCATCCTTTTTTACTGTAAAACCTGGTGGGAGCAGCTTGAGCATTTTTTTTAATCATTTCAAAGAGATTTTGCAACTGATCAGCAGACCAACCTGTTTCCCCTCCAGGTGTGGCCAATGGAAACGCTTTGCTGTAGACTACTAGTGTGCTCACAATCTGAGAAAATTGTGGGACAGTAAGGAGGGCTTTGCCTGATCACTGCAGTAACCTGGTCCCATGCCGTTTAGGGCTTTATATATAAATAATAATAATAATAAATTTTATTTCTGAGTCGCCTATCTGGCCGGGTCAGCGGCCACTCTAGGCGACGTACAAATTAGAATAAAATACTACATATAAAATACAACATGGTAACCAGCTTCAATCTAAAATTAATCTAAAACCATCCACAGCTGTAGCAAGATAAAATTAATCTACTCCCGGGATCTTGTAGGCCTGCCTGAATAGCCAGATTTTCAAGGCTTGATGGAAACTTGGCAGGGAGGGGGCATGGCGAAGATCATAGGGCAATGAATTCCAGAGGGTGGCGGCCACAATCGAAAAAGCCCTCTCTCTGGTCCGCACCAGCCTAGATGTTTTAACTGGTGGGACCGAGAGAAGGTCTTGAGTGGCTGATCTCATCAGGCGGCATGTTTGGTGATGCTGGAGGCGCTCCTTTAGATAACCTGGGCCGAAACCATATAGGGCTTTAAAGGTTAATACCAACACCTTGAATTGGGCCCGGTAAACAACTGGTAACCAGTGTAGATCTTCTAGCACCGGAGTGATGTGATCACGGCGACGGCTGTTCTTAATCAAACGCGCTGCTGCATTCTGTACCAGCTGTAATTTCCGGACTGTTTTCAAGGGTAACCCAACGTAGAGCGCATTACAGTAGTCTAAGCGAGAGGAGACCAGGGCATGTACCACCCATGGGAGAAGATGGACAGGAAGGTAGGGTCGCAGCCTCTGTATTAGATGAAGTTGATACCAAGCTGCCCCGCTCACTGCCAAAACCTGAGCCTCCATGGACAGCTGGGAGTCAAGAATGACCCCGAGGCTACGGACCTGGTCCTTCAAGGGCAATTTCACCCCATCAAGCACCAGGTCTATATCTCCTAACCTTCTCTTGTCACCCACAAGCAGCACCTCGGTCTTGTCAGGATTTAGCTTCAGCCTATTTCCTCCCATCCATTCGCTTACGGACTTCAGGCACTTGGAAATGGTATCCACAGCCACCTCTGGCGAGGACTTGAACGAGAGATAGAGCTGGGTGTCATCCACATATTGGTGACACCGCAGCCCAAATCTCCTGATGATGGCTCCCAACGGCTTTACATAGATGTTAAACAGCATGGGGGAGAGGATAGAACCCTGTGGCACACCACAATTGAGAGGCCAAGGGTCTGAAACCTCCTCCCCCAATGCCACCCACTGATGCCTGTCTGAGAGATAGGAATGGAACCACTGTAAAACAGTGCCTCCTATTCCCATTCCCTCCAGGCGATCCAAAAGGACACCGTGGTCGACGGTATCAAAAGCCGCTGAGAGATCCAGGAGGATGAGGAATGCATATTCTCCCCTATCCAATGCCCTCCTTAAATCATCCACCAGTGCGACCAAGGCTGTTTCAGTTCCATGTCCAGTCCCGAAGCCCGATTGGAATGGATCTAAATAATCTGCTTCATCCAAGTGTGTCTGTAGCTGTTTGGCCACCACTCGCTCGATCACCTTGCCCAAGAATGGTAAATTGGAAACTGGGCGGAAGTTGTTCAACTCTTGGGGATCCAAGGAGGGCTTTTTCAGGATGGGTTTTATTACCGCCTCCTTGAGGGCTAATGGCATTGCTCCCTCTTCCAAGGAAGCATTCACCACTGCCATGATCCCTTCACTCAGTTTCTCTTTACAGCTCATAATGAGCCATGTGGGGCAAGGATCCACTAAACAAGTGGTCAGCCTTACAGTAGAGAGCACCTTGTCCACTTCCTCAGAGGGAAGAGGCTGAAACCAATCCCACCGGACCGGAAAGCAACTGGCCGACTCTGGCCCACTTCCTATATCCACGGCATACGGAATCGTGCTCTTCAGGCACTCAATTTTATCAGCAAAGTGTTTAGCAAATGCGTCACAGGAGGCTTTAGAATGTTCCATGGGTTCCTGCGCAACTGGACCGGCCAGGCTGCGGACCACTTGGAACAACCTCCTGGGACAACACTCTGCAGATGCAATAGAGGCAGCAAAGAAATCCCTCTTTGTTGCATTTGTTGCCACTTGGTAGGCCGCTATTGCTGCTCTAACCAGTGTCCGGTCGTCTTCAGAGCAAGATTTCCGCCACCGGCGCTCTAGTCGTCTCATCTCCTGTCTCAGACCCCGCAACCGTGGTGTATACCAGGGTGCAATCTGAGTTCTATTCAGGGGGAGAGGACATTTTGGAGCCACCTGGTCTATTGCCCCGGTGACCTTCCTATTCCACTCCATCACCAGGGTGTTGACCGGGCGACCTTCAGGCAACTCCAAATCCCCCAGTGCATTCAGGAATCCCTTAGGCTCCATCATGCGTCTGGGGCATATATCAACAGTAATACCTGGAATACAGCTTGGTAATACAGAGTGCATGTATATTCATACAAGCTTGAAGCAGTGTCATATTAAACTAAACATTTAACTGGAGGGAAATTAATATAGCCTTGTCTGGTTTTATGTCTTTTTTGTTGTTGTTAAACCACCTAATTCAGTACAGATGCCATTTTCAGACATCAATAATTTCTAAATGGACTAATAACAGAATAATGTAAAGACAGTTTTCTCTGAGTGGTTTTTTCATTTCATTCCTAATGTCAATTTGTTTAATTTTGATTGGATTCTGGTATTATTATGCCATTTTAAGCAAAGTATCGATTTCAATTAAAACTTTAAATTAATTTTAAATGAAAATGCTTCCCTGGGAATATAAAAGTCAGATAGAGATCTTGTGAAATCTAGGTATGTTGGCTTAGGAATGAATAAAGTCAGGCCTGGGGTCCATTTTTCCTTTTCGTCATATTTTTGAAAGCCTCTGTTAATGTAACCCCACTTTATTTGGGGATTGGCTCATTTTCATGGGTCATGATAAATAGATGTTTGATTCCTGGAGACATATTTATGCACAACTGGAAAATCTACAAAGAGCAGGATTCCTAATCATGTGTTGAGAGACGGTGTGTACAATATGTACATGTGGAGGCTCCATGCAACCATGTGGAGCCTCAGTGGTAGAGCATCTGGTCTGCACGCAAAAGATCCCAGGTTCAAGCCCTGGCATCTCCAGGTAGGACTGGGAGAGACCACACTGGCTGAAATCCTGAAGAGCCGCTGCCAGGCAGTTTAGATGAGCCAAAGATCTGACTCAGTATGAAACAGTTTCCTATGTTCCTAGAAACTCCCCTGACAGCCGTGAAAAAGGCAAATTTCACATTAGGGATTATTAGGAAAGGGATCAGAATTAAAACTGCTAACACATTAATGCCTATACACAACATTTCAGCAGACTGCATTTGGAATACTGTGTCTAGTCTTGGCAGCTGCACCTCAAAAAGGATATGGTGTAGCTGAGAAAAGGGCAACCTAAATGTTCAGCAGGCTGGAGAAATTCCCCTATTTGTAAGGAAAGATTGCAATGTTTACAGCTATATAGTTTAGCAAAAAGGCAAATAAGGGTGGGGCATGACAGAGGTATAAAAGATTAAGTATGAAGGGGATAAGTGGATAGAGAGAAGTTTGTCTCCTCTAATACTAGAACTAGGGTCAGCAAATGGAGCTGAGTGGTAGGAGATTCAGGACAGACAAATGGAAGTACTTCACACAGTTCATGGTTAAACTATGGAACAAACTTAGATTAATTAGATTAATTAAACAGATTGAATTACTAGGCATGATGACTATATACTAACTCCAGGATAAGAGGCAGCATGTACCATTGAAGCCTGGTTGCTGGGGAGCAACAGCAGAAGACTGTTCTCGTGTCCTGCTTGTGGGCTTTCCATAGGTGTCTGTTTGATCACTAGGGTTGCCAAGTTCTTGGCCTGAGACTGATCCTGTATCTTTAGGAGAAGAGAAAGTCAGCCAAGTGCAGGTGTTCTTGCAACTCTGTAATGAGAAAAACCACAAGGTGGAATTCTCCCTCCCCCCTGCACAACTTTTAAAGATACAGAAGACTTCTTGGTTGCCAGGGGGGAGGCAGAGTAACCAAGGCTGAAGAAGAAATAGTATCGAATGGTGGCAGCGGTGAAGGAAGAAATATTGTATCAACATCCAGTACCACAGAGCAACCCAGAGCTGTGAGCTTCATAGGCAAGAGGCTTCAGGGGGGTTGGGAATTACCTATACATACAGACACAAGGTATCAAAATAACCAGGAAGAGACTAAGACACAGTCTAGAGGTTATATTGGATACACAGAGTGTTGGGTAGTGTGGCCTAGCAGGGGGATCTTTTGAGATCTGTGCTAGAGCAGAGAGAGGTAAAAATAAACACGATGATCCTGACTGCTGGTAGCCATGAGTGAGAGCGACACAGGTGATGCCAGGGAAGGACGTCACAGCAGGCAGCAAAGGAAGAGGTGGAAGTTCTACACAAGAATAAAACTTGGATGCTTACCAAGCTTCCTCAAGGAAGGAAAGCTGTAGGTTGTAAATGGGTATTCAAGAAGAAGTCAGATGCTGAAGGAGACATTGAGAGATACAAGGCAAGACTAGTGGCCAAAGGATACTCGCCAAAGTATAGACAAGACCAGAGCTTGGAAAAGTTACTTTTTTAAACTACAGCTCCCATCAGCCCCAGCCAGCATGGCCACTGGATTGGGCTGATGGGAGTTGTAGTTCAAAAAAGTAACTTTTCCAAGCTCTGGACAAGACTACTATGAAACTTTTGCTCCTGTAGTCAAACACACAACAATCAGAACTCTTCTGCGTGTTGCTGCTAACAGAAAAATGCAAGTGGAGCACATGGATATAAAAACAGTGTTCTTGCATGGAGAAACAGAAGAGGAAATCTACATGCAACAACCGCCAGGTTTTGAAATACCAGGAAAGAAAACTCTAGTATGCAAACTACAAAAGAGCATCTATGGACTAAAACAGGCTGCAAGAGCATGGAATGACAAACTGAACCAAATGCTCTTGAAAGAAGGCTTTAAAAGAGGCGAAGCAGACAAATGCCTGTACAGCAGATTGAAGAACAACAAATGGACTTATATTTTGATTTATGTAGATGATTTACTACTGGCTTATGAGAGTCCACAAGACAAGTAAATAATCTAAACAAGGAAGGTGAAGTGAAATGTCTAGGTGACATCACATACTACCTTGGAATACAAACTGAAAGAGAAGAAGATGGATCCTTTCTACTGAACCAAAAACAAAAGATTCAAGACCTACTTGAGAGTCTAGGACTGAAGGATGCACATCCAGCACCTACACCAATGGAAGTAGGATACTTGAAACCTGAACAGACAATGAAAGCTACAGACAAGCTATAGGAAAACTCCTATACATCAGCACAATAACCAGACCAGACATGGCAGTAGCAGTGGGATACCTTTGCAGAAAAACCAGCTTGCCAACCAAGAAAGATTGGGAAGCAGTCAACAGAGTGGCTAGATATCTGAAAGGCACTGCAAACCTAAAACTAAAGCTATCAGCTACTCAAGATCCCAAGCTTCTGGGATACATTGATGCTAACTGGGCTGGAGACACCAAGGATCGCAAATCAACCAGTGGAAATCTGTTCTACTATGGGCAGTCACTTATCTGCTGGGTGAGTCAAAAGCAAGAGACTGTAGCACACTCATCTACAGAGGCAGAGTATGTATCAGCTGATGAAGCATGCAAGGAAATGATGTGGCTACGCAAGCTTCTATGAGACCTAGGCATATCTGAACCAGAGCCTATCAGAATACTTGAGGACAATCAAGCTTGCATAAGACTTGCAGAATCAGAAGGACAACATTCTCACATGAAGCACATCGATGTGAAGTTCCACTACCTAAAGGACATAAGGGAGAAAGGACTCCTAGAGATGACCTACTGTCCAGCAGAAGAGATGACATCTGATGCATTGACCAAGCTGTTGGGCAAACTCCAACACCAGAAGCTACGAGGCAAGATGAACCTTGTAGAATGAACCAAGTTCTTGTTGAGAAGGGGTGTTGGAATATGTGGTTCAACTCCAACTTGTGGATTGAGGCTGCATGGGGTTAAAAAGGGTAGCTAGAGAGGAGACCTCCTGATTGCTAAGCTAATGCCTAACCTTTGATCTCCTGCTGTCTCTCCCTTCCTGCTGGACTGATATGCATAGGATGCTGACCACATCTCCTTCCTCCTTCCTTCTTCTCCTTTCTCTTGAGAGGGAGAGCAGACATCTTCTCTTTGTCTCTCCCTCTCCTCCAAGCATGAGGGCAAACACTAGGCTTGGTGTTTGCATCTCCAACTTAGCTAGATGTAGAACTCTTTCCTATCAAGCATGTACTTCCAGAATAAAGTAGTTATTTCTTATTTTAAAGCTTAAAGTCTCTGTCTGACTAATTCGCAGGGAAGGTGTAATCTTTAGCAAAGATTCAAACACACAAAGGCTCACTCAGACGCTCCATTCCCAATTTCGCTACTCTGCAATGTAAACGCCCTCTTCAACAGCCCAGAAATATTTAAAATGGTTGACTCCTTATAATTAGAAAAGTACAGCACACTGTAATGGCATAAGCTGCATGTACACATTTTAAATTTCTGTTCAAACAGTATTTGAAAGATGAAATGTATAATTTGACGTTTCTGCAAGTAATAAAAAACCCTGCATGCACACTTTGATTATAATAACTGAAATTGTTTACTGTGCATGCCTATCAAGATGCTTCTGTGATCTTCTGTTCTAGATCTCCTGCTTCATTATTGTGCAGTGTGTACACACGGATAAAGGCACTCTTGCTGCTGCTGCAAGCTATAAACTTAGTCAACTCGCGATGTGCAGGCCAGTTGGAAAAGGCAGCTATTTTCAGGACTTACAAGGAGTTCCAGCTATTGTTTGCAGGTCAACAAATCCCTCATCAATCACAACCATGGCTGCATTTATTGGCTAAAAACCTGAAAGGGCGTGGATTAGGGGAGCCAGCTACTACCTCATTTAACATAAGTTGTGGGGGGGGGACCTGACATTTTGGTGTATATCTCTTGAACCAGACTGCCTAGGAGCTTAATTTTTTTTTAATGAAAGCTAGAAATCCAGAGATTGGGGGACTTGAGTATTGTGATGTTCCAAGTATCCCCAAAAAATGGAATATCTGGTGAAACCTTAGTCTGGTGAAACCTTAGAAACCTGGCAACCTTAGTGGGAATAAAGCTGCTGTATTAGATAGGCCTCTGGTCTGATCCAGCAGGGCTCTTTTTATGTTCATGCAGAAGGGCTGATGAATTAATGTATGGTAGGATCTGCTGCTGTGATGCAATCTCACCCACCCCATCCCCCCATACATTCACTCTATTCTAGGGGTGGCCACTCCGTGGCTCTCCAGGTGCTGCTGAACTACAGCTCCCATCAGTCTCAGCCAACACAGCTCATGGTCAGGGATGATGGGAGCTGTAGTCCAGCAGCATCTGGAGAGCCATCTATCCTGTTAAGTCATACAGCTATGATCTAATTAATAGGATCAGATTGGGTTTCTAGTAGGAGAAATACTGTAGTAGGAAAGTCTTGGTTCCAGTAGCAGCAGATTGATCCCCAGAACTGATTTATTTATTTTTATTTCATTAATACATTTGTATGGTCATCCAATAACATATTTTCTGGGCAGCTCACAAAATTATAAATTTATTATTATTTTATATATTATTTTATATAACAAAAGAGAGCATTAAAATACAATACTCAACAATATAAGCAGCATTAACATGTATTTAGTTTTGCAGATATATCAAAATGGATAAACATATAAAATGAAAAAGCCCAGATTATAAAAAGAGAAGTTGTTTAAAAAGTCTGGATGAATAAAAGAGTCTTCACTTGATGCCAAAATTAAATATAAGGATGGTAACAGCTGAGCACCTCTAGGCTGTTTCACTATTGGGATGCCACCACTGAGAGCACCCTCTTCCTGCTACAGATGTGGGGAACATTTTTCAGCCCAAAGGCCACATTCCCTCATGGGGAGCTTCTGAGAGCCACATGCCAGTGGTAGATGGGACCAAAGAGAAAAGTGGGCTGGGCAATGTTACACTCCAGTCACACAAAAGTCAAATATGTGTGCATGCATACACATACATCTCCATCCAGGCAAACAGGAATTATCAGAGTTCAAGAGCACATTCCAGATAAGCAAAAGGGCACAGAGCAGGGCCAGTGAGGGGTGTGACCTGAGGATGGGGCGTATCATAGGGCATGGGGGGATAACCTGTTGTCATCCAGATGTTTCAGGCTACAATCCCCATCATCCCTCACCATTGGCCATGCTAGCTGCAGTTGATAGAAGTTAGCCTAGCAACACCTGGAGGACCAAATATCCCCACATCTCTGGCTAAGGAGAGTCCCAAGGGCCAGAAAGAGAGCTAGAGGAATGCTTGTGGCCCCGTTCCTGCCCTAGCTCACTTCATTTGGTGAAGGCACTCTAAGGACCTCCGACAAAGATCTTAGGAAGCACTGGGGGGCACAGTGCTGCCTGTGGACACCATGTTGGCAACCCTATCTTAAAGAATGGGTAGATATACATGGGAGAAAGTGCTCTTTCACCTTCTAATGCTTCCAAGGCATTAATGGCTTTAGAGGTTAAAACCAGCATTTTCAATTGGACCCAGAAATAGACTGGAAGCTAGTGCCACTGAGAAAGCACAGGCATATGGTCAAAACACTCAGCCCCAGTTATTATAGGAACCCTCTTCTGGACCAACTGCAGTCTCTGGGGTATTTTTAAAGGTAGTCCCACATCCAATGCATTGCTATAGTTTAAACAGGAGTTTAACAGAGTGTGGGTAATTGTAACCAGGCTACCTTCATCAAGTTATGGTAGCAGCTGGAATATCAGCTGAAGCTGATAAAAGGTGCTTCAAGCCAGAGGTCACTTGAGCCTCTAATGCAGCCTTTCCCAACCAGTGTGCCTCCAGATGTTGTTGGACCACAACTCCCATCTTTCCTGACCATTGGCAATGCTGGCTGAGGCTGATGGGAGTTGTGGTCGAACAACATCTGGAGGCACACTGGTTGAAAAAGGCTGCTCTAATGAAAATGCTGGATCAATAAGACTGTGGAACAGATCCTTTAAGGGGCATGTGACCCCATCCAGAATGGGCTGAACACCATTCACCTGGGTGGAGAAACAACCCACCAACACTACTTCCATCTTGTCTGGATTGGCTCTCTGTTCATGTACCCTTATGTAGTCCATTATGGCTCTCAATCACTGATTTAGGACATCTGCAGCTACACCCACATGTGCTGGGCTTCATTTGTGTAGTGAGGACAGCTCAGACCCACTTTCTGGATAACCTCTTTGAGCGGTTTCATGTCGCAGTGCTGTCTGCTACTACTTTTCTCCTGAGGCTCACTTCACTTTTTGTGGATGGATGAATTAGGCAAATAAAGGTGGCTTACTGTGATGGTGGCAGCAACCCCTGCTTTGGTATTTCAGCCTGGTTGAGCTTCACTTGCAGAATGTCTCTTATGCAGTTCCTGAAGGTACAAGAGCTCTACCTACTAAGTATGTGTGTGCAGAGATGGAAATTTCCTTATAATAGTAAAGGTTTCTGGACAAAAACACTATATCATTCTATATACTGTATCTTGTGAGGAAGATGGAATGGGGAAGTGTCACCTTTTTGTGTAACGAATTTTGTGTGTATAAGGAAAACAGTATAGTATATGGATCCAAAACCTGTGGATCCTCAATTTTGTTTTAATAATAATAATCATTATTATTATTACTACTACTACATTTATATCCCGGGTTTCAAAGAGCTCAAGGTAGTATATATAGTTCTGCTTCCCTGCATTTTGTCCTTGCAACAACCCAGTGGGGTAGGCTAGGCTAAGAGAATGACTACCCCAATGTCACCCAGTAAACTTAATGGCTGAATGTGGATTTGTATCTGGATTTCCCCCAGTCCTTGTTCAATACTCTAACCATTATACCACACTCGTGTATCATCCAATATCAACCACCAGCATATTTCCCTATTTTCTTTTATCAGCTTTTTAAAAAATAGAGGTAGGCATTATTCCATAAACATGCATGGAACTTTTGTAACTTCTTTATTTCTAGAAAAAGTGCAAGAATACATGTTTTCTGCACATAAACACAATAAATGAGTTTGGTAGTTGTGCTGGGCACAGTGGGCATGTTGTTGCAAACTGGCCCTTATTCAAGTCAAAGTAGAGAACAAACAATAATCCTCCTGAATCCTAACTTCCTCCTAGCTTATTAGCCCTCGTGAAGCTGAACCTCACTTCCCACTGGGTAAGAATATATTCAGTAAGAAAGAATAAGTTGATGTTATACAATCTAAACATGTCAAAAGAAAAAAATATTTCATAAAAAGTTATATGCCTAACAAACAATGAAACTGGCTGCAAGACTATGGGGTAAAAAACAACCACGTTAAGAGAAAGGAGATGACCTGTAGATTTGCTAGAACCCAAAGATTCAGTAGAAATACTCTGCTGCTTCCAAAGAATGTCTTTTATCAAATCCCTAGTCATGTTGGATGCTTTGGAAATGCTCCACTGATTTTAAATGAGCTTTTCTACAAAATCTAGATACAGATATAATACTAATTCTCAGCTGAGACTAATGGAAGATTACTATCACCTTCAACTTAATTTAGGATTTGGTGGAAGTGTTCCAGCAAAGCTAATGAAGGATTTGAGTCACAACACATTTTAGCTTTACATAAGTTATTTCCAATCCCTGATCCTCCTAAAAAAAATAACCCCCTCCCTATACTTACTAGCAGGCTGAGGCTGAACAACACTACTATAGCAGTGGTGAATATTTTTGGTCACACTCACCACTAGCTCAAGAGCACAATTTTTGTCTTGGGACAGGAGGCTGAACAAAAGCATTTACAGTGTATTGTGCTCCACAACTGACCATGGGTAGCCTGTTAAAATGCACAGATGCTTTTATAAGGTAACAACTGCATGCATGGAGTTTATTGCTGCTTTGGCAAGCTGTACCTGTCTCCCTGTAACTCTGAAGACTCAACGTGAACACCTTGAGCCACTTTGTCGGAATTTCCCACTGTACTGGGTCATATTTGGCTAGAAAAGATATCTAGCAGCTGCTTTGGTTAGGTTGCATTCATCTGCATGACACTAGTAGGCAAAATAATGTTGCAATGAGAGCCAGTGTGACATAGTGGTTAGATTGTTGGACTACGACCTGAGAGACCAGGGTTCAAATCCCCACACAGCCATGAAGTGCATTGGGTGACCTTGGGCCAGTCACTGCCTCTCAGCCTCAGAGGAAGGCAAAGGTAAACCACCTCTGAATACCGTTTACCATAAAAACCCTATTCATAGGGTTGCCATAAGTTGGAATTGATTTGAAGGCAGTATCCCATTTATGTAAAATGGGCAAATGTATGAACTGGCAAGGCTCAGGTAATTAATATGGAAGTGGACTGTATAATCAAAAATTCCAAAAAAAAATGAGCTGCATGCATCTTACTGAAATCATACTTTGGACACATAATGAGAAGACATGACTCACTAGAAAAGACAATAATGCTGGGGAAAACAGAAGGGAGTAGAAGAGGAAGGCCAAACAAGAGATGGACTGATTTCATAAGGAAGCCACAGACCTGAATTTACAAGATCTGAACAGGATGGTTTATAAAAGATGCTATTGGAGGTCACTGATTCATAGGGTCACCATAAGTTGTGATCGACTTAAAAGTATGTAACAAAATGATTTTTATGGTGCAAACTATGGTGGGGTCTTCTGTGACATTAGTTTTGTGGGGTCTCCATTTAAAAATTCAGAGGATCAATACATTTTTAACATGTGGGCCAGAAAGCAATCTATATTTTGATGATGCTGTCTGTGGACATGGATTCAAGTTGAACTGCCAACAATGCGGGGGGGGGGGATGATTAAAAAAATTCTGTGAATATTTTTTTATAATACAGACCATGGATATGGGTATGATTTGAGGGGTAACTATCAAAAAATCTGAAGGATTCATGTCTCAGATGTTTTTGTGATATGGTGGGACCATATGCTGCTGGATCCATTATTATGGCGCACTGTGCAGACACTGCGGTGGTGATTTGATGGTGGCTTCCGTACCATCCAGTGTAAAAATTCAGAAGATCCGTTTTTTGTGCCATGGCAGAGGAAATGGTATGTGCCAGATCTGTGATTTTTACTGTACAGCCTCTTGCAGACACAGATACAACCTGTGATTTGATAGCAGTTTGGTAGGGGCGGAGATCCTAGGCAAAAAAACAATAATGCAAATTCACGAGGACCCTTTTTTTTAGTGTGCTGGATCCTATTTTCCTCTCATTGTGTTCAATGATACCACCAGGTAAGTCTAAACAGGCCTGCAAGCATCTGCTCACTTACTCGAGAGTCAATCCTAGCGGGGCTTACTTCCAAGTAAATATGGCTGTTCCTTTCCCACCCTCTGCATGCTTCGTCTGAAGTCCGTAAAACTAGTAAGAATGGATAGGATCAAGGGGCAAGCTCACAGACAAGTCTGAGGAGAAAGCCCATTGCGCCCTCAAAACGAGCACTAGTAAAAAGGCATCTCGGATCCGGCGCCCTGGGGAAGCAAGAGAGGGGCGTGGTCTTGGATCCCGAGCTCTCAGAGAGGCGCGAATACGGATTGAGCACGTCAAGCCCCGCCTCTCCGTCTCCCTCCCTCTCCGCAAGCTGCTGCTGTTGTCTCTTTAAGGTGGGAGGGGGCCGGTGAAGAGCAACGGTTGTGGTGGTCGGTATTTGTCTCGCGAGATCAGCGTTGGCGCCGTGACCTCCATGTGAGAGCAGCGGCGGCTGGTAAACAGTCCTCGGGGTTAGGACATGGCTCCCGCCGGCGCCCGTTAGGTTAGCCTTGCTGGTCCCCTGGCAGCTCTCAGGGCTGGGCTCTGACTGGGTTTGCCGCCATTCCGAGCTTGCGTTACTGAGCCGTTGCTGCGGGTGTGTTGGGGAGGAGGACTGAGGCTGGGGGCAGGCAGGGAGGGAGGCCGGCCGGCCGTTGAAGACGCTTGCGGTGGTCCTCGGGATTAAGGAAGGAGCTCTCCCTCCCCCACTTTCATTACTTTGCCTCGCCAAGCCGCCAAACGTAGAGGCGGGAAAACACCTTTCCCTTCCCTCCTCCGGGAGCGCGCCATGTGGATCCAGGTCCGGACCATCGACGGTGCCCAGACCCAGACCATCGACGACCTCAGTCGCCTCACCAAGATCGAAAGCCTACGTGAAAAGATTCAAGAGAGCTTCCGCGTGAGCCCGGACCGGCAGCGTCTTTTCTACCGGGGCAAGCAGGTGAGGTGGCTGTGACACTCCCCCCTACCGGGGCTCTCGAGGTGCCCTGCTGCTGCTGTTTCCTCTCTTTCCTTCCGGGCTTTTGTTTACCCTCTTCACCTGAGGCGTAGGAAACAGCCTGAGGATGCCTTTGTGTTAAGGAAAGGGCGGCGGCAGCTTCATTATCTCCCCATCCCCCCATACCGTTTCCAACGGCGTTGCTCGCCAGGCTCCGCCTCGTCTCTCTGCTTCCCTAGCGGAGTTCCTGCGCCTGAGGGGTGCGCGCAGGGGGCCCTGGACGACTCAGCCTGCCCCGGGGCTGGGGAAGGATGAGACAGGTTGCGTCTCATGTGCCTTGCTCTACTTCCGGTGGTTCAACAGTCTCCAGAAACACTCCGTACTCTCACCCCTCCCCCCCGTTTTCCTCAGCTGCCTGCCAATGGAAACGCCACCTGGGCAAGGAAAGTTCATCTCAGTCCTTCCCTTTCCACTTTCTCTTTGTATCCCTTCCCATTCTTTTTGTGTGGAGGAGCACTAGTTATACCTCCCTTATTCTAAGGCCACAAAGATAACATCAAGTATCTTTGTATTGAGACCCAGTGTGGTGTAGTGGTTAAGGTGGTGGACTATGACTTGGGAGACCAGGGCTCGAATCCCCACACAGCCATGAACCTCACTGGGTGACCTTGGGGCAGTCACTGTCTCTCAGTCTCGGAGGGAGGCAATGGTAAACCCCCTCTGAATACCGCTTACCATGAAAACCCTATTGCCATAAGTCAGAATTAACTTGAAGGCAGTCCATTTCCACTTTCATCCTTGTATTGGCTACTAGCAATCTCTCAACTGCTGAGGAGGTTCAATTCTGTATGTTTCTAATCCAAAGTAATCCAAATCAAGTTTACTGGGACTTAATTTAAGGTAAGTAGGTAAGGGTTGCAAGCCTTAGAGTTCCTTTACTTAGTGGGGTTTGTTTTTGTGTGTGTGTGTGCTCGCGCATGAGCATGTGTAAATGACATGCAACATACTTGAGTTCTTCATACTCTCTACATACTTAGGGATATTAGTGCAAGCTGGTCCTCTTTAAACATACAGCATACTAACAATTGTAAAAATCTGAATTACAGACATGGGAAATGCAAGAGTGGCTGGAACAGGAACATGTGGATAAAATGGTGTGAAGGATAGCAAATCTGCATAAAGAGACTGTATTTGTAATCAAATCATACAATTTCATTCACTCTTAGAGAAGTTGATATGTTAGGGTAGAAACACACTCGCTGTTCTGCTGGTTCCAGTGCATTTCCACCTCTCTCTTCTGAAAATGGGGGAACATGATGCTACTCAAGCCCTGCCCCCTTTGCTTTGAATTTTTTAAAATTCATCTTCAAAGAGATTTTGCAACTGATCGACAGATCAACCTGTTCCCCCTCAAGGTGTGGCTAATGGAAATGCTTTGTTATAGCAACTAGTGTGTTTACAGCCTGAATCTTTTGGCACCTTTAAAAGCTTGCCTGTTTATTATGGCATAAGTTTTCGTGGACTCTAATCCCCAAAAACATATGCTATGATAAATGGGTTAGTGCTTAAGATGCCACAGGAGTCTTTATTATCTTAATTCATTATGATAACTATGAATATTTTTGTTTCCACTTAGCCCTTTCTGGTCGCAGTCATTGTACTCTCCAGCCATTGTGTCTTTGAGATGTTTTCTGGCTATGGCTAGGTAGCTGTGTTTCCATGTATATGTTGTTGCTTGGATTTGATTGACCATAAATTTTGTAAAGTAGGATGTAATTTGCCTCTGCCCTGGAACATGGTAGGGCCAATCTTCTAACAGACTATGAAGGACTGAGGAGACCAGGGATTCAGAGAGTGCTATATAAGATGCAGTGGAGGACTCAAAACAGACCATGAATAAGAAATGTAGGAGTGCATTGGATGCCTCATAATGACTGAATGCAGAATATAGAAAGTTGCCGATACTGGACTGGAAATATTTTGGAAGGCTGGTCACTCAAAATGTCTTTTCTGCCTTGCACATGAATGATGGATGTCCATGTAAGAATCGTTTTTTAATGGCTCATGGGTACGTTAGTTCAGAGCACTTAAGACCTGTAAGCCAATGCATATAACACCTGTGAAATAGCCCATACTATGATGTGAGAATGGTAGTATTGCTTCTGTGGAAACCAGATTTGCAATGTTGACCTGCTGGCCAAGAGGAGCTGCTTGTTTGCTTCTAGAAGTCTTTTAACAGCACCAAGTAGCTCTGAAGCATCCCAGTGACCATAAAGCATGTAGTGGTAGTACACTGCTGAACTGATGGCAAGTAGTGCTGTCTTTCAAGTAGTACTGGAAAATCTTAAAACTAGTATTAGTAGGTTTGATATAATGAATAATTTTTGAGAATCTGATTGTGTGAAAGTCCAGTTTCATAACTTTGATGGGAAGAAACATATCAAGTACCAGTTTAAACTTGTCTGACATTGGTCTACTGTTAAAATGGTAGTAGAATGCAGTGCAAAATTACTGTGATGCTACTAGCCACAATGGCTGTTCTCTGCCTCCACAGTCGAAGGCAGTATGCTTCTGAATACCAGTTGCTAGAAACCACAGGAGAGGAGAGTGCTCTTGCACTCAGGTTCTGATTGTGGGCATTTTGATGGCCACTGTTGGAACAGGATGCTGAGCTAGATGGGCCAATGACCTGTTCCAGCAGTCTTTTAGGTTATGATCTATTGTTTGAGAGCATGTATTTAGGGGAGGAGAATTTTCCAGGTGAGGGAAAATGTTTTTGTTCCTTGTCCCAAGATATTTTCATAAGACAAGAGTAGGAAACTGTTTTTTAATCCCTCATTGGTAATTTTGGGGGGAGTTGCATGGTGGTCATGGGCAGAGCTAAAGCCAAATATGGATTGGACTAAAGCAACATAGAATAGTAGAGTTGGAAGAGGCCCTTAAGGCCATCGAGTCCAACCCTGTGCTGAATGTAGGAATCCAAATTAAAGCATACTCGACAGGTGGCTGTCCAGCTGCCTCTTGAATGCGTTCAGTGTTGCCTGCCAGCTCCCTAGCTAATTGGTTCCTTTGTCATACTGCTCTGACAGTTAGGAGGTTTTTCCTGATTTCAGTCAAAATCTTGCTTCCTCTAACTTGAGCCCATTATTTTGTGTCATACACTCTGGGATGATTGAGAAGAGATCCTGGCCTTCCTCCTCTGTGTGGCAACATTTCAAGTACTTGAAGAGTGCTATCATTTCACATTTCAATTTTCTCTTCTCAAGGCTAAATGTGCCCAGTTCTTTCAATCTCTCCTCAGGGCTTTGTTTCCAGACCCCTGACAATCTTCGTTGCCCTCCTCTGAACCAGTTTGTCTCCATCATTCTTAAAGGACGGTAGGAGGGGTGAGACTGTGTCAGTGAGGGGGCAAGTGTAACAGAAAGGCCAAAAGACAAGTTGTAGCTCTTGTGCTGCTGGTTCCCCACTGCTTCTGTAGAAGTTCACTCTGAGTAGTGAAAAAACTGCACTTCATCAGTTTGCATATGCTTCCATATATGTGTGACTACTCAGTGTTATGTGTGACTACTCAGTGATTCTATTATCTGTTAATAGAAAGGAAAGCCTTTCTCAGATAACCAAGGTACTATTTGGAGACAGTTATTCCCACCCTTCCTCAAGGATCCACTGAGTGAAAGTGAAGAGATTTCTATCCTTCTTCCAGTACTGCTGAGGAACGGAAACATTGCTTCCTCAATTTTTTTTTGTTACAAAATTTTCAAAAAAAATCTTAGGGTCCAATGAACGTTTGCTGTATTCTCCATAACAATGGAGAATTTCTATTTGTAATCTGCTCCTGATGTATTATGATGGGTAAATCTGTTTCCGTGCTTCCATTGTTATTTGGCTGCATATTTTTCTCTTCTTTGTATACTTGCTCCTTGCCCCACTACTCAGAAAGAACAGACTTCCCGATGAAGAAGAGGCATGCTGCTAATATGAATTATCTTCCTTTCTGCCCTCTAATTCTTCTAATTGAATTGGAAATGTCCTTCACTCTCATGGTTCCTGGTAATGTTGAACTTCTGCTGTTTCAGAGGATTATTCTTGATCCTTCCTCTGCACTCTCAATGGGTGAGAGAGGATTTGCTTTTCTCATCCCTCAGTTGGAGACTGAATATGCAGGATATCTCATCTGCATCTTCAGCATGTGAGTGCTTGATGAGAGAGGTCTTCTCTTTGTGTCAAGATCTTATGACGGGGATGAAAAGACGGTCTGTTTGCTTCTTGTTGTGAAGCCATGTCTGAGCTTCAGGTACTTGAAATGATTTATTATAGCAAGTTGCTTGATGATAGAACCATAATTGGGATTCCAGCACTGCCAAAAATTAAATTAAAATGATGAGTTGTATATTGTTGTACAGAGTTTACAATGCTCTGTGCCCCAAGTGCTTACAATTTAAACTTTCACTTCTGGAAGGAGAACATGAAGGAGGTGGAGACCAGGGTAATAAGGGATGAATCTGAGCATATGCTGTTTTGTGCATTTAGTTCCCTCTGCAGTTAAGAATGAGGACTAAAGTGTAAGAAAATTGTGACATTTTTTGTTTTGGATAGTTGGATATAATCACAACCTCATGAGGGTAATCCACCAGCCAAGCTTTTACATGGAATACCAGGACCTTACTTATGTGTTATTGAGCGATGTGGGTGTCACTGAGATCAAGACCATATTTAGGTATGCATCTAAAAAAGTGAAGTATGAATGAAGCATGCATGTGAGTTGTACAGGTACATATAGCTAGGAGTCAGGGTTGAATTTGTACTCTACTTGAGTATAGGTACTGCTACATAATGTACGGAGTGGACCTTATTTGAAACAGCTGCATGTGGGTCAGGATGACATTAACTACATTAGTAAAATATTCATTTTTGGATGGTTTGATTCCGCCTTAAAACAGAAATATGCCTTTGTAAGGAGCTATGTAGCAGATCCATGTTGTATGTTACCTTCGAAGGCCACAGTGCATGTTTTATCTTGTGCCTTTAATCTTGGAGCAAATCAATCATTTTTAAAAGATCACTCTAGGCTGCTATGTTGTACAGCTGTTCACCCTCGTCTTGAACCTTAATGTAGAAAAGGAAGTATCACGAGGTTTGTTAGTATTGATACATGCTTAGGTTTTTCCCCATGAAAACTTTAGATCCCTGCAAAATGTCAAGAGACTTCTTAGCATGCAAGAATCCTGAAGAAAGAACCAGAAGAATACAGGTATCTGGGATAGCTGCTATTTCCGTCTCACAAAAACTCATCCTTGCTAGAATAAGTATGTATTATTGCATTGGTTTGTTTCCAAGCAGCTAGATATGACAGAAGCAACAAGATGGTCGTATGAACCTGGAACTGCTCTAAAAAAAAGACCTAACTTTTTTTTGTCCTTGCATTTTAGGGATGGCTGACTTAGACGTTTTATATCACTAACTTATCAGAAGTGTAAAAAAATGCTTGTGTTGTAGTAAGTCAACTACTGTATGTGTGTTGATATAAATATTGATGCTCACAAAACTCCTCCCAAAATACAAGGCACTCTACCAAGCCTAATTATTGGAGCCTACAGTTTCATAGCTGGATTCTTTCCTTCTATCCCTCTGTCTACAATAAAGTGTAAAATTGACAACTACTATTGTGGCTTTATTTGCTGTAACACAGTGCTTCCCAACCTTATGAGTACAGGACCCCCTTTGTAAGCTCAAAACTTGGTGACTCCACCCCCTGCTAATTCTAATTTTAGTCTCTGTTAATTCAAAAAAATGGTGTATGGCAAAATCACATCTCCAAATATCCCTTTCCATTAAAAGCTCCCTGCAGATCAGAGATAGGGAGGTGTTGCTTTCTTTTCTTAATACAAAGGTCCAATCAAATTGGTATACCCCCACAGTCTGAAGATGTACGGCCTTGTCTCCCAACGCTAGTGGGTTACAGTGTTGGACTAAGATCCACGTTCAAATCCCCACCCAGCCACGAAGCTCACTGGGTCAGACACAGGTTCTCAGCCAGACCTATCTCACAGCATCTGTGTAAGGATGTAATAGAGGGGGGGGGAACCATGTGCACCACCTTGAGCAATACATTTCAGTTGCAGTATGTCGACCACAGCCCCAGCCAGTCTGAAGCAGCAATGTGGTAGTGGTGGGGGTGTTAGATTGTTGAAGACAAAAGGATGGATAGATTGAGGAGGGGGTTAGTGCTTTTAGGCCTTGGGATGATCATCAGAACTGATCTTGAGAAATGAGAGCAGAGCAGAAGACGGATCAGCACACGCACACATACAAACTCATGCAAGCATCTGCAGGCGTTCAGGCATATGGGAGGCGGGAAACCCTAAACTGCTGCAGCATCTTGGAGAAAGAGATTGGGGAGGTGGAGTGTAGGTGGAAGAAAGGGGAGGATGCTGGCACACATACTTAGCCTCAGAGATGGGGGGCGAGCAAGTCCGGAGATTCCTTACTGATCCTTGGCTCCATCTGGGCCAAAGGTGAGATCTGGGCGGTCTTGCAAGTAAGAATGATTTTTAAAAGGAGGTGGCTGTGAAGCAGGAACCAAGAAAGGCAGGCAGGCTGGCTTCCAGGAAGGAAGGGAGAAAACAGCCTTTCCTTGCCGCCTTGCTTCTTTTGCTTCACAAAAAGCTCTCTCCCTTCATTTTGAGCAAGGGCATCAGCAGCAAGGAGACAGGAGTCAGCAATAGTAATCCCCTCTTTCTGGTAGCTCCACCCTCAGCCTCTGCCACATGTTTTATAGGCAGACACCAGCCCACAGCACACCTGAAAGATGTTTTGCCACCTCAGCAAAAGTCCTCCCCTCTTATTTGGAGCAAGGGGAGGTGTAGTCTGCAGCAGCAGTGGGAAGAAGGCAGCATCCAGAAAATTAAGAATTAAAAATTAAAATAAAAAAAATCCTTTTCTTTTTGCGGCCCCCCTGGATTAATTCATGGCCCCAAGGCTGGGAATCACTGCTGCAACGTTTGATTTCCCTAAAGCTGGCCCACGGCCCTGCACAGGATTAATCCATTCAGTTTTATTTCTCTTTTGTTAAAGGGCATTCTTAATCCTCCTAACTGCTGCTGTCCAAATTTCTTCAGTTTTGATTCCACCCTCCCCCCACTGCTCTACAGTAGAAGTAGGGAAGCTAGGTTTAGTTGAGTTCATTATTTTGGTTGGGGCTTGATATTGAGTGATATTCAAGGCTAGCCCTACTCAGAGTAGACACATTGAAGTTGATAGACATGAGTGACTTACATAAATTAATTTCAGCTAAATTCTATTCATTGAATACAACCCATTGTTGTTAATCTGCTATCCAGTAATGGCTGTGTCAGTTTATATAGGCCCTGTTTGCATTTGGTTTAGCATGAATGGGCAAGCATGCAGGTTCCCATAGTTTGTCTCAAGTGAGATAAACCACAAGCTTAGGTTCAGATGTAACCCTAAACCTAAACCAAACCATGGCTTGGCTCATGGCAGCATGGCAGCAGGACTGTAACAGAAGTAAAGTGGCTGCTATCTTTTTTGTCTCCAGGAACATGCCTGTATGCTTGTTTCCTCTAAGCCATAGTTTGACTTAATGTTACATTCTCTGTGATCTGTACAGGAATACCCCGCTATACGGACCTTCAATTTACGGACACTTGCAAGTACGGACATATTTACAGTAGCACCAGTCCCCTGTTTACATACGCTCGTTTCGCAAGAACGGACACTTAACTGTTTTAATTTTACTAGTGTAGCGTTATAGCTAAGTTTTATGAGTGATTGAGTGTGTTGGACTGAACCCATTATTCCCTTTTCCTCGTTCCCTCCCCTCTCTTACAGTTTTGTTTTGCCTGGGGCGTTTGTTGGGGGATTTTTTACCTCTTCCCTCCTCAGCCCTGTTGAGGGCTCCGGCGGCTGCTGTTCCCCCAAGATGAGCCTGGGCTGGGAGCCTGCAGCTGCAGCTCCCCTTTTGCAGCCTTCTCGCCTTTTGCCGCCAGCTTCGTTTCTTTCCAGGCGGCAGTGGGTTTTTTTTACTTTCCTTCCCTCCTCCCTAGGAGGGCTCCGGTGGCTGCCGTTTCCCCATTCAAACACGTTTGGCTTTGCAATTTAATGGCAGATAAAAAGAAAAGGAGGTGCTTCACCATAAGTACATTTTTGATTTACATACTCGCTCTGGACCCATTGCGTACGTTAATGCGGGGTATTCCTGCATCTGTGTAGAGACCTATGTGGGCTTTTCAGCTATTTTTTGTCATAGAATTATAGAATAGTAGAGTTGGAAGGGGCCTATAAGGCCATCAAGTCCAATCCCTTGCTCAATGCAGGAGTCCAAATCACAGCATTCCCAACAGATGGCTGTCCAGCTGCCTCTTGAATGCCTCCAGTGTCGGAGAGCCCACTACCTCTCTAGGTAATTGGTTCCATTGTCATAAAAGCATTGTCATGCTTTAAAAAGCATTGTCATGCTTTAAAAAGCCTCAGGAACAGAATCTAGAACAGACCAGTTCTCAATAGCTTGTGTTTGTTCTGTATAGTTTAGGAGTTTGGCATGAGGTATGCCCAAAATAATTTCAGTTCCTTATACCAGCTGCATTATGTACATTTAGAAATCATTGGTGAGATGTCCTTGTGATGTTCCTGTATTAGTGTATATATGGTAAGTGCTGTTTGTATAGGAGATACATGGTAAGTGGAATGAAAGAGGAGGGGGGAGTGAATGGGCAGTAGAATGCTGGATGATTGGCTGAGTGTTGAGAATGGCGGAGAGTATAAATGGAAGGATGACAGTTAAATCTGGGAGGATGTGAGAGGGTTGTTTTGGTGGGTTTGTGAGAGTTGTTTGAGAGGTGGATGTCAGGAGAGTGTGGAGAAAGAGAGAGTGGGAGTTCTAGTTTATGATAAGTCAAGTATCATAGTAATAGATGAAACCATATGCTTATGTGCCTTTATAAAGTAATCTTGTTATCTTTGTTATTTAATAAATACTGTATTTGGTTTACCAAAGGCCTGATCCTTGGCTGGGGTTTCACAGACCAGAAGGGAGGGTAAGGTAAATACCAAGGCTGAAGAGTGACAAATGGTGGCAGCGGGGAAGGGAAGAATAACACCACAAGTATTCAGAGCAAACCAGGATTATCTGCATTGATACAAAGGGATTGGGACAGCTTAAGCACGCAGTCACAGAGGTAACCTGATAGAGAGACTCAGGCAGAGTCTCTGGGAATACGGGTTATAGGACGTGACTGGTGGTGCTGCCTAGCAGGGGGATCTGGTGAGGTCTATGCTAGAGCGGGGAAAGAAACCATAAAAAAGGACAGTCCGGACTGATGGAGTCCCTGGTGGTGCCTAGTGTCAGGCAGTAACCACGAGCAGGTAGGAACCTGACAGGGAGAGCCAGGGAAGGGCACCACACGTGGTGGCAGTAGCGGTGGGATACGAACAAAGGAGACTACGTCACAGGTGTTGGCTGTAGCGGTGGTACGAATACTAGAGAATCTCTAACAGTGGTGTGGCAAACAGAAATAACAAATCAAGATTACTTGTGAGAGTGACTGGCAAAGAGTGTGGCAAAGAGTGAGTGACCATGGCTGAATATATAAAAATGAAAAGAGAGGAGCTGGTGGAGAAGTGCATAACATTCAATTTACCTCACAAGGGTAAAGGGGTAGATGAATTGAGGGTAGCACTTATAGGATTTGCAACTGCTCAGCAAAAACAACCTGTCAGGGAAGAGACCCCAGAAGGGATACTTAAGCAATCCCGCTTATATAGAGTATTTGAGAGAGAAGTTAAGATGGGAGGCTGAGGAAAAAGATAAACAGCGTGAGTTAGAAACTGAGAGATTGAGGATGGAAGGTGCAGAGAAGGAAAAACAGAGGGAGTTGGAAATTGAGAGAATGAGAATGGGGTTTGAGGAGAGGGAGAAGCAACGAGCATTGGATGCTGAAGTACAGGTGGAAAAGTTAAAGTTTGAAAGGGAGAAGTTTCATTCTGATGAAACAAGAAAGGACAGAAATGAAACAAAAATAAAGGTTACACCAAAAGACTTTGCAGTGTTTGAGCCTGGACAAGATCCACAGATTTACCTCAGCACTTTTGAAAAGGCAGCTCAATTGTGGGGGCTACCAGAGGATAAATATATGCAATATTTATCCAACCTGATCAAAGGGGAATTGGCTGAGGTATACCAATATATTTCCCCTCAGACAAGCCCGTCACATATGCTGAGTTTAAAGAGGCAGTATACAAAAGATTCAGACTGGGACCTGACTACTTTAGAAAATTATTCCGAAACTGTCAGATCCAAGCAGGGAGGTCTTTTGTTGAACTGGGAGCGAAGTTGATGGATATATTTGGAAAGTGGATGAGTAGTGCCAAAGCTCAGTCAGTGGAAGAGGTGAAAAGCCTCATGATACTGGATCAATTATTCCATCAGTTACCACCAGAAATAAGGCTCCTTGTCAAAGACTGTTCCCCTACATCGGTGCAGGAGGCCGCAGAGATGGCGGATCACTTTGCCTCCAATAGAACTGGCTGGGTGGGGAAAACATCAAGAGAGTTTAAACCCAGACCATATAATGGTGGCAGAAAGGATGTGGTACCACAGCGAGTGAGCCCTCCAGTAAAATCTGAAGGGCACAGGACACCCCAGAGTGGATCTGTGTACCCTAAAAGTGAGGAGAAATTATGCTACAAATGTGGTAGACCGGGGCACCTACGTTTTCAATGTGAGGTTGCCAACCCCATTAGTAATCCTGCTCAGGCAAGGGCAGTAAAAATAGAACCAAAAGATCTAACCACGAAAAACATTCAGTTCTGCCAGATAAACTGGACAGAAGTAACAGACCTTGATTCAAGTCTGAGAGAGGAAGTGAGTGTGCAAGGGGCAAATTATTGGGCATTGCTTGATACTGGTGCCGCTCAGACGTTACTGAGGCCAGATTTAATAAAATCTGAGGAAATATTACCTCAGGAAACAGTGACTATTCAAGGAGTGAGGGGTAGACCAGAAAGCTTGCCTATGGCCCTAGTGAAAATGGAGTGGAGAGGGCAAATATAAAGTAGGTATTAATGCCCAACAACAAGAACCAGTGATACTGCGAAGAGATGTTATGGGGGCACAAGGGAAAATATATGTGGTGACCAGACAGCAACTTGGCAAAGAAACAGAAGCCATGTTAAAAGGGGCTGAAGGAAACAGGGTGGAATCTGTTTGCGAGCCTCAGGTCACCATAGCAACCCTTGGCAGGCCTGCTGAAGGAGACAAACTGTATCAAATGGTCTCTGGGGAAGAGACAGAGCATTTCAGAGAAGAACTGAAGAAAGATACAAGTTTGAGGCAAATAAAGGAGCAAGCCCTGACCCAACAGATTCCTTTCACTGACAAACTGAGGAATCAAGTTGTGTGTGAGAATGGGATTTTATATAGACTGTGGATGCCTGCTGAGAGAAAGGATGAATGTGAACCAGTGAAGCAATTGATAGTACCTAGCAAATACAGAACCAGATTGCTAGAGGTAGCCCACGATGTCCCATGTGCAGGACATCTGGGAATAAAAAAGACCAAGAGGAAATTGGCTGCACACTATTATTGGCCAAACATCTCCAAAGATGTAAAACAACATTGTCTATCTTGTGGTATATGCCAAAAGGTGGGGAAAAGTGGAGTAAAGACTAAGGCACCCTTAAAGCCCCTTCCTATAATTGGACAACCCTTTTATAGAGTGGGAATAGATTTGGTGGGCCCTTTTCCAAACCCACAAGGCATGGCAAGAAATATCTAGTGGTGGTGGAGGATTTTGCCACCAGGTACCCAGACGCAGAAGCACTAAGATCCGTAGAAGCCCCTGTAGTGGCAGAGGCTTTGTTAAAAATCTTTATGAGGCTGGGTTTCCCTCATGAAGTGCTGACGGATCAAGGCAGTGTATTCATGGGAGAAGTGATGCAATGTATGTGGAAGTGTTGTGGTCTAAAACATCTAAAGACCACCACTTACCATCCAGCCACTAACGGATTGACTGAGAGATTTAATGGAGTTTTGAAGGGCATGATAAGAAGTTATGTTCAAGATCACCCACAAGACTGGGATGAACGTTTGGGATGCTTCTTATTCGCGTACAGAGAAGTCCCTCAGGAGTCAACAGGCTTCTCACCCTTTGAACTAATGGTTACTAGAAAAGTGAGGGGACCTTTGGAATTTTTAAAAAATTCATGGGAAGGAACCCTGGGAGAGTACAAAACATCTGTAGTAGATTTTGTATTGGAATTCCGCAATAAATTAAAATCAATGATGGAAGTAGTGAAAGAGAATTTGAGTCAAGCACAGGAGAAGCAAAGTTACTGGTATGACAGAACAGCCAGGGAACGTGTGTATGATGTGGGAGATATGGTTATGGCATTCATACCCAGGAAACATGACAAATTACAGGCTAACTGGGAAGGACCATATACCATAAGAGAAAGGCTTGACACAGTGACGTATGTAATCACCACAGACCAATTAAACAAAAACAAAGTGGTTCATGTAAATATGTTGAAACCTTACCATACCAGGGGTGCAAAGGTGTTGCAAGTTACCTTATTCCCTGAGGGAAGTGGGCCTGAACTTCCAGATTTGGTACAGGAAAGCAAAGACAGAGGAGGGGTAGATCAAGTGGAATGGTCAGAGGAGGTGAAGGAGGAGGTAAAAGAAGAGATTCTGAGAGTTTTGAAAAACTATGGAGATCTCTTTAGTAATAAACCTGGCCGAACCAGTATAGCCAGACATTCCATTGATACTGGAAATCATGCCCCAATCAGATCTGTATCGTACTGTGTGAATGGGAAAGTTGTGAGTGAAGTAATCTATGTAGGACATAAGGTGGGGAGTGGGAAAATCACCCCCTTATGGAGCAAGGTGGAGGCAATACAAGCATGGCCTATCCCCTTAACCAAAAAACAAGTTAGGGCATTTCTAGGTGTGGCTGGTTTTTATAGGAAGTTTGTGAAAAAAATTGGGGAAATAGCAACCCCCTTGCATGAATTGACAAAGAAAAAGTGTTCTGAGCATGTGGTATGGACGGATGAATGTCAGAAGGCTTTTGATCTGCTGAAGCAAGCCTTGTGCCAAGGACCTATATTAATACCACCAGACTATGAGCAACCATTCATCGTGGCTACAGATGCGTCAGACCTCGCGCTGGGAGTCGTCTTGCTGCAGGAGAGAGAAGGCACCAGACATCCAGTGGTGTATCTGAGTCGCAAGCTGACGCCGAGGGAGAAAAACTATTCGTCGGTCCAAAAGGAGTGCCTAGCGGTCGTGTGGGGACTGAATAAGTTGCGCCCATACGTGTGGGGACGAAGATTCACGGTAACAACGGATCATCGGGCCTTGTTATGGTTACAGACTACGAAAAACCATAATACTATGTTGCAGAGGTGGTCCTGGGCCCTACAAGACTATCAAGTGGACTTCCAGTTCATCAAAGGCAAGGACAATGTATTGGCTGATGGACTGTCAAGGCAGGTGGCTGGGACTGCAGTGACGTGACCAGACGGAGGAACAAAGAAAGACATTTTCCCCAAAGAGACTTGTTTTGTTTGTTAACGCGGCGTATGAATCCTGGAACAGGAATAATACTCTGCCGTTATTTTAAGGGGGGGAAATGTGATGTTCCTGTATTAGTGTATATATGATAAGTGCTGTTTGTATAGGAGATACATGGTAAGTGGAATGAAAGAGGAGGGGGGAGTGAATGGGCAGTAGAATGCTGGATGATTGGCTGAGTGTTGAGAATGGCGGAGAGTATAAATGGAAGGATGACAGTTAAATCTGGGAGGACGTGAGAGGGTTGTTTGGGTGGGTTTGTGAGAGTTGTTTGAGAGGTGGATGTCAGGAGAGTGTGGAGAAAGAGAGAGTGGGAGTTCTAGTTTATGATAAGTCAAGTATCATAGTAATAGATGAAACCATATGCTTATGTGCCTTTATAAAGTAATCTTGTTATCTTTGTTATTTAATAAATACTGTATTTGGTTTACCAAAGGCCTGATCCTTGGCTGGGGTTTCACAGACCAGAAGGGAGGGTAAGGTAATGACCAAGGCTGAAGAGTGACAAATGGTGGCAGCGGGGAAGGGAAGAATAACACCACAAGTATTCAGAGCAAACCAGGATTATCTGCATTGATACAAAGGGATTGGGACAGCTTAAGCACGCAGTCACAGAGGTAACCTGATAGAGAGACTCAGGCAGAGTCTCTGGGAATACGGGTTATAGGACGTGACTGGTGGTGCTGCCTAGCAGGGGGATCTGGTGAGGTCTATGCTAGAGCGGGGAGAGAAACCATAAAAAAGGACAGTCCGGACTGGTGGAGTCCCTGGTGGTGCCTAGTGTCAGGCAGTAACCACGAGCAGGTAGGAACCTGACAGGGAGAGCCAGGGAAGGGCGTCACAGTCCTCTCTGGCAGTTCAGATGGACCAAGTAAGACCTGTGGAGGACAGTATAGCTACTCCTGAATAAATTTGCATAGCTGGACTTTTATGATAAAAGATCCATCAAACATAGTTTATTCTTCAGTTGTATTTTTGCAAAGAATCCTTACTGTACAGGCTAGACATAGGATATGAAATTATCACTGCTGGAATTATTTTTGCAGGCCTCCCCTTCAGATAAGGTACAACCTGTCTGCCAACTTCATCCTTACAAAGATCTGGGATGAATGTAATAATTTGTTATTTAAGAGGAATTTTGTTGATGTATCTATATCCAGTCTCTTGGATGTGTATGTAAAACTGTAATTAGATGTATTCTACAGATCTGGTTACCTTAGAAGCAAAATATTAAAAATATCTTTATGTGGAATTCTTAATACAAATGAGAAGTGCAAACAGATGTTTACAGATTAGTTCCCAGGCTGCTTATATCTCCATATAGATACGTACAGTCCCACAGCTCCTGCCTTCAGGTTATCATTCCTTGTAAATCTTGTTTTCATCTTTAAGTGCCTCTGCTTGTTTGTTTATATTTACTGACTTTTTTCCTCCCGTGGTGCTTCCTACCAGAATGGATTTGGGGGAATGAACAGAATCAACTTCTCCCATTTATTCCTGGCTTTGTGAAGATAACTGCAATGGAGAACTAGTGCTATATTTGGAGGGCTTATCCACAATACCAATGAAGATAAGGCAATCAGTGATGAAGTTTGACTTGCAGAGATTTCTAATAAAGATTGCTTGGAAACACAGGTTTCCTAAAGATGTCCCTACAGGTTTACTTATAAAAAGTTCCACTTGCCTCAATGGAACTTTAGTTTGCATATCTCTCTGCTGGATGATCTGCAAACTTCCATATGCCTATAATGTGCAGTTGTACTAATATGAGAAAATAAACATACAGCGATTTGGGACATAGAAGAAGGAAGAAAAATCTGACCCACATATCAGAGAGTCAGATGACCAAGACAGCGTGGTTTAATCCTCACCCCCATTAGTGCCTCTGAGGATATACCTTACCTTTTCACAATAGTAAATGGCTCCCATGCATTTCCACGAGGAAAAATAAAGTGCTGTGCTGAGGGACAGTCTTGTGTTGTAAAATCTGCTCACCATTCCCTATTGCTAGTGACTCATAGAGGAAGTAATGTGTCTGGTCTGCCTGAGGCCAGCTTTTGGTTTATGGGGTGAATATACTGTTTCAAATACCTTCCCCCACACTCATTGCAAAAATAGAATCTAGGCTTATGAGAGTAGATGAGCACTGTCTCTTCCTAACCCTGCCTCCCAAAATCAGCTTCTGCTTTGGGATAGTAGAAAATGTTACTTATTGCCTTCTTAGAACCTAAAGAATGGGGGCCAGTTTTGTTTATTTAAAACACTCCTCTTTAGCCAAAAATTCTTCCAGAGCAACTTCCCTAAATGAGTAGGAAGACAATCCCTTCCTTACAATCCTAAAAAGACAAAGCATGTGATGTGAAAAGGTATAGGAAGGGAGAAAGCAAGCACAGCCACCAGTTCTCATTTATTTAAAAACATGTATATATCGCCCCCCTGGGAGTTGTACTGTGGGGTGCCGCATCTTGACCCCCATGCTATTTAACATCTATATCAGTGGTTCCCAATCTTTATGAGTATAGGACCTCCTTTGTAAGTTCAAACAATTTTGTGGAAACACCCCCCCCATTGTAATTTCAGTCTCTGTTAATTGAAAAAATGGTATGTGGCAAAATCACATCTCCAAATATCCCTTTCCATAAAAAGCTTCCTGCAGACGGGGAGGTGTTGCTTTCTTTTCTTAATGCAAAAGGTCTAATCAAAATGGGATCCCATCCCCCCCATCTGAAGATGTACAGTCCTGTCTCCAAACACCAGCTGGTCACAGTGTTGGACTAAGATCCAGGTTCAAATCCCCACCCAGCCATAAAGCCCACTGGGTGACCTTGGACCACACACAGTTTCTCAGCCTGACCTATCTCACAGGGATGGTGTAAGGATAACATGAAAAGCGGAGGGAACCATGTGTAGCACCCTGAGCAACTTGGAGGAAAGGAGGGATATAAATGCAATAATAAATAAATCGATACATTTCACCTGCAGTATGTGGACCCCAGCCTCAGCCAACCTACTGGGCTTTTTAAAAATCACCATCAAGAAGCAGCAATGTGGTAGTGGTGGGGATGCTAGATTGTCAAGACAAAAGGGTGGATAGATTGTGGAGGGGGGTTAGTGCTTTTAGGCCTTAGGATGATCATCAGAACTGATGACTTGGTTAGCGTGCAGTTGGGGAATGAGAGTGGAGCAGAAGACAGATCAATGCATGCACACATACAAACACATTGCCACTCCTGCAAGCATCTGCAGGCATGCATACGTTTGGGCATGTGGGGGGGGGGAGAACCTTCAACTGCTGCAACATCTTGAACAGAGAGGTTGGGGGGTGGAATGTAGGTGGAAGAAAAGGGGGTTATTGGCACACACAGCCTCGGAGATGAGGGGCAAGCAAGTCCTGAGTGTCCTCACTGCTCCTTGGCTCTGTCTCTGAAAGCGAGATCTGGGCCTCGCAAATAATAATTTTTTAAAGGAGGTGGTAGCGAAGCAGGAGTCAAGAAAGGCAGGCAGGCTGGCTGCCAGGAAGGAAGGGGGAAAGCAGCCTTTCCTTGCAGCCTTGCTTCTTTTTTGCTTCATGAAAAGCCCTCTTTCTGAGTACGGGCAGCAGCAGCAGCAGCATTGTGGGGAGTCGGGATAGTAATCCCCTCTTCCTGGTAGCTCCACCTTCACCCTCCTTTGGCATCTGCCATATGTGGTACAGGAAGATGACTGCCCTAAGTACGCCTGAAAGACACTGGTGTTTCAGCAAAAGTCCTCACCTCTCATTTGGAGCAAGGGGGAGGTGTCATCTGCAGCAGCGATGGGGAGCAGACATCATCCAGGAAGTGAAGACTTTAAAAATAATAATTCATTTCTGTTTGTGGCCCCATCTAGATTACTTGACTGCTTCCCTGGGGGTTATGGCCCTTAGGTTGTGAACCACATATCTATATGAAGCCCTTGAGAGTGGTCATCAGGAGATTTGGGGCGAGGTGTCAGCAGTACACTAATGATACCCAGCTCTATTTCTCTGTAACATGTGAATCGGTAGAGGCCGTGCAAGCCCTGGACCACTGCCTGGACTCGGTGGTGGGCTGGATGAGGGCCAATAAACTGAGTCTGAATCCTAGCAAGATGGAGGCGCTGTGGGTTGGTGGTTCCTGAGTTCAGATAATTGGTCAGTTGCATGCTTTGGATGGGGTTGCACTCCATCTGAAAGAGCAGGTCCATAGTCTGGGGGTGCTCCTGGATCCATCTTTATCGTTAGAGACCCAGGTGACCTCAGTGACTTGCCCACTTCGGCTGGTGAGACTGTCGTTTCTGGACCAGGATAGCCTGACCACTGTTGTCCACGCACTGGTACCCTCCAGGCTGGATTACTGTAATGTGCTCTATGTTGGACTGCCCTTGAGGTTGATGCGGAAGCTGAAGCTCTCGCAAAATGCAGCGACGAGACTGCTGCCTGGGGCACCCCACTGCTGAAAGAATTGCACTGGCTGCCACCAGGCCAAGTTCAAGGTTTTAGTCTTGGTGTACAAAGCCCTATACAGCTTGGGACCAGGATACCTGAAAGACCGTCTTATCCCTAACATACCTGGTCGATCGCTGTGCTCTGCAGGTGAGGTCCTCCTGCAGATACCATCTTATCAGGAGGTCCATTCTGCACAACATAGGAAATGGACCTTTAGTGTGGCGGCACCTACCCTGTGGAATTCCCTCCCCTTAAATATTAGACAGGCGCCATCTCTGTTATCTTTTTGGTGCCTATTGAAGACTATCCTCTTTCAACAAGCCTTTTAAGTTGAGACTTTATCCCAGTCTGCGTCTGTGTTGGAATTGCCTTTTAATATGTTTTTAAACTTTTTTTTTTAAAAAAATGTTTTTTAATCTTTTTTATGTCTTGAAAGCTTTTTAAAAATGTTTTTAAAGATGTTTTGCTTTAATGTATTTTAAAGTCTGTTTCTGTGATGTTTTAAAGTGTTTTTAGTGCTTTTGTTTGCTGCCCTGGGTTCCTGCTGGGAGGAAGGGTGGGAAACAAACAAACAAACAAATAAATAAAATAGCACTCCACTCAAGCATCTCGCTATAGTGTACTGCACCACCAGATGCTCCTTCTGGACCAGTCTCAAGGGAAGCCCCACATAGAGTGCATTACAGTAATGTAGTTTTTGAAGTTTTAATTGTTATAATGCAGGCATGGGAAACTTCCAACCTGTGGGCCGATCTTGGCCCACCAGAGGGTCCCTATTTATTTATTAAATTTATTAGTCACTTTTTTCATAAAAATGAACCCAAAACGATGTACAACAAAAAGATTAAAACCAATATAAAACTAACACAACTGAAAAGTAAAAAAAGAAAAGCAATACATGGATTAGATGGTGGAACAATCCACCTACAACATCAAAAACCTTCCAAAAATTAAGAGTTGAATGCCTGGGAGAAATGTTTTTGCCTGGTGCTTAAAGATAAATAATGATGATGTCAGACGTGTGTCTGTGGGGAGAGTTTTTTTATAGGTGGGGGGCTACCACTGAGAAGGCACATTCTCATGTTGCCATCCTCCACATGCCCCTCAGAGGGGGCACACGAAGGGTCTCAGAGTTGAACGTAGGCACCAGGATGATTCATATGGGGAGAGGCGGTCCTTGAGGTATTGGGGTCCTGAGCCATATAAGGCTTTATAGGGCAAAATCAGCACTTTGAATTGAGCCTGGAGACTAATTGGTAGTCAGTGCAGTTGTGCCAGAATTGATGTTATGTGCTCAGACCATCTTGCCCCGGTGAGCAAACTGGCTGCTGAATTCTGCACCAGCTACAGTTTCCAGACTGTCTTTAAAGGCACCCCCACGTATAACGCATTGCAGTAATCTAGGTTACCAGAATATAGACAGCAGAAATCAGGCTTTCCTTGTTCAGATACTGTCGTAACGAACACCAGCCAAAGCTGATGGAAGGCACTTCTTGCCACTAAGACCACTTGAGCCTCAAGTGACAATAATGGATCCAGAAGTACCCCCAAGCTACACACCTGCTTCTTCAGAAGGAGTGTAACCCCATCAAGAGCAGGCCACATCCCCTCTATCAAGTCTAGGGAACCACCCACTAACAGCACCTCAGTCTTGCCTGGATTGAGTTTGTTTATTGGCTCTCATACAGTTCATCCCTGAGGCAAGACATTGGTCTAGCACATCCACTGCCGCTCCTGAAAGTGTAAAGGAGAGATAGAGTTGTGTGTTGTCTGTATATTGCTGACAACATACTCTACATCTCTGGATGACCCCACTCAGTGGTTTCATGTAGATGTTAAATAGCATGGAGGCTTTTAATTGAACCCGGAGGAAGCCTGCAGTGAAGGCTCCACTGGGTCGAACGCTATTCTCCAAGCACCACTCTCTGAGTGCAACCGTCCACCCTCAACTTGGACAGCTACTCCAGAAGAATACCATGGTTGTTGGTATCGAAAGCTGCTGAAACATCAAGGAGGATTAATAGGGTCACACTCCCCCATCTCTCTCCCGACATAGGTAATCATACAGGGCAACCAAGGAAGTTTCTGTGCTAAAACAGGGTCTAAACTCCATTGAAATGGATCTAGAAAAACTGTTTGATCCAAGAGAGCCTGGATCTGGCCTGCAGCCACACAGTTTGGCAGTTTTCCTGAAACCATGGGTGCCTATCAATCAATTGCCATCAGTTGTGATGCCAGCAGCAGGGAGGGGTTCAATTCTATATTGGCTTGTGGGTGTCTATTCCCTCCTGGGAACAAGAAAGCACATCCAACACAGCAGGATTTAAACCCTGCTTGAATCATGACCCCTGAATCTAGCAGTGATCTAGAGATGGAGTCAGTGGCTGCAGGGGTACCAGATGATGAGCTCCTCGTTGATATTAGTGGTGGTTCTGCCTGTCTTGACCTTGGCAAAGAGCAATCCCTCTCCCATGGGCGATAGTGTCTGGACCAAGATTGTAGGGATTCCCTTGCCGCACAGTAATTCCATCAGATAGTTGATGATGGAAGAATTGGCAACATAAGTTTGGCTCTTTCCTTGGTACGCTCATGGCAGCGGCTTAAAGGGTGGAAGTGGAGGTTCGGTTAAAGGAAGTACTGGAGCTCTCCATTCTTTTTCACTCCCTTGTTCAAGGGTATGGAACCTGTGGCCCTCCAGATGTTGTTGGAGTCCAGCTTCCTCACCAGTGGTCATGATGGCTGGGGCTGATGGAGTCCAACAATACTTGGAGGGACACAGGTTCCCCATCGGTGCCCTAGTCTACCAAACTCAATGGGGTTTTAGCTAGTCTGTATAGACTTTAGTTTCTCTCACTTGACAATGCTCAGATTTTGGTGCAGTCCACCTTAGAACCAAAACATGTTTTCATATTGGCAACAAGGTTCCCAACCAACAGGGGCAAAGGGGCAACGTATCTCAGTGCACCAAACTTGGTTTCCACCTCTGTTTCCCTTGTCTCCCTGGTAGCAGTGAAGATATAGGTCAGACTACACTGGGGACAGTATGCTTTCCTCTCACCCATGCCTCTCATCTGTGTAGTTTGGCTTTCCTGATGCAGGATTGACCTTGTTTTGTGGGTGTACAGCCTCCCAGGCAAGAGAAGCATATCTTTCCAGAAGTAAAAATGTAGCCCATAAAATGTCTTGGTCCTTTGCTGGCTTCCCAATAACTAAGAGAAATAAGGACATTTTTCTGACTGCTGACAACAGCTAAATAATGAACAATATTTGGGAAATATTTGACAAGTAATTTTGCAAAGATCGTACATACTTATCATTTGTCTGTTTTGCAAAGATCGTATCTAATTATCATTTGACTGTTTCCAACTCTTTTTTTTTGCTTCATGTATTTTCTGCTCCCTTGCTCTTCACTGGAATGAATGTGTATAACAAATGTTGATCATGATTCTATTTTGTTCTACTAGTCTTCTAGATAGCCCTGCGTTATATGCTCAAAAACCATATTTTCTATACATGTCTCTATGTGTGCTTAGTCTCTTGGACAATGTCACCCATCGTTGTGAATATGAAACTTTGCATATTAAATTCCAGTTTATAGGCATAAATCCCATTTCAAATTCATGCTGTGATCATGAAATCTACTAGGTAGTATTGGGGAAGCCACTTGTTTGTGCATTGGATTTCTATGTATATCTACTTGGAAGTAAGTTCCACTGTGTTCAGTGTTTCTTACTCCCACATAAGTATGTATAGGTTTGCAGCCTTAGTGAAGCCCACTTCACAGGATTTTCTGAAACAAAAATATTTCTGAGCTTCTTGGAGGAAGACTGGGATACAAATGAAAGCCCCAGCTCAGAACATAATCTTGACTTGCTTAGCTCTACCTCAGAGTTGTCATGGAATCAAATTTTAGAGTGATCTCCGTAGCTCCTGGTATGAACACTGATTTGTTAAAAATAGGGTTCTAAACTGTGATAAAAAAGTAAATTTCTACAGAGAACAAATCACAGATTATGTGCATTTTATGTCCTTGGATGTGTTTGTTTGTAAACAAGTGTAATAGGTGTAACACAGGGTTAGAAGATTTCAGGCTTGTTTTTTATTAGAATCTATCAACGAGAGCCAGGTGCAAAAGACACAATTTTAGAATTAAAAGAAGAGGGTGCTTTGAGCATACTCTGAGCCTGTGAATTTCTGTATGAGAACTGAACTGAGCTCATACTTCCATACACAAGTCCACTCCTGTCTATTGCAAGTAAAAGAGGGAAATTCGCCTTTTTGTTGTTACCATTGTTAAACCATCGGGAATCAGAAGCCCTTGCTGATCTACCATAAATCTCCCAGAGATCTACTTTCTACCCATCCTTGTTTCCAGGGTTGAATGTAGCCAATTGACGGGAACATTTTCTTGGTTCTAGACTTTTGATTACAGTGGAATGAGGAAGCTTGCTATGCTGGTTTTTGTGATGGGACCTCGAATTTTCTAAAGCTTACTAAACATTAAGAATGCAACAGAAATACCTACTGCAGTACTAGTGATCTAGGTAGTATATGACATTAACAGTATTGTAATAATAATACAAAAATATGAGTATTTTTCCTCATTATTTTGTTGTGCTAAAGAGAGATTTGTGTTAGGTTCAGTTATGTTTATTTTCCAGAATATTTTGTACTGGAATGTTTTTCTATGCAAATTTGAGTAATTCGAATCAGAAAATTTTCAGTTTGCACTGGAAAATTTTCTGATTCTCTGAGAGTGATGATCTAATTTATCATGTTAATTTTACTTGTGTTTAGTAAACAAAGATAAAAACATTTAAATTGCCTAATACTGTATTTAAAATTAACATCATTCATTGTTACTAATAAACTTATGAATTGGAAAATTTTCTGTGAAAATATAAAGCAGTGGAAATTTCCACCCCATGTTAGACCACAATCCATCATACAGTTTATACATACCTACTCAGAAATAAGTCCCATTGAGTTCAGTGGGGCATACTTCCAGAAAAGTCCATATAGCAGGAGTGGGGAACCTTTGGCCCACCAGATGTTGATGAGCTACAACCCCCATCAGTCCTAGCAAGCATGGCCAGTGGCCAGGGATGATGGGAATTGTAGTTCAGGAACATCTGGAGGGCCAAAGGTTGCCCATACCTGGTATATAGCATTGTGTATAGCTTCTAGATAAGTCAGATTAGCAGCAATACCTAGACTTCAGAGATCTCTTAACCTGACTTATTAGGGGGAAATATTTTTTCTTTGTTTTGTCACTTTTTGCCTTCAATAAAGTAAAAACAATGACAGTGTGGTCCTGCTGCTAGTCATCCAAACAACTGATGAAAGACAGTTATTGTCTCATTTAAGTATTTTGGTGGAGCAGAGGAGACACACAACAGGTGACTCTTGAAGACTTCCCCCCCCCCAGACAGGCCTATGCTGTTTAAAATTTGTTTGAGTAGCCAGTCATATTAATTATTGTTTTGTACTTTCTTTAATGTCTTTTAAGTTCTTACATTGCTACACACACCCCTAATATCTTATGAGAAGGGGGTATGTAAATACTTCTATAAATAAATCACGACAGGGATGTGGGAAGACTGAGCCATAGTTGTAAAAGGTGTTGAAAGACTGACTGAGGCTGAGTTGCAGTCTTCTAGGAAGGCAAGGAAGGAGAAATATGCTTGTACATAAAGTGCTTTGAATCCTAGCCTACATCTTTGTGTGGGAAAAGAACACAAACAATACAACATTATATTTCTGTTTTTGTTTTTCATGCAGTTTTATTAAACTGCAATACATGCTCTCTAGAAATTATATGTACGTTCTTCCAAACCAACTACTGTGATGGTCAGAGTCAGTGGACCTGTTATTTGCATTATGAATAAGACTTAAGTGTAGTTAAATGTTTATATATCTTTATATACCAGTATAGGCTTGTAGCCCAAAAGTGAGGAAAAAAGTAAGGTATGCTATGAAGTAGGAAGAAAATATAAAGCATAAATGATTGGATACAGACCTTCATGTTTATATTTGAAAAATGTGGCTTTAAAAAAAATGCCATTAAGAAAAGTGAATGCTAAAAGTGTAAACATTGAAAGCACTTTAAATATATTCTGCTGCCTAATCAATCATTTGCATCACAATTATTGGCAAGTAGGAGTGTGCAGTGAAGAATTCCTATTCTTAACCTAACCTTTTTTGCAAAATATATGCTCATTCACTTGTAGTGAAACAAGCAAGTGTAACAGATCTTTGCATATCTTGGCCTTTTGTTCAAAATAGATTTTCACCTTTTCATAACAGTTTGTGTTAACAATTACACAGATAGTTTAAAAAACCAAATAAATATTATAGTTTTGTTGGAGAATTCTTCTTCTCCTTGGGATCTTTTGCTGGGGGTCCTTAAATAAAAATTGAAGACACAGGCTTGGAGCAAAAGGTAGGCCTTGATTCTTACAAGCACATGCAGGGTCAGCCTCCCAGGAACATCCAGGAGAGACTGCACTGAGGCACTGTGTGCAAGCTTCCTTTATAGTGTACAGTTACAGCATGTGACAATGATTTCACCAATCTCATCACAGTTCTTCCTCACTACAATCATTCCAAACCAATCAGAAAGCATTAGCTAACTCCAGTGGTGATTCCAAGATTCTGTCCATATCATAAATATTACCATTGTCCTACTGTCTCTTCAAGACTAATGAATTTTGGTACTAGTTGGAACAGTTACTACTGTGAATGTTTTCAAGCATACCCAGTACATTCCGTATGCCATTGTTTCCTTGTTTCTGATCAGTCAGGCTGACCCTAGTACATCTGGAAATATTTTGGACAAGTTCCCTGAGTTAAGGTTGGGAACTTAACTCGGTGTTTATAAATATATGAGCACCCCCAATTCTATTCCTTTGCCATAGGGGTTCTTATGTCCTTATACTTTCTCAGAAATCCCAGTGCCTTACTTATAAAATATATTCTCATGAAAGAGGATTTGTTTAAAACCCCTGAGCTACATTGTAAAACCTCACAGACTAAGGAAAAAGCTGGATGACTGGCTAATATCTTTTCAGCCTCAGAGATATATAGAGGCAGGCAAGCAGGGTACCCCGATGTACCCTTTTTCTTAATGAAAACACATTTATAAAGTTATAAATTTAGTACACTGATTTGTTTTAAAATCATTACTATTTCTCTTTCATTAAAACATTTTGATTATTCTATAAAACTTTTCTCCTTTAAATGGCATTCAAGAATCAAATATTGGCAATCCCTACTCAATCCCTATTCATCAATCACAGCTTCTCTCGCTCCTAACGCTTCTTGATTCCAAACAATAAAGTAATTAATCTCAGCCTTGTCAAGTACCGGCGATTTGGCAGGAAAACAGGAGACCGCTGTGACCTGTTGCCAATGGCAACAGTTTTTTTTTACCTACAAATCTGAATTAAATATTAAGATTCAGAGTGCCGTATTAACATGAATCTCAGGACTCCAATAGGCCTGAAGTTCAATATTCAAGTCCTTATGATTATAAAACATATACCCTTTTTTTAAAAAAATAGTTATGATCATATATGTATGGATATATAAAATTCCCCATTAGTTTATGTTGGTAATATCATTAGCATCAAATAATTGTCAACATAGTTTAATTTACCTTGTGTGAAAATATTTTATTTATTTATTTAAAAATACAAACTTCTTGATCAAAAAATTCTCCATGCTATATTGGTGTAAATCTTTAAATTTGAATATAGAAGCTTTGGAACTAACATTTGCTGATTGCTTTTTTGTTGGGTTTTATTTTGGATAGCTTGAAGATGGACACACCTTATTTGATTACAATGTTGGACTGAATGATATCGTTCAGCTTTTGATACGCTCAGAATCTGATGCTTCTACTACTCCATTGACTAATAAAGATGGAAAGCCCAGTCCCCGTGCAGTTGCGAACTGTAAGAACAAAGTCAAGCAAGGAGCAAACAGTGGATCATCTAATCAGCCATCTACATCGGCACGCTCATTTCTTATAGATCCTGGCATTGGACGATATAAGGTATTTGCATTTTTATAAGTCCTGGACTGTATCTGATGGTTCAGTATAATTGTATATATACTATTGTGAAGTAAAAAATGTAAACTAACATTTGAGGTTTGTACAATGAATACATGTCTAAAATTTAGACCCCCTTTTGCTGTCTCTCTGTGTGTATGAGATTTCCACCTGCTCATGCTATTTCTTGGGGTGCACCTTTCCCCCCACCCTATGCAAGTTAATGACAAGAGTGAAAAAGAAAGACTGCAGCCCTGAAAATGACTGATGGGGGGAGAACACCCTTCCCCATGGGCCTTGGGTTAACAAGATTCTTGCTGGAGAATCAGATGTCCTCTCCAATAGCCGTAACTGGAGTTGCACCCTTTCTCTTCCCCCCTTCCTCCTGCAAGTTAATGGCAAGAGCAATCTCTCTGTTTACTTGCATAAAGGAAAATGCATACTCCAGAAGGAAGGAAAGATAAAGCGCCATCCCAGGGCTTGTTTCCCTCTTATTGCATACCCAGGGCTAAGCAACTACCAGCATTATGTCTACATCAGCTCTTGGATGACATTAAAGGATGAGGGAAAATGAGACCAGAGCTATTCCTAGTTTCATCTGATCATCATAAATTGAAAAGTACATTTTAAATCCATTGAGATTTAGGCTTAATTAAGTTGTAAGATTTTTCTAAAACTGTTACAGTGTATTTGTATCTATGGTGGAGGGCTTTCATTTAGACTTAGGGATATGTAAGAAGATAACAAGAACCTACTGTATCAAGCCATTAGCCCATCTAGTCCAGTATCCTGTTCTCACAGTGGCCAGCCAGATGATTATGGGAAGCCCACAAGCAAGACCTGTGTGCAAGAGCTCTCCCCTTCTGCCGTTTCCAGCAACTTGTATTCAGAAGCATTACTGCCCCTGAGGTGGAGTCAGAGCATAGCCATCATGGCTAGTAGCTATTTATTGTCTTATCCTCCATGAATTTGTCTAATGTTCTTTTAAAGCCATCAAAGTTGGTGGCCATCACTGCTTCATAAAAATGTAAGAAAAGCCTTCTGGTTCAGGCCAGTGGCCCATCTAGTCCAGCATTTTGTTCCAGCAGTAGGAAACATGTGGCCCAGATCAGGCCCAACATTCAGTTGAAGTGGCAGGCCAGCCGCCAAATCTTGCACCTCATCACACCTCATCTTTTTCTCTCTGTGTTTATTTCTTACATCAGAAATAATATTATTTGCAGTTATGGCTAACCAATATTTTGAAGCTGGGTTTCAGGATCTAGTTTGAACAAAGAACCTGCTTACTTAGCCCATAGCTTAAAGTTGATTCCAACATAGTAGACATTTCGGCCCAGCACAATCCCAGTTGTTTAGCTGTTGCTATGTGTCTGCAGTAGTCCTAAAACAATATTGAGTATGTTAAGCAAATGGTTTTGTATGATATTAATTAATGTGAAAACTTTTTCTTTAAAGGAATATGTACTGACTGGCTGTAATTTTTAGTTCAAGTTAAAAAATGTTAAATTAACTCTCCTATACAAGAGATAATGAACTTTAGCTTTATATGAATAAACACGAACACAAGACAGATTATGAGAAAAACATCAGTTATGACAGGGACTTACAACCAGTAGTAGATGAGCTTCCAAGAGATAGTAATTTATTTATATGGTGCACTTTAGCCCATTCTTTATGAAAATAAATCCCAGAGCATGGAACAAGATCAAAACACACAACAACAACAACAATAATAATAATAATGTAAAAAATTAAAACAAGTAAGCAAATACAAAACAGTTTGGCAAGGGTGAAAAATACATCACTTCCCAATAAATTAACCAGAATGTCAGCAGGGTTGTTGGCACCAGTCCAATCTGTATAGGTGAGGATATTCCATGATTTGAATGCCACTGTTGAGAATGGTCTCTCCTGTGTACCTGGATATCACACTAGTTGAATCCCAAAAAATACATTCAGATATTTAGTTCCTTGAATCTAAATTAAATAGAAAGTTTGAAGACGTTAATGATGAAAACTAGGTTGAGATATTTGGAAAAAAAGATTTGAGAATTAGGCAAGTAAAAAAGATCAATTATTGAAAGGCTTACAGCCACTTCTAATAGTGAGAGAACAACAGCATAAAATGCAAAATGAGTTGGAAGATGCCTGAAGTAAAACTGCCTTAGTTGAGGCAACTATAGGAATGAATAGTATTCCCAGATTGACCAGATGACACCAAGGAAGACCTTGGGGTGAGGGCAGCTCTTGACTTAGAATTCTATCTTCCAAATACTTGTCATTAAGAATGGCTGGCTGTTGTGTTCTCAACAGATTTTCTCTCATAATTTCCAGGGTCATTTCCACCCATCATTTTGATAGAGGGTAACAAAGTTCCAGGAAAGAAGTAAGGAGACATCAGCTCTTGCACTTACTTGTGGGTTGGGAATTGGGTCAGTCTACTTCATTTCAGATTCCAATACTAAGGACAGAAGGCATAATGGAATCTATGGGAAGATGGCTGTGATAATTAAGGCTCCTCATCCCACTTACCTTTTAGTTTCCATATATATATATGGTGAGCATCATGGCTGTGTGGGAATTCACACTATGGTCTCCCTTGTTGTAGTCCAACACTTTAACCACTATGCCACACTGGCTGTCATACATATATATATATATATATAAAACACCACTACACCGTGTGTGTGTCAGTGTTACACTGCATTTTGCAGTGCCACAGAAGATAGTGTTGCAAACTATAGTGTGACCCAGCCACGCTATGCTCAAGGCTGGGAGGTGGGTGAGAGGGAGGTGGGCGGGGGGTGGTGGAGATGAGGAGTGGCACTGCCATTCTGGGCTCAAGGCTAGGGGAATGAGGAAAGGCAAGGAAGGCGAGTAGTGCGCCATGAGCCTACCGGTGAGGTGGAAAGGAAGAGCAAGGAAGGCAAGTGGTATGCTGTGATCCAGACGCGCTGTGCTCAAGGTTAGGAGTGCGGGAGTAGACCTCAGGATCGCTACCACAAGGCCTCCCTTCAGCCTGTGTCCTGGGGTGTGTGGAGGAAGGAAGTATGGCAGGCAAGAATGGGCGGAGAGCAGAAAGAGAGGGAGGTGCTTTGATGACGTGGGGCAAGAGGGTGGGTGGAGGTGCTTTGATGACCTGGGGCTGAGGGAGTGAGGAGATGCCTTAGCGACCTGGGGGAAGGGGAGGTGGAGGTCTTGGTGTGCAAAGTGCACAGGGACAGAGCCCTTAGTATCTAATATTGGAATAATCAGATTTTCATGTGAATCTTTTTATATATATATAAATCTGATAATGCTATGTTTTGTTTTGTTACTTTGATTGATTTATTGTAATAATGTTGTGAACCTTACTGGAAGGATTGCATATAGATTCTTTTCTGTGTGTGAACAAGGAAACAAGTCCTTATATATACATACATATAATATATACACATACATATATGTATATTTATTATATATACATATAATAAATATATTTATATGTAAAAAATAAATTTATTTCCTTTTCTTGGTACCATACCACTGAAAACAATGAGAAAAACAGCAAAACTGCTTTATAGTATAACAATCTTTTATAATATGACTGCACCTTATTTTTGGTAATAGATTGTATTATTTACCTTCTGTTTCAGAAGCATGCAAATCCAGTTTTCTTATACGACTTTTCAGACTGTACTCAAACAAGCCTGTGTGCTGGTTTGATTTGGCTGAAAATGTAGAAGCCTTTTCACATGCCTCATTTAATATTCAGTTACCATAGAAATTTGCTGATACTGCACTACATGCTGCTGCAGCTGGAATTCAGACTGTGTTAATGGTTCAGTTCTTGGAAGCTTATTACTAGGGCTCATAAGTGAAGTGTAATAGCTCACCTAAGTCATAAGTATCCTGAGAGTTATTTTTATTTATTTAACAAAACGTATATACTGCTTGGCTGTAGAAAATTTTAAGCAGTTTACCAAAAAGCACCAGTTAAAAATAAATAATTAAAACATTTTAAAACAATTAAAATAGAAATAGACTAAAAAGATTAAAACACATCAACATCTATGTGTCTGGATAGACTTGCCTAAACAAAAAAGGTAGGTGCTGCCACACTAAAACAATTTCTTACAAGTTGGGAATGAGTATTATGTGATACTTGTAACAGTGCCAGTTCTGCAGATCAAAGTGAAGAAAATCTAGTGATGCTCAGACTCCCAAAACAAATAAAATGAAGACAAAAAAGCAAGCACCCCCCAAAAAGCAGGCTCACCTCAATCAAACAGAAAAGCCCCTCCCATCAAAAAAGCAGGTTTGAGGGCACTATATTGCTTGAGGGCATCATGTTGGGGACCAGAGGTTTAGGAACTCCATGTTTAAAACGATTGTTTCCTATTTTGCCTATAGATAGTGAAGTAAAACTGTCATCAGTGTTGGTTGCTTTCTAAATATAGATTGTATTACAGATACTGCTTGGTTGTTTTAAGCTGCAGCTATAGTCAGTTTGGTATACACAGTTAAATGCAATGTTTCAGTTAATGAGGTTAATGCTACCTTAGGTCCATTATAATTGGCACTTTTATAGTTGCACCAAATCATATTTGCCAAGGAAGAGAGAACTAAAGACCTTTAGTCCAGGGGTAGCCACTGTTGGTGCCCTCCAGATGTTTTCAGTTACAACTTCCATAATCCCTGACCATTTAGCATGCTGGGGCAGATGGGAATTGTAGTCCAAAACATCTGAAAGGGCATTATGTTGACTACTCCTGTTTTAGACAAATTCCTTATGCAAGGTAGAAGCATCCAGCCATCTGCACTCTTCCCTGCAAGGGATCAGTCTTGATTGCAGACGGAGCTAGCAGGGAGACACATGGTACTCAGGCCAGAAAGCCTTAAAAAGCCGTATGTTGCAGAGGAACAAAGAATACACCAAGCCCAAAGTCAGTCCAATCTGGGAGAAAATTCCTTCCCAACTGCAAGCATAATGATCAGTCAGAATCTGAGGGTAACTTTGTAAATAAGTCAACAAAAGTCTAGCTCATTAAAAATAGTTTTAGCTTGCTTAAGTGCCAATACCTACAGAAGTAGCTGTGGCCCAAAAGAAAGAAAAATAATCCATCTTTTGTTAAGCTTCTTTGCCTAATTGCCTGGAGGAAATTCTTACTTACCACAGGTGACTAGAGAAGTGACTGTTTATAAGCCACTTGAGGGATTACTTATTTGTTACGCACAAATTAGTGCAACAGTGTAGCATTTTTTAAAAAAGAAGAGCAGCTTTATGATTTTTTTAGTGGAGAAATGGCAAGACTGCCCATGCACTTAAATTTTTCCTTGCCTGTCATTTCTCCTTTGTAAAATCTTTCCCCTCAAAACTGTACTTGTTTCTGTGAACATTTTTTTCCAAAAGCATGTTCTTCATATACATTTAGATAGGAACATAATAATTTGCATTCTTCAGTTTCTCCGTTCGTTTGCAAGAGAATGTTGCATCTGCATTTGGGAACATGTATGCCTACATGAAATGTTTAATTATTTTAAAAAGAAATTGAGCAATTGGCTCTTTTTAAAGCCCAGTTTTGCCATAAATATAGAATTGCAAAGTCTCTACTTGAGTGTTAGCAGGTGAATGTTCCTGGCACAAAGACTGAACTGTGTGGTTGATCATAGTTGATCAAAATGTAATAAGAATTTATTTTACTCTTCCATGGAGTTTACTTTGTATGACTTCACCATGTTCCTATTTTATATTGTCGTGTTCAAAGTACAGAGATAAGATACTTTGTTTTACTAGGGTGATGGATTTTTTAATAGGAACATTTGTATCTTGGTTTGTATCTCAAAGTAGGTTTTGCATGTAGGTAGGCTTATGTTTAGCACATACTAAGCAAAACTGCTTAACTTGATTTTCAAGTGATTTTGTAACTTCATGCTGCAATTGATTTTCAGTGATTTTGTAACCTCATGCTTGCAATCTTTAAATTTCACTTAAATAATTGTACAAATTTTACTTAAAAGTAATTTGTTTAGAATTAAGGTGTTCTCTTGTTAAAGTATTGAATTATTACAAAAACATAATTTAGCTAGATGATTTAGGAAAATATTAGCAACATTAATTTGTATGAAGTTAATCATTTTTGGAATAGTCTAAAGACCTGATAACGATAGTTTTATGGAAGTGCTGACCTAGGAAACAGTAAGATTGAAAATACTGCAATATTCTGTGTTGCGCTCCCTTTTCAAACTACTTACTGTGGGAGTAGGCTCATTGTTTAGAAATACACATAGAAGTAACTATGAAATGGAAATGGGCTGCCTTCAAGTTGATTCCGACTTATGGTGACCCTATGAACAGGGTTTTCATGGTAAGCGGTATTCAGAGGTGGTTTTACTGTTGCCTTCCTCTGAGGCTGAGAGCAGTGACTGGCCCAAGGTCACCCAGTGAACTTCATGGCTATGTGGGGATTCGAACCCTGGTCTCCCAAGTCGTAGTCCAACACTCTAACCACTGCACCACACTGGCTTACTCGATACAACTATAAATAAATAAATATAGTTAGATATAAATACATACGTGTGCAGTGGATTGTGACTACTTCATTAGGACAAGTATAGGGATGTTTCCAGATATGTCTTCCTATATCTGTATTTGCAAAAGATTGTTATCACAGTGTAGTGCACTTGGCCAGTGACAGATGACACTGTGAACTACAGTGCGATGACAGTTTTCTGAGAGCTGCTGGGCCATTGCAGCAGAGCTGAAAGGCGAGGAGTGGGAAAGCAGAAGTGCCCAGGCGAGCCACAGAGGACAGTAAGGACAGGACAGGAACCTCCCAGAACCATCCTGTTCTGCTGCTGCCACCATTGCCATCATCACACTGATGATGCTGTTACAGCCTAAGCAGTGTCGGAGGGCATGGAAGAGGGAGATGGAGGATGGCAGGCCAGGTGAGTTGCAGAGGAAGAGTCAGGCCGGGGCAGGTCCCCAGCAACCATCCTGCTTTGCTGCCCACTATTTCCCTCTTCCTCACCCTCTGCTACTGAGGGTGACATGGGGGAGGGGAGGATTGCAAAGAGTTTTGTGATACTCCCTGCCCTTCTTCTTTGTATCTCTGACATGGGGGGGGGAAGCAATGGAAGAACAGTGGGAGGATTGCAACAGGTTGATCAGTGTGGGGTGGGTTTTGCACTCCCTCTTTCAAACTTTGCTATTAGGATTTTAACAGGTGGGTGAGGCAACCTACCTGCCAATCATGTATCATCACAAAGGCCCATGGGGTGGAGCCCAAGGTTGGCCCATGGGGTGGGAGTCAAAAAGGTTCTACACCCCTGGTCTAAGGGGGGAGTGGGGGTTGACAGAGTATGAGGGGTTGGTAATGGTTAGAAGGTAGGCAGAGTTGCCAAGCAACACAAGCAGAGGGAGTTGTTTCATGAATCGGTAGCGATGATGCAGGTACTGGTCAATATTCCCCTGTGACCTTTTTTTGCAACCAAAATCTAAACTGCCCAATCAGTTGTAGTAGGAGTGCTAATTTGGGTAAAAATAGCATTTCCAAGAGGTAACATATTGCACTGTGAGTACTAGGAGATGTGATTTTAATTCTCCCAAACTGTTTCTTAGGAACAGTACATCTGGATTCCATACAACAAATGAGTAACTTCATTTATTGTGTCAAAAGTGATACTGTGGGAAGGCTACATTGTGTTCTGTACATTTAGAGAGATTATATGCAAAATAAATAAACCAGTTCTCATTGGCAGTGTTAAATGTTTTCATTGGAAGATGGTGTGTAAGTGGACGAGGAAAGAACAGTTTTGAGAGTTAAAGGATTCCAGTGTCATTTTGGAGAAGGAAATATGTAGAGAAAGTGTGATTGTGTAGAATGTAGTGAAATTTTAGAAAGTCTGCAGTGAAAGTAAGAGACACTAAATGCTAGAAAGCTTCCACAACCTTTGTGATTGTGAATAGTTCTGTGGAGAGGAAAGTGATGTAGAACAGGAGCTACTTCATTTACATTAAATCTGTAGTTTGTTTACTTGTTTTAAAATGATTTTCTGACAAAATGTACAATATTCTATTTAGTTTTAAGAATGTGAAGATAAAATGCACTTAACTAATGCAGTTGCATTATGGGTGAGAATACAATTAGCTCAGAATGTCCATATAATTATTTATTACGTACTTTTTCAACATAACACTCACTAAATGTCAATTTTTTTTAGATAAATGAATTGGTGGATGCCCGAGATGTCACTATTGGATCCTGGTTTGAAGCTCACATAGAAAATGTAACTCGAGCAACAAAAGGACATAAAAATGGGAAAGCTCAAGGAAAGAGTGGCAGTAATTACAAAAGGACTAATGGAAACTTAAGCCAAGATCACTCTAGAGAAAATACAAATAATTTGGACAATGCACCTTCTACATCTTATTCAGATTATATGGACACTGATGAAGACACTGTTTATCATATCAAGTATGATGAGTAAGTGCTCCTGATATTATTATAAGGACACCATGTTTATATGGTTGGTATAGGTTAAGAATTTCCACAAGAAATTGAGATTCTTAAGAAAACAAGTTCACATTTCAAGTTCAAAGAAACGGTATTTAAAAAGCCACAAAACATTTCTGTTTGGTACAGTGCATTTTCTAGGGGTGACATGATTTATTTTGGGAGTTTGGATGAAATACAGACTGTAATTCTTTCCTTTCAGAAACCCCACTCTCCACAGGAAGTGAAACCATAAATTAGGCTTGCAGTCATATTTTGTTGTATAAGATTATTGTATAGAGTGTAATCAATGCATAACTTTTAAAAAAAAACAATAATCTAGAATTACCAAATAAAACTAAATAGGTTTAATATCGAGCAATCAAGAAATATATAGTAATACAGTCTTGTCAGTACACTATTTACTTAACCTTATTAACATTTATGATAGAAAGCATTTTTGAAGAGACAGTTGAGCTTACTGTTTGCTTAGTGATGTAGAGGGCTTAGTTTCAAGGAAGTAGGTTAATATTCTAGGTCTGTGCAGAATCTACTTTTACAGGGGACAGCCGTAATGGGGGCTTACCCTTATCCTGCAAAATAGGATAAACACCAAATCCCATATCCACTGCCAATACTCTATATACACACAAATCGTGGCTCTTAGTTGGCAAACTGGAGGTATGTGCTTTATCTGGTGCTGTGCGTGTGTTTTTATGTATTTGTGAGTGAGTGAGAAAAAGAGAGATTTGGCTTCCACTTCTTCATCCTTGCTTACACTGATTCATAATGCCATAGTAACTGTGTGGTCTTGGTCATGTTTCTGTTAAAATCCAAGACAAAACTTCAATCAGAGCAGGATCTCATACCATTAGATAAATTGATTTTGTTGTGAAATAATTAATTTCCATTTTGTTGCTAAATTCTACATGAAATTCTATTAATAAATGGCATGAGAGCTGTTTTGTGGTGTTAAGAGGGAGAAAAAATGTTGAAAATAAGTATGTTATTGTTTGTATTATAAAAATGTAACATATAATAGTCCAATATTTGCAGTAGGTGGGTGCTCCTGTGCTGAGATCTCAGTGCCTAAGGATCTGTTCTTGTTAATCTATTTATATAGCCATTGTGATCATTAAAATATTAAATCAATAGGTATTTTTCTGCAGTTAACCTAATACAGATATAACAGGGTACCCTATGAAATCAGATCTCTGTATTTAGTAATAGACACTCGGTTTAGTGTGGAAATAAGTTAAATTTAGTATTACCTGAGTTGGAATTTTTTTCCTATGTATGGTAAGAGGATGGGGCAAGATGTGTACAAGTAATTTGAGTCTTTTTTTCCTGAGTTAAGAAAGTAGCATCTGACTAGACTGCTTGTGTGGAGAAAAAGTCTGTTCAAGCGCTACTTTCTTAACCTGCTTAAGAAAACACTTTGTCAGGTGTGGCCTGTTTGAATATTTTCAGATAATAAGTACAAACCCCTTAAAAATAATCTGATGTAAAATTATATGGTGTTCAAATTTTCAGGCTACAGTCCTATACCTGGAATAAGGTCTGTTGAATACAGTGGGGTTTACGTCAGCATAAACAGGCATAGGATTACACTGTAAAGTGTATTTTTACTTTTCAGTGCTTTTGTGGTAGTTTTATGACTGCTGTAGATTCCCAAGCTAGTCATGGAATGTATTAAATTTAGGGAGAAAAGATAAATGTTTGAAGGACAGAATGTGTCCAACTGACGTTAAAGTATATTGATTTAAATCAAGTTTGTCACTTAAAATTCATACATTTCCTGACCAAACATGCATGCTAATTGTTTGCTGTATCAATTAAAAAATATTGGTTTCTCACTAAAGAGAGCTTTTATGCTACAGATCTGTCCTGAACCTTAAAAAAATGCACAAGTTCCTGGGTAGGCAGAGAGTAGAAGTAAAGAGAAACATGGCAGTCTTTTTAAATTAGCAAAGACAGGAATTAATTTTGTACTAGGTGAAAAGAGTCTGTTGAAGCTGAATTGTGTAGTATTGCATACTGATTATAGGGGATGTAATCTTAAAATGCAAAGTTCATTTTCAGGTGGTACATTTTGCATAGACTGAATAGGTCACTTTTGCACATCATGTTAAACCTTAGTTTAGTGTGACCTGCTTACTGTGTAACTGGGAGAAGTTAGAAGATTTTACTTCTTCTTTTGCTTAACTGGTTTGTCATGTTATCTGGACTGACAGGCTCTGGTTAACTTTCATTGTGGTTAGTTTTAAACAACCCAACTTCAAACCACATGATAATATGTAATTGTGGCAGCCTACTTGTGCAGCAACCATTCCAGTAGTGAGAGCCTCATTCTTTGCGAAGCACAATAGCCAGATCCAATGTGCGTCTTGTGCTTGTGGCGTGTGTTGCACAACCCCTAGTGCAATTGCTGTTATTGTAGTTGGTGACCATCAAGCTTGTGCACTACCACTTATGCAGCAATGTTGACTTAAATTGCTTGTACAAATGTTATGTTGGATCTCACCCATAATTACTGAAGTTGGCTTGTTAAACTCATCTTTGTTGAGATTAATCATAATTCCAGGTCTGGATGACATGGTAAGCTGTGCTTAATGAAAAGTGGAAGTGAAAGCTTCTAAATTCCTCCTCTTGGCTATGTGGGAGGAGGAGAATGCATGAGTCCAAGGCTGCAGCTCATTCTTGCTCATGCATGTTGCCTAAACAACTGTTCTTCAACCTTGAGTCGCCGGATGTTCTTGGACTAAAATGCCCATCATCCCCAGACAGCTTAGCCACTCATCAAGGCATCATGGGAGTTGTAGTCCCAACAACATCTGGGGACCCAAAGTTGAAGAAACTGCTTTAAACTGTGGTTTAGTATGATATGCAATCACAGCTATAGTGGGTCTGGACCACCCTTGTGCTTCCAGTATACAGTGCCTTGCAAAATCAATCAGATCCCTGACCAATGCTCTCATGTTATTGAATTACAAATGGTACATTGTAATTTGGTTCTGTATGATATTTTATTTTGAAACACTGAAACTCAAAATCAATTATTGTAAGGTGACATTGGTTTTATGTTGGGAAATATTTGTAAGAACTGTAAAAAACTGAAACATGTTGCTTGCATAAGTATTCAACCCCCCCACATTAATATTTGGTAGAGCCACCTTTTGCTGCAATAACAGCTTTAAGTCTTTTGGGGTAGGTATGTACCAGCTTTACACACAGTGTCGGAGGCATTTTGGCCCATTCTTCACGGTAGATTCGCTCCAGGTCATTCAGGTTGGTTGGACATCGCTTGTGGACCGCAATTTTCAAAGAGCACCACAGATTCTCAATGGGATTGAGATCAGGACTTTGACTGGGCCACTGTAGGACATTCACCTTTTTGTTTTTGAGCCACTCCAGTGTTGCTTTGGCCTTGTGCTTGAAAGATCATTGTCCTGCTGAAAAGTGGATTTGTTCCCAAGCTTCAGTTTTTTAGTGGACTGAAGCAGATTCTCTTGCAGTATTTCCCTGTATTTTGCTCCATCCAGTCTTCCTTCGATTTTAATAAGATGCCTAGTCCCTGCTGATGAGAAGCATTCCCATAGCATGATGCTGCCACCACCATACTTCACTGTATGGATGGTGTGTCACGAGGCATGGACAATGTTAGGTTTGCACCACACATAGCGAGTTGAGTTTTGGCCAAAAAACCCTATCTTGGTCTTATCTGACCACAAAACCTTTTCCCACATTGCAGCTGGGGCACTCCAATGCTTTCTGACAAACTCCAGACGTGCTTTCAGATGGTATGTTTTAGGTAACAGCTTCTTTCTTGCCACCCTCCTGTACAGGCCAGTGTTATGCAGAGCTCTTGATATGGTTGACTGGTGCACCATTATTCCACTCCTAGCCACTGAACTCTGTTGCTCCTTCAAAGTGATTGTTGGCCTCTCTGTGGCTTCTCTCACAAGTCTCCTCCTTGTTTGAGAGCTGAGTTTTGAGGGACGGCCTTTTCTTGGCAGTGCCTGGGTGGTGTGATGCAACTTTCACTTCCTGATTATTGATCCCACTGTGCTCACTGGGATATCCAAACACTTGGATATTATATTTTCCTAACCTATGCATTTGTATTACATTATCTCTCACTTCTGTAGAATGCTCTTTGGTCTTCATTTTCCTTCATCTCCACAGCCTGACCAATGATCCTTCAGCAGTGGGGGTTTTATCCTGACAACGCGACAGCAACTTTAATGGTTCACAGGTGGACGCCAATGTTAAGTTAATTGTGTCCTCGATAGGGCAATTTCTGTCATCTTACAAACATTTCCAAACATAAAACCAATGTCATCTTACAGTAATTGATTTTCAGTTTCAGTGTTTCAAAATAAAATATGATACAGAACAAGTGTACCATTTGTAATTCAATAATATGAGAGCATTTGTCAGGGATCTGATTACTTTAGCAAGGCAGTGTATGCATGATAGTTTTGTCTATCCAATGGAATGTTGATGTGTTACTTGAAGAGCATCCCACCATGTCACATGGTAAACCATTTTTGAAACAAATAAGAGTTTGAAAAGCCACTTGTAATATAGAATGAAAGTCTGCTGTTCAAAGAAAAAAGTTAGAACTCTCATGGGAACATGCAAGCCCTCGGGCATGCCTCAAGTAGCTATTTTAAAACTGTTACATCAGTGCATACCACATTGCAGCAGATTAGTTTATTCAGTTTTAATTACATATTCACATTGTGATTCCATAAAATATTAGATTCAGACATTTTACTTTTTAGGAAATAAAAATCTAAAAGTGGCATTAATGTTAATGGTTTTGATCTAGAGTTCCCATGAGTGAAACTCAGCTCATGGGACACTTCTGCTGAAAGAAGGGGGAGGCATTTTCACCCTGCAGCTGCCTGAAAAGGTGCTTTTGAGGACTGAGGACCTTCCAAACACACTGTAGAAGGGGAATCGGCAAAAATAATCTCCCTTGCCTCCAGCAGGCACCTCTACAGGAACAGAGTACTTTGGTGAACCAACTCTTCCATTCATGGGAGGGCAACTTTAAATCCAGCTCATAATGCGTTGTTTATTTTTGCGTCTGCATGCTTATACAGTTTCATTTGATGATATAAAATTATTAAAAATTCAAATACATGTATAAACAAATCCAAATGACTATTTACTAATGCAGTATTATCTGAGCCTTTAGAGTGTCTTGACTACTTGCATGCACGTATTAGGTCAATTCCCATTTTCCCCTCTTCTTTTCAGTGCATTTACAAATACGTTTTTCATCCTCTGCTTTCCCGCTTAAATTTTTCTTTTGATTTCTTCAGTTAAGAATGACTTGTTTGAGTTTTTTCTTCATAATCTTACATATGAGATCTGTAACTGTGTTCAGTCAACTCTGAGAACATTTGAGAGGTCTAGCCTAGGAGCTTTTGCCCCATCCCCTACCTTAAAACGTTTGTACCATTGCATTCCTTGAGACTTAGGGTGAACAGCTTCCCACTCAAGTTTTTTTTTTTTATTACCACATTAACAACAGTCCAGGCAATGTCATTTGTGTGGTTTTTTCCTGTAATTGGTTTGGTATTTTACACCTTCTTTGTATCCAGAGCTTCTGTTTTGTTTTGTTTTAGTATAGGTGGGTATGATTCTTATTTTTGTTTTTTTGGGAGGGGTCTTTCCCTTCAGATCTCAATGAGCCTGTAACACAACAGATGTGTTTTTGAAAGTGCTACACTTGTGGAGGGAAAGTCCCTACAGTGGATGGGCAGATTGCTTGATTTGCCACCTTGAAGTGCACTAAGTAGATTCTTGCCTTGCTTGCAGTTTGCTAGGCAAGTGTATTACAATAACTTTGTAATATAATTTTGGTCATTTGGGGGGGGTGAGGGCTGGCAGCTACTTTGCTGACAAACCTATGGATCTATGAGCTGCAAGTACCAAGACAGGCCCCTATTTCAGTGCCAGGAAGCATGGATACGGATTGTGATTGGCCTAGACTAGTAAGCTGATTGGTTTCTAGAGCTGTGATAGAGACCATTATTTGCATGACTGGGACTATTCTTTGTGATACAATCCTGATAGACCCATGGGTTATAACTGTCTTCTGCCTTTCCCTCAAGCTTTGTTTAGATTTCATTGCTTTCCACAGTTTGTACACTTCTCTCAGACTGGTGCCATCTGGACATTTAGTTCTGTCAAAGACTAGCATTTGGGTTTTAACTAATAACTGATTTGAGGACTCATTCATTCATGTTGATCCCAAGATGTGCTGTGGCACTTACGATGGCATTGATTCTGACCTTGGTGTTGATAGTGCTCAGTGTCCAAGCATGGCATCAATAGTGATCCTACCCCCTTTGCAACTTCTCTTCACTCTCAGTATCTACAGCAGTTTTTAACATCAGGGCTGAAACCAACAACTTCAGTACCTCACCACTTTTTATCATTGTTGCAGGATCCTTTCCAGGGCTTCTTGCTTGCCATAACTCCATGGTCTCTCTGGGGACAGAGATACTCACTTTCATGCACCCCTGACTTTTGGTCACACTAGAATTCTGATACCTCAGGTTCAACATTGTCAGACAGAACCTTGGAGACTTCAGTGGAAATGTTGTAGGGGATCCCAGTCGTACCTTTCTGTCACTGTCATACGGAATAAGTGTGGAGAATGGGCCAATATCTAGGATTTGAAATATAGCGAACAGTTCCTCACGTGAATGACCCAGTTCTAAAATTGTGACTGGCTATTCTTTTAACAACTAAAAATTAATGGAACAAATGATAATCCATGTCTCAGTACCTGGAAAACAGTATTAGCAAAGGGGTCGTTATTTCCTTTTTAACCATTTGGCTACCAACTCACTTGCTGATGCGTTCCAAGGGAAGGGGTGTTAGGTTCTGCATCTATTCCTGACTAATGTAGAGGGAATCTAGATTTCAATTTTATTTTAGAAACTTTTGTTCTACAGTTTTCCTATGTCTGTTTTCTATGGGATAAACTCATAACATCTTGATCACATTCCAGATGACAAGAAAAGTCATGTGTTTCAGGCTAATGCCCTTGACATAGCTAAGCAACAAATGTTGCATGTCATAATGCTGATTGTGATTGAAAGGATGTGGTAGTACTATTATGTTTTAACAATCAGCCTAGTTCTTCTTCCAGAGAGCAAGGTCAGCATAGAGCGGTTGCCCTTTGTCAATGAAGTTTTAGTGGTCAAATATATGGTAGTTTAGAAGGACTCAAGAGGACCAAAATTACAGCTTGGTTTCTTTCTAAATACTGCTGGTGGTGTTCTCTCTAGCAACAGTCCTCCTCCAGATCTTCCACTGGATGATATGCATCCAGGAAATTCTGCACCTATGCACTGCATCAGAATTATTGATGCTTTAAACCACTGTTCTTCAACCTTGGGTCCCCAGATATTGTCAGACTATAATGCCTATCAAATCCAGCCAGCTTAGCCAATGGCCAAGGACAATGGGAGTTGTAGTCCAACAGCATCTGGGACCCAAGGTTGAAGGTCTGTACTGCCCTTGTACACTTCCTCCCTGGGAAGAAGATGCTGCAGAGGAGAGTAAAGGAGCAACTGAGAAGGTTTTGGTATCTCAGGTTCATCTGAGCTCTTATTCTTAGTACTTTAACATGCTAGAGGAGAACAGAAGACTTCAATAGATCCTTGACTCTTGAGATGTAAACTTCTTCATATGAAAGACCCAAGAAAGTCCAGATGCAGATGCTCTTTCCTATCTTGAGAATGGAGTTTAGATTTCATGTATAGATATAAAATTCTGTTTTTCTATTGAACTGCAACACACAAAGTACCTCCAATTTGCAGAGGGGCCTATTCTTTTTCAGTACCTTTTAACTTTCAAGTTTTCCACCACACCAGGGGTACTGTATATCCAAGTGCAATGCCATCATTGTAGCTTGCTGTCGCTGTGGATGGATTATGATCTTCATTTCTATAGACAACTGGCTTCCAGGTAATTTGTGCAACAACAAATAACTGCAATCATACTATAGTCATTTTACTAACACAGGGAGAAAAGTGTTACTCATGTCTCACCTTTTATATATATATATATATATGAACTTAATTGTGATTAACCAAACAGAGGTTTTTATTGTATTAACTAACATACAAATGCTGTTACCAAGGTGGCAGTTATAGAGCTTTTGCCATTATATATATGCCATTGTGGTATTTTGGAGGCATTTGTATTAAGATGTTTAGGGTGGTCACTCAAAGAATCCACAGTGAAATTTCAGATTCTGAGGGGTGGAAGGGGAATCTTATGTAGCTGAACTATAACATGTGTTTCAGGACAGTGGTGTTAGGCAGACATACTACTTCTCAATCTCCTAACCATGGTTACTGTTACATATCTGTTGGTGTTTTCACTAACCAGTTTCAATCCACCATTTGTAATCATAGTTAAAAGTGATGATGCAAATGGTGGTTTACAGCTAGTGAATATAGTCTACCTGTCAGAATTGAATTTATATGCTTCTGCCAAAATTAGTTTGCTTTTTTATATTTATATATCGTTTTAAAATCCAAGGATGTCCAGTTGCAGTTTACAGTAATAAAAATACATTTATACATAAGTGGATCAATCAAGCAACACAAATATAACATATAAGTGTTCATCAAAAATAAAAAATCACCTAAACAACACAAAATATCTACCCCCTCCACACAGGACGAACACCTACCACCACCTAAAGCTTAATTATCAGTGTTGCCCAAATGCCAGAGGGAATAAATATCTTTTGCCTGGCATTGGAAAGATGTCAAAGCCAGCTCTAGGTGAGCTTCTTTAGTGAGGGCATTTCACAATTGGGGCTACCATACGAAAGGGCTACCTCATATTTTGCTCAAGGTGTGGGTAGGTTCTTATGGGGAAAGGCAGTCCATGAGGTATCAGAGTCCCGAGCCATGCAAGGCTTTATAGGTCAAAACCAGTACTGAAAAGTCACTGAATGTCTAAATCTCAATGGGAAGTGATCTGATCATGACAAGGGAATGGCGATGTTCGAATTTGGAGGCATTGGCCTAAGGAAAAAGATCCTTATGTACAGCAGTAGATTCCATAAATGGCATGGTGTACATGACAGATGGTTTGCACTTTCAGCTTTGACATTACTAATCAGCTGTGTGTGTGTATGCGTGTATGAATTAGGACTTCCCCTACCCTGACAGAAGATCTTTTTAGAACTGACAGCATCAACCATGCCTATGTGCTGGATACGGTGCCCCTGACCCCTTTTGCATAGCATCATTTGTCTGTAGGAGCACATCTGGATGGGAATTTGGGCATGCAATCCTTTTCTGAACACAAATTGTGCTTGCTTGATCAGGCTGCCCGTGTTTAATCTTTTGGCATTAAATGACCAGTATATAGCTCAAGGGAAGGGAAATAAATTGAATCTGGAACAGGTATTGTAAGTTTCAGTTGGGGTTCCAGTGAGTGAATTAAATGGACTAATTTTACGTGCAAAACAGAGAGTGATGAGAAAAGGATGAAATGATTTTCTAATCAGCCTTAAGATACCAGATATATTTGTTATGTGCTCATGTAGGGTTAACACTTTTGTCTGAATCACATTCTAGGAATGTACAAATACAGCCTGTGGTCAAGGAAAACTGGGAGTCTGTCTTCATGGGCAACCCATTGCTAAGAAAGGTTTCCATAGAGATGGAAGATCACATGAGAGTTCTGCTATATGCTAGCATTAATATTTAAAATTAGAAGCAGGTTTGGTAGGGTTAAGCTTCCACAGAATCAAGCATCTATTTTGTGCTATATTTGTATAGGCTTTCTCTTTTAGTTTTTCTTTAAAATGATTAAGTCTTTATTAGGTATGCTTTTGTATTAAAATAATTTTGATTCTTGTAGTTTTCTAAAAACTATTAATTGACTCAAGTTATTGTTTCAAATGTATCAGATTGCAATCACAGTCTATTAAAATAAATTAGAAATTTGCCATTCGTTTTAATAGGATGTGAATTGCATCCATTACTTATTCAGGTTAACCAGGCAGAGCTGGTATATGTATAGGTTTACAATATGAATGTAACTGAAAAGTACATTGTTGGTTTACTATTATGCTAAGATTATGCTAATGATTAAACTATATAAGAGCAGTACATTAGATTAGAAAATAATGGGCTTTCTTCATTTTGGGCTCCCTCGTTTGTCTTTCTATCTTTCATGAAAATGAAATGAGAATCTCCTTTTGTTTCTTTATCTCATTTTGCCCTGTTTCATGTACTGCAGTGCTGCCCTGCCCTACTAAAGTTTAGATCCTCTAGCTGTGAATTCTGCATTGCTCTGCTGTAGTTTAAATTCTGTATTTAGAGGTGTATTATTAAATGGTTAAAGTTGGTGATATCTGACATTAGTCACACTCAGAGAGATCTGTTGAAATATATGGGTTTAAGAAACTGAAGTCCATTGATTTCAGTACGTTTGCTCCAAATGTGATTGACATTTGATATCACCCAGTGCTTATAGGCTGATGTTCTGGAAATATTCCGAACTGTGAACGTGCAATACTGTTTGAGTTCTAGCTTTGTGTTGAAGATGTGCAGGTGCCTTTCAAATCTTTTGAATCTCAGTTTTTTACAAAAGAAGGAAACAAATCTTTCCTTTTTACAGTATGCTCCAAACAGGCCTGTGTTAATTTTGTGTATTTCTTTTTCTGTAAATTAGTCTAGTTGGTCGAGTTACCATAGATGCTGCTCTACTGTGCAGCACTACTTTGGGTTTTTTAAACTGAAGCATTTATATGAATACATTGCAAAGAATAATTTGTACTGTATATTCCGGCATATAAGACGACTTTTTAACCCTGGAAAATCTTCTCCAAAGTCGGGGGTCGTCTTATACGCCGGGTGTCGTCTTATTAGGGTTGCCATGTTGCCCGGATAGCTGGGTTTTACCCGGATTCTAAGCATGCCACCAGGTGCCCGGCTAGCCCCTTAGGTGGCCCGGATTCTCAGCTTTCTTTAAAAAAAAAAATTAAGTTTCTAGGTGGTGCGGTTCTCGAGATATATATAAAAACGTCAGGCACCTCCCCCGTTAAATCTTTTTTTAAACTACTGTATAGCACTTCGTAGCTTTAACCCCGCCCGTTCAGGATTTCAGCCAATCAGTGAAGTGTTTGTTTGGTGGCAGTGTCTGCAAAACCTCATTGCGAGGCCAGAAAATGGTGGTTTCCCCTCCTGTTTATCTGAAAATCTCATAAATTGGGTAGGTATATACATTTCAGTTTTTCCCCCTGTTGTGTGTAGGAGTCAGATCCTGGGCAGTGTTTTGAAAACCTTCCCAATAGTTGCTTTTGGGGGTAAAAGCAGTGCTAATCCCATATGTCCAGAGTAAATCCTATTGAATTCAGTAGGAATTACTTTTGAGTAGACATGATTATGAATGTGCTGAAAATCAATGGGACTTTGGAGTGAATGTGAAAAAGAATTGTGTTTGTGTTCTCTTTCTGCCCCCCCCCCCAGTCCTATTTTAAAGCAAGTAGGCAGGGCTTACTTAGGTATTGCAGTTTTTATTCTGTAGGAAACTAATACTGATTTTTAAAAAACTAATACTGATTTTTCTGCAATGACCAATTGGTTTGACAATAAACTATTATATGGGCTGTATGTATTTATACATCTGCAGTGTGTGCGTGTGTGTATGGAGTCTTTCCAACACCTCTGTGAGGTAGGGTTGGAAACCAAGGCAGCTCACAACAAGAAATAAAGCCATTTAAAATCCAATAACCATAAAAACAAGTATAAACAGTTGCAAAACAGTGTAAAGTGGCATGATTCGGAATTTTGGGTTGTGTGAATGAAGTTGCTTATCACTTGAGGTTGCATTTCTGTCCCTGTTTGAGTAAGCCCCATTGAATACGCTGGGACTTGCTTCTGAATAAATAAATTTAGGATTGCACTATAAATATCTTTACAGTTTGTGTAAATAATAAATATATTTGATAGTTATGCTTATATAAATATTTCTTCATTTATCATATTTTTGGTTTTTGGTTAGGAATCCTGACTGGTTGTGAGATGCTTAGTTTTTTGCCTTATAGGAATCTTGTTGTGGTTGGTATGGTATTACATTTAGGAAAGTGTTACTGCCTTCTGTATTTTTTTTTCCTATTTGCATTTCACTTATCTTTAACCTCACTCCGTTACAGCCATAGAAGCAACAGCAGCATATGCAAGATAATTAACTCCCATTAGTGATAAGAACAAGAATTTATAATTATTATTCCAATTAAAACAAGAGGCTTATCAATACTTTGAAGAGGACCAGATATTTATTTTCTTTCTGAGCCCAGGACTGGGTCTTTCATGATGCCCGGTGTGTGTGTGTGGGGGGGGGGAGCAGGAGAGTAGTCGATAAGACAGACATCCTGGCATTGATAATCGAATTAGCAAGGTATGTGTGGGGTTGTTGTACACTTCCAGGCTCAGTTTCATTTTGAGTATGGAGGTGGAACCTGTGTAGATGTGGTTATCAAAGGGAGAAGAAATTTTGAGTTAAGCAAAGCTCTGCTTTTATAAAACCTAAGAAACATACAGTACTTTGAATGTCTGAGTGCCTGCACCAGTGGAATACTGGAGGAACTTGTAAAACTTGCTGCAACAGTATTTAGAACTGAGCATGTGGTGTGAAAGACTCCTTTTCCTAACATTTTGGCTTGTTTTTCTCTGATTGTGTATTTTAATTGTTTTTACTATATTTGTAAGCTGTGCTGAGCTCTGTTTTTAACAGCAAAAGGGCAGGATATAAATTCTCTTAATCAATCAATAAATACTCCATAGTGTTGGAAACTAGAGTCTAGGCATTTAATGTTGCTTTTAAAAAAAAGATTTCTCACATCTTTCCCCAGTTTTTGGTGGTAATCCCTAGGCACAAAAACAAAACAACTGGACAATCCAAATATTAATATTTATAAGTTTATAAGTGACAGTTTTCCTGCTAAGTACCTGCATGTCATAAGCAGGGGTAGTCTTATACGGCGAGTATATCCCAAACTCTATATTTTAACTGGAAAAGTTGGGGGTCGTCTTATACGCCCAGTCGTCTTATATGCCGGAATATACGGTACTTTAAGTTATGACTGTGTAAATAGTGTTGTGTTGTGTACCTTTCACCATGCTAATAGAACAAGAAAAAGTGAAATGTTTCTTTGTAAAACTAATGGACTCTTTTTTTCCTTCCCGATGTTGGTGATTTTTATGATGAACTTGATTGCCAGTGAGATGCAGGGCTCCCTTTCCTTAATTAACATTATTCCTTCAGTAACATGCTTTCCCCCCATAATTTAAAAAAGGCATGAAAAATGCAAACATTTGCAATCCTAGGCTCTGATTTTCAAAGTACTTAAGGTTGGGTACTTTGTTGTTGTTGTTGTTGTTGTTGTTGTGTGCCTTCAAGTCGATTACGACTTACGGCGACCCTATGAATCAGTGATCTCCAAGAGCATCTGTCATGAACCACTCTGTTCAGATCTTGGAAGTTCAGGTCTGTGGCTTCCTGTATGGAATCAATCCACCTCTTGTTTGGACTTCCTCTTTTTCTACTCCCTTCTGTTTTCCCCAGCATTAATGTCTTTTCTAGTGAATTATGTCTTCTCACGATGTGTCCAAAGTATGGTAACCTCAGTTTCATCATTTTAGCTTCTAGTGATAGTTCTGGTTTAATTTGTTCTAACACCCAATTATTTGTCTTTTTTGCAGTCCATGGTATGCACAAAGCTCTCCTCCAACACCACATTTCAAATGAGTTGATTTTTCTCTTATCCACTTTTTTCACTGTCCAACTTTCACCTCCATACATAGAGATCGGGAATACCATGGTCTGCATGATCCTGACTTTAGTGTTCAGTGATACATCTTTGTATTTGAGGACCTTTTCTAGTTCTCTCATAGCTGCCCTCCCCAGTCCTAGCCTTCTTCTGATTTCTTGACTATTGTCTCCATTTTGATGACTGTGCCCAGATATTGATAATCCTTGACAAGTTCAATGTCCTCATTGTCAACTTTAAGGTTACATAAATAAATGGTACTTAGGTCCTCAGAAAACCAGCACCCTTATATGAGATACGCCTCTGATAAATCCATTCTGTGCCCCTATTTAGACTAGTAGTTTTGAAAACTAAGAATTGCAGTTATAAAATTTCATACTTTGAATGGATTGCACCTTTTGGTTTTACACTACAACTTTTGAAATTGCTTGTAAGAGATTGGTGCTCTTCATATATATTTGCACTCTTGATTGCTGGGTCTTTGGCAACCTGCAAGACTGATGAAATTAAACTAGCTTATGTTTTGAGTGAATTTCTATTTTAGTGGCTCAAAATGTAATGTTTTTTTTTTAAAACCTCATTTTTTTTTATACTGGGGTGGGGAATTGGTTCTGATTGGTGGGCTTGATCCTTTTCTCCCCTACTCCTTGTAGGCCAAATTTGACAGATGGGCATCATGACGTCAGATGATGAGGCACTTTGAAGTCCTGACAATGGTTGGCACACTTTGAAGTGCTGTCAGTCAGCTGATCATTGGCATTTCAAAACAGTGAGCAGGGTTCTTGCCAAGGAGCAAGAGGCCTGCAAAGAGCCCTGCTGAGGTCTTTAAAAGGGCTTGAGTTACCCATGGGGAAGTCAGTACTGAAGTTGATCCCAGAGATGTCTATCAGCTGATAGTTGCTTACTTTAAGCTCTGCCTTTTGCATGGTTCAGCTGGCTATGGAGTTCCCCATGGGGAATTCAGTAGCACAGCCGATAGTAGCTGGCTTGCTCTTGTTGCCAATCAACTGGTTGGCAGTGATAGTACGCCCTCCCTTGACAAGGTACAATTGGGAGTGAACTTTTAAGGTTCCCAGTTCTGCATGTCTCTATCTACCTCTCACTTGATGTCACATGTGATGTCAGGTGTGGGGCAGGTGGTTTGGGGAAAATGGCACCGCAGACAAAATTGGGACCCTTGGTGGGCCTAATAAGGCCCATGACTGGAGGTTCCCCACCCATTTTATACACTTGTATTTACTAGTGAAAAATGCCTATCCATCTCTCTTGTACGATCTCTTGTTGGATTTCTCTTTTCAAGAACTTCCCTTTTAATGTATAGACATTGTACTTCAATGGATAAGGAACTGCTAGCCTGGGGAGTGGATATGACCCCTGGGGTCTCTCCATCTGACTCACAGCATTCTCTTGTTACCCCTTGTTGCATGTCTCTCCTGCTGCAATTAGGCTTGTAAAAAGCCTTCTATTGGAGGCTGGCAAGCTGGCCAAGACAAAAAACATTCCTTGGGCAAAAGAATGTTCCTGAATGTATTCATGATTAAATTGGGGAAATGCCATTTATTTTAGGAGTGTTTGTTATACTTGCTTTTTTGCAGCTTATGATAATAATTAGAAATAGAAGCACTCATAAGGAATACTTTTATGTGGTTTACAATATGGAGAGTAGGGGAGGGACAGACTGCCTCCTGCATTCTCAAAATGGTGCTCCTTTCATTTGTCTGGCCTTTGGGGTGTGGAGTTGGATTTTCAAAAATGATTTTACTCTCCTCTTAACTCCAGAGGTAAATGAAATTTGAAAATGATTGTTATGAGTCCCATGGAATGGTCTCGGAGCGATGAAGAATAAGAGGAGGAAACGTAATGGGACTTGTGGGAAGGCCGAAGTGATTTGTATTCAGAGGGGATTGAGGCCAAAGGCTTCAGTGCCACTCACAGTGGCAGCTCCGCCCTCGTAACTCCAGTCATAACTGATGAGGCACTGCCTGATCAAGAGGCTGCCTCTTCACCTTCCCTGCTCCCCTCTTCCTTGCTGTCCCCACTTTTGCTGCCATACACCCCTTCTCTTGAGGAGGAGGACCTCGATGAAGTGTCCCTGCCACCCTTGCCTCGGGGTCCCACTGAGGAAGAGTGCTTGCATGATCCTGTTGGCGTGTGCGTGTATAGATCATACAAGGATGGAATGAATCCAAGAGTCGCATAGAACAGGAATAAGCCAGGCCAGGCAAGTTTCTTGTAAGAGTCTTTACTAGGCAAAGACATTAGACACAGTTCTCTTCACAGACAGCTTTTCCCCCACACTGAGCTTTTCCAAGCATCCCACCTTATCAGGCTTCCCAGCCAGCTGCTGACCTTGGCAAACCTGGCGCTCTGTTCTCACAGCTTAATCCTTCTGCTTCAGGTTTCACTCTCTTTGCTAAAAACCCTGTCTGTGAGTCTCACAGCCTGCTTCACTGACCAACAGCCCCCACCTGAGACTCACAGATTACAAAACTTCATTGTTCATTATTACATTTCTACAATATTAACTTTTCATTACAATACATATCAGTACATGGTTTGTTTTCTTACAGTTTCTATTTACATTTTTCAATTCAGTTCTTGTTTCTTTATTTCTTTATTTCTTTATTCACACAGGTTTTACAGAGTCATTTTTGTTCACTTTTATTTGATAATACATTTATATTTCATTCCTCAATACAAAATTTCCACATGAGATCCATTGTTTCTTTATCTATTGGTCCTTCTTTTTCCCATTCTACTGGATATTTATCTGTTTCATTATTCTGTTGTGTAACATTAAATGTGAATCTCTGAGGTGGTTGACCTTTCGTTTTTCTTTCTGACCTTCTAACATTATCTATTTCCATTTTTCCTCACTTTCAATTTTACTTGGACCTGCACCTGTGTCTGCACTTGTACTTGGCGTTTCTGTATCTTGCATTGCCATGTCTTCACCTCTCAGCCTTTTTACAGTACGTTTGCCACCGTGTATTAGATCAGTGTATTAGACCAACAGATCCATGACACCTTTCTCACACAAGTAGAATGAACCTGCCCACACTTACTTAAGGGTTGTAAAGTGGTGTGTCTAATTGCTGCAATGTCTTAGCTGAATCCTGTTGTAACCTGTAAGTTGATTCATGAAGTGCTCTGAACTGAAATTTTCCATTAAACCTATTAAAGAAAAGCACACCTTTGTGTCTGTGTCTGCCTTCAACGGGTTTGGGCAAGACAACAGCGGGCAAAATCTGAAGAACTATGTAACCAAATGCATTAACTTGAGGGTCTTTGAACACAAAGTCCCCATGCTGTGTGTAAAGTAGCTTTTCAAACTATGAGACATTTTGAAAGGTATTTGTGATACACAATGTGGTGTTTTTTTTCATTGTTAAAAATCTCACTGGGCACATTGCGAACATTTTGTGTATCTAAAGTCTTTTTGTATTAGTCCATAACTGTATTTTTTTGCTGAAAACCTTATTTGTAAAATTTGTTGTCTCTTGAGGCCTTCAACTGATGTTACTCCTGTACATTTTAGTATCAATAAGATTCAAATGTAGACTGATCCAGAATTGAGGTTCTTAGGCTGTAATTGAAAGGATTTAATTAGAAATGCAATTGAAATTGCTAAGATGTATTCCAGAGTAAATATATTTAGGATTGGAGTGATTCTAGTGCTTTTTCAAATAATTTGAAATAGGAGAATTAATCAGAATTATCTATCTGTTGTTCAGAGACACATTATGAAGGCCCAAAACATATTTATAGAAAGGAGTAATGGTTAGAGTCAATAAAGGGCAATATGCATATCCCATGATTCACCTGTGGGTGTGTGACCACAGTGCAGAGACTCCTTATAGGTGTGACCAAATGCCACCATTTGTGACTTGAGTCTTGCCAACAGTCTACTCTATGCCATATTACAGATTGCCCTTTAAACTTCCCTGTATTCCAAGCAGTTAATCATACATGATGGGGAGTTGACCTAAGCATGTTAAGTAGAGCACAAGTCCTATTGGACTTAGTGGTAATTGTAAGTTAACATACTTACAATCATACTTCTAGTGTGGTTTCCTGGGTCGTGGCATATGCCACCATTGAAAATAAATCCTCAAAAATTACTGGCACAGGATTTGATAAGATATAATCAAAGAAATGCTAATTGTGATTTTCAATATTGCTTGTAGGGGTGGTTCCAGTTGGACCCTTAGGTTTGTGGAAGGGATTTTGATCCAGCAGATCCTTCCACAAGCAGAGGAGGAGGAGAAACAATTTTCAGTGATTTCCCAATGTAGGCTCTGTGCATCCCCATCTGTTCTGGAAGGTTGGGGGATGCTCCAGAACAGTGTTGCAGGTGGCATGAGGGCCTCAAGTGGGAATCTCTTCTTCCATTAACAGAGGCTTCTGCTGCATTAAAAGCCATTCGGTGAATGAAAGGGCACAATTGGATCCAACCTAAATACTGTATTTCCTTTAATCTGTTTTGACGATGTGGTAGATACTCTTCTAACTTTTGGTTTGTTTGTTTCTTTAAGGTATCCGGAGAGTGGCATTGTAGAAATGTCTGTCAGCAATCTTCGACCACGAGCAAGAACTATTTTGAAGTGGAATGAATTATGTGTGGGTGATGTGGTGATGGTTAACTACAATGTAGAAAGTCCAGAAGAGAGAGGATTCTGGTTTGATGCAGAAATAACCTCTCTGAGAGAGATTTCAAGAACTAACAAAGAAGTTTATGCCAAAATTATGCTGGGGTAAGATGTTACTGGTTACTTTTGCAGTCTATCTCAGCAAGAATTTCAATTTTCAGCTGTAACAATGTGCTTTTCATTCCCACATATTTTTGGAGGTGAGAATTATCTTTATTGTTAGCAGAAAGTTGGTGTTTTTAAATTTTTGATGTAGTTTAGATGGACTGAATATATTGAATTATTGTAGTTATATTGATTGATTAATTGAAGAGGAATTGCCCAGATTATTTCAGTGGACCAAGGGGCTGGTGGCCAGGGACGTGCAAGGGGTAGGGTCCTCACAGATAGCAGGTCCCTGTACTCCCCAATCGTGCCCCCCAACTATGCATGGACAAAGCAAGAAAACACAAACAGCCCCACAAAACTGGGCATAAAAAGGGGGTCCTTCTCCCTCTTCTGCCAGTTCTTCCTTCTCTTTCTCCCCCACTCCCTCATTGTCATCTCCATCCCCTCAAACCATCTCAAAGCGAGGCCATAGAAAAGGGACAAAGCACAAGACCAAAGAGCAAATGGCATTTCCCTTCTTCACCCCCAGAAGGCATAAGGGGAGCAAGAGAAAACACAGAAGGAAAGTGACCACTGCCTTGAGGCTCCTGTCGAATTCAGAGCATTCCCCCTCCTCAGAGGATAGGGAGTGCTTTCAAAAGAAGTCTGGAAGCACAAACTACACCTGTGGGGGTGGGCTGTTTCAGTCAGAATATTTTCCAGCCTTGCTAGCCAAAGCCAGAAGGATTCTGTAGTTACCAAAGGAGCAGCCCAAAGAGCTTGATGCAACCTAATCATCTGTTTCTAAGCACTCAAAGAACGCTTTCCCACATGATGAACACAGGTTAGTCATGTTTCCTTTTCCAGATTCATTTCACACATTGTGGAAAGCAAAATGAACAACACGAAACAAGCACGAACCTGTGCACAAGTTAGTCAGCAAACACTACTTCTTTGCCCACAGGGTTATGGAACACCTGAAGACTCCAGCCCTGGATACACCATTTGCTGCACTCTCCTCTGGTTCTTCTCACAGAAGGGGAGGGGCCCGAAAAGATACATGTGACAAATGGATGCAAGCAGCCTTGCATAGGGACTTTAAGGTGAAGGCAGCTGTGTTCAGAGCTTCAGGAGCTACTTTGGGGTTTGCTTGTGCAAATATGCTGTGGGCAAAGGAATTATCTAATGGAGGACTTTCCCAGCATGTCAAGGGTGGACTGAAACAGATTTTACTTGCAGCGGTATTCTGGGCAAACTCAGCTTGGGATGCCATGCAGTTCAATGCCAGGGCTATGGGGGCCAGCACCGTGGCTCACCATAACTTCTGCCTGCGCCATTGGGACGTGGATCCCAGATCCCAAAGTTGCTCAGCCAATTTGTCATTCAGGGAAAGCAGACTTTTTGGGGAATTCCTTGATAAAGTACTCATTGAAATGGGGGCCAAACAAAAGTCCCTCCCAATGGGGAATTTCAGCCATTTCAGAATTTCAGACTTACAACTGACAGCTTTCTTCTGGAGGATACAAATCATGTTGGGGCAGATCAACCACCTCCTGATCCCAGTTGGCCTTCACCTATCCCTCCACCTCCAAGTTCCGGAAAGGAGCCAAAAAGGAGCAAACCTCTTGACGCCACAGTGTGACCTTTCAGAGGGCCATAGGGAGCAGACTACTTCATTTTGTGCACGAATGCCTCAAAGCAGCAACCAGCAAGTGGGTGGTAGAAACAGTTCCCTCAGACTACCCATTGGAGCTTTCCAAGGGTCCAGCGGAGAAGTTTATAGTGATCCCATGCTCCCAAAGGCCAGATGAGCTTCAGCCTCTACAAGGCTATTGATCATCTGTTGAACATCCCAGCCATGGAACTGGTTCCAGACTCAGAATGGAACCACTGGGTCCTCTCTATCTTTGTTATGGTTCTGAAGATATCTGGGCCACTTGGACCTCAACTAGCTGAACAGATGGATAGTGTACAAATGGCTCAAAATGGAGATCCTGAAATCTATCTCAAAAGCCATCAATTGAGGCAACTGGATGGCGTCTATAGGCTTGTCAGAGCCTTATCTCCATAATCTTATCCACCAAAAACACAAAAAACCCCACAAGATTCTGCTATGACAGTCACCTTCATCAACACAAAACACTTCTGTTCAGGCTCACCTTTGCCCCCAGGTCATCAAGGCTCTAGTGGTTGCAGGTTCACTTATATATTGACGATATCCTCATCATGACCTCTTCAAGGAAAAAGTGCAGAAGGATGTACAGGCCACTTTGTCTTGCCTCAGTCAACATGAATTCACAATGAGCCTGGAGAAGAGCACTCTCCAACCCACAGAGAACATAGCGTATCTCGGGGTGCAGTTTGATTTTCATCGGTTCAGATATGCTTCACCCAGAAGTATGTGGACAAGATCTGAGGGAGAATGATATTGTCAGAGTCGTTAAACATGATGAAACTAGCAAAGCTACAGGGGATGCTGGTGTCCTCTTAGCATTTGGTGAACTGAACTCATTTTCCCTCATGCCCCCTGTTACAAGTGCAATCTATCCATTCAGGAACAGATTGCAGAGTTGCACAGTCTGCAGATTCTGATCAGGCAGGATCTACACAAAGCACTGAGTTGCTGGTTGTTCCCCCAGTGGCGGCTGGAAGGAGTTAGCCTGGTAATTCCAGCCAAAAAGATCGTTGCCACAGTGCCAACTAGGGGACCTACCTGGAATCTAGGCTGACACAGTATGTGTTGACTACGAGCGAGGTACAATGGAGCATCAGTTGGGTGAATATCCAGTGGTGTGGCTGGATCTATTGGACTTAGCAGTGGGGTGATTTCTCCTTGTTGGTGCATCCATTGTTTCAGCGCTTCCTACGGGGGTGAGCCAGCAGAACATCATGGTCTGTTGCTTTCCTATGTGGAACTTGAATTGTGTACTTTCTGTGCTCATGGGGCTGCACTTTGAGCCTCTGGTCATACGTGAATTGAAGCTCCTTAGTTAGCCTCTTGGGTATTGAATGTGAATGCCATATTTGGGAGGAAGGTTCTGTAAAACATGACCACCTGCTTCTGGAATCTGGCCATGGGAAATTACTACTATTATGCCACAAGCTGTGGAATACCTGCCTGCAACCACTGGGGGGCAAAACGGAAATTCTTACTGTGAATTTCTATTCCCAGGGGTTCCTGGATGGAATCTCCCCCCCCCCTTCATTCCGGTGTCTGCTGGGTTTAGTTCCTTTGATGGCTTCTGCCAGTGCTCTACATGTGGGGGGAGGTAGACAGAGTTTCCTTGCCCTGTTTTCCTGTGTTCTTGGTATGTTGTTTCATCTTCTTGGCAGCTTGTTTTCTACACTCTCAAGTTAGTTTCTACTCTCATGGAGTAGTACACCATGATAATTTTGTTTCCCTTTAGTATGATCTCTACAGATATTTTGTCTTTCCATTCAGATAATTCTGGATTTCCCACCCCCAGTTATCATGGAAACCACTAAAGTATCAAATTGCACATTATATTTGGTAGAAAACCCATCCCTCTTTTCCCCTGAGAAATGCAGCTGCATAAATGCTCGAAGCAGATATAAGAATGGCAGCTAGAGCCAACAGGTGACAGCCAAGCAGTTATTATTAGTTTGTTCTGAATGATTTTGTTTGAAATGGAACCTAAATGAGAATTTGGTTGTGATCTTAAGTACATTTTCTTGAGAATAAGTCCAATTGAATTCAGTGGGACTTACTTCTTAATAGCCCTGCATTGGATTGTTAATATGTTCATTGACAATGTGAAACCTGTGGCAGTCACTTGCTGAAATATGGCTGTAATTCCCTTTAACCCAAATGCCTCATCAAAATAAAATGAAATTTATTGAAAATATTACCTTGTTAATTTTTTATACAGTGTCTTTTGTAAAACACTAAGCATGAACTTCTTTAAATAGTAACCCACAACAAATAGTAATTGCTTTATTGTGTTAGTAACAACAGTTTTGCGAAGTGTTAGTATGAATCAGAAGTTTAAAGATAATAATTTGGGGAAAGGCTCATTTTTACTAAAACTATGCATCCTTATGAATCCCAGCAGTTTTTGGTCTTAACTTCATGCCATAGAGAAGACAGACCCTAAGCCTACTCAGTGCTTTTTTAAATGATACCATAAGAATTGCCAACAAAATTGAAAATGACTTAATTGCTGTATATCCTGACTTGGACAAAATCGCTAGTCGGTCTCTTTGTTAGTTTCCTGAGCAAGGTACACATTAATGAAATGGCAAATGTAACTGCACAATTTTTGTTAAGAGGACTCTCTAAAATACATATCAAACTAAATTATTTGTTAGCAATTGCAGAGATAGACAGTGTTGTCCAGCTGCATATCTTTGCAACATTTTTTTAATCAAAGTTTAATCTCAGACAAAACTGCAAATTAGCATGTTTCATATATTTCAGCAGTGCTCTGTTGAAAATTAAAATGTGTCACGGACTTGCAGTTATTATGGTGAAATATATTTTCTTTGCAGGCCATGAAATCTGTGTAGCTAGAAAATTGGCTTAAGGGTTTATTTCAAAATAGCACAGTTCTAATAAAATGGTCTGGAAAATGCCATTCAGATTACCTGGCTTGTATTTTGTCAAATACACATAAAATGTTACTTGGGATGTATATGTTTTTGTTTCCATCTACCCTATGTATAAAAATAAGTTAGTTGGGACCATGTGGCACCTGTCTCATAATGTACAAATTCTTTCTGAAAGCACAACAGAATTTATGTTATTTCTGAAACATACATTCCTCTGGCCTATATTTTGACCAAGCACTAGTTTGGAAGAATGTCTTTTAAGTAAGCTTTAATACTTAAGTGAGAACTAGCTTTTGGTGTATTTCTAGTTAATTGTGTTTGTTAAAAAAACAAAGAACTGTGGTAATGAATATGTAGTAAATAAGAGTGAAATAAAGAATAATAGGGATAAAATAATCAAAAGGCTAGGCTGCTTCTATGCTTCAATCATACCTTGTTGAATAGCAGCACTCAACCTACATTATTTTGGAGTGAAGATAAGGTATCTTGGTGTGAAGATACATAATTTTACTAGAAATTGTGGTGCCTTTTACTGCATAGTTAATTATAGCTAAAATTAATAAGCAGTCATAATCCTGTCAGAAAAATACTTTCAAGAGGGACTGATTTTACATTCCCTGTTTTTCAACTTTCTGCCCTTAAATCTTCAACCTTCTGGTTTCAAGTGTTTTTTTGCTGACCTTGAGGAGGCTCTTTGATAGTAACTATGGCAACTGTTAAATTAATTAGTTTCTTGTAGTGAGCGTTGGTCTAAATATGGATCTCTTGCCAGAGGATTAAAAACTCTGATCCTCTTGGCTATTTTAGATTCAATTTGTTTTCCATTTCTGACTATTTAGAATATGTATTGTCATCTTTATTGGTTTGGTTTAGTGGTATTATCTATTCTTTAATTTTGTTTGAATTTTAGATTTTTGTTTTTTAAAAATATTATGAAATGAGGGAATGAATATAAATGTGTAAGAAATATATAAGAAATAAATGGTTGTTGTATAGAAGGTCTCTAGTCTTATTTCCACTCTTCAAGGATAGTTAACCACAAGCAAAATGTCTGTTACGTTGCGCTTGCGAGTGGCCAGTGTTTTTGTTCTTCAGAGTTATAAACAAAGTGTGCACAAAGACTATTTCACTCTTGTAAATTTTCTCCTCAGATGGAAGCCATTTTCTTTTGTTTAGTATATCTGCCTTTCAAAAGTATAAAGCAGGCTTGGCCTCCGAATTGAGCTAGGCAAGATTGCAGCCAGGAAAGAGAAACTGTCGTATCACACAAGATTAGCTGAATTTAGTAATGTACAAGTGCTCTCTTCAGGGTGGATGGCTGCCAGCTATATGTGCTCCTCCCCCTTTTCTCCTTGAAAATTGTGTGGATCATTTTCCTTGTAACAAGACTATTTCAAAGAGCTGAGGCAAGTCATCATATCCTTGGTTTTCCTTTCCCCACACCCTGCCTATTGCAGCAGTGCTCATAATCCTGTGGTATGAAACATTTTGGCAGATTTTATATCCTCACTAGTGTGGCAGGGGGAACTTAAAACAAAAACAAGTAAGTTGAAAATCAAGAAGTCTTCCACAAAACCAGAAGGAGGAATGAGAACAGCCACAAAGACTAACAAAAGCAACAGTCTTTAAGCAATCTCTTTCCATTTTTTCATCAACAGATGTTAGGAACATCTCTTGGAATACAGTAGGGCCCCACTTTCCAGCAATTTTCACTTTTTGGCTGGGGCCTGGAGCGTAACCTGCCATATGAGTGGGGCCCTACTGTACAATAGAGAAGAGCTTGGTCTTCTCAACTTCTTCCAGCAGTCTCCAGTGAGAGACCTTTTTGTTCTCAGTATTGTCTCCATAAAAGTCAAAGCTTGATAAAATTGACAGTAGATTGAAAGCCACTAGGCTTTGGGTATCTGTGATTTTGGCACTTTTGCCAAGTTGGTGTTGTCATATGTGTGTTTACTGTAGCGAAGAGAAAATGGCTGGGGGAGCAGAGTGCAGGGGAGAATCTGAGGACAGAGGAAGGAGTAAGTAAGCACCCGTTCTTTGCACTGCTTTTCTGCTCCAAATTATACACATACATATTCCACTGCTTTTTAGGTGTTTGGGGGACACCTTGGTTCCTAGACCCAGATCATTACTGTATGTCTAGTTTTGCTGCAAAATAACAGTCAAATTTTGTTTTTCTAGTTAAAATCCCTGTTTTTGTTTCATGTTTATTAAGCTCAAATTGGTGCGACAGGTCCTGTAGAGTGGAAAATGAATTTTAAAAATTCTTCACTGGAATTATGTAATGGTCAATTTTAGTGTTAATAAAAATGTAGCTGTTAATGCCATCCTCCAAATTGCTGGTGCTTAACTTGCCCCATGAATCAATGTGACACAAATGGGATCTGCTGCAACAAAATGTTGTTGTGTATCCTCATCCTATAACAGGCATTCTCTTGTTCATGGTGTTCGCCAGCCATGACCTCCTCCAGGATTCTATAAGCTATGGAGAGCTCAAAGTAGGGCATTTCATACACCCCTCCAGTTTTCATTTTTTCTTTTCCAACTGACAATCATAATTACTAAGCATGCTCAATAACCATATGATTGTGGGGTTTTTTTGGCCCCTTTTTGTTTTTTTTTAAGGTTTTTAAAAAATCTCTGTAAATTGGACTTCCCCTGAGCATGCTGCTACCTCCGTAATTTTTATTGGTGGCCTTGTTTTGACTCCATTCCTATGAGCACTCATTAACTGAGATTACTTTTAGAGGGAATGGTAAAAGTACTTAATGTAGCTTTATTGTCATTTTGATTACATGTTTATATTTTAAAATTACAAAATTATTGATAAAAAAGGCTTGGCACAGTTGTCCTTGTACTATCGAAGTCTTTTGCTGCTACTGTGTTGGACTACTTACATATTTTTGTTTTACTTTTTCCCCCTATCGTCAGGTTTATTTTATATTGTTAATTGAAGATGACCTTTGACAACATGCTTGGAAAACCAGTGTAGATTTTTTTAAGCATTAATTTGTTCATGTTACAATTCTATATTTAACATTCTCTATCCTTTTTTGTATTTTATAAAGTTTACAGCTCTGTATTTTCAGCTTCTGCATACATGTTCGTTTCATTTCCTTTTTAACTTTTTCAGATTTGTAAGCTTTGTAAAGTGTATAAGCCTTGTACTAGTACTGTATTTATACCTTGTTTTTTGTTTTTGTATAAATATAATTTGTACAAATTTTTTGCAATAATGTAGACCAACAAAAAATGTTCTTTAAATACAGTAATAGTGGGAGAGCGGCTAGGGAGGTGGTAAATAGTAATTAAAAATAGTAATAAATAGCAGAGTATGATAAATAATAGTAATGTGTTAGAAGAGTCGGTTATCTGTGTTCTGCTGGCCAGTGTTATAATTGGAATTAGAGAAACGTTGCCAAAACTTTCATGCTTTCATTTTCAGCGGTCCAGAAGATGTCATAAATGATTGCAAACTCCTTTTTATAGAGGAAATATACAAGATTGAAAAGCCAGGAGCATATCCACTGACATTTGCAGATGGAGAGTTCAAAAGTAAGCATATTCCATTATTTGTAAGCTTTTCTATGCTTTTATACATTATTTTCAAATTTAAGTCATCTGTATAAGGTTTGTAGGGAAATCTAGAGAACAAATACCTTTTGCTTTCAGTAGAGGTATGTAAAATAAACATGTAATGTTAACCCATATTCTGCTTGGATAGGTATTTGACAAAAATGCGTGTCTCAGTTATTTGGGTGGATGCCCACACCTCCTAGATCATCTTGAAATAAACATGAGGGTAAATAGTTTTTTATTCCGTACAGGGATATAATTCAACTCTGGCTAATCATCCAACTTACTTTGCTAATGTCTTAACAGCCAGTTCCCTTTTACTGGACCTCGGCATGTTGAATCTCTGTCCATAGTTAAATGTTTTAGTATACAAATACAGATAAAATTGTCCTCTTGCAAGTAATTCTAAGCCGAAACTTTGACTCATCTGATGATGAAGCACAAGATGCTTTGTGTGTAGTATGGCCAGTAAAACCAACAGTGACAAGTTATATATTCCAGCATCCCTTAAAATAATTAAAGATAAAATGCGTGCATGAATAAAATTGTTTTAATTGCCTGTGCTTACTGACAATGGCAGAAAGTTCTAAAAGCTCAGGCTTGCTACTGGGAAAGATCTGTTAATGAAGACAAAGATGTTTTGACTGCTTGGATGGCATCTGTATGATTGGTAGTCTCACGACCAATAGAAGGATCCAAGGATTTTAACCTGACTCCTGTGAAAGGTTTCCTGATTCTGATGTGGCTATATTAATGTCTTGGTTTCAAGTTCTAGTTCCTTTAACAGAACAAAACAGTATATGTTATATTGCCTAAAAAGTATTAATACTGGGTCCTTGATTCTCTGATAATTGTCTGTCTGGTTTAGCTCTACTTTTAAAATTAGATCTGGAAAGAGGTTGCGCTCCTCTCATTGTCCAGTACTTTCTGGAAGATTCTCAAGAGTCCCACACCTTGTAACCAAATGCAGGTTACAGCTCAGGATCTTGTCTGTTCATGAAGTTGGGGTATCTTATTTATTTATCTGTTTATTAGATTTATATACCCCCCCATAGCTGAAGCTCTCTGGACGATTTACAGCAATTAAAAACAAATATACAAATCTTAAAACACAAAAAACAATTTAAAAACACAATTAAAAAGAAATTAAAAACAATTCAAAAACACATGCTAAAATGCCTGGAAGAACACTTGACCTGGCACTGAAAAGATAACAGTGTTGGTGCCAGGCGCACCTCGTCAGGGAGATCATTCCATAATTTGGGGGCCACCACTGAGAAAGCCCTCCCCCTTGTTGCCAGCCTCCGAGCTTCCCTCGGAGTAGTCACCTGGATGTTGAGCGTAGGGTTCATGTCAGGAGAGGCGTTCCATCAGGTATTGTGGTCCTAAGCCGTCTAAGGCTTTATAGGTTAAAACCAGCACCTTACATTGAGCTCAGAAACATACAGGTAGCCAATGCAAGTGGGCCAGAATCGGTTTTATATGTTTGACGTCTGGTCCCTGTTACCAATCTGGCCGCTGCATTTTGCACAAGCTGCAGCTTCCGAACCTTCTTCAAAGGCAGTAATCTAACTTGGAGGTTACCAGAGCATGGACAACTGAAACCAGGTTTTCCCTGTCCAGATAGGGGCGTAGCTGGGCCACCAACTGAAGTTGGTAGAAGGCACTCTGTGCCACCGAGGCTATCTGAGCCTCAAGTGACAGAGATGGTTCTAGGAGTACCCCCAAGCTACGAACCTAGTCCTTCAGGGGGAGTGCGACCCCATCCAGGACAGGTTGGACATCCACCATCTGGTCAGAAGAACCACCTACTAGCAGCATCTCAGTCTTGTCTGGATTGAGCCTCAGTTTATTAGCCCTCATCCATTCCATTGTCTCAGCCAGGCACTGGTTCAGCACATTGACAGCCTCACCTGAAGAAGATGAAAAGGAGAAATAGAGCTGCGTGTCATCAGCATACTGATGGCAATGCACTCCAAAGCTCCGGATGACCGCACCCAATGGTTTCATGTAGATGTTGAAGAGCGTAGGGAACAGAACTGACCCCTGTCGAACCCCATACTAGAGAGTCCAGGGTGCCGAGCAATGTTCCCCCAAGCACCACTTTCTGGAGCTGACCCGCCAAGTAGGAGTGGAACCACCGCCATGCAGTCCCTCCCACTCCCAACTCAGCCAGTCTTCCGAGAAGGATACCATGGTCGATGGTATCGAAAGCTGTTGAGAGATCAAGGAGAATCAACAGAGTCACAATCCCCCTGTCTCCCTCCTGATACAGGGCGACCAAGGCTATTTCCATGCCAAAACCAGGCCTGAAACCCGACTGAAATGGATCCAGATAATCAATCTCATCCGAGAGTGTCTGGAGCTGGCCTGCCACCACTCGTTCAAGGACCTTGCCCAGGAATGGAAAATTTGCTGCCAGCCTATAGTTATTAAGATTTTCTGGGTCCAGGGAGGGTCTCTTCAGGAGTGGTCTCACTACCGCCTCTTTCAGGCACCCAGGGACCACCCCTTGTCGCAGAGAGGCATTAATCACTTCCCTGGCCCAGCCAGCTATTCCATCCCTGCTAGCTTTTATTAGCCAAGAAGGGCAAGGATCCAGCACAGAAGTGGTTGCACAAACCTGTCCAAGCACCTTGTCAATGTCCTCAAGATGTACCAACTGAAACTCATCCAAGAAGTCAGGACAAGGCTGTGCTCTGGATACCTCGCTTGATTCACCTGCTATAACACTGGAGTCTTAAGTCCTAGCGGATGCTAAAGATTTTATCCTGCAAGTGCCTAGCAAATTCATTACAGCGGGCTGCAGGTGGTTCTACCATGTCCTTTGGGCCAGTGTGTAATAGCCCCTGGACAATTCTGAAGAGCTCTGCTGGGTGGCAGATTGATGATTTGATAGTGGCAGCAAAGTGTTGTTTTTTTGCTGCCCTCACTGTCCCTAGATACAGCTTACCATAGGCACTTACCAGCGTGTAACTGTATCCACCAGGAGTTTGTCTCCATCTGCACTCAAGCCATCTTCGATATTGTTTCATCGCTTTCATCTCTGGAGTATGCCATGGACCTGTACGAGCTCTACACAGGAGAGGGCGCTCAGGAGCAATCATGTCAACTGCCTGGGTCATTTCTGTGTTCCACAGTTCAAACAGGGCTTTGACAGGGGTGCCAGCCCTATCAGCCGGAAAACTCCCCAGAGCCCTTTGGAAACCATCCGGATCCATTAGTCTTTGGGGGCGGACCAACTTAATAGGTCCCCCACCCTTGCAGAGGGGAAAAGCTGCTGTAAGTCTAAACTTTAGCAAGCAGTGATCTGTCCATGACAGAGGGATGACATGATGTAAGGCCCCCCACATTCAGATCACCTTCTCCATGTCCAGTTGCAAAAACCAAGTCTAGAGTATGCCCTGCTACATGTGTTGGGCCAATGGCATGTTGGGACAGTCCCATGGTTGTCATGGAAACCATGAAATCCTGAGCTACCCTGGATAAGGTGGCCACAGCATGGATGTTGACATCCCCCAGAACCAACAGTCTGGGGGATCTCAACAGTACACCCGAGACCACCTCCGTCAGCTCAGCTAGGGAGTCTGTTGGGCAGCGAGGTGGGCAGTACACCAACAGAATCCCCAGTCTGTCCCGCTGACCCAACACAAGGTACAAACACTCCAGACCAGTAGTTACATGGACAGGGTGCTTGCAGAGGGAGATGGGAGTTCCTATAGACCACAGCAACCCCCCCTTCCCGACCCTCAGGTCTACCCTGATGCTGGACCAGGTACCCTGGCGGACATAGCTGGGAGAGACTGACTCCTCCCCGCTCACCCACCCAGGTCTTGGTTATACATGCCAGATCGGCTGCCTCATCCACAATTAAATCATGTATGAGGGAGATCTTATTATGCACCGATCCGGCATTTAGGAGCAGCATCTGGAGGTCTGAGAGCTGGCTGATAGGGCAACCAGCAAACTTTCAGGTGTGGGAGAACCGGAACAAGGCACAGCCGTTAACTGCCGGGGCCACATTCCCCTTACCTGGCAAGTCCTCCTCACAATGCCATAGCTCCCTCTACCCATCACTACGCTAATTGGGGCCCCCTCAAGTCTACCTGCTTGGCTCTGAGTCCTCTCTTCTAGGCACATAACTCAAGACCTGCAAGTCCCACAAAAAGCCAGGGAATCTACAAAGCAGGAGCCGCCTCAGCCAGCCAGCGTATGTATTCCCTCCAGGGAAGGGACATGTGGACAAAATCAGCAACAGCTGGCTGAGTACCTGGGGGCCTGGTCCTGCAAGGCATGGCAACCTGCAGCACAGAAGTCCAACAGGAAGAGGGCGGTGGTGGTAGCTGAGCAGCAGCAACAGATGGCTCTCCCTCTTCCCTGGGCAATGGTAGTCCCCTTCTTCCTGCAGGTACTGGGTCTTCCAAGCCACCACAGCTAGCCAGCTTATTTATCTCCTCCAGGGAAGGGACAGGTGGATGACATCAGCAACAGCTGGCTGAGTACCTGGGGCCTGGTCCTGCAAGGCGTGGCAACCTGCAGCACAGAAGTCCAACAGGGAGAGGGTGGTGGTGGTAGCCGAGCAGCAGCAGCAAGCAGGCAGGTAGACAGCCACAGCAGATGGCTCTCCTTCCCTGGGCGGTGGTAGTCTCCTTCTTCCTGCAGGCACTGGGTCTGTCAATTCTGGATACCCGAAGTTATGAGCTTATTGCGAAATTCCTTCTTGACCAGCACAGTGGAAGGATCAGGAAGAACTTTTCCTTATCCCTTGAAAAAGCATGAGCTAGGCCGTAGATTTTTTTCATGTCTTGCTCTTTTTTCCTATATTTCCATTTTCTTTTGTTTGAATCCTTTCTTCACCAGTGGATGCCTTTGATGTTCTTAAGCAGGTGCTTATGGCACAACAGGAATCTTTTCGGAAGTGTAACACTATGGCTGCAAGTTGCCTTGTACTGACAGGGCATGACCACTGCCTCTTTTGCCTTGGTGAGGGGCACGTAATGAATACATACCTTCACTGTCTGTTTTTAACCAGGCAGGCACACCAGAACTGCTTGTCTCAGCTGGAAATGATGCTATGGGGTCCTCTTGCAGGCAGATGATGAAGATTTCCAAAGTCCCACAAACTTGGTGAATTTGCTTCATCTCAGTTCCATCCATATAATTGTTGGCACTAGAGACCATCTCATCAGACCAAGAGGTCACTGGTATAATGGTAGCCTCTTCTGGCCTAGCTATGGCATCACCCTTTGGAGGAGTTAACCTGTCCTTGGCATTGGCCATGGGTGTTATCACCTCACCCGTGACAAGAGGTTTATCTAGGCATTCAGTATCTTGATCATCACAGGCACAAACCTTTTGTCAGTCAACTTTGCTGAGATCCATGATCTTATTCCCAGCTGTGAAGTTGTGGTTGCTTAGCCATCGCAAAAGAGCAGATGCCCTCAAGCTGGGTCTCCAACCTTTTCAAATTTTGAGAGAGTGCTGAAGGCACCAGTCACAAAATGGCTCCGGGGGGGGCGTTGCACAAAATTTTAGAGTACAGTTAGTTGCTGCTTCTCCCCCCCCCCCAAAAAAGTCCTTTACATGCTTACTATGAAAAGTCCTGTTTGTTTTGGAGATACACCTGTTAAAAGCACAAGACTGTTTTCCCAAATGCCAGTCTTAACCCAAAACCTTGGCTGCCACCCTGTACCTACTTACCTGGAAATAAGCCTCATTAAACACAAAGATACTTACTTCTGAAGTAAACATGTATACCATTGTACTGTAAGTTAACCATACAGTGAATTCACGAGCTGAACACCAGCTTCTGCAAAGCAAGAGACATGCCTAAGCCTCTGCAAAGTTTTCATGTCTTGCATTTGTTCTTTGGGGAGGGGATTCTTTAACACCCACCCAAACCTATTGTGTAATAGTATTATCAGAAAATAACTTCTAGGGAGAACCTAAACTCAGATAAATGTACCACAGGAAAAATGCATCCTGGTTGCTAGGAGAAAAGGAAGGGCAAACTGGCTTTGAGAAGGGTGGGATACAAATTTAATAAATAAATAAATAAAAACTGGAGATTCCAAGGGCTATTAGAAAAAAGCAGACAGAAGCAGGAAAAAGTGCACTAAAGAGGAGGGGGGAAACCTGTCAGGGATTCCTATTGCTTGGTATCCAAACAACTCACTTATCAATCATAGCTCTGACTTCACTTATTGCCTAAAAATGCTGACAGGTGGGAGCAGCCAGCCTGGCTTATTTCACAGAAATCACTTAGAAGGGTACATGCACATTTTGCTTCATAACTTTCTAGGAGGTTTAGAGACTTACCTTTTTTAAAAAAAATGAAAGCTCAGAATTTGGGGGCCCTAGCTGGAGCCACCAGTGAAGGCCTTCGGGGCACCATGGTGCCCATGGGCACCAAGTTGGTAACTCCTACCCTTGAGTGTCTGCTTTGACTTTTGACCTCGTTCAGGTGATGGACTCACCAGTGTTTGAGACCAGACTTTGGGTACTGTGGTTTGGTATGGCTAGAACATTGGGTGCTCAACCATCATTTGTGTGAGATATGCAGTCCTCATATGGTGTTAATATACCCATAATCTCTTTTAGAGGAAGAAATCAAAACTGTCTGCCACAAGGGAGCAGTAGAACTATTACCCAATGTTAGGTGATTTTGGGGCTTCCATTCAAATTGTTTCACCATCCCAAGAAAAATTGAGACCTTTGGCCACTTCTCCATCTTTGGGACATCAATTCCTTCATAAGTCTGAAGAAATTCAGGATGGTAACCCTTGCCCTTACCCTTACTCTTTCATGTCAGGGATTGGTTCACATCCATAGACTTTCGCATAGCCACATAGCCCAAGCATCTCCACTTCCTCTGTTTCACTCTTAGAGACTGCTGCTTTCACCTCAGAGTTCTCCCACAGAGCCACAGCCCCAAAGGAATTTATGAAATGCATAGCTGTCATTACTGCAGAGTGCATAGATTATGGCTATGCACCATGTTCCTGTATCACCAACTGGCCAACTCAAGTTGCATATGCATTGTGCTTCCTCAAACCTGTGAGACTCTTGTCAACGTGGTGAAGATTCACTTCACACCAGCGAAGTACTTTCTGTACTCTCGTAGAATCTGTAGAATGACAGTCTTGCTTATCTGCCCTCAGGCAGAGCTCAAAGCCTTATCAAGTTGGTTATCAACATGGCACTTGGACTTGACAATGCAGCTGTCCAGATCCAGAGGCTCCTAGGGCTAATGACTTCAATAATTACTGTCATCACTTTCATCTGCCTGTAGGAGTTCAACATTTGCTGCAGTGGTGAATGCAGTGAGCAAACTGCTCTTTGGTATCTTGTTTATAACTCTGTTCCCAACTGCTATTTATAGTCACCACTGACACTTCTCTTTATAGGTGGGGGCCCCACTGTGCAGGACTTGCAGTCAACATCCCATGGTCCTGGGCACAGTTGAGTTTCACATCAATGCTTTGTCAAGCTATTGGTTGTCATCAAGGCCTTCCAGGCATTTAAGATCTCCAGGTTCAAGTTGGGCAGTTTGCCATCCAATTTGGCCCACATGACCATTTCCCCTAAACCATGCCCACCTGTCAATAAGCTAGTGTGACTTGTGTGGGATTCGATTCTGCACTGGCTGCAGTGCCTTTTCCCAGGAAGGAACAGGCGTCTTCAGCCAATACAGCAGGATTAAATGCCCACTTGTCAGGTGATTAGGAGGTGTTAAATTCTGCTCAGGGAACAGATGCTGCTGCAGGAAACCCTGCTACCATTAATGTAGGAGACCCAAGAAAAAAGCCTGCATTTTAAAAAACAGGCATTTCTCGTGCTTCCATTGGGGGGTGGGAATGAAGGAGAGAAAGAAGAGTCTTGTGCCCTTTGTGTCATTCCCCCCTTGCTGTCACTGCTATTCCAGGAATCATGAGAAGGAACCTCACATTTTACAATGCAGGGTTCTTGCACTTCCTTCAGCAGTGGCAGAGGAAGGGACGTAGCCTCTTTCTCCCCTTTGTTCTCCCCAACACCACCACTGCTGCTGCAGGAATCACAAAAAAGAAGCTTACATTTTCAAATGCAGGGTTCTTTGCCATGCTTCCCGCAGCAGTGGATGGTCCCCAAGTGCCCACCAGCCAGCTGGCTGTCAGGTATTTGGGAATCCTAAGCAAGGGATTTTAACAGGTGGGTGCTCCCACTTACCCATCAAATTTGGCCTGCGAGGCCAATCCTGAAAAAGATCTGACTTATGGAGCCCAAAAGGTCCCCCACCCCTGATATAAACAAACAAGGTGGTATAGAATTCCCCTGGCCCTCACACTGGAGTTGTGGGATTGGTACATATCCAACATCATCATTTGGATGTGGGTTCATTTTGCTGACAAAGACAGTGACCATGTGTACTAGAGCCTACCTCTAGAAAGTTCCAAACATTGCACAATTGTAGGAACCTGTGTGTGACTGAACGGATGGCGCCTTGAAAAACCATAGTTCCAAACTGTTTTCCCCTTAAACAATTCTTTTTCCTCAATAACAAAAGTATGATTTTTCTTCAAGGGCATTAATTTTCTCAGAAATTCACAAGAAAACTCACTGCTTCTGTGAACATAATTTTACACATAAACTGTCAAATTAGCACCAGATTGCATAAGGCAATAATGGTATTTGGCACAGCACATCTTACTAATGCTATTAGAGTTTATAAAAAGAAGAAACTATAGGTAAACAGACCTGCGTGGAATTTAAAAATACATATTTTTTTACTTTGTTTCTTTGGTAAATGTCCTTAAACAGATACTTTACCTGGACTCATGAAGTCCTAACTGTTTATCAAGTGTAGCGTATTCTGGTATAATCTGTCATTGCCCTGTATTTAGTGAAGGGTGGCATGATGTTAAGTACAGTTAGATTTGCTTGTTTGTTTGCTCAGTTTTCTGTGCTATATGTTTTAAGGCCTCTTATTAAAAGGAAAATTCATTTCATTTGTCTTTGCAGGAAAGAGTGGTCCTGAATGCAAACATTGTAGAGCAGACCCAGATAAAGAATGTCGATTTTGCTCTTGTTATTTGTGTGGGGGAAAGCAGGATGCCCACATGCAACTTCTCTGTGATGAGTGTAATATGGCCTACCACATATATTGCCTGAATCCACCTTTAAGCAAGATACCAGAAGACGAAGACTGGTAAATAATGCAAAACAGTTTTAATTAATTGTTGACTAGGATTGCAGCTTAGAATTCCAGTTTTACAGAGTATAGATTGCCTCTAACCTTGTGCTGCCCTTCAGAATTAAAGTGTGAGGTTGGGGACCCCTTGTGAGAGGGGCATGGCCTTAGCAACCACAGATACTTGGTTGGCCACCAAGGTTACTGTGTCGGTCTCTGCACAAAATAAAAGGGAGTACACAACCCTGATCATTTCTGTATTTATTTGTTGCAAATATGCATAAAGGCAAGCAGCATAGGAACAAAGAGGAGAAGCAAGGAACAAACAGGAGATGATAAAGAATAAATCAAGAGACAAAATGAATCAAAGGATCAGTGATTTTTTCCAATCTATTAATTTATTCTTCTGGTTATAATATAAAAATGAACTCTTTTGGTTTATTTTTCCTGTCATTCATTTTAAAACATACCATTGTTTTTAGGTACTGTCCTTCTTGTAAAAATGATTCAAATGAAGTTGTAAAAGCTGGGGAAAAGCTCAAGCAGAGTAAAAAGAAAGCAAAGATGCCATCTGCTTGCACAGACAGCCAGCGAGATTGGGGCAAGGTAAAGCATATTTAGAAACAGTTAGGTTTATTAATTTATTTAAAAACATTTATAAATTGCTTAATTTCAAAAAATCTCTTAAGTAGTGTACAGTCTAAAAAAATCATTAAAACAAAAGCACAACCTAAAACCAATAGAACAGCAGTATAAAAACACATAAAACATATTTTAAAAAAGAAAATAGATATTCAGAGGACTCAGTGTTATGGGTCAAGAGCACCTGGTCTTCACAAGATGTCTGAAGCAAATGTAGGTTGTTGCTTCACATATGGCAGAGGGAAATATGCTTCACAGTACAGGGGGCAACAGCAGAAAATGCATGTTTTCAGGTCACCACACTATGATATTCTGTAGAGTGTGGCCCCACAAGTAGCATTTCTCCAGGTGACCTAAGTGGTCTTAGAGGTCCATACAGGGGCAGGTGTCTTTCAGGTAATGTGTGGTTTCTGTACAAACACATATAATAGAATACTGCATACACCCACATCATAGGAACGTGTACTATGACAGTACTCTCACCCAATTAAAGAAATGCTAGTCATTATCTGAGATTTAATTGATTTATTAATTGGTCAAATCTGGTTTTCATATAACTAAAAAAACCCTTCAGAGCACAATTCAAATGTCACAGGTTACCATTGTTCCTGCTAACCAGAGTTTAGACATCAAAATATGGTTTGGTTTCCGGGCAAGCCATGGTTTAGGCATTGCTTTTTCCTCTCCTGCTTCCCCAGATGATATCGCAAACCATGCTGCCTTCCCCTGCTGCTGACAAAGTGAAATAACTTGTATTACCCTGTCATTATCTTTGACTACATTCCTCCTTAAGGATCAAGTTGGCAGATCAGAGTGCTGTTAGATCCAGTCTGGAGGTTAAAGTAATGTTTGTGTCACAAAGTGCTTTTCATAACTTTAAATTGCTATGCCAGCTGCGGTCTCTGTTGGACAGACAGCTTTGTCATGCCCTTGTATATGGAATGCCCTTGAAATCTACTTAGAAACTTCAGTTAGTTCAGAATGTAGCAGCCAAACTATTAATTGGAACTGGGCTCTTGGAGCATATCTTACAGATATTTTTTAATTAAAAAAAAGTTTCAGTGGCTTCAAGTCTTTTTTGGGACACAATTCAGTTGACCTGTAAAGCTCGATATGGCTTGGAAAAGTGATATCTGAAGGATCGCCTATTCTCCTATGAATCTACCTATTCTTTAAGATGTTCATCAGATATTTCGAACATCCCCTTACCCCAGTTTCAGAGTGGTGTGCAATGAAGTAGGTTTTCTCCACACTAAAATCATGTATGTACACCAGTGTCCTTTTTGATTCAAATGATAGGTAAGGTTGAGCATTGCTAAAATGGGTATCATCAAAACGTTCCACAACCATTTTGATAAATCACTTATTTATTTGGTTCTATTTATGAATTGCTTTCCATAAACTTTATTGAAGAAATTTCATGGTGAAAGTATCAACAATAAAAACAATTTACCTGTAAAAATAATTCCATCTGTAAAAAGAATTTCGAATCCAATACAGGTACAGACTGGGATAAATCACTTGTTGTCTCTCTTGTGTTTGTAGGGTATGGCCTGTGTTGGTCGTACTAAGGAATGCACTATTGTTCCTTCTAACCACTATGGACCTATACCTGGAGTTCCTGTTGGAGCAACCTGGAAATTCAGAGTGCAGGTATTAACATTAATCAAGGATGGGCAGACCAAGCTTATGGGGTCTATTTTCCCCAGGTAGCATGCCATCAGGAGAGTATTAGTGCGACTTAGTGTCCAAAGGCAGGAATGCACAGGAGTCAAGACTTCTGATGTTCCTTCTGGTGTGATCCCAAACCATTCCTACCTTTGTTCTAGGTTGGATCCTTCTGCCTTAGCTCTTGTGAGTCTGTTCCTTTACTGTGTTTGCTGTTTCTGGGTTCTTCTTTTTTGCTTAATTTCTTGTTGTTGTTTTTAATTGTTGTGTTAATAAAGCTGGCCTTCCTTCTCAGGCTTGGTCAACAAGCTTTGCAGCTACTGGGGATTCCTCCTAGTGTCTCCCTCCTTCTCCCCTCAAGTTGTCAGGAGGCTGCTTCCCCCCCCTTCTCTATTTTTATAGTCTAAACTTTTCCTTTTCTATTTGTCATTTGCACTGGTGAGCAAATTATAAAAGTTCATCCCAATTGTATTTTCTATACTTAAAACAGTTTGGATTATGTGATGTCATTAGCCATGATACAAAGATAGTCCAGAGGCTCTTCACACTAAATTAAAGGCCATTTCTTAAATTTCACCATGACTAAGAATTTTGCAACTGACAATTTGTAAAAGCAGTTTATTATAGAAATCTGCTATTCAGTGAAAAAGGTGAATGCAAACTTATTTTGACAATCACCGTAAGAACAATTCTCATTTGCTTTATCACCAAGGTGAGTGAAGCAGGTGTTCATAGACCTCATGTTGGCGGAATTCACGGACGTAGTAATGATGGAGCTTACTCCCTTGTCCTGGCTGGAGGATTTGAAGATGAAGTAGTAAGTTTTATGTCCAGATGAGTTTATGTGTGTTGAGAGCTGATTTCCTATTGTCTTATTCCATGTCAATACCATATGTAGAAATAACACATTATTTATACATACTGTTAAATACTAACAGAAATATTTTAAAATAGGTGTATTTCTGATTTTCTCCCTGGATGATTGTCCATCACGTGGGTCTTGTGTGCCACCAAGCATCCACAGGCAGAAACTGCAAATTCTGAGGGAGTCAGTCGCCTCAGTCACATGATCTCCTCAGTCTATTTCTTGCCTTGCCATCCAGGCAGTTTCCTTTTCCCTTCTCTCTGAAAACCTTTTGCCTCAGTTTCATCTTTTTGATTCTCTGTGTCTCCCTTGCTTCTCCCTATGTTTGGTGAATCTGTTGAGTTTTTTCCTCTCCTGGTTTTTCTTGCAGCTTTCTGATTTTTTCTCCTCCAGCCTTCTCCCCCAGCTTTTTGGGCGACAGAAGGATAGATTTCCTCAGTCCTTTCAGGGTTCTCTTCTTCACTTCCTACCACCTCCTCTGCGGTGGCAGGAGTAGCTAATAATTCCTTGCACTTTTTCCCCACTCGCTGTCGACTATCATCACCCACTTGTGTTTAAGGGGAAAAAACCTTTCTGTTGTCTGTTTTCTCTGTTAACCCTTCCTTCTCCCACTCACTTTTTCTGTCCTCTGTTTCGGTCAATAGGAGCAGGAGTAGTTTGTTTTGGACCAAATTAGAGTCTGCTGCTTGGCGCTGTGCCTGGGATGTTTTTCCAACTCTGCTCGATTTCAGTCTCCTCCACACCCCATTCCTGTGTGCGTGCATGAGTTGAGAAAATGATGGCTGCCAGTTCTTCAGTCTTTAGAGATCAAACTGCTTTGTCTACGGACCAGGTTTCTGTGACGGTGGCTTCAGGCTCTGCCTGCACAATGCCTTCATTAGAATTGCCTTCACCCCCCATGCAGCTGGCCGCAAAGGAGGCAGCGGATGAGAGACTAGCCCCCCAAAAGGTGCTTAAAAAGACTGAACGTAAAGCTTTGTCACAAACATGACCGCCTGCCTTCTCTCAAGTACCACCTTTTTAGTTGGTTTAAATATGAGTGGTGCTTACTGGGGTTTTATCCTTTGGCTCCTATCCAGTCTCGGGGGGTTCATTGTTCCAGGCAGCAGGCTAATCAGTAGCCATTTGTTGCCTGAACTCCAAGTTCTTCATTATATGCTGTGTCCGCTGCTGACCAAGTCAACCAGCGACCTACGCTTTGTAACCTTCCTGTTACAAAGAATCCTAAGGCTGCACGGTCTGTGCATAAGTCTCTGTCAAAAGAGGTTGGGGGGCATTTGTTGGATGAGGAAGATGGCCCATCTCTGGATCCATTTGCAGTTTCTAGGGGGTGCATGCCTAATATTACAGTCAGGGACCCACTTGATTCTTTCATGGAACCCGAGTGTGATGAAGGCGAGTGGAGTGCGGGTTTAGAGATGAGGCTTCTTCGTCTCATTGGTTGTTTCATGCTGAACACTTTTTGAAAACTCTTTGTAACTCTGCTTTGTACTATCTGTAGCAGTGCTGGACTTGAATACTCTTCCATCAGAACCTCCTCCTGCCCCTTCCAAGGGGGCATGTGTTCTGAAGGAGCCCAAGCTTTCAGTTAGATCTATTCATGTTCCTGCAACCTTCAAGAAGGTCGCCCAGGGAAGTGGAATGCCCATCTACTGTCTAGATTGGAGCCTGCCTTCACCAATCACTTCTGTTCTTTGGAACCTGCTTTTATGCTCTTATGCTCAAGGTTCTGGGTGTACATGGTCCAGTTTCTGCTCTTGCTTCTTGCTCCTTGCTGCCTAAGGAAGGGGATGCACAATTTAGAGATGTGTTGGAGCAGCAACTATACAGTGCTCTTCGCAAGTCCCATGAGGCTGCCTTTTTGTCTATTAGGGCTGCCTAAATGGCATCCATTTTTTCCCTGGTGTCTGTTTGGTTGAATGACTTGTTGGATTCGCCTCACCAGGATCCTGATAGGGTCCAGAAGACCTTATGTAAGTAAGTACACAGGGTAGCAGCTTTTGTTGTGGACATGACTTTGGATGTAGTTCAATTTTCTGCTCGGTCTGTTGCTGCTGAAATTGTCACCAGACATACATTGTGGCTTCGTCACTGGGATGCTGACACCGGGACACGTCAATTTGTCTATCATATGTGGGGCCGAAGCTTTTTGGTGATCAAGGCCTTAAGAAGTCCTCGTTGATATAAAGGAGAAGCAGAAATCAGCTTTGGCAACTCTTCAGTGTGATGAAAGATCTTTTCATCGATATACACCATATCTTCCTTTTAGTCCTTTCATCCCAATCACGTGCCTACAACCCTGGGGTCATAATCACTTCTTGGAATGATCCACTGCCCAAGCCAGAGTCAAGTTCTCTCATGGATGGCAGAGATCTCCAAGCAGGTAGTGTATTTCTTCCTACGGCTCAGGTACAGGAAACACTTCAGCAAATATTTTTGCCCCTCCCCTCTTGTTGAGGACCAGTTCATTTCCTGTCTCAGCTCGGAGTACATCCTGTGGGTGATCTCTCTTTCCTCACTGAGTTCTTATTACCTTTTACTTCTTTATTTCTGTGTTATCTGTTGTTCTTCTTTCCTCCCCTCATAATATCTTTTTTTTATTTATTATTTAATTTATATCCCTCCCTTCCTCCCAGCAGGAGCCCAGGACGGCAAACAAAATCAGTAAAAACACTTTAAAACATCATAAAAACAGACCTTAAAATACATTAAAACAAAACGACTTTAAAAACATTCTTTAAAAAAGCTTTAAAAACATCTTAAATAAAAAGGGTTAAAAAAAACCATACTGTTTAGAAAAAAGGTTTAAAAATATTAAAAGCAATATCTCTTTTATCTTTGTTTCTCTGACTAATTCCTGACTTTAAAAAAATGGTTCCTTCACACACACACATACAATTCCCCTGTAGTTTACTATTCTTCCTGCATTTTCTACCTCAGGATGGAGATTTGCAGCTAAAAGATCCCAATCAGCGCAGGACAGATTTGGCCCTCAAATGCTGCTATTATGCTAATGCCTTATCAATATGTGCCTCTATCAGCTTCTGTTTTTGCTAGAGCAGCCCTGCTGTGGGTGGAAGATCTGTTGGACTGTACTGATCAGGATCCTGCTAGAGTTAGGAAGACTCTACTAAAAGTTGCCAGATCCCTAGCATTCATAGCAGATGCTACTATGGACTCTACTCAGTTTTCCTGCAGGGCCTTGGCAGCAGCTGTAGTTGCTCGTAGACACCTGTGGCTTACCCACTGGGACGTGGATGCTTCATCATGTTCTAATTTTGCTTCGGTTCCCTTCTCTGGATCAAAGCTATTCAGTGATGTGGCTCTAAAGGATGTCCTAGTAGAGACGAAGGACAAAAAGAAGATAAAGCCATCTCAGAAGAAGGATGATAGATGTTTCTAAGGTGTTCCTCTGCATCCTATCAGTCGTTTCGTGGGTACAGATGCACAGGAAGAGGCTGTGACTTCAGAAGTGGCCGCACCTTGTGGAATTGACCAAAGTTCCAGCAGAAAACCTAACAAGTTTCTTCAAGATCTGGTCTGGATAAAGTTGACAGCCTGGCGATTGAGTAGCTTTATCTGAAGAAGGCTGGCCTTTCATAGATGTGATTGGCACCATATTGGTGTCCTGCCGACTTTCCACGAAATGGATTTATAGATCAATTTGGTGAAGTTTTGTAATGTGGTGTTCCAGGAAGAAGATTTGTTCAACCAAGGCCAGTATTCCTCAAATACTTTGTTTCCTCCAGGATGGTATCCGTGTGAGGCTTAAACCATATGATGACAGGTGTCTGCCATCTCGTTGGTGCTGTTGCTTCATTCTTTGCAGGCGGTTGGCTGCCATCCTTTGTCTAACATTTCCTGAAAGCAGCCGTGGCATCCTGTCCTCCAGTGGTGCACATATTTCCTTCTTGGAACCTTCATAAAGGTTTGTCTGAGCTTCAGTATCCTCCCTTTGAGCCTCTCTGTACCATTCTTCTTTGGGTCCTGTCCTTCAAAGTACATTTCTTGATGGCAATTACATTGGCCAGATGCATTTCTGAGCTGAATACATTATCTGTGGTGAAACATCTTTGTATTTTTCATATGGATAGAATCAACTTATGCATGGATCCTTCATTGTGCCCAAAGCGATGTCAGCAGGATATAGTGCTACCTACCTGTTGTAAGAATCTGGTTCACCCACATAAGAAGGCTTGGCACTCCATTGGCGTTAGGGGGAATCTGAAGGTCTACATCTATCATACCAGGGACTTCAGGCTGATTTAGTTTGTTTCTTTTCACCCAACATTTTTTTGGGGGAAAGTTTCTAATTCAACTCTATCCTATTGGTTTAGGGCATGTATTAAGTTAGCTTATGAAAGCCTACAGTTATTTGTTCCGGATAATATTACTGCTCATTCAGTGAGATCTGCAGCGGCCATGGCCACCTTCTCTATTAATGCTCCTTTGTTGGAGATCTGCAGGGCTGCAACTTGGGCATCGCCTAACACTTTCACTACCCACTATAAGGTGGACATGTATGCCTCAGCTCAGGCCACCTTTGGCTGGCAAGTGCTGCAACATGTGGTTATGTCTTGATCCAGCTGACCCACTGTGGCCCTCCTTGAATTGATGGCTATGATTGCTTGGGTACATCACACTTGATGGACTATCATTCAGGGAGAAGGGAACTTTGCTCCTTAGCTGAAATAAATTCCTCCTGGATGATAGTCTATCAAGGCCCTCCCTTACCCTTTTGGGGGGTGGCTTGACTGGTTTTTTGTTCTGCTAATCTTATACATGTGGTTTTTTGAAAACAGTGTTTTTCGTCCATCTGTTATTACCAACATATCTGTAGTAGTAGATGTATTTCTTAGGTCCTACTGTTTTAATATACTGTAGTTTTTTCTTGTAGACATGTTATAATATACTATTTTATCTTCATATGCTGTGTATTGTTTTTTCTCGGAGAGAGTAAGTCTTCTTTTCTGTGAGTTTTTCCATGGTTCTAGGGTCTACCCTCTTCTGACTCATCATGAAATGGACTGAGGAGGTCATGTGACTGAGGCGACTTGCTCTCCTAGAATTTGTTTGCAATGCCTGCCTGTGGATGCATGCTGGCACAGGAGACCCACATGATGGACTATCATCCAGGAGCAATTTATTTCAGGTAAGGACCAAAGTCCCCATCTATTTAGCTATTGACCTACTGTTTATATGTCAGTAGAGACCCAACATGTGGACATGGTGGAAGCCTAAATTGGTTGGGGTGTGTGTGAAAAGAACAGAGATGCTCTACATTTGCAGGAAAGTATTGGGGGGAGTGTCAAAATGACCCCGACTCTCCTCTCTCCCCCCCCCCAAACTCCTCTTTGCCTCTAGAAGTTATTCCTGGTAGTAGAGGTCAGCATGTAGGCATCAGTCATATATCAGGTGATGGTTAAATTGTGTTGGCTTGATACAGTTTAACCAACACAAGGATGTGCAAATCCCTCTCCTTAAAGAGTTGTCTTAGGGTGAATAGACATTGAACCTTCCATTTCTCTCTGAAGTGACTATGGTGATGTTGTAGTAGTAGTAGAAGTAGTAGTAGTAGTGGACTCATGGACAGCATGCCAATTGGTGTGCCATATCAAAAACCAAGTCACTTCCCAGATGGTTGCCTTGGGTTGAAAGGAGGTTGAAGAATTCCTGAATCCACTTCCCTCCTTCCCCCGCCCAAACCTCTTGGACAGAGGGCTCATTGTTAGTAGTTATTTAGGAATTGTGGGGCCAAATGACTTGCTTCATACCTTTGCTTCCCTTCCTCTCCCCCATAAATTCATCCTACATTCTCCCCTGAAGGTTTTGGGGCAGGACATGTCTATACTTCCATCAAATAGCTTTGGAATAAAGGCTTCCTATTTGCAACCAAGCCAAATCAACGTTTAGGTTTTTACCTATAAAGTCCAAAATGTTTTGGGACCTAGTTTCCTACAGGAACGCTCCTCCTCATATCATTGTGCCCATGACTTGAGATTTGCTAAGGAAGCCATGCTGGTGGTTTCAACTCTAAGTGAAATTTGAGGGTCAGCTCTCCAGCAGAGGGCCTTCTCAGCAATAACACTGCAGTTGTGGAACACACACCCTTTGATGCTTAGGCTGGTGCCAACAGTGTGTACCTTCAGTACCAGCTGAAGACCCATCTCTTCAAATTGTTAAAAGAAGTAACAATGGCCTGTGTAGTGGGAACTGACAAAGTATTAACTATAATATGATGTATTTACTATAAGCCACCTTGCAACAAAGGGTGGGATATTTTTTAAAATAAAATAAAATATTTCTAAAATACAATGTAATGTACTGTCTTCAAGTCAATTCTGACTTATGGTGACCCTATGAATAGGGTTTTAATGGTAAGCGGTATTCAGAGGGGGTTTACCATTGCCTTCCTCTGAGGCGAGAGGCAGTGACTGGCCCAAGGTCAACCAGTGAGCTTCATGGCTGTGTGGGGATTTGAAGCCTGGTCTCCCAGGTCATAGTCCAGCACCTTAACCACTACACCACACTGGGTCTCATTTCTAAAATAGAGGGTTTTATTTACTAAGACTAATTTATTTGTGCACTATCCGAAATGGGAGTTTAATTCTTTGCAGAGTAAGTCATCAGAATCTTCTAGGAAGCAATGTCTATTGATGTCCTCACAAGTCTACACATGTGAAGATTGAACTACATACACTGACCCAGCTCAAGTTTCTCCCCGTAGTGCCTCAAGCCAGAAATACAGAGACTGATCTTTAGAAGCTTCAGAATAGGATTCTTTTAGTTTCTTACACATCAATTCCAAGCACAGATAGATAGAACCAAGCTCCATTGAAATTAATGGTACTTCCTTCAAAAGATAGTGCACACTCACATTTGATGGGAAACTATTCTTAATGTTAATGTTAGGATTTGCTTTTCTAAATTTAGTCATAGAAAACTGATTTTACCTCAGTTTAACCTGATCGCACTGTGGCACATGCACTTAGGAAAAAAGGTTATATATGGAGTGTATTATTCTGGTTTCAATGACACTTGGTGCACTCGCAAGTATATTCATGTCTTTATTATATCACACTTCAGCTGTGGTGGCACTCCTGTTTCTTTCCAGTATTCATGTGCATATCCTGCCTTTCTTCCATGATGGAAATCAAGGTTTTGTACATGGAATTGTGAGACAGTCTCCCATTCCACCATTGACCAGAACCTTGGCTTCAGCAAGGTGGCTGCATCATACCTCTTCTGAGCATACTCCGGGACACAGAAAAATATTTCCTGTTAGGCCTAAGCTCACTAAGATGATAACCTGTGTCTGTGTTATACAGACTCCACAATGGGGCTCATATGACTTAATGTTCGTCTGTACAAAAACAAAAAGCTGCAAGTAGAAAACCTGACTGTCTGAAAAAACGGTTGTACCTGATTAAGGTAGCTTTCTGTGTGGGAAGAAATTTGTAAGAGAAACATGCAGCCATTTACACTTGAAGTGGTTCAGGCCAGGCACAGATTTACTACCTCATTAAGAACAAGGTTTCAGAGGGGTGCAGATTAAAAGCTTGAGAAATGACACTGTGAAGTACTTAGACCGCTTATTCTATACAGGTAAATATTGCTGCTTGTGGCATGTTATTTCTTAAACTATGGTTTAATGTGAATGAACAGCATTCCTCCACTTTTGCTGCTGCTGCATCATGGACAAAACAGACTACAAGTCCTCCTTCATGCGATACAACAATGCAGACTGGCTTATTTTGTCTGGTGCAGTGGTTTGTTGTAAACTATGGTTGAATGTGCCATGCAAACCAGACCAGTGTCTAGCGTCTGGAAGCAGATGTTGGGAAGCCATGTGATGAATCAGTCTTTGTGTCTTTTTCATGTCATGAATCTAGCTATGGTTTGTTTAACCAAAAGCTGTTTTCTACAATCAGAGTAATATTTACACCCTTTTCTCCAGCTCTGTACCATCAGAAAGCATTCTGAAACATGCTTCAGGTGAACGATAAAGCAATAAGCAATGTGTTAAGAGTTGTTGTCGAGCCATTAGTAAATAAATGAACCTTCTCAGTAGCATCAGAATATTATGTATTCTTTGCCATCAACTGTTGCCACTGCAGAAATTTGCCTCTATAAGCCATTAATGGCTTTTGGTTGGAGAAATCCCATATGAAAATACATGGTGCTGAAAAATTACTATAGCTCTGGAAAGAACTGCCGAGGACAAGACATGCGGTCTTGGCATCCTAACGAAGCTGATACACAAGTATAGCCAAGTAATGGAAGGTGACTTCTGAGTCTGTTTTTGTTTTTATTTTGGTGGTGATTAAGCTTCTTTGGTTATAGGACCACTCCAGAGTAGCCAATTATGTACACTTTCGTGCACTGAAACTTTTTCTTGCAGTTAGATTTTCTTACAGAAGCCGTTAAGCCTCCCTTTTTACTATCTACACATACTGCCTATATATCAGGTTTTGCTAAGTACATATTTGTAATTCCAAAACGTCTGTGCCAGGGTTGCAATCCTGCATAATTGTGTATCTGACAAGTGGCCTGCATAGGATGAGTGAACAGTAGATCTTAGCAATGCCTCAGGAAAAGATTATGGAAACCTCATGATGAATTATTGTGAATTAACGTGTTCCTAAGGAAAGCTTTAACTGCTGGTATAGCACAGTGGGGAGGAGAGCCTTGCTGGGAGTTCAGAGTCTGAGTTCAAATCCTCACTCATGTCTCCTGAGTGTAAAGGGCCAGCTAAAGATCACCCCCACAGTGAGTGTCTCAGGGTTACGTGCCCTGCCACCTGTGCAGCCGTGGGCAAGTTGCATAGTCCCAAGGAGCCCAGTTGCCCCTCAGCTGGCAGTTGCAGACAAGGCAGGGGCTGGCTTGTGCAGCTGTGGCAAGCTGAGCAGGCCCTAGCCAGCTGGGGAGGACTAGCCTCAGAGGGAGGCAGTGGTAAACCCCTCTGAATACCGCTTACCATGAAAACCCTATTCACAGGGTAGCCATAAGTCAGGATCGACTTGAAGGCAGTCAATTTTCATTTCCAAGGAAAACTTTGATCAAGCATTTTGTCCCTAATGGCTGGTATAGACATAATGCTATTTTTACCATTAACTAAGATTGAGGGATTGGAAAGGAGCTGCCTCAGACCCCTTGTCTCTTATTCACAAATTCTCCTCACCCATCCTGGGTTCTAAAGTTAGTTTCTTGGTACAACCAGGTTTGCATAAACCAGTCAATGCTCTTATTCCTGAACTAAAGAAAGAGAGGTCAGAAACTTGCATGTTAAGAGAAGAGGGGTCAGTTCTGTGGCCTCCTCTCCATCCTTTAGCTCAAGTAAATGGCCATGCTAGTTTTACATCTGCATTGGTCTTACATATTATTTTTATCCTCCCCCTCCCCCCTTACTTGCTATGACCTATTATTTGATTTTGTAAATACTTTGAAATCTGTTAATCTTACAGACCCTGTTATCTTTAGTAATATGGTGAATGAGTTTATTTTATAGTATTCTTCATGTTTCAACTAAAAAAAAAAGGCCTGTTGAGTTCACTTACTCCCAGATAAGCAGCCTTAGAAAAGCAAAATTGTGTGGGTGATACTCAATTAAGTCAGCCTTTCCCAACATTTGGGTCCCCAGATGTTGTTGAACTACAACTCCCAGCCAGGAGGGCCAGTGGTCGGGAATGATGGGAATTGTAGTCCAGCAATATCTGGGGACCCAAAGGTTGGGAAAAGCTGGACTAAATCATACTTAGACTACAGCCATTAAAATCTATGAAGTTAATCGTGAGTAACTTAGGTTCCTTGATTTCAATGGGTCTGCTGTGAGTATGACATAGTCTGATATCACCCAAACACAATGCTAGATACATGCATGTATATAAGAGTGTGCATGCGCATCTGTGTGTGTGTATCAATGATGAGAGCAAGAGACAGTTAAATGCATATGAAGAGCAACAACTTTAAAACTGAAACTGAGTCCCATTGAACCCAATAGGACTTTCTTCTGAGTGATCAAGCTTTGGACTGCACTGTAAAAATATCTTCCTCAATGAAGTTTCTCATCTTTCTCTAGAGAACTGTAATCGTTTCGTTTCATTTTCATTATGATGTGGTGAATAGAGAAAATGAGTATTTATGATGTGGTGTTAAATCAGTTTATATAATGGCATAATAATAATTGATAGTTCTTTTTGCTATTATAGATTGCTTATAATATTTTACAAATCATTGTATATGCTTGATAAATCATTAACCAGCTTTTAGCTTGTAAGGTATCAGTAGGTTGCTATAGCCTTCTGATTTGCTAGTTAGGATCTATAAATTTTTAACGCCATTAGCTGACACATTTTAACATTTGTTTAAATATTTTTATAGTCTGTTTTGCGTGCTCACATTCTTGATCTCAAGAGAAAAGAAAAAACTTATTATAGCTCCCCCCTTCCTTGCTTTGGTCTGTGGTTACTAGGAACTTTGTGATTAAATCTAATAGAGTATACTTGCAATTCCATTGCAATAGGTTTGTTTCAGTTAGTTTGTGTCATTTGCATTTATTGTGTTGTGGTAAGAGAACATCTTAGTATTTTGTTGTTAGTGTATGTTGTTACTGGGAGTATGTGGAAATGCTCCTAATGCATTTAAAAATACATTTTTCTCTGAACAATTGCTACCAAATTTGTTTAGCCTGGTAGCACTGCATTCATATTTCTATAAACTGCTGCAGTCATCCTAGTTGCTCAGTGTATTTATCTTGTGTTTAGATTAAAAAAAAATGTTGTTAGTGGGTGATACCCAATTAATGTTCCTCCACTAATGGGAGGCATCTGTCATAAACCTGGTGGAATGGAGAAAACCAGTGGGTCATGGTTATCTCTGGACATAAACGATATCTGAAGGACAGGGAATGATGTATTGGAGGTGGTGTCACTCTATATGTGAAAGAGGGCATTGAATCCAGCAAGCTAGGAACCTGAAAAGAGGCAGACTCCTCCACAGAATCATTGTGAGTGGTGGTATTGGGCCCCTAGAGTAATTTAGTACTGGGGACATTCTATCTTCCTTCTGATCAAAATGCTCAGGGAGATCTTGAGATAAAAAATGAAATTGAGGAAGCATCTAAACTAGGAAATGTTGTAGTAATGGGTGACTTCAATTACCCTGATATAGACTGGCTTACATATGTAAAGTAAAAGAGGTAAAATTTCTAGATACCCTAAATGACTGTGCCCCTGAACAGGTTGGTCATGGCACCAATCAGAGACATGGTGACCCTGGATTTAATCTTAAGTGGTGCCCAGGACCTGGTGCAACAATGTGTTGTTGAACCTATCAGGAGCAGTGGCCATAGTGCTGTTAAATTAAACATACATGTAAATGGCCAATTGCCAAGAAAATCCAACATGATCACACTTGACTTCAAAAGAGGAAACGTTCCCCAGATGTGGGGATTGGTAAAAAAGAAAGTTGAAAGACAGAGTCAAGAGGGTCAAATCACTCCAACATGCTTGAGAGTTGTTTAAAAATACAATATAAGAAGCACAACTGGAGTGTATACCGCATATCAAGAAAGGTACAAGGGCCAAGAGGATGGCAGGATGGTTAACGAGCAGAGTCAAAGAACCAATTAGAGGCAAGAAGGCTTTCTTCAAAAGAATGGAAGGCTTATCCGAATGAGGAGAGCAAAAAGGAACACAAACTCTGGCAAAAGAAATACAAGCAGACAATAAAAGATGCTAAAAAGAATTTGAAGATCACATTACTAAAAACAAAAAACCAAAAACAACAAAAATGTAAATACACTCAAAGCGGGATACTGTCTAGCGAGGTGGTTAGACCCTTGGATGACAAATTACAGGCCAGTTAGCTTAATGAGATTTTTAATTGCTCTAATGTAATTTGTATGTTTTTATGTTGTATGTCGCCCAGAGTGGCTGGATAACCAGCCAGATGGGTGACTAATAAATTCAATAAATAAATAATAATAATAATGTCTGTCCTGGTAAAAATAGTAGAAAATATTGCTAAAGATAAAACAACCAAGTATACAGAAGAGCGAGTGTTGCTGAAGCAGAACCAGCATAGTTTGATAAGTCCTGTCTCACTAACCTATTAGAGTCCTTTGAGAGTGTCAACAAGCATATTGGTAGAGGTGATCCAGTTTGCATATGTATTTGGACTTTAAAAAGATTTCGACAGCACCTCACCAAAGACTCCTAAGTAAGCTTAGCAATCATGGAATAAAAGGAGAGGTCCTCTTGTGAATCAGGAACTGGTTAAGTAGCAGAAAGCAGAGAGTAGGAATAAATGGCTAGTTCTCCCAATGGAGGGATATAGAAAGCGAAGTCTCTCAAGGATCAGTACTGTGTTTTTTAACTTGTTCATAAACGATCCAGAATTAGGGGTGACTAGTGAGATGGCCAAGTTTGCTGATGATACTAAATTGTTCAGGGTTGTTAATACAAAAAGAGGTGACATGATAGAGGTGTATAAAATTATGCATGGCATGGACTTAGAATTTACTGTATAGTTCTTACAGTACAGTGGAATACATGCCTACCCAGAACTAAGTCTATGTTTAATGGGGCTTACTTACAGGCAAGTGGGTACACAGGATGGCAGCCTAGGCTTTGGTTTCCCCTGTTGTGCGGAAAAATAGGGCTTGTGTCTTTAACAGCTGTATGGTAGGCAAAAATTCAAAAGGTCAAGCCTTTTCTAGTATGGAAGTACAATTATGGAAAATGCTTCACTATGACTACTCTCTAGTTTTGTATTATGCCACATCCCCATGGTAGCCATTTTGTTATTGGTCCCCCCCCCCCAGCATTCTCTCAAAATTTGAAATGTGCCTCTGGTCCAGAAAGGTTAGTGACCCTGAACTATTGAATCATTGAGGGAGTAGTTGAGGGGGGACGGACTTCAAAATAGGTTAGATGAATGCAGAGTGTTAATGGGTATTGTTGATTCTGTTACGTTAATACTTGTTTTGGAGAGAAGATATGGCAGACTTCGCCAACTTGGTGCCCTCCAGATGTTTTGGACCACGACTCCCATCAAGCACAGCCAGGGGGCACTAGGTCTACAAAGGTCAAGGCATTACATAGATGAATGTGCTTAATTGTCTTATGTATTATAACTGAATTATATTCTTTTTAGAATAATAAAACATTGACGAAATATGTAAAGTTGATTGGGGCAAACACTTTATGGAGAACAATCCCTCTATCAGTGTACCTGCTCATCTCTTTTCCAGAAAATATAAAAACTAAATAATGTATGCTACTAGAAAGCTGTTTATGAGAGCCAGTATTTTTGTGTTGTGATATATATGTATATGTCACACACACTCTTGAACTAAAAAGCTGTGGCACTGACACATTAAGTGTTGGCATGTTTTTATATGCAAAGCCATTATTAACTAGCACACAATTAATTATCTACCAGTATATTTGAACTCTTGCGGTCCTGACTTCTTGGTTTGACATTTTAAAGAGTAATATATGTTCTCAAATAGGATCGAGGTGATGAATTTACTTACACTGGGAGTGGTGGAAGAGACCTTTCTGGCAATAAAAGGATTGGAGAACATTCATTTGATCAAACTTTAACACACATGAACAGGTAGGCTTTGAAGATCTTTGTCATTTCTTACATGAAAAAGAGGAATTGTTTAATGGAGCTGAGACTTATTCTTAGAAATAGAGCATAAGAAATTATTTATGTTGAACCTCCAGTAATTATAAGAATGTTGCATGAACTAGACAGTTTTTCTGTAGATAAAACACTCTTACAAACATGCTTCAACGATCTAGATATTCTGATCATTTCAGGTCAAATAGCATAGTAGCTAAATTATATTGGAAATGGATGATTTCCCATTCTGTATCATTTCATAGAACAAAAAATCTTAACTGTTCAGAATGGTTGGGATTGTTTCAACAATTTTGGCTTCTAGATCTTTATATCACAACATGAGTTTGTTTGAAAACGTAGGACACAATCTATCTCACTTGTCTGCATGCAGCTCAGTTTCCTGTAGAACATAATGGAACCTTTTCTTTGTCCATTTCCTCCAGCCCTTGGCCAGATCCAAGTAGTGCAAATTGTACCACAGTGTATCTAGGGGAATCTTAATCTGCACCTCCCCTGTGTAGATCCTGTTATGGAAATACGTATATATGCAGAGATCCTCAGCGGTCTGAGCTACGTGCGTGCCTGTGTGTGTATTTACCTAAGTAGCAGGCTTTTACCCTGCATTTAGATCACTGAGACTTAAGACTTAGTAAAATAAGAAGAGCTACTTTATTGATAGAAATACATAATAGATAGGAAAGGCATACCTAGTTCAAACTAACTAAGTTGGAGGCGCAATGCCCAGACTTTGGTATTGCCCTCATGGCTCAGGAGAGAGAGCAAAGACAAAGATGTCTCCTCTCTCCTCGGACAGTTGAAGAAGAAGACGAAGGAGGGGCAGATAACCTTCCCTGAGCATATCAGTTTACAATGGAAGGAAGTTAGGTAGAGAACAGCACAGGTAAAGGTAGGCAAGCCCAGCCAGCTGGAGGACCCTAACTCTATCTTCCTTCTGGAATATAAACAAAACAACCCAAACAGGAGTTGCTCTTGCCCCACTTCCAACAGATCCAACAGCAGCTCCACTACTCCTGAGCTCAAAAGCTGGTTCTTACATAGCAAAGATGCTGCTGCCTGAAACTGTGCTGGTGTTTGCACGGGGGAGGGGGGTATTCCACCCACTCCTGAGTGAGACTAGATTACCAGCTTTGTCTTCCTTGTGGCTCAAAGTATAAGAGAAGCTGCTGCCTGCGATTGTGCTGTTGCACTGTGTGAGGAAGACATTATATCTTACGAAGACTTCTCAACTTTTTTTCAGGGCACTGGCCCTAAATTGTGATGCCCCCCTGGATGATAAAAATGGAGCTGAGTCTAAAAACTGGAGGGCTGGTAAGCCAGTTCGAGTGGTTCGCAGCTCAAAGGGTCGAAGGATCAGCAAATACGCCCCTGAAGAAGGCAACAGATATGATGGCATTTATAAAGTGCGTATTTTCCCACTATAACCTTCCTGGCATTGAAAAATGCAAATAGCAAAGCACTTCTTGGTTTAGGGGAAATTATTTGGATTTAGAGTCGCACAAGTGGAAGTCTCATTGCACAGCAGGCTTTCCTGACCTTTCTCTTTCCCTACCCTCTCAGCTGTGCCTGTGTCTCCTGGAAGGCCTCTCTAGGGGTTAGGAAATCCATCTGGGGAGTGTGGATTGCAGCACAGGGAAATTGCTAAAAATCATGGGAGGGGGGGAGCACAAGGCACCTTGCTTCCAATTGCACAGAGTATCTCTGCTTAATTTTGGATGATGGTCCCCTTCACTACTGTCCCTCATGCCACAGCCCACACTTTTCAAGAGGGTCCTCCTACCCTTTGGAGTTGCTTTTCAGGGGGCACAGAGGTTGTGTAGGCTGATAGGGAGGAGACAACCAGCTTACACAGCATTCACTAATTATTAAATAATTAGTCTGCACTATGTATGTGATGAGCAGGGGAGAGAAAGACCATCAATTACTTTAACTGTTATAACAGTTTACAGTGAAGGATAAAATAAATGAGAGGGGAGAATTTTTCTTATTTTTCAAAAGGCTAGATTTCTGTGTTTGGAACATAAAATAAAATACTCAGTTGTTAAAATCTCACTTCTGGGTCATATTTGTGAATACTTGCTATGATGTTGCTGAGATCTGAAATAAATATTCTTGAATCTGATACGTATCAGAATAAATTTTGGCTTCTTGAAAAAAGATGGTATATAAATTTTACAATAAATAGTCTGAATATCCATACTCCTTTTACAAAAATACATTGAATCAGATATACAAAGAGCGAGTCACTGTACACTTTCATCCCTAAAAGCTTCACATGTATTTTTCTTTTTCTTACTGTATGATACCAACATGTGTTTATGATAGCACTGTCTACTGTTCTTTAAACACACAGGCATGGAATCGAGAGACTTAAGAGGTGTACAGGACAGTGCAGATTATGAGAAATGATATAGATAAGGTCAGATCAAGGCATCAACTTGCATTCTTATCTGAGTTCCTTTTCAGATAGCACATTTATCCTAAAACTAATGAATATAAGTAAAATTTATAAAACTTCTTATAATGAAAAAAATAGAGGGATTTAACTGAACAGGCTTTCAGACAGTGGAAGGTAACAGGAACTTCTGTAATTTAGGTAGTGAAATACTGGCCTGAAATTGGAAAATGTGGATTCTTAGTTTGGCGCTATCTTCTGAGAAGAGATGATGCCGAACCTGCACCATGGACTTCAGAAGGAATGGAACGGTCAAAGAAATTGGGCTTGAGTTTGCAGGTTAGAACTTATAGTTGCCATAGTCTTTGCAAGTTTTATTGGATCATAACTATTCTAACATCTTATAGGAAAACTCAGTGCTCAGCTAAAAAACTCTTGAAGCAAGGCTATGTTAAGATCAGCTTTGAAGATGTTAAAACAAGATGAATTATACTTAATCTTCAGTGAACAGCTTTTAGAAGCCCCAAACAGACCCATGCCTTATTTCACATAACAAGCCATCAAGTGAGTAGTTTGGTGCTGATATTATTTATTCACATTTGGATTCCTGGACAGGTTGGTAAAATTAAGAAAAATGAGAACAGCCGTCATCCCCCTAATGAGTGCCCAAAGCAAAAGAGTTGGCTACAGTCCTCATGTCTGTTGTCTGTCCCAGGGTAAAAATCAAGGAGCAAGGCACCTTGTGCCTTAAGGGTAGCAATGAGTTTTTTGTTGTTGAATCAGTTGCATAGGTGCATGCTTTTTGTGTTTTCCCCAGGGCTGTAGTTCTCTTTTGGATTTTTGTGCCCTAATTTTCCTTCTAAATTATTTAAGAAATGTTCTGTTTGTATGTCAATTATATAGGTTGGTTTGGTTTTAAAAATATTGTCTTTCAGGACATCCTTGTTTTTATGTGAATGCTGTTTAAAATACTTTTCAAATGTGATGCTCTTTTGTTGTAGTACCCAGAAGGCTATTTGGAAGCTATGGCTAGTAAAGAAAAGAAGGATAAAGTGAAAAAGCAACCTTTGAAACAGGAGCCAACAGAACAGAGCAATGGAAATCAGAAAAGGCTGATTGATGATGGTATGGTAGCTGGGGGGTGGGCAGTCACTAGGGTCTATCAATTTTCAGAATTAAAGGTATAAGTCCTAGTGCCCAAGCATTATTTCTCTGGGCCCCATCTACATCATCTCTCTGGCTCCTTGCTGAACCAAGGAGCTGATTGACCTCTATTTAGAGAAAGAGGGCATTATCTCAAAGAGTGACAAAGATGATGACAAGAGTGCAGCTATACTAGGTGGAAACTGTCCAGGGGCTGTCAGGAATTCATCCAGATCGATTAGCCATTGGGGTACACCATTCTAATTGGTCTGAACCTTACCAATAAATGATCTCATACATCATCATCCCAGAGTCCTCAACACCAGGTCTGAGACAACCACTGTCTGTTCAACTAGTGAGATTGTTGGGCAGTGAGGTGGTTCATACAGCAACAGAATCCCCATTTTGTCCCCAGAAACACATGAAGGTGCTTTTTAGTGAGTCAGACAACTAGTTCATCTTGCTTAATATTATCTACTCTGACTAGCAGCAGCTCTCCAGGCCTTCATACAGAAATCCTTCCAGACTCTCTCTCTCTCTCTCTCCCTCCCTTCCTCTCTCTCTCCCTCCCTCCCTCATTGCCCTATCTCCTGCTGTTCATTATAGTAAAGAGAAGGTAGCAGTGAACTCACTGGATAGCCTTTCATGTTATGTCAGACTCATAGTGAATTTCATGTCTAGTACAAAACCTACATTATCTCTGAAGGATTGTCAAATGTTTTGTTACATCAAAGTACACCCAAAAAACCCAGTGTGTTAATCCATTCTCAGGGAGGAAATGGAGTTTTCCTCTATGGGAAAAGTTCTAGTAAGTTTCAGAGACTTCCATGTAGAATCATGAAGAGAGGGAGGGAGTATGCCTTCAGCTGGAGACAGCATTGTTTCCCTTCAACCTTAGGCATGCCATTGCATCTCAGCTTCGCTCTGTCTTTAATGCAAGGGCCTCTGGCATGTAAGCTTACGAAAAGTGTTATATAAATACCAAGTTCAAAGAAATGAATGAGAATGCAATCTGTTGCCGAGTAATGCTTTCAAGTGAAAAAAGTTCCATTAAGAACCAGATTGTTAACAGCATTTCTGGGATTAAGCGTAATCTTTGCCTTTTCTTGGCCAGGTATTTTGGTTGAGGGAAAAACAAGGAGAAATTAAGGGACACAAGTCTGACCTAGATGGGTGAAACATTTATCACTGCAAGTAGTGCTAGATGGGACACCATGTCAACTTCCCAAATATAACTCGGCCAGGCAGGGCTCAGTGGAGCCTGCTTCTTTTCACTGTCAGATTAATATTGTTTTATCATAAAACACAAAAATTATTTCCATTTGGTTTTAGTTTCACAGAAGCTAGAACCTGCAGTAAGATGTTATAGTTAGAGTTCCAGGCACCCGTGCCCTCTTCTATGACACTCCATTCCATTCCCACCCCCAGCTGGTTTTCTCTGCCCTCCCCCCCATTTGTTAGTCAGCATTCTATTGCCTCTGAGCAGGCTCATGCCTTGTTGGGCTATTTTGCCAGAACTTAGGTGACAACCTGAACCTGCATAAGAAAAGTGAATATAGTCTAAAATGTTTCTTGTTTAAAAAATTGTTCATTTTATTACTGTTTTCCATAGTAAAGCTGAATGGGAAGAATTGTTATAATTTCATCACTAAGCCTCTCCAAGTGGGGCATCTAAATATGCTAAGAATCTGCTGCAGGATGATAATGTTAGCATGGTGATATATTTTTCAGAAAGAACAGAGGAACCTACAAACACAGCCAAAGTCATGAGGATGGGAGATGGAGGGAAAGGAGAAGCTTTCCAGCTAACTCAGCAACAGCAGTGGTTGATTCAGGAAGATTCTCCAAACCAGAAACTGTGGGATGAAGTTCTTGCTTCTCTTAAGGAAGGACCAGTATGTTTTTAGAGTAACTTGCATTCTGTATTTTTAATCTTCTTTACAGTGACTGGAAGGGATTAATACATAACACATTTATGAAAAAAAGGCATATTAGTGCCTCGTTCAAATGCATCATGCTCTAATCCTCCAAACAATGGCTTGGAAGATTTGTAGAATGGGGGAATTACTTTATAGGAATAATACCTTTTTTTTAAAAAAATGTCATTTCTTTTAAACAGTTAAGATTAAGGCAAGTTGCTTAATTTATTTTCCTTGAAATGTTTCTGGATGCTCTCAACCGTAGGATTTCATTATCTGACTGACTTATGTTTCACTTGTCTTGTCACAGAATTTTTTGAAGAAACTGGAACAATCTTTTATGTGTGTCTGCTGCCAGGAGCTGGTTTTCCAACCAGTGACTACAGAGTGCCTCCACAATGTCTGTAAAGTAAGTATATCAATCTTTGCTCTTGATCTTGTTTTAATTGTATTTTAAGGTCTTTTTATGATGTTTTAAAGTGTTTTTAATGTTTCTGTTTGCCGCCCTGAGCTCCTGCTGGAAGGTAGGGCGGGGTATAAATAAAATAATAAATAATAATAAATAATAATAAATAAATCTTGACACTGTCGATCCTGGTTCTGTTGTAAACCAAGTCATCTTGCATTTTGCACTGGCTTTATCCCTTCCTGAAGCAGTAACTAGACCAGGGATGGGCAGAGGTAGATTGGGTTTTACTAGCAGATCATTAGCATTGGATCATCGGGGACATCTTACTCCCAGTTGTTTAATAGTAGCAACAACTTTTTCCCTATATTAGGTTGCTGAAACAAGTATGTTTGGGGTGAAACCAGTAATGGATTTTTGCGTGAAAGGATTGTGAGCTCAGTTCTGATACTGGAAACGAATTCGTGGGTTAAGATAATTAAGAATGGAGTAGCTTTGAATCCTTTCTAAGCTCCTGTTTTGCATGGCAACAAAGTATATAACACAAGTTTGAAGTCTGCCCGCCCCTGAATAGGCAGTGTTTTGAACCTGAAAAATCAAGCCCTCTGCTGCTACAGTGGAGTTTTATTTGTGAAATAATTATTTTCATTTCATTTTAATAGTGAAATTATACATATGCTGGTCAAACATGTCTGTGACATTGTTTTATTGTAGTCCTATGTTTCTGTAAAAGATATAAAGGAAATCTGGCACAACTTTATATTGCAACTAAAATGAAATGAACTGTTTTTTTCTTCATTTTGACTGAAAGAATTAGGAAAAGGATATCCATTACTTTTCCTGTTCATAGGGTGATAAATTCATAGATAAAGATTAAAATCATCAGTATACTAAAAAGAGATTAAAACACATCAACATGTACGTGTCTGGATAGACCTAAACAGAAATGTTTTATGCAGGTACCTCCACTGTATTTTTTTTGGCGCTGACAACTGATTTTAGTTTTCTTTTTAATTACTTGCTTTTAACTGTTTTTATTGATAATTTTAATATTTATTGTAAACCACTTTGAGGTTTTGTTACAAACAGTATATAAATTTTCTTTTAAAAAATTGTTAAACATCTATTGAATTAAGCATTTTTAAATCCCTATGGGTAAAGATTTCAGTAAATTCTTTCCATTGAAATCAATAGGACTTTGGTAGAATCATTTGTTTTTTGTCCTAATGTTCATCATCTTGTCTTTAGTTTGCAGTTGACATGTAAACAGTTCTTAAATGTTGGCAGATGTCACACTAACAAAATCAGGTTAAAATGTAGAATAAATACTTGAAGGAAGAAAGGGAAGTGCTATTTGAGCCGACAGAGAGTGCATTTCTCTCATTTTTGAGGAACAGGGAGATGACATAATTACCTTCATGGTGGTGAATTTCATTTATGAATTGCTTCCTCTGAAGCTCACCTCAAAGTGACTTTCAACACAATAAAAACATATATAAAACAATATAAAATATAAATATATGTGCATATATAAAAACAGTTTTTACCAAACAGGCCCAGGTCATACTTCACATTGAACTAGTGTTTACAACAGTGGCATTCGTTCATGAAATTGTACTGGCATACCCTTGCCTGTCTCCTCTCATGCAGTAACTCCCCTCCCCATCCAGGTAAGCACCTAAACTAATGCTAAAAATCCAGTGCTAATTAGTTATCCAGAGTAAGTTAGGAAAGTGCTTGGATTCATTTTAACTTGTGCTGGTGAAGGCTGAATGCAATACTGAGACCCAAAGGGAGACAAAGAACTTCTAGGGTCCTTTGCAAGATGGGGAAAGAGATCTTACAATTTCACATCCTGATCTCAGTCATTAAGCCCAGTTTTCAGTGTTGTAAACTAGGAACATCTGCAAAAAGACCAACACTGAGCATCCAGAATTCAGTTGTTTGCAAAAGGTTCTATAGCCAAGATTTTGTCTGCCAAGGGCAGGGCACCTGGGAGCATTAATCTATGTGCCATAGCTCCTGCCAGTTTAAAAAGTAGGCTTTCAAAAAATTCATGCGAGATTACAGATCCACTTTTTTCAAATGTAGCCACTTACCAATATTTGTATGCATTATAGCTTAATTATACAGACGGGTTGGGGTCTGCAGGGTCCTTTGCACAAGAAGGCATTTTTGTGTATCATGTTGCAGGGAACTGTCATTAGTTTAAAACTTCAAGTGGATGCTTTTGATACTCTCCTTGGTTGCATAAAAGAGGAGAAAGGGGAACACAGGTTCACTAAGGCTCAAATAACAGGAAGCCATGATTTGCCATTATGTCTGAACCAGGCCACATATAACCAACCACGGTGAATAAACAGTAGTGCTTCTGCCTTTGCAAATGTTAAATATAATATCCCTCTTACTGTAAATGAAAGAAGTATATTCATTCAGTGTACTCTGGTAACTTTATTGTGTTTTTAAATATATATAATCTCAGGAAATGACTTTCTGGAAAAGTAGAAAGCTTATGGATCTGTTTTTGACCTCTGATGTATCATTTTCTTATGAACTAGATTTTAAGTTGATTGTATCCTAAACAGATATATTCCTTATTGTTCTGTAATGTAGAGCTGCTTACAGCGCTCATTTAGAGCTGAAGTCTTCACCTGCCCTGCTTGCCGACACGACCTTGGAAAAGGCTACACCATGGTTCCTAACAAAATATTGCAGACACTACTTGACCAGTTCTTCCCTGGTTACAGCAAAGGACGATGATAGGAGTTCAGTTCTCAGTATACTTCTCTTAATGACTTACAGTTTGTAAAAAGAGAAGAAGCCAGGAAAATTCACAAGTGGACCAGCTGGCTTGAGGGAATTCACATGACTGTCACATTATGAAGCAGCTAACCTTCTTTCCCATTTTGCAATTTTTGTGTAGTGAGAACTTCACATTCTCAGCTGTCTTTCAACACTGAAGGTAGTTTTGGACAGGTGACAACCAGGAAAATAGAAGCCCTGGCTCTGACTGGCCACAACAGCAGATGCTTCAGTTTGGTTTTATAACTACCTCAGATGGAGGAAAACAAATTGTGGGGAATTTTAAGAGCACGTCAAATGAAGTTTAGCTACACACTGCCTCCTGAATATTAGTTTTGTGTGGTCCATGCAGTTTGATTTTACAACAAGAAAACAGCACTTAAGCCAGTTTATATTACAGAACATCAAATTCTGTGGTGTGCATAATCTTTGTGTGTGCGCGTGTGTGTGTATTTCCTGCCTTTATGCTGTTTTTCTTAATTTCTTTTGCAAGAACAGGCTTTTAGTCTATTTTTTGTGAGCGTCATTGTGCTCTCGTATCTTATGCAAGTTGACTACTAATGACTGAGAACAATATGAATGCATTGTTGCTGTTAATGTAAAGTGATTTGTGTTTTTTGCACTTAAAGAGGGTATTCAAAACACTCTAGTTGTGTAAAAACTATTTCATATGAATCAAGCCACTTTTGTATTAGGTAAAACTGTATGCTTTTAGTAGGTCTTGTATCAGTGGCAATACATCTTACACAGCATTGAGAGCAGTGCTAGCTTGGAGAGGGCTCAAATAGCTTCATATTGTGATCTGAAATTTTATATACAGTATATTCCCCTCCCCCAATATACCTTATTAAATATTTTATGATTCATAAAGTGTTATTGTTTGTATTTTATAGTCATAACACTAAGATAGTGTTTCCTAAAGGATGTCTTTTATAAAGTATGTGAACTTCCATATGAAATTTTGATAAGCAGAACAATAAGGGTTAGTCTTTTGGCATTTGTATTTGAAATCTGTACTATACAAAATGGACTTTTGAAAGACCTAGTTTCAAGGAGTTTATATCTAAGGTAAAGTTGTTTGCTAAATTGCAATCACTGGCCCAGATCACACATACCCCCAAGCCAAACCATTGTTAAGTGTGAATAAGTAAGCATGCAGGTACTCAAAGCAAAATTTGTGGCCACTTTGCTCCTTCCTGCATCCTGCTGCCACCGCACTGTCCAAAGCCATGGTTTGGCTTTGTATGATATGTGAACCTGGGCTCATAGTTTTGTCTTACCCCAGGCAAAGCTCAAGCTTGGCTACAGCTTGCGGTTTGTCTGGAACAAGACAACCTATGAGTCTGGATTTAGACATAAAACTCAGTCAAACCATGGGTTAGCTCTTGGTGGTGTGGCAAGAGCAGCAGGAAAATAAAGTGGCTGCATTTCTTGCTCTGAATATCTGCACACTTGCTCGTTCATGCTAAGCCAGGATCTAATTTACGATTCTGGAGCCAACTGTGGATCCACCTGATAGTTGTTCCATCCAGCCCACATTTAGCTAACTTGCTAATCAGAATATATGGGGGAATTTGTCAAAAAAGCTTTGCTGAAGTAAAGATAGATTATGTCCACAGCATTCCCACAGTCTACAAGGGAGGTTACCTGGTCAAAAAATGAGATAAGATTAGTTTGGCAGGATTTGTTCTTCATAAATCCATGTTGGCTCCTAGTAATCACTGCATTGCTTTCAAGGTGCTTACAGATTGACTGCTTTATAATCTGCTCCAGAGTTTTTTGCAGGGATTGATGTTAGGCTGACTGGTCTGTAGCTCCCCGGTTCCTCTTTTTTCCCTTTTTTGAAGATAAGGACAACATTAGCTCTCCTCCAGTCATCCGGCACTTCACCAGTCCTCCACGATTTCGCAAAGATAATAGAGAGCAGTTCTGAGAGTTCTTGAGCCAGTTCCTTCAATAGTCTAGGATGCAGTTTATCGGGCCCTGCTGATTTGAACTTGTTCAAAGTGGTTAGGTATTCCTTGACCATTTGTCTATCAATCTCAAGCTCCAATCTTGCCCCTTCTACTTCATGTTTCCCAGGAGGGTCACAGATCCTTTTTCGGGAGAAGACTGAGCCAAAGTAGGAATTGAGGACTTTTGCCTTTTCTTTGTCATCTGTTATCATTTTGCCATCCTCATTGAGTAGCTGTGCCACCGTTTCTTTCCTCTGTCTTTTACTGTGGACATACCTGAAGAAAGCTTGTTGCTTTTAGCATCCCTCGCTATCCTCAGCTCATTCTCAGCTTTAGCCTTCCTGACACCATCCCTGCAATTCCGCGATACCTGCCTGTACTCTTCCTTTGAGGCCTGGCCTTCTTTCCACTCCCTGTATGTGTCCTTTTTTGTTTTCAGGTCCTCCCCTAAGCTTTTTGTGAAGCCACGTTGGCTTCTATTGTTTCCCCCCTTTTTTCATTGTTGGAATTGCTTGCCATTGCACTTTTAGTATTTCCTTTTTTAGAAACTCCCACCCATCTTCGACTCCTTTTCTCATTATGGTGGCTTGCCATGGAACCGTACTTACAATTGTTCTGAGTTTATTAAAAATCAGCTTTCCCAAAGTCCAGGGTGCGCGTATGGCTACTCTCAGCTTTTGCTTCTGTTCAAATCAAGAATTCAAGTACGGTGTGGTCACTTTCCCCCAGAGTTCCGGTAACTGCCACTTCATCCACCAAATCATCTCTATTGGTTAGAATCAAGTCCAGGATAGCTGATCCTCTGGTTGCTTCCTCCACTTTCTGTAGGAGAAAGTTATCTCCAACACAAGTCAGAAATTTCTTGGAGGGGCCGTGTTTGGCAGAATTTGTCTTCCAACAGATATCGGGATAATTGAAATCTCCCATTACTACTACATCATGCCTCCTCAAAACATTGGCAATTTGCTTTTCAAAAGTTACATTCTCGTCTTCTCCTTGATTGCTCCAAGCACCATATTCCTTTTATTTTTTGCCTGATTATGAATTATCATACTTCTCCTGTTCCAGTAGCCCCCTCTCAGATGCGAGGCCTGTAAAAAGGGTTGGGTTGCCCAGTGGAATGTAGCAGGGAGGAGAGGGTCAGGAATGCCCTTGTAATAAGCATTCCTTCAGCTCATGGTAGCACTGGGTACAGCCTGTTATAAATAGTTTACAAAGACCTGTATCTAAATATCACACACTTTCAGAAAATCTTGTTTTTAATCAGACTTTGAAATCAGTCTTCAAAAGGTATTAGGTCTTCTAGATTTTATTGGAATGCTACCACTGGGAGTTTTGTAAAAAAGTAAAATTACTTCCTTAAAATGACATCAATGCTAGAGGTAATATATACATTTAATTAATGTAAACAACAAAAAGCATGTGGCCACAATCCAATATAAAGTGAGGTACACACAAGTGTATCTAATTATGTTAGATTATGGCTCACGTCTTCAGTTCATACAAAGTGAATAATAATTGTATTTTAGCCAAATAGCCTGAGCCCCAAAAAGGGATCCAGCAGTATAGACTTTATTCAAAATACAATGGGCTTGCTCTGTACCACAGAACACTTTAAAGAGCAGAAGCACTGTCACGACACAGTTTAAACAAAAAATGTTCTAGCTGTTTTCATACATTTCTATGTTTAGAGATCCTTATCACGGAAAAGCAGCCTTGGTCCTGAATCAAACAAAGAATGTTAAATCAAGGCCACTTCAGCACGGACTGCACTGGAAACTGAGGCACTGCATCAAGTCAGTTTGTTTCCATCTGAAGTATATTTACATATAGCTGCACAGAAATTTAATTAACAGTATGGAGATTACAAAAATATACACTGTATAAAAATTTTGTTCACTAGGCTAGAAGAGCCCGTCCTGACTGAAGTGTAGCAAGGAAGATGGAGCCTAGTCACCTTAAAAACAACAGCACAGTAAATTCGATGGGAGGCTGGCTCTAAGATGATGCTCTCTTCTGTTCAGCAAAAGGAGACTCATAGACTTCCATTGGTGGGCAGGTACAAACCAGATGCTGATCTCCATAGATGTCATCTATTCGAGCAATTGTGGGCCAGAATTTATTTTCAGGTTTTACAAATGGCTAAAGTAGGAGACAGCAGACAAAATTAGTTAGCTGTTCAGGCTCCTGCAAGGAGCTTGAGTCTGTTATTAATTTTAGCCCTGTGCAATATCCCAAACTCCTTAGATATCCCTAGTTTCAAAACCAGTTTACCAAGTGGCAACATAAGCAGGGCTACTCTGAAAAATAAGTCTGAACCACCCACTGAGCTTAGAACTAGTTTTATGCTTCTTTCAATCCTGGCATTTGTAAATACAACATAGCAAAATAATGTGCTTAGGATTAAGATACATGTTTCTGTTTTAAAGAATGGTTTCTTCTTTTTAGGACAAATGGGGAGTTCCTGAAGAATAATGTAAGCATTGTAAAATTTAAGGTGGGTGTCTGCTATCTAACTACCACTTAAGTTCAGGATTCCATCACAAAAATGAGCCACAGGCAATAAATACTTAAGGGTGCTTAGACTTTATCTCATTTTTGTACTTTTTGTCAGAATCTATTATTATGAACTGCTCTGTTTTAAATAATTGCCAAATTCCAGTTAGGGATGACATTTTCTGGCTCCACAGGCACCCAAACTGCAGACTTAAGGGTGCCTTAATATTTAATTATTTCAAAAGCAAGAAGCATCAGCTAGGATGGCTGATAATTATCAAGACTGTAGCAGGAAGGAAGAGGGAGATTCCTCTAGAAAGTCCATTAGAAAGATCCTCTTCTGAAGCAGGTATTTTCTGGGGATGGGGAGGAATCCTCCACTGGCTCATTTAATGTCATCTCTTTTTGGCAAATCTGATGTATATGATTGTTTGAAGGCTGGCTAGAAAATTCCTAATATTTTCCATTAGAAATGCTGTCTCTAATAAAATCTAGTTACTCAAATGATAATTAGGAATGCTTCCAATATAGCTTATTACTTACGAGTGGGAAAACAGCTACTTCTCTAGAGTAAGGACGATCCCAGTTAGGAGCAGCAATACAGGACAAGGTATGTGGTGACATCTAAGTCAACAAAATCAAGTTAAATATACAAAAGAATATAATTCAATTACTCAGCTAAGATAAAAGATGGGCTAAGTCCTCTTGAAATCAATAACCAATTAATAACAAAATTGAGGCCCATTGATTTCAATGAGTTAAGTGTGGCTAACTCTCTGGATAGGGGCCAGCAAGTCTGAGAGGTTTTTGAGCAGATGCCATTAAAAATTAAGTGGGGCCATATGCCTATAACATACTGCAATGGGAACATTGGGGCCTATGCTATAAGACATAACAGCAAAAAAATAAATACTAGTTTTATTCCTTTTTATTATGGTAAACTGCAGAGTCCTAGGGACTATAGTATCAAATATAAAGTGTGCAGATTTACCCCCATCATCCACAACTAGCAGTTTACTTCAAAGTATTTTCAGGATCTTGATAAGGGATCAACTTGTTAAAGGAAATCCTGCTTTCAACTTACCTTTAATGGGTTAACTCGAGAATCCATCCTTCCTTCCTCTATATCAGCAATTTCTTGTCGAATGTTGATCATTGCATCACAAAATCTGTCTAGTTCTGCCTTGTCTTCAGACTCTGTTGGTTCAATCATAAGAGTCCCTGCCACTGGCCAGGACATTGTTGGAGCATGGAATCCTGGCAAACACAAAATTCTTATTGTTGGACTGAAGAGCCAACAGAAAATATATCCCCACACTTCCAAAAACTTTAACATCTAAAGAGCTTTAAGAGCACATTTTCAGAGTTCTTCAGCATAACACAGTATATTCTTCCTCAGTACACAAGACCATCTACAAAGCCCAATTACTAACCAATTTTTTTTCATGATGGAAAAACAGGTCTTTGCAGAAGTACACTATATATTCTCTCCCAGTATGTATTCACAGCTTGTAGCAGCTACTAAAACCTGCAACATCAATGTTAGTAGGACCAAAGAGAGGCATATTGAGAAGGGGCTCTCCTGATTCCCTGACCAGCCCCCAAACTTTACCTCCAATTGTTTCCAATGAAATGGTAATAAAGAAAAATGGAGAGTAGAAATGACACAGAAATGCAGAGCATTCCTCCACTCCATTTTGCCTGGGGGCAAAATGCAGGGCAGGAGTCCGCAAGGAATTGGATGAGCTGGTTAAGCCACCTTAATAATTCTTACCAACATCACTACAGGATTGAATCCTAAGCAAGTTTTAATTGTGGAAAACAGAAAAACCCTGCCCATATGACATCTTACCATAATCCTGAAGCCGTTTTGCAACATCCACAGCTTCAATATTGGCTGTTTTCTTGAAAGGACGGGTGTCCAAAATAAATTCGTGAGCTACATAACCTGCATATGAAAGTTTTATAACAGATTTATACCACTAGAAAACTGAAATATTGGCACAAGGTAGCTTTATTTTCTGTAACTGTTAGACATTTATAACCCAGTGGCCTGTTTCTTGTACATTAAATTTCATTTGGAAAATTGACTTTCCTGTATAGTTGACTCCATTTATAAGACACCGTCGTCTGGATCACTCCAGCCAACTTTACTTTCCCCAGCTTCTCTGCTGCAAGCAACATGTTTCAATTTTTTGTTTCTTAACAAACTTTTCCCAATGTAAAACCAATGTCACCTTACAATAATTGATTTTGAGTTTCAGTGTTTCAAAATAAAATATCATACAGAACAAAATTACAATGTACCATTTGTAATTCAGTAATATAAGAGCATTGGTCAGGGGTCTGATTACTGTTGCAAGGCAGTGTATGTTCTTACATGCACAAGCCTTAAGAGTCTTTAGCTTCCCACTCTGCTCCTGTGCCATCATCTGGAGATCAGAAGCATTCACTTCCAATTTCCCCAAGGTCACACCACAAGGGGAGGACGAGCAATAGAGCTCATGAGCCCAGGGTTTGCCTGCTCCCTCTCATAACGTTAAAACAGTTTATTGTTACATCCAAATGAAGCCAGTGTCAATGCAAAGGACAGATTGGAGGTAACACAAAGGCTTTTTACAACGCATTGGTGTGCAAGCCAGTGGTTGATCAGGTCCAGTGCTGGGCTGAATAGACGGACTGATACAATTACATTCTTTCTGCCGGTGGGAGGGGATCGTGCACCACTGTAGCTTGGCATGGGTTAGTCTGACAGCAGGAGCAACCCTCTCATAATAAATTATTGCTCTGCTTTTTAAATCTATTATGACTTTTATATACACTGTTTCTTGTGAGATTTATATACTATATACCATTCAGTTCCACAAGTAAAAATAAAATAATTGATTTTAAATTTCTTTGAAGAAGGACCAATAGAGTCCGAAACACACTGAATGAATAAACATACCCCACTGTTTTTTGTTTGTTTATGCTCCTGCTTTGGAGGGGTTTTTTGGGGGGGGCGTCCCATTTTTGTTGCACTTTGTCATAAGTTAGTCTGCATATTGGAATTCTTCACCTTATTTGTGTAGATGGATTTTCCAAAGGGAAAATTACTCTTGCCTCCAGGCAAAAACTGGTCAAACTCCCTCATTTTTGGTGCACATCAATTTACAATGGGACTATGGAAAACATGTTGGGCAGAAAATCATTTGAGCCAAAAATACTTGCCTCTGGCTCCTCTAAAAAGGACTTTGTAGTGCTTCTCTAGCCTCTTTGCCATGTAGTTAGCATTTAGTATTGCAATCTCAGATGCGTGCTTAAGGCCTTTTCCTCCCATCATCTGAAGGATAAACAACAAACAATAAGAATGAAGAACAAGGTGAAAAAAACACTCCCCACCTTGATATGAGGGAGAAATCCTCTATCAAAGGAAATGTTTAAAAGTGGGCACTGTGCCCTCAAAGCCATCTCTTGTTGTTACCTTAGAAAGCAACACTGGAAATCTGCAATGAGTAGCTAGTTCTCTATACCATTTGGAAATGGAGTAGCAGTCCATGGAGGTTAAGTCATTATTTATAGAGTGTGTTATGTGTACTTCCTCAGACATCTCATTCAAGAAACCTTATCAGTCTTAAATGAATGTAAACAAAAAAATCTGCTGTGCAAGTCAACTTATTAAGGTATTTAGTACCCTTGTTTGAGGTCATGGGAGTAATAATATGCATACTGCAATTAAATTCAAGGAAGAGGATTGTTTCTATGAATCTTTCAAATTAAATAAATAAATTAAACTTCATGGATAAAGATAGAGTATGGATTCCAGAAAACCCCCAAAAGGGTGACTCTTCCTTTATCCATGGAGTTTTATTGGACAGTTATATAGAAACAAACAAATCTTGCAGGATCCTATTTGCCCATGACCGCAAAATGGTAATGATAGATGACAGCACTAAGTATCATCAAGATAAGAAGGTGAGTGATTTTGTTCACTGTCCCAACCAGTTTTGAAAAGGCGCATGAAGCTGCCTTGCACCAGGTCAGACCATTGGTCCATCCAGCCTAGCATTGTCTTCTCTGACCTGCAGCAGCTCTCCTGCAGATGTCTTTCCCATCACCTATGACCTGATTCTTTCAACTGGAGATACAGGGATTGAGCCTGGGATGTTCTGCATCTTAATTTTAGCCCCTTCCCCAGCATGGAATATTTCCAGAATGAACATAACTGGGCAACTTTACAACTTTAGCTAGTCAGATTGTGTGAGTAAACATGACTAACACCCCTGAATTTTCATTGTCAAGTTTCCAGAATTTGATGCACTGGGGAAATGTATTGGTTTGAATCCAGAGTCATATAAACAGAAGGTTGCTTATGCAATGGATGCTTCCCACCCCATCTTTTCCATTGCAGCCCGCTGCACGCACACCCACCCAAATGCCACTCTGGAGAATCAGGAAACCCTCCAGAAGAGCATGAGAGATGATGCATGGGGAATTAGTGAAAATCCATTAGAGCATCTTGCCTGATTGGCACTCCCAATTTTCACCCTACTACATCTCCCTGCACCACATCCAAGTCACTGACCACCAGCCCTCTGGAATGGCCTTTGTAGGGACCTGCAGTGGGGAGCAGCTGTGAAAGCTCCATCACTCAGATTTCTAGGTGCTTACAATTAGAATCATACACAGGTGCTATACTATTGGTGTGTGAAAATGTTGCAGTGGGGATGGGGGAGGCATCACACACACAAAAATACCTTGATGTAAGCCCAGGAAATAGGCAATATAGCACTGGATCCCCAAGGGGCAGCACTGATTGTTCCCAATGGACTGGAATCCTTATGTTGTAATGCAATGACAGGGTGGCTAGGCAGGAAGGGAGCCAAATGCTTCTTCCTAAAATGGAACAAAAAAGAGTTTATAAATTAAACTCCTCTTCCACTGCATCATCATCATCATCATTTTAAAACTAGTTTAAATGTTTTAGAAAAGCATGTTAACATTAGTCCCATATCCAAGGAAAATGTTCCACTTAAATACATTCAATCCCACTATGAACTCCAAAAATAAAACGAAGGTTCTTTAAATGAACAAAACAATCCTTACCAAACCTTCATAAGCTCTTAAACAGGGTGTAGCTTTCCATCTTTGTATCCATAAACAGTCATCATTAGTCAATTCTTAAGAAAAAGAATGGAAATGGACTACCTTCAAGTCGATCCCGACTTATGGTGACCCCATGAATAGGGTTTTCATGGTAAGCAGTATTCAGAGGGGGCTTACCATTGCCTCCCTCTGAGGCTGAGAGGCAGTGACTGGCCCAAGGTCACCCAGTGAGCTTCATGGCTGTGTGGGGATTCGAACCCTGGTCTCCCAGGTCGTAGTCCAGCACCTTAACCACTACACCACACTGGCTCTCGTCCAGTTCTTAAGAAGGGACAGCAAATTATTTTGGCCCCCAGAACATGAATGCAACCAATCCCTGAGAATGCTAGTATCAGTCTACAAAAGGAGTGCAAGCATAAGCAATGCTTTCAGGATGGCTTGTCAGGAGTGACCCATTATGTCTACTTAGCCCAGAAATTTCCATGGAGCAGGTACAGGTACAGACTGTACTGCCTATTCCATATCAATATCGCTCTCCCTTTTTTAACAGCACTGGATCTCTTAAAGTACAAAACTGAAGAGAGAGAAAATGCTCTTGTCGCAAGAGCCAGTTACTAACACTCCAATCGGTCCCATTCCAGGTCCTCCTCCTCCATGAGGAATGCAAAAAGTTTTGTGAAGGTTTAAATGAGAGACATCTGACCCATAGTCTCCAGGACGGCACAGGCCAACCTATCAGAGAAATAAAATGAAAAGTTTCAAATACAAAAGCCAAGGGTTTAAGGGGACAAATAAGTGAGTCAAATACATGTCCATTTAGGATTTCAAAATTAAGTCTGGTAATGAAAAAAATAGATTAATATTTTGCTATGTTTTGTTTTTTTAAAGATCAATCAACAATTATTAATAAAAACACCCACTTTAAATTTAAGTATATTAAAAGTTGAAAATAACCATGAATGTGAATTTCAATGTCTCTCTTTTTTTTTTACCTATATGAATGAAAATTCTAAAGCCACATTTTGTGGAAAGCCCAGAGAAGAGATCCATTATTATTGTTGTTGTTGTGTAATAACAAGATTCATAGTGTGATGCATTGACTTAAGCCCAGTCAATTGTTATGCATTGTTAAAACTGTACAAAAAGAGCACTTTTTTAAAAGTGCGATCAGAAGATTCAGTGAGAAACATGATTCAGGGGCTAGAATGTTGGGTTTGAAAGTGACAAATCTCTGCTCACCTATGAAAATCACCCGATGAAACTGCAACCAGCCCCCAGAAGTTCAAACCCACCACTTGCAGTTCTTACTAATTTGGGTGTGGGGAAATCTATATTAACACAAAGAGCTTGTAAACCCGTTTCCCACCTGAGCATTCATATTTGCTCCATCTAGGTAAACTTGGCCTCCATGTTTGTGAATCAAGTCACACACATCGCTAATACCCTCTTCAAAGACACCATTAGTGGATGGGTATGTGATCATGATAGCTGCTAGGTTTTCCTTGTGCTTATCCACCTTCAGAAATGAGAAAAATGAAAAAAAAATGTGAAAGGTCAGGGAAATCAAAGCATTTACCGTCTTTCCCCACATGTCAGGGGAAAAACGGACAGAGTGTCCTGACTAAGAGAAACAGCATGCTTCACTGACTCTGCTGTTTGATGTACCAAACACTCAGTAGATTGCAGTTGTTTATAATCTGCTTTCTTGTTCTCTACTTACTACTCAAATAGTATGCTAGTAAAGTGCGGAAAAACCATAAAAAACACACGACAGAGCTGATTCTCAAAATAAGATAGTTACAAATGTAACAAATAAAGCTATGTATTTCAGTTTTGTTTAACATTTTGGCTAATAAGGCTAAATATATTTTTCCACTGTGTTATACAGCATGGATTTTTTGCATTCCGCAATATTAAATTGAAAATACCCCCATGCCATTATAATGTTCCCATAAACTCATTTCAAAACAAAACTTACAAAACATATAGTCCTGAACTCAGAAACATTTGCTTAACATGGCGATACACAAAACAATCAGACAGAATCGAGAGTGCAGAGTGTAAAACAAGGGGAAAAATCCAGACCACTGTTGGACCTTTTTCAGTCAGTGGTCTCATAATTTGTTGAAATTAATTAAAAATCAGCCATGTGCACAGAGTACCTGTAATCCTAATACTGACCTTGCCCCATACTCTGCAGTTTAAAAGTTAAAAAAATGCATCGCTGATTTTTAATTAATTTAAGAAATTTAACATTGACGTCTATTACTGCATCAGGCATGCTCAGTAAGAACCGTCAGTGTTCTAAAAGCCAGACTCACAGCAGTATGGCTTGGCTAATCAGGGGGCCACACCCATGCCAGACCTTTATTTCATTTTAGACAGTTCTGGCTTCCCCTAAAGAATCCTAGGAAGCATAGTATGTGGAGGGTGCTGAGAGTTGTTAGGAAACTTCTGTTCCCTTGACAGAGCTCCAGTGGCCAGAGTGGTTTAACAATCAGCCCCTCTTCTGTGGATTGTAGCTCTGTGAGGGGAACAGGACATCTTCTAGAAACTGTCAGCATCCTTAACAAACTCCACTTCCTAGGATTCTTTGGGGGAAGCCATGAAATAAAGGTCTGGTGTGGATGTGGCCAGTCACAGCTTTGGTTAAATCTGGGTGGGAGGCTAAATGTGCCTGTTGTAGAATAAAAAAAGTGGGGGAAACCCTGGAAAAACAATGATATTTTTATTTTATTTATTTATTATTTAATTTATATCCTGCCCTTCCTCCCAGCAGGAGCCCAGGGTGCCAAACAAAAGCTGTAAAAACACTTTAAAACATCATAAAAACAGACCTTAAAATACATTAAAACAAAACAGCTTTAAAAACATTCTTTAAAAGAGCTTTAAAAACATCTTAAATAAAAAGGGTTAAAAAAAAGCATTGTTTAGGGGGGAAAGGTTTTTTTAAAAAAATATTAAAATCAATTCCAACACAAACGCAGACTGGGATAGGTCTTAACTTAAAAGGCTTGTTGAAAGAGGAAAGTCTTCAATAGGCGCTGAAAAGATAACAGAGATGGAGCCTGCCTAATATTTAAGGGGAGGGAATACCACAGGGTAGGTGCCACCACACTAAAGGTCCGTTTCCTATGTTGTGCAGAACGGACCTCCTGATAAGATGGTATCTGCAGGAGGCCCTCACCTTCAGAGCACAGTTATTGACTGGGTATATAAGGGGTAGGACGGTCTTTCAGGTATCCTGGTCCCAAGCTGTATAGGGCTTTGTACACCAGAACTAGAACCTTGAACTTGGCCCGGTAGCAAATGGGCAGCCAGTGCAATTCTTTCAGCAGCAGGGTGACATGTTGGCAATACCCTGCCCCAGTGAGCAGTCTCGCCGCCGCATTTTGCACCAGCTGCAACTTCCGGATCAACCTCAAGGGCAGCCCCACATAGAGCGCATTACAGTAATCCAGTCTGGAGGTTACCAGTGTGTGCACAACAGTGGTCAGGCTATTCTAGTCCAGAAACGGCCACAGCTGTCTTATCAGCCGAAGCTAGTAAAAGGCACTCCTAGCCACGGAGGTCACTTGGGCCTCTAGCAACAAAGATGGATCCAGGAGCACCCCCAGACTATGGACCTGCTCTTTCAGAGGGAGTACGACCTCATCCAAAGCAGGCAACTGACCAATTATCTGAACTCGGGAACCACCAACCCACAGCGCCTCCGTCTTGCAGGGATTCAGATTCAGTTTATTGGCCCTCATCCAGCCACCACCGAGTCCAGGCAGAGGTCCAGGGCATGCACGGCCTCTCCCGATTCAGATGTTGTGGAGAAATAGAGCTGGGTATCGTCAGCATACTGCTGACACCTCACCCCAAAGCTCCTGATGACTGCTCCCAAGGGCTTCATATAGATGTTAAACAGCATGGGGGACAAGATGGTACCCTGCGGCACCCCACAGCACAACAACAGCGACCTTGGAGATAGGATTGGAACCACTGTAAAACAGTGCCTCCAGTACCCATCTCACCAAGTCGGCCCAGAAGGATACCATGGTCAATGATATCAAAAGCCGCTGAGAGATCAAGTAAGAATAACAGGGTCACACTCTGCCTGTCCTTCTCCCGATAAAGGTCATCCATGAGGGCGACCAAGGCCGATTCAGTCCCATAACCAGGCCTGAACCCGGACTGGGATGGGTCAAGATAATCTGTTTCATCCAAGAGTACTTGCAATTGCTGCGCCACAATCCTCTCAATCACCTTCCCTAAAAAGGGGATATTTGCAACTGGTTGGTATTTGTCACAAACCAATGGGTCCAGGGTGGGCTTTTTCAGGAGTGGTCAGTTCATCACCTATTTCAAGGAGGCTGGAACCACTCCCTCCTGCAATGATGCGTTGACCACACTCTGGATCCACTCCGTCAAACCCCCTCGGCAAGCTTTAATAAGCCAAGAAGGGCAAGGGTCGAGAGGACACATTACTGGCCGCATCATCGCAAGCACCTTGTCTAGGTCATCAGGCTGCATCAACTGAAACCGTTCCCAAGAAGTTGCAGCAGAAGTTGCACTGGATACCTCATTGGGGACTACAGTAGATGTGGAGGGGGCATCAAGACTGCTACAGAGGCGAGCAACTTTACCCTCAAAGTGCAAACAATTCACAGCGGGCCTCCGAAGGGTCTAAGACTCCATTTCCTGGAGTTGATGTCAACAGAATCCTGACAATACGGAAAAGCTCCACTGGATAGCTATTGGGGATGCGATGGAGGCAGAGAAGGGGGCCTTCTTCACCGCCCTCACCGCAACACAGTAGGCAGAGTTATGATGTTTTACTCGTGCCCGATCAGCCTCACAGCACATCTTTCGCCACTTGCGCTCTAGCCGTCGTCCAGCCTGTTTCATTGCCCTCAGCTCGCTGGTGTACCAAGGTGCAAAACGGGTTCCACAATGCCGAAGAGGGCGCTCGGGGGCAACCATGTCCAGAGCCTGATGTGCCTCGCTGTTCCACAGCATGACAAAGGCTTCAACAGGGTCACCTGCTCTATCTACTGGGAACTCCCCCTGGGCATTCAGGAATCCTGTGGATGCCGTTAGGCTCCGGGGGCAGACCATCTTAATCTATCCACCACCATATTGTTCACAATGTTTTCCTTTAGGAAAGGAAAGGGGCTTTCCCTCTGCACAGTGCCCACCCACCCAATCTCCTCCCCTCCCTTCCCCCTCCTGCTTCCCTCCCCCCTCCTCCCCCTGCCCCTCCCCCAGGTCAGTTTCACTTTTCCTAATCATGACGGTACAGGAGTAAATCCCATTGAACTCAAAAAGCATGCAAATGATCAAAGCTGCCCTCCCTTTCTCCTCCTCTTCCTTCCTTTGCCCCTCCCTCCCCATTCCCTTCCAATCTCCTCCCCTTTCCTGTCCCCTCCCCCCTCCTCCTCAGTCACTTTCAACTATTCTAAGCATGATTGCACGAGAATAAATCCTATTGAACTCAATAAGCATGCAAATGATCAGACCTGCCTTCCCCTCCCCCTCTCTCCTTTCCTCCTCCTCCCGTGCCCACTTCAGCCCTCCCTCCCTCTTCTCCTCCTCTTCCGTGGACAGTTTCACCTATCCTAAGCATGGTTGCACAGGAATAAATTCCACTGAACTCAATAAGCATGTAAATGATCAAACCTGCCCTACTCCTCCCCCCTGCTCCCACCCCCTCCTCTCCTCCCTGCTCCTCCCCTACCCCTGCCCTTCCTCCTCCCTTCCCCATCCCACTATGGTCAGTTTCACCTATCCTAAGCATGATTGCAAGGGGGTAAATCCCACTGAACTCAATAAGCATGCCAATGATCAGTCCATTCTCAGCAAATTTGCACAGGATCCCATTTCTTACCTCCCGGATTAAAAAGCAGAGAAATTCACTAACAGGCAAAACAACCCTTGCAGTTTAAGAATGTACCTATAGCCAACAGATGTTTCTATCAAACTTTAAAAAGCAGGGAAATTGGGCAGCTACAGTGAATGCGCCTGGGTAGCAGCAGACCTCTCTGAGCAATTCCTCTCTGAAAATTTGTCAACATGCAAATACAGTTTGGGTGGACTTTCACAGTCCAATCCACTTCCTGTGTAGCTTGGAAGAATTTGGTAATGTGTGCCTCTGAGCATATGGTGAGTGCTGGCAACACCTACAATCTGCCAAAATAACAGAAGCAAGACATGTGCTATGCTGATCTTGTTTTAGCAGGGAGGAAGCAACAACATTAAGACAGTTCATATAGTTCAGATAGTCACTTTAAATGTGTTTGATTTACTTTGCAATTTTAGTGAAGTTTCCAATAGTAAATCATTTTCTTTTGCTTCTGTTTCTGTGAATATGTGAAGTACAGCAACACTTTGCAAAATATACACTAAAAAAACTCCAAAAAACGTTGTGGAATAATGGCACTGATTATTCTGCAGAATAGTCTCCAAGGGACATGAGGAGTGTCTCAGTTTGCACAAGATAAAACAGTGGGAAGCGAAATATATTCTTGTGTATTTCTGTGCTCTGTATTTTTGATTTACCATGCCCACCTTTCCTTAAGTGGAGTGGTTTAAGCATAGCAGGCTGAAAACATGCATCTTGGGCAGGTCAAGTTTGTTTTTTCCAACAGCAATTTATTGTAATCAGTCTAATGTTACAGCAAATTGCATTTTCAGATTCAGCTGTTAATGCACCCAAAATAGAAATAGAACATAACCTCCAGTTTGAAACACAAAAGGCTGTCTTCACCATCATATGACACTGACCAATAGAAAGGCTTTGAAATTAGTGAAAATAAATTTGACACAGATTTCTAGGATGAATAATGAGAAAAATATAATTTTCTAGGTTAGATTCTCTGTAGAAACAGTAGTAACACAGAAAAGAAGCAAACTTAGAACACCCACAAACATACAAAAATGTAATTCTCCATCTTTGGAGATGGCAGGTGTTGCCACCACTCATCATATGCTCGAAGGCATGTTACCAAATTCTTCCAAGCTACACAGGAAGTGGATTGGACTGTGAAAGACCAGCCCAAATTGTGTTTGCATTTTTACAAATTTTTAGGAGAGGAGGTCAGGTCTCCTGCTCCCCTGGTGCATTCACTATAGCTGCCCGTACCTGTTGGCTATAGGTACGTTCTTAAATGGCAAGGGTTTTTTTTGCCTATTAGTGAATAATTTTTTCTACCCACTGAAAATAAAGAGACATTAACTGAAGCTTATAAGAATGTATTAAAAACAAGGGCAACATACTGTACGTACCATAGCCTTTAGATGACCAACATCAATGCTTCCATTTTTATCTACTTCCACTGGCTGAATCTTCATCCCTGCCATCTGAGCACTTGCTGGGTTGGTACCATGTGCAGATTTAGGAATAAGACAAACCTTAAGGGCGGAACAAGTAAGTTGAAAGAATGTCAACCTTCCACAAGCCAAGTACAGACACATTTGCAGTCCTCTGAGCTCTCTTCAGACATTCAGTATAAACACATGAAGAGACGGGGGAACATGTAAGAACTCTGCCCCCTCAGTGAAGCTGAACTCCCTAGCCAATGCAGTCAATGGTGCTAGTCTGAAGGGAGTTGCCTTACTACTTGTGGGAGATAGTAAGCACAAAACAGCTGCCCTTTTGACAATGGTGTTTCATAATCCCACAAAAGCAACAGGAAAAACAGAACTGCAATAAAGTTGACTATTACCAGCTCCCATCTTCATTTTATTGATTGAGAAAAACAAAAACAAATGCCCTATTGCTGCATAGCTTTGAGCAACTATACAGAGTAAACAGCAAATGTTTATCTGCTTTTGAATTTCCTGTCAGGTGCATTGGGAGATGAGTGGGGGGGAAGCAAGAGGCATGGTCAAAGGATCCCAGTTATGAATTTCAATTAACAATACTTATCTAATCCCAACACGAAAGCCTGCTGGCTGCCCCAGAGAAGTTTTGAAAAATCATGGTATCTAGGGTCAGCCCCTGGCATGCCTTTTCTTCTAATCTCAATTCTACTTTAATGTCGCTAATGAGCTAGCTCCTGGATTTCCACAGTGAACCTCCTAATGTGTGCCTAGCTGGTCGCCAGATACAAGAGAAAATGGCTTTGTAAGAACTTTCATGGACTGGCAAATTACTGAAGAACAAAAAATAAAAGAACAACTACATTCTGTATACCTGTGCTATGCTTTGATGCTACACTAAGAGTATTCACAAATGCAGGATTCAAATTCAGGATTCACAGATTTTGGCTGGCTTTGATAGCCAGCCAAAACTTGTGATCACCTCTGACCATGCTCATCTCTGATGGAGGACTGATCATCAGGAGGCACTCAGAAACATAGAGAAGTCTCTGAAGCCAAGCACTGCTGCAGTTCTGAACCCCTGTCATGCAGGAGAAAATAGTTCCTGTAGTTACAGTGAGCTTTGAGAGCACTCAAAAGTAGCAGAGCAAACACTAAACTGCTTCCTGTGTCCAAGAGTCTTCAAAAGCTCAGTCCCATCTCTCAGTTTGGGCTGGAACAGGAACCACAAATACCCTTGCCAGAATAAAATGGCTGCTACCCACAATGGCTATGGTTCTGCCTCCACTGTTGAAGGCAAGATGCCTCTGAATGCCAGTTTCTGGGAATCACAAGTGGAAAGAGTGTTGTTGCACTCAGGTCCTGCTTGTGGGCTTCCCATAGGCATCTGATTGGCCACTGTGAGAACAGGATGCTGGACTAGATGAATCATTGCCTGATCAAGCAGGTTCTTCTTAAAAAATATGCTCACCACTGGCCAGAACTATTATGGACCCCTGGCTAATTGTCCCTATACCCTAACAGTAAGGCTTTACGTATTGCACATGTGCATGGAATTGCTGCAGCATGGAACCAGGGCTTGGAAAGTTCATTTTTAAAAGGAACTAGTTCGAGTTCAACTTGTCATGAGAAGAACTAAGGCCCTATCATGTAAAAGTAGTATCAAAGCACTCTGAATAGTCATGGCTTCCCCCAAAGAATCCTGGGAACTGTAGTGTGTAAAGGGTCCTGAGAGGACATTCCTGTTCCTCTCACAGAGCTACAATCCCCAGAGTTCCTTGCCTGTTAAACTACTCTGAGAATTATAGCTCTGTGAGGAAAAATTATTTTCTTTGGGAGAAGCCATGGCTATTTAAAGTGGTATTATAGTGCTTTAAAGGATCCTCAGCAATCTTTTTTCAGCATTCAGAATGTTACAGGCTGCTGTGCTGAGGTGTGAAATATACTTAAGACAATTCAGAAAGCATCCATACACACACACAGTGGAATGTGAATTGTGTAATTTATTTTCCCCAAAAATTAGGATCTTTAAGCTTAAAGGCCCAAAGAGTATAAAGAGTAAAAACTCACTGAAGAGAATGAACTTGAACTAGAAATTGTAAAGTTCTTCTCCAAAAGAACTTAAGTCATGTTCAGTTCAACCAGCAAATACTTTCAGGTGTAATTTAGAGACTGTTAAACCAAACTAGTTCATTCCAAGCAATGTGTGGAACATAAAATATGGTTCATATCGATCCCTTTGTTCCATCTATTTGCCCTGTAAAGTGAAACCATAAGTTTTACTATTTGGTATGCAGTTTTGCATAATAAAACTATTGACTAAAACAAATGCTGTTCAGTGCCAATAAGAGACACTTATTTGTGGTATTTATGTTATCCTTACAAAATGGCGCATACTACAGAATGACACTTGAGCTTGCCAAGGAAAGATGCTTAGAATGAATGAATTAATCTCTTGGTTGAAAGGTGAGTAGATGAAAATATAAGCAAAGGAGCTCTTGTGCATGCAAACAGGCATATACCCAGTCCCCAAAGCATACTTTCAGCACAGCCAAACTAACATTGAAAACAAGCCCCATTCCTGAGCATGAGCAGAGGTGTGCAGGATTGTCAGTTCAGGAGTTAAAAATCTTTTTCACTTACACTTCTGTGCCATTCTCCTTTTGAATTTAAATAAGCCTTGATTGCAGCAAGTCCAGCATATTCTCCTTGAGCTCCGCTGCAAGACCACAAAGCTTATTATAATATATGTGTCCGAGTACATCAGCTCAGCAACCAGTCTTCAAAATCTTACTAATTAAGTCAGTTTATTTATAAAGGACAAATGCTATTAAGGTATACATTTTGGACTGTGCACACACATACTGTCAAGCTGAAATATACACACAGAGAAAATAAATATGAAATATAATCTCTAATTAGTTCATCATGCAAGTTAATCCATTAGGGCAAGAGATGAATAGATCTTCTGCTAAATGGTTGGTTTTTTGCTTTTCCTGAGAAAGTCAAGAAAGGCGAAAGGTGCTGGGATGTTCAGTTAACCAGCATGTTCTAGCAATGTTGTTGCAGAATGGTCACCCATTCCTGACACAGCCCTTTTACACCTTTAGTAGTGAGCAATTTGGCCAGTAAAGCTTCTCCCATCACAGGATTTCTGCAGTGAGGAAAACTCTGCCATTGAGAGGAAGTGACCAAATTGGTGTTGTTTTGTACAAATTCTCCAAATTATATGCATCTGTAGAAGACAGCAAGTGGCTACTGAAATCAGAAGCTCTGTCCATCAAAGATAAAGACACTAATAATTTCCAGCACCTCAGCCCAAACCTTTCATTCTTGAACTGCCTATTTCATCACATTTACACATGTCATTTTCCACATATAATTGTGTACATGCAATGGGCGTGCTTTTTCCAGCATGGAACGGATATCTGGGTAGGAAAATGAATGCGTGAAAGAGCCCTTAGAAAAAGTGAGAAATATTTTTTAGCCTGTCTAAGAAATAGTGGGCCACTGCAAGATTGCTCCTACCTGTTTGGTTGAAAGGAAATTTTGTCATATCCTGTGATCTCACACAGATCCTTCTCAAGTTCCCTGAAAAGCTGCTGGTATCCTTGAGCCTGATCTAGAGGTACAAAGGGGTGAATATTTGCAAATTCCTTCCATGTAATAGGCTGCAGAAAAGAAAAGAAAAACACGCATGAGAAGGAAAATGAAGACCTCTTGGTTGAAGTGTTTACATACACAAATTATAGGATACTTATGAGATGTGACTCTTAGCTTTCCATAAGATTAGGACTGGTTGAATGTTACACAAAACACCATTTGAATTTGGTTATCAACTAGTTTTCTTTGTTTCAAAATCCCCCAAATAAAATACCATTAAAATAATCAGTATATATTTTCTCTCTGTATTATAGAACTGATTTATTTTGCTGAACAGTACTGAAAATGAAATCATCTAGAAAGTTTTATGAAATAAAGCAAACATTAGATACAGCCAGTGTGGTGTAGTGGTTAGAGTGTGGGACTACAACCTGGGAGACCAGGGTTCGAATCCCCACACAGCCATGAAGCTTACTGGGTGGGCCAGTCGCTGCCTCTCAGCCTCAGAGGAAGGCAATGGTAAACCACCTCTGAATACCATTTACCATGAAAACCCTATTCATAGGGTGGCCATAAGTTAGGATCGACTTGAAGGCAGTCCATTTCCACTTTTATTAATGTATGAATTTAAATAAGATTCTGTGTCCAAGTAATCTTAAAATTCATTCTACAATCACTTTCTTGCTTATTGGAAGTGATACATAGTGGGAGCATCTAGTGGGTGGTTCTGTGATTTAAAATTTAATTTCAAAACTCCCATATGCCTGAAGTGACTGGGCCATTCACAAGACTACCTCCACAAGAGTCTCAGCAAGAGAGGATTTGGAAAGATTTCTTCCCGAGGAGAAGAAAGCTTGTGTGAATCTACCCCAAATACTTTGGGTTTTCTTAACATTCATATTAAATTCTAGTCAGGGGCTGTTGTTTGATTTGTGTCTCAGAAAAAAAATTAATAAATATGTCAGAAAAGCTTACTGTAAGTTCCGATGAACTATTCAACTTCATTGTACAGGATCCCTGAGGGGGGAAAAATGTAGTCAGTTGATTTCATCCAAGGAGATCAGCAACTACCAATTTTTCCTCTTAAAGTTATACCTACCAAAGGAATCATGCTGTGAACTAGGGAAATATCTTTGTTTTCTAATCTTTTCATATACCGGACAATATTTGTTTCAGAGTGATAGCTGGAGACACAAAATGTTACATTAGCAAACCAGTTAACTACACAAGCCATACAATACATTTGTCCCAATAGCACTGTTTCACATACACAATTTCAAACCACTGGACCTTTCCTATTTCCACCCCACCTATAATTTTCATATTTGTCTCCAAATTGAGGTGATGTTTTCCTCACACAATTCATTCAGTATGAATATAAAAAAACAGCAGCAAAAATCATAAAACTTGTGGTACAATGATTCATCCAGATTTCAACTTCAACGTGCAGATGCACAGGCTACATTTGCCTGTCACACTAAGACAAATCATGGGTCAGTGCAAACACACTGGCTCCTGAAAAGAAGATTGCAGCCACTTTGCTTCTCTCTTGGCTTTTTAGGTCAGCATGGTGCAGCAGCTAAACCAAAGTCTGACTTAGGGCTCGTCCAAACGACTGTTTAATCAGCGATATGATTGCTTTGTGTCTTCATTAATTTTCCATGGTCCATACGACATCGCCCGTTTTCGCGGATGTTATAGAGTTTAAATCCGCATCTGCAGTATTGCAAAAAATGCGATTTCCTTTTTTTAAACTGGGAATCACCCGCTTCAACATAGCGCTTGGATGCAATACTCCGGACTTTAGCAATGTAGGTGGTTCATGGGCAGTCCTTGGCCATTTCCCCACACCCCTTCTGTCATTCCTGTCCAATCACTTTTGCGCATGTGCGCAAATGTCCAGGGGAAGAAGACCGGGAAAAGTGAACCAATCAGGAGCGGAGCTGGGAAAAAGCGAGAAGAAGTACAGGTCCTCCCCGCTGCATGTGCAGGCGCAAAAAAAGCGTTGTTTTTATATCGGCAAAGAGCGAACAAACAAGCTAGTGGGGACTGTCAGATGACAAAGCGCATATGGAAAACATGGATTATCAAGGTCAGTTTGGACGAGCCCTTAGTGTGCTGTCCAACCCCAGAATCGTGACTATGGTCTCTCTTCTCTAACCGTGGCTTGTAGCCAAGGTTTGTCCTATGGAAGAGAGTCCTTAACCACAATCCTAGGTTTGGACAACATGCCAAGCCAAACGTTAGATGACATCCGGCACTGCCCTAAAAAATCTAGGGAAGAACAAAGTGGGTGTAAACTCCTCTGCAGGAGCCAGCACAGTCACAGTAAACCATACCCTAGCAAATATTGGATTGCTTGATTTAGGTATTTCTCCCCACAAGTGTTTAGGCTTCATTAAAGATATGGATGATAAAAACATGAGTTAGGTAGTTCACTGGCCCCATAGCTTGCATCACAGTAATGCTTTGAAATACTAAACCAAATTCCTCTTCCACAATTATAATCCCTTGTACTATTTTATCAGATGATATCAAGGGGTACAAGGAGAAAATTCATGAATTTCACAAACCTGTTGAATACTTTATGTGTTAGGAATTTTGATGTTCTCTTAAATGCAGTACCAAAAATGCCCCTTGCTTCTCCACCCATGCTCTCAGCAACCAGTTCCTTTTAAAACAAGACAGAGAGGAGGCCTCTTACACCAGATTTGTTTTTTATTTTATTTTTTTCAGAAAGAATTTATTCCGTCAATTAGTAAAAGAGTTTTGTCCCTGTTTCAGCACTTCTGCCTTCCTTGTATTTATGTAAAGACAAATCCTTCTCAGTCTCCCTGGAAACAGGGAAACCCAGTTATGTGCAATTCAGAAGTAGTGCAAGTTATTCCCAAAAGACAACTGCCATGAGCATTTTGTCTGCAAATATGGATTCCTGAGAGAGTATTATTATTATTTAAATTTATATCCCACCTTCCTCCTAGAAGGAGCCTAGGGGGGCAAACAAGTGACAAAACACTAAACACATATATAAAATACCTTCAAAAACATCTGAAGAACATCTTTAAAAAATCTTTTAAAACATCTTAAAAACAATTAGCCCGGTAGCTAATGGGCAGCCAGTGCATTTATATCAGCAGCAGGGTAACATGTTGGTGGTGTCCTACCCCAGTGAGCAGTCACATTGCCACATTTTGCACCAGCTGCAGCTTCCGGACCAACCTCAAGGGCAGCCCCACATAGAGCATTTTACAGTAATCTAGCCTGGAAGTTACCAGTGCATGGACAACAACAGTTAGGCTATCCCAGTCCAGAAATGCTGGCAGCTGTCTTACCAGCCAAAGCTGGTAAAAGGCACACCTAGTCATTGAGGTCACCTGGGCCTCTAGCAACAAAGATGGATCCAGGAGCACCCTCAGACTGCAAATCTGCTCTCTCAGAGGCAGTATGACCCCATCCAAAGAAGGCAATTGACCAATTATCTGGATTCAGGAACCACCTACCCACTGCACCTCCATCTTGCTAGGATTCAGAGTCAATTTATTGGTCCTCATTCAGTTCACCACCGTGTCCAGGCACTGGTATTCATCAGTAACTAACTCCTTAAAAGGCAGTTTGTATCATCAGCATACCATTGACACCTTGCCACAAATCTTCTAATGACCACTCCCAATGGCTTCATATAGGTGTTAAACAGCATTAGGTACAAGATGGTACCCTGTGGCACCTCACAGCACAACTGCCAGGGGAGGCGAAAGACAATCACCCAATGCTATTCTCTGAAAACAACCCTGGAGATAGGATCAGAACCATGGTAAAACAGTGCCTCCAATACCCATCCCGCCAAGTCTGCTCAGAAGGATACCATGGTCAATGGTATCAAAAGCCGCTGAGAGATCAAGTAAGAGTAACAGGGTCGCACTCCCCCTGTCCTTCTCCCGATAAAGGTAATCCATCAGGATGACCAAGGATGACTTAGTCTCATAACCAGGTCTGAACCCAGACTGGAATGGGTCAGGATAATCTGTTTCATTCAAGAGTACTTGTAATTGCTACACCACAACCCTCTCCATGCACTGAGTTTTCTTAATGTGAAGTATGCACATCAGACAAAAGAATTAGAAATATCTGGGTATGCACTTCTAGTATTTCAGGGGCTCAAAGTCATGTTTTGCCTTCATGAAATGTACAGTCATTTTAGGCATTTTTAAATGTGGGGTGGCAAGGTAGGGAGAAGAATTTGCATTCACAGTACTGAAGGGTAAGATTTCCTCCCATATCTTGTAAAATGCAGAACTTTGGGGCAGTATAAGTTCATTGGATTTATTGCAGATCCTTCATTATCTTCCATAACAATACTCTAACCTCCTTAGCAAGAGGGGGGACTGCAGTGTTAAACCATTCAGGCAGCTGTCCATTTACGGTCTTTGACTTATTGGATTGAAATTATGCAGGATGATGTTTCTGTTTCTTTAAGGCCAACTCCCAAAGGAATCCATGCAAACATGGCTGGAAGCTGGAATAGAGCTGTATCAACTAGAGTTTCAACTAGAACCTCATGGAACTCAAGTCTGATAGTCTGATGGAATAGGTTGATTTTCAAGAAGGCTTTTTAGCTGTGCTGTTTTATATTAGTTTGTTATACTGTGATTTTATTGCATTTATCTTAACAGGCGCATGTTTTCTGTAAACCACTTAGAAGTTTTTTGTTTTTGTTTTTACAATCGAGCAGTATATAAATTTGGTTAAATAAAAATAAATGAAATATGCTGCCTGCACACACCTGGGTATAGCTAGGTCTCAGCTGAGCACGTGGGAAGCAATGGTGCACTGAATTACCTCCTGTGGCTGTAAGCTATTTAATACTGGCAATAATTAAATGTTAAGCACTCTGATCTGTTATCTACTTACGGCTGAAGATTCACATCCAAAGATCCATAACAGGTCATCTAGGTCTTTCTCAGATACAGTTTCATCAAGAGATACTCCAAGCTATTGACAGTTGTAAAAGAGGAAGGAAAGCTTCAAGGAAAAATTTCAATGTATATTCAAAGGGCACAACCAGAACATTTTAAGTAGCATGACACTTGCAGACACTTTACCAACATGAAGTGTGTACAAGGTCCCAATTACTACAACAGCAACAAAAAAGGTAATAAAAATGTCCCCCTCAAACCATACATCTGGCAACTTCTAGATAGAAAACTTAAAATATTCTTTTTGCAATTTCATAGGTTAACTATAAGCAATTATCCTAGTCCTCTTAATTATAAAAGAGGAGCATATTTTACAAAACTGTGCTAAATAATCTCAGCATTTTTTTCTACATATGCTCAGATATTTTCAATAATTACATATAATTTTAGTTTTAATCTGTAATGAAAGTTAACTCTGAAGATGTAATACAGAATCAAAGGGATCAGACACAGAAAAGCAACGAGTATTACTCCATCTCTTACAACTCTGAAAATTCTGCCTGTGGATAACATCAAACGTTGGTTTCAACTCACTTGTCTGAAGCAAGCCAAACCACAAGCCCACTTTCAGACAATACACTAAGCCAAACTATGGCTTAGCCCCAAGTAGCATAGCAGATGGACGACTGGTGGAGGAACGGTACAGCAGGAAACCTACACATCTGCTGATTCACACTAAGCCAAAGTTTAGCTTATTTTATTTATTTATTTATTATTTGATTTATATCCTGCCCTTCCTCCCAGCAGGAGCCCAGGGCGGCAAACAGAGGCGCTAAAAACACTTTAAAACATCATAAGCTTAGCTTTACTGATGAACTGGGCCCATGAAGAATGGACAAAAGTTCTGAGAACACTTCCAAGAATAAATGTAACCATCACTTACTGTACCATCATTGTAAATCCGCAGGTTTATCTGCCTCTGGGCTGCCCTGTGCAAGACTTCTTGGACTCCACATCCACACTGGATTTTCAAGGTATCAAAAAATAGGTCATGTTGAAGTTTATGACCAGCTCTCTTCAGACCTAGCAGAAATAACATGTGAGCTCTCTGTTCCACTCACTGCTCACATTTTTATAGGGTTGTGTATATTTTGCACTTACTTATATTTTGGTTGATATTATTATCATCAGCAAATTTGCTGGGATCACTGAATTCTTTTGATATTATAACAGACTTGTCTAAATCTATTCAGAGTTGGCCAAGTTAATGTACGGAGGGGGGCGGGGAGGGAGATAAAAAGAATAAATGGCATTGTTACCAATTTCTCTACATTCTTTCAAGAGCAGCAGTGGCTCTTCTGATGCACAGTTCTCCACTTTATCTTAATCTAAGTGTATTCTTTTGAGATCTTTTGCTGAAGTTCTTCTCCAAGCACCTTCCTTATCAGAAATGTGTCATATAACAAAGGAGAGGGCTTTTTCCATAGTGGCACCCCTGTTATGGAATGGTCTCCCTAAAGAGGTGTGCCTGACATCTCCATTACAATTTTTTGATGCCAGATTATGAATTCTATTTTCCCCTGCTGTGCGTTTTTAGTTGCTGCCTTATGTTACTACCTCATGTTATGGTTAATGATATAGTTTTATTGTATACTTTTAGTATTTTCTAATATAAATTTATTATTTTATTCATACTTATTGTTCACCATCCTGGAATTTTATTGGTTGAAGACAAATATACAAATAAGTCTAAAAAACAGAGTTCAGCTTTTGAACAGAAGATTCAGATTTCTGACCATCATGCAGCCATTAAATAGATATTAACTCACCTTCAGCTAAGATCAGAGTGGCATTATGCAACCTCCTGGCAATGTGCTTTAATCCATTAGCACCATGATAGACTCCGAACATAGCAGCCATATTAGCCAGAAGTGCCTAAAAGGCACAAAAATGGGAATAAATAAATAAATCCAATTGGTAGCATGTTGGTATGAGTAGTTTCCTTGATATCATGAAGTATATTTAGGGGGGGAAATTGCTCTTTGATTGAAAAGAGGATTCTATGAAAGGGAGTGGAGAGGTGATATTTGCCTATTTCCCCACCCCTGTGTGCCTCTCCAAATGTGTTCCAGAGGGTTGTGGGTCCATTAGGAATATCATGAGACACGTGCAAGGGGCTGCCTCCCCCTTCCACTCATGGACACCTCTACTGGAGCACACAGTTGGATGCAACCCAGAAGTATCCAAATACGTTATTGTCCCCATATTGAAATATTAGCAGGAGCACCATATCACCACTGCCAATGGAGGACAGACAACAGGGTATGGAGCACGTCATGCCTAAAGGCACACCAGTGACAGGAGCTGCCCTGCCAGCGATGCCAGTATCTAACCTTAAGAGTTGTATGCATTTATTAATTAATTATTTGCACTTATAAGCCCATCCTTCACCAAATGGTTACACAAATCTCACAATTAAAGTCAGTACAATTAAAATAATAAAATATAAACCACAAAGACAACCCCATATAAGAACAACAAAACAGCAGCATGCAACAACTGTGTACAGCAGTGTAGGAGGAGGGAAGGTATCCACTGAGCCAAAGCATGTGGAGTTTCCCCTTGCTGTGGTTAGTCCTTCACTCAGTTTTGCACACAGGGCCTGCCTGCAGTCAAGCAGAAGCCCATCCTAGGGGCCTACTATCGAGCTGAATTCCAGGGATAGGCTGGCAATGCAGTGGGCTTTCAGTTCTAGAAACAAACCTACCTAGTTGCTGGAGCCAGAAGGCCATTGCACAGGTCCCCTACATATGTTCTGGTGATGTTCCTGCTTATATTGTAAATATGGTAAGTGCTGGTTATATAGAAGACATATGGTAAGTGGAGTGAAAGAGGAGGGGGGAGTACATGAGCAGTAGAATGCTGGATGATTGGCTGAGCGTTTGAATGGCTGGGAGTATAAATGGAAGAATGACAGTTGAATCTGGGAGGTGGTGTTTGGAAGGTGTCGGGGAGGTGGTGAATTGAGAGGTGGAGAGAGAGGTTGAGGTGGTGTTCAGTGGTGAATTGAGAGGTGGTGTTTGAGAGTGAGTCAGGGTTCTGAGGCAATTAGTAAGAAGTTAAGTACCTAACAGAATATAGATGAAACGATACGCTTGTGAAACATTCCTTAAGTAATCTTGTTATTTCTGATATTAAATAAATACTTGTTTGGTTTACCAAAGGCCTGATCCTTGGCTGGGGTAATATACAGACCAGAAGGGAGGGCAAGGTAATTACCAAGGCTGAACAGAAACTGTATCTAATGGTGGCAGTGGTGAAGGGAGAGATTGTAACAAGTCACGTATCCAGAGCAACCCAGAGTTGTATGCTTTAAATATAAAGATACAATGGGGTTGGGAACAGCATAGGCACACAGTCACAAAGTAACAAGCTATAGAGAGACTTAGGCAAAGTCTCTGGGAGTTTGGGTTACAGAAAGTGACTGGTGGTGCTGCCTAGCAGTGAGATCTAGTGAGATCTGTGCTAGAGCTGTAAAGGGTAAGAATAAACCTGACATTCCTCTCTGCTGGTAGCCCCAAGTGAGAGCTTCACAGGTGGTGCTGGGGAAGGACGTCACAGTTCTCAGCCCTCAAGATGAGTTGTTAGTGTAGACACTCTAGGCAAGGGCTGCAAATTGCCAAAGCTTAGGTTTCTATCCACAGCTCTGTCCCTTTGCTATGGGGTGGGTGGCAAAAAAACCCTAGGTTCAAGCCACATAAAAGGTTGGATTTTCCTGCAAACATTTTTCTTCTTTATTACGATACAAAAATACTCTACCAAAAACCACAAGAGACCAAAAAGCATGCCCCGCTAAAACCACTTGCTTAAGAAGCAGAACAAATCCAGGGTAATAATAAAGAAGATACAGGTATTTCTTATCACAGTTATCACTGGCTACTTATAAATTTACTACTATTTCAAATTTATCCTTTCAGTCAATGATTGAATCAAAGTTCACCTGCGCAGTACATATGTTGCTTGTAGCCTTATCCCTTCTGATATGCTGTTCTCTGGTTTGTAATGCAAGTCGATATACTTCTTTTCCATTAGCATCCCTTGAGCCATAAAAAGGGAAAGATTACACTTCTCATATTCATTGGGATTGTTTTTTTCTTCTCCCACCTCCCCAGGTCCTATACAAAGCTGGTGCCTGGCCAGGGAGTGAACCTTTGGTGCGAGCCAAAGGACTCTTACCCTGCAGCTCTCAGCCAAGGGCAAACAGTCCGTATATTAAGGGATTGTCAATCCAGACAGGATGTGTATGGTTGGAGACGAAGGAGAGGAGGAGCCAAATGGCTCTAGTATGAGAGTGGTGACCCAGTTCTGGTGCACACCCTGTGAAGGCATGGATAGCCACGTGTTTCCTGGGAGTTCAACGTTCAATAGAAATTTCCTTGTTTTTTCTAGCTTTTGGTGGCTATGGTTAGACTGTTTTTGAGCTTTGAGTCTGTTTCAACTCAAGAGAATATTTGCAGCAGCCATTGCCTTCTAATTCTCCCCTAAAAAGGTCCCCGAGTCTTTTTTTTAAAAAAACTTTCCATGAAGTGGGCCCCAAAACTGACAGAAAACTTGCAAGAGGGAAGTGGCAGGCAGAGAAAGGGCTGTGTGCCCCCTTTGCTTCCAGTTGTCCCCTGCATTCGCTTTAAACCAGCAGACATGTGCTTAGAAAACATGCACTGTTAGCTATGATGTTTATATTTGCCTGAAAGTCTAACCAAGGAATGTATCTGCCAGATAAAGTCAGGTGGGTGGCTACAGAGGAGAAGGTCTTCTCAATGATGGCACCCTAGTCAGGGAGCAGTGTCCCCAGAGACGTTCATCTGATGCCATCCTCATTATCTTTTTGGAGCCAGGAACCTTTTAAAGCAATTTGTATTTTGAATCTGGACCTCTCAATCGCCTGACTTGTGCTTTATTGTACATCTGCCACAAAGGACAACTTTTTATGTTACCTGTGTTGCAATGTATTTTTAATACTGTATTTTATTCTTTTAATTTTTGTGAGCCACTCAGCGAATATACATTACTGGGCGGGGCCATGCAAATATAGTTAATAAAATCACTGGATGAACATAAAACTAGCTCTTAACATTAACCCTTCACAATTGGGGAATAAAGTACCTACATCCTATGTTTGTAGACAAGGTAATTTCAGAATGAACATTTTACAGTCTTCACAATCCTCAGAAAAAAGCAGAAATTACAGTATTTGTTAAAATAATTTCAATTTTCCCAGCTATCCTGGAGCTTTCAGCCACCTAGCTTGATTTCTCTTTACAAGTTCTTGTACAAAGTCATACTCTTCTTGGAGTTTGCCACACATCTTCTGTGTGAAATGTCAGTTTTGACTACAGTTTTACAGTGCAACAGATATATCTTACTATCTTAGCTTAGGTGGAAACAGACTTAACAGAGAAGTTATATGGTATCAGTATCAGTATTACTGAGGTATATTATACAAACAGTTCCTCTTAACCGTTTCTCATTTCCACGACAAAATGTAAAAATAAACAGACTTTATTTAATGTGAGCATACTGTTCTGTAGTAAGGTTTGGAAAGTACCTATATTTGAGAAGAAAAAAGTCATATTCTAGCTGAGAAGATTTTTGGTTGATATTTGTTAACAACAGACAAACCCAAACTACTTCATGAAAAGGGAAATCCTTTGTCAGAAGGATGGAGTTTTGCACAGTTCCCATGTGTTTTCTGCACAAATCCCATGACCAGTACTAGGATCCAAGTTTTCATCTTCAAGTTAGCCTACCTTGTAACTCCCACCATCCTTCCAGGCATCATTCGCACCAGATTCTCCTTGACAGCAAAAAAGGCGGCATGTGGTCCTCCATAATAAAGAGGCACCCCAAACCTCTGGGAGCTACCCAGTGCAACATCAACACCAAACTCTCCTGGAGGTCTCAGGATGCACAGAGCTAGCAGGTCGGTAGCACAGCAGACAAGAGTCTTAAACAAGAAAAGAGACCAGTGCCATTGCCAACATCTATTACAAACACCCACTGATATAGATATGGTATATAATATTAATGACGATTATCTAATGTTTGATAAAAGTCACACTAGTACTTCTCAAAGACAAGGGACACCAACAACAATAAAAACGTTTTATTGGGAGATAGGTCAATTGCCTGTTCTGGATGGAGTTGCAGTCCCTCTGAAGGAGCAGGTCCGTATCTTAGGGGTACTGCTTGATCCATCTTTGTCCCAAGGCTTAAGTGACCTCTGTGGCTAGAAGTGCCTTCTACTACATTTGGCTGGTACACCAGCTGTGACCATTCTTTGACTCGGGTAGCCTGACCACAGTGATCCATACATGGGTAACCTCTATTACTGTAATGTGTTTTATATGGGGCTGCCATTGTATCTGGTCCAGAAGCTGCAGCTAGTGCAGAATGCAGCAGCCAGACTGCTCACAGGAGCAGGCTACTGGCAACAAATTACTCTGCTGTTGAGAGAGTGCACTGTTATCAATCTGCCACCAGGCCAGGTTCAAGATTCTTGTGTTAATTTACAATGCCCTAAATAACTTGAGCCCAAGGTGTCTTAAGGACTTGAGCCCAAGGTGTCTTAAGGACTGCCTGATTCCTTATGCTCAGCCTCAATCACTGAGGGCTTCTGATAGGGCACTGTTGGCGGTCCCACATGCCCTTGAAGTTCAGCTAGCCTGTACCAGGGGCTGAGCCTTTAGTGTGGCTGGCCATACCCTATGGAACTCATTTTTTATTTATTTATCTATTAATTATTTGATTTATATCCTGCCCTTCCTCTCAGCAGGAGCCCAGGGTGGCAACAGATGTTTGGCAGGAGTCATCCCTGCTTGATTTTAGATGTCTTCTTAAAATTGTATTATTCAGACAGGACTTTCAAACCTGAGATTCTTTGTCAACCAGCTCTCACTAAGGAGTTTGATGTTTTTATTGCTTTTATTGTAATTAGCATGTTTTTAGTCTGTATACCACCTTGTGACATTTTATATGAAATTATGGTTTATAAGTAAATAAATAACTGTGTTCAATGCAAGGCTGCTGGGGCATATAAATTACTGATTCCCAGAGGCTCATCAATAATAAAGAATACCATAATGTAAATCTAATGCACATATACAGCATTAGGATGGTTCATTCTGCAAGAGCTTCTCCTTTTATTTATTGAGAGAAGCAGATTTACTTCTACAAATATTGCACACAGATCCTCTCTTGAAATCAAATAGGCCAAGGACACCCTGCATGTGCACAGATCAGCTCTTTCCAAATTACGTTATGCAACTACAGTTATAATAAATTTAAACTGCCCAAAATGCAAAATATGGTAGGAATCATTATGATTGCCCTGTTTTACCCCATTCTGGTGGGCTCGATCAACAAGTCCAGTGAAGTCTTCCACCTTTCCCTCAGTATCTGGGTACTGGAACAATACTCCACTGACATCTTTACCACTGAAGTCCATCTCATGAGGCAACTTCAGCTCAACATTAATGCCAGTGTAACTGGAAAGTAAGAGAGACATTTCATAACACAGCAAGCCATTTCCTGCTTGTAAACAACTTCTCCAGAGTCCTCCCTCCCCATGTAACCCTCAGCATTGCCTCCAGCACCGATCAAGGCCCTCCAATCCACTGAGCAATGTGAGAGGTGGTGCTCGGGACTATAGGGGAGGGGAAATTGGCAAATCTCCCTTCCCCCTTCTCCACTGAAAAGAGCATAACTCTGCTTAGGAGATGCTTCTGTTGGTGGGAGCAAAATCTGGATCCAACTTGATAGCTAAGTGTTGATTTGAAGTATCTAATAAAAATGAAGTAAGCATTAATTACTTTGCTCTAGTCTGCACCACTGCTATTGTCTGGGGATGGCATCTGATGTCGACGTAAAACTTCCTCCGCTTATTATGCCTGTTGGAGGAGGGGAAACAAAACACATACATTTCAAATACGTTTCATACAATTTTAATTACAAGTAAACGGTTTTTATGGCTTACACTATGGAAACAAATATCGTTATGACTGACTGACTTGGACATCTGGTGTATGGTTCATATTTCCATTTTCAGAAAGGGCTGGCAGGAAGTACCCATCAAGTGTGCAATCAAGAAAAACTCAAGCCCGTCACTTAGCGATCAAGAGCTGCATAAGGAAATTATGAGGCAAAACACTATGTTCTTACTGGAAGATTATTAACCACGTTCATGGAGAATAGATACACATCCAGGGCCTGCTCTAGGATATATCAGCTTTGCAGGGCCACTCAGAGGGTTTATGGGGACTGGTGCAGCTGTGATGTTGGAGGCCTTGCCACTGGCCTCTACAAGGGCCCATGTACGTATGTGCAAAGCTGGGGGCCACATGCAAGAATTTTCATATGTATAGCCTAGTACATGTGAGAATTCTTGCCTGCAGCTCCTCTTTGCCCTGAGATAAAGCAGAATGATAGATGTGTTTCATTTTTTCTTACACGGTGATAAAGGAATAGCGATCGGGTTGTGCTTCTCCTGAGTACCTCCTCCAAATTCAAAACTGCTTCTGGCAGAGTATCTTCCTACTTCCTAGGGCTCATTCTCACCGGTCTTCTGGCTCTGGCCTGCTGCTGGCCTTCTCCACCACTCACTCAGGAAGGATTCCTCCCTTAAGGCCTGGTCTCACACCACTCCTGTACACCTTTCCCTGTGGTACCTGGCTATCCATCAAGAACTACATTGCTCAAAACCTTGATCTCTCAGCCACTGTGTTACAATTTGCAGCCAAAGCTCAAAAAGCCACATTCTGAGCAGTGGCAGTGCACTGTGCAATACAGCAGAACTATCACAGGTTTTACTTTTAATATTTTTTATTTTGTAGCAGTTCCTATATTTTGGTAAGCCTTCTTTATTTTGAAATATCATTTTTAATCTTTAAAAACAATACAGTTATAAATAAAAAAGGTATTCAGCCGACCTCTTACAGCTTCATTTTATTATTATGTATATAGTGCTTGTACTGTTTATAGTACCTGAAGTGCTAAGTGCTCAGTAATGTTGTCTTAAAGTAAAGCTGTGTTCCACTGATTATGACCTAGCACAAATGACATTAAAGTGGAAATTGAAAAAAAAACATACTTTAAAGCTAACTGAAGGAAGATCAACCTGTAGAATCTTGAAAAAAAAGATTAAATCCCTGCTTTTTGCCACTCTAGCTCATTCCAGAAAGAGTGACTGAGCTCAGCTTGGGGCCTCGGGCAACTACCTAGCTTGGCCACTCATAAGGACAATCCTGAATACATCAATAGCTATGAGCCATGATAATTAAATATTGCTTCCAATTTCTTTGCCTCTGAGTGACAGTGGCTCAGGAGGAACAACAAGTGCCCTCTGTGGGCTTCCCAGAATCAATCTGGTCACTGGGGAAACAGGATGCTGGACTAGATGGACCCTTGGCCTGATCTTGGAGGGCTCTCCTTATCACTTGATTATGGCTTATTCAAATTCAATATATATTTTCTCCTGAAGTGTCCTTTTGTCTTTTCTTCATAGTGTAACCTTTCAGATTATAGGCCTGCAGACAGTGGTAATTTAATATAATTACCATATAGCACCTTTATAAGACAAAAATATTAAGATTATTTTTCTTTCAATTTGTTACCTGTGACACAGTTGCATAGCTTCTGCCGCAGCAGTTCCTTCATCCAGTAAAGAGGCATTGGATACATCCATTCCTGTGATGTCACACACCATCGTCTGATAATTTAACAAACTTTCCAGCCTGCCTTGGGATACTTCTGGTTGGTATGGAGTATACTGAGTAACCCTATTAAAAACAATATATTTCAGATACCAAGCTTTTGCCTCTTCCAAACCAAGTTCCCAACAATGTCACACTTGCAGCTGCTAAGACATGATGAATATTTTAGTATCATTTGAGTATGAATGATATTTATTTTGCAAATAGAATATAAGTTCTAGGACTTAAAGTAAGTTAAGAACATAGGAGAATATACGTGGGGCAACTTTTAGGATGCAACTATTTGTTGTTGGATAGAAAATATTTCCCTAATTATCAAACAGCTATTTTTCTCTGAAAATATGTTCTGAAATATATTTCCAACCTAAGGAGATTATTTTTATTTCCTAATAAAAATGTTCAAGATACATTACATCATTTATACCATTTGAAATTTTCTGCTTGATATCTTCTTGGTGATCCCCCCCCCTTTAAATAAGAGAAATACAAATAGTTGCTCGCTGGAAAAAAACCTAGATAAAATATATTGCTTTATCTTAATGGAGTCAAAACCATGAAGCTTAACTGTAGGTTAGGCATTGCATCCAAATGTACTAACCATAGCTTGCTAACTCAGAAACAATGGTCTGAACTATTTTTCAAACTATGGTTAATGAGTACATCCACACCAAGCAAATGTCCGTTTTCAAACGGGAATTTCCGTACATGGCACTGCCAAGCTATTTTTGGCAATGGGACTGTATTTTAAACGCACAATAATTTCTCTCTAATTTAAAGCAAGTCAGCATTGACCAGTGTGTTACCTGGCTTATTGCTTCCAGATAAGTAGTCAACCTAGTCTATAAGAAGACATGGACAAGGTGCTTGCAACGATGTGGCCAACAATGTGGCCTCAACCTGTGCCCTTCTTGGCTTATTAATGCTTGCTGAGGGAGTATGCCCGAGTGGATCCAGGGTGTGCTTCTTAGTGGCAGGGAGTGGTCCCAGCCAACCTGAAAGAGGTGGTGATCCAACTGTCTCCTGAAAAAGCCCACCCTGGACCCATTGGTTTGTGATAATTACTGCCCGATCACAAATATTCTCTTTTTAGGGAAGGTGATTGAGAGGGTTGTGGTGCAGCAATTGCAAATACTCTTGAATGAAACAGATTATCTTGACCCATTTCAATCTGGGTTCAGGCCTGGTTATGGGACTGAATTGGCTTTGGTCACCCAGATGGATGACCTTTATCGGGAGGACAGGGGGAGTGCGAGCCTGTTATTTTTATTTGATGTCTCAGTGGCTTTCAATGCCATTGACCATGGCATCCTTCTGAGCCGACTTGGTGAGATGGGTATCGGCAGCACTGTTTTACAGTGGCTCTGATCTTATCTCTGGGGTCGGTTGCACAGGAAAGCATTGGGTGATTCTCTTTCACCCCCTTGGCAGTTGTGCTGTAGGGTACCTTCTTGTCCCCCATGCTGTTTAACATCTATATGAAGCCCTTGGGAGCAGTCATCAGGATATTTGGGGCAAGTGGTCAGCAATATGCTGATGATACCCTGCTCTGTTTCTAACATCTGAATCAGGTGAGGCTGTGCAAACCCAGGACTGGTGCCTGGACTCAGTAGTGGGCTAGATGAGAGCCAATAAATTGAATTCTAGCATGACAAAGGCACTCTGGGTAGGTGGTTCCTGAGTTCGCATATTTGGTCAATTGCTTGCTTTGGATGGGGTCGTGCTCCCTCTGAAAGAGTAGGTTCATAGGCGGGGTGCTACTGAATTCATCTTTTTCACTAGAGACCCAGGCGAACTCAGTGGCTAGGAGTGCCTTTTACCAGCTTCAGCTGGTAAGACAGCTGTGGCCAATTCTGGACAGGGATAGCCTGACCCCTGTTGTCTATGCACTGATAACCTCCAGGCTGGATTACTGTACTGCACTCTATGTGGGGCTGCCCTTGAGGTTGGTCCAGAAGCTGCAGCTGGTGCAAAATGTAGTGGCGTGATTGCTCACTGGGGCAGGGTATCACCACCATGTTACCATGCTGCTGAAAGAATTGCACTAATTGCCCATTAGCTACTGAGCCACGTTCAATGTGCTGGTTTTGGTGTACAAAGCCCTATATAGTTTGGGACAAGGATATCTGAAAGATCTTCTTGCTCCTTATATAACCCAGTCAATCACTATGCTCTGCAGGTGAGGGCCTCCTGCAGATACCATCTTACTAGGAGATCTGTTCTGCATAACATAGGAAACGGACCTTTAGTACTGTGGCATTTACCCTTTAGAATTCCCTCCCCTTAAATATTAGACAGGCGCCATCTGTTTTCTTTTTGACACCTACTGAAGACCACCCTCTTTCAACAAGTCTTTTAAATACAGACCTTATACCATTCTCTGTCTGTGTTGGAATTGCTTTAAGATGTTTTAATTTTTTTTAAAGGGTGTTTTTAAGATGTTTTATTTTAAAGATGTTTTGTCCCTTATTTGCAACTCTGGGCTCCTTCTGGGAAGAAGGGCAGGATCAAAATTTAATAAATAATAAATATCACCAATGCTTTTTATTTGTGATGGTACCCACTGGTATAGAGTACCAGCACCTCCTTTTTTGCAACCCATGCCAACAATTCTGTGCTAGCGCCCATGGCATGTTTATAAAGACTTGACAACTAGCACTTCATTTTTAACCAAAAAAGCACTAAGTATCACAATGAATTAAGCACCAAGTATCACAATGATACTCAACTTGGGGTAGTTAGTTAAGTTTATTATGCTGTAATTTCAGTGACTGTTAATTAACACACTACTTGTTAAGTAACCAGCTGGTGACCCACAAGTCCAAATTTATTTATTTGGTATGGTGACCAATTGATTTAAGTGTTACATGAATCTGGACCTTAAGTCTTCAGCAGCTGTCACTTCCATGTATTTAGTTGCAAGTTTCCATATTTTATAACCATTACTTGAGGCATTCAGGAAAGAATTTACTTAACATTCCTATTAATGTGGAATTTGTTGAAATATTTATACTACTTATAAAGAAATTCATTTTTTTATGGGAATGTAAGAACACCAATAATTTGATTGCAGAATATTGCTTCATAAGCTATACGATTGTATTCTAAAAACATAATAATAAATAAAAGTATCAGGGGAATGGTTGATGTTGCATTTTGCCAAAGAGTAAGTCAATGCAGGGTTTAATGACTGACAGTCACAGATCATTATTCATACATAGCCTGCTACTGTATTTCCTCTTCATAGCACTCATTGCTGAAAAACCTGTCTTGCAAAGATATGTTCTACCAAATAGTAGCAGCACAGATATTGCTTCAACAGCAAGCTTTGGATACTCAGTGATAACTAATTTTGGTAACACAAAGCCAAAATTTGGATAACGTCACTGCAAAAAAAATATCTTTGAGAGTCCTATCACATGATAGTTCAAGAGAACTTTGCAACATCAGTGACATAAGAGTGATATCACTCAAAATTCTGTTTCTTCAGCAGAAAAGTAGTGGACAAATTTTGACTAAGCAAACTTCAAATCACCCTTGGCTTAACTATTAACTAACCCTGGGGGCAAATCTGGCAACAGTTCACTACAAGGTGCTTGTACAGGAAGTTGTTTTGACTAAGGAGAGCTGTAATAGTCACTCAAAACAACTCCCTATACAGGCATCTTGTGGTGAACTGTCACCGGATCTGCTGCCAGCCATTAGGGAGCGGTTCCCATGCGTTAAAATGTAGGGCTTGTGCCTTTCCAACATTTAGCTGTACGTGTCAACGCAGCATTATAATATGCCAACAAAACAAAAAGTTGTAAGAGATATTCATCATACCAGTTAAGGATTAAAAGCAATAATGATTCAGGGTTTACTTATAAAACCCCTGACCCACTTATGGGTCATAACCCGTAGGTTACAGGTTGGGAAACATTGCTTTAGCAGATCCTGGTTTCAAGCACCATAACACAGAATGAGTTTCACAGCTGACTTTGTTGTGTGTTATTGTAACACTGGGTTAAATCTTCATTTTGAATGTTTGATTACATGTGAAACTATATTAAGTAAAATATTTCTTGAAAGTGGAGCAGAAAGGAAACACTTTGTCTAAAGCAAAGCAGGTAACCCTGACTTGAATCCTAGGGAACACTGTTGTCAAGTCAAAGACTGTGGTAGTACCAAAAAGGAACTCATTTACAAATACTATGAAAGGTGAATAACAGTTCGAAGATCAGAAGTAACCAACATGGGGTCCTTCAGATTGCTAGAGAACAGGGAAGAGTATTGTTAGACTATAAGTCACATCAGTCCCTGCCAGCATGGCCAATGGTCAAGAATTATAGGAGTTTTTGTCCAACAACATCTGGTGGGCATGGTGTTGTCTAGTCTTGCTACAGAGTCTCAATTTTCCAGCAAGTAATAACATTCTTAGTGTTGACAAGTTCTATTTATTTATTTTATTTAACAAAATGTATACACTGCTTGATTGTGAAAAACATCTAAGTGGTTTACAAGAAACATTAGAATTATCAATAAAAAGAGTTAAAAATAAGTAATTAAAATATTTTAAAATTATGAAAAACAGCAGTAGAATGAAGATTGTTTATAACTTTTATCTGTTATACAACAACTTTGAAAAAAGCAGTGTTTTTAAAGTACTTTTTGACTTCTGACAAGTACATAGCAAAATCTCAACTTTAAATGAGAGAGGTAGAAATTCACTGAAGCTGTTCACATTCAGCCCAGTACCTAGATAAACTTCTGAATTAATTTTAAAACATGATTAAGCAGCATCAAAAGAAAAAATATACGCCATATCTAAATTACAGATATCTAAACTACAATTAAACAGCTCACCAAGGCACTTGTACTGCATAAGAATCTTTTCCAGATAACCAGGCAGGAAAGCTGCAAATGTTTGCTTTTGTTCATCTTTAAGCGACAAACGACTACTATAGGAAGGTATGAGGAGGTGTGCTATTCGGCATTTTATTGTACTAGTAATTTTTATGGATTTGTTTGCAAGTCTTGATTAAACTATTTCAAAACAACCCAGACAGCTATATTAAAAACAAACTACAGTAAGGAGTAGCTCGCCTTTATTATTCAAGGATTCTGCTCTTTGAAACTGCAGTGTATTGACTGGGATTTAAAGATCTACTTTAGGAATGCCTAACAGCAGTGATTTTTAAAAAAAAGTTTTTCTTTTGAAGGGCAGACCACTAAGCTACTTTGGAAAATCCCTTGTTTTACACATAGTTTAGCACAAGCCCAAAGTCTTCTTGGGGAAATGTTTTGAGATGGAACTAATTGAACAGTTCTTTGAATCCTGACCTTAATAGTGTCATTTTAACATATAATTCACAAGTAAAATCTGAAAACCAATAGACATCTATGCAGCATCTTGACCATTGATAACTGTCTATTATTCTGGTTTTGTTTAAACAAACCTTCCTAACCCTGAGAGAGAGAAAATTAACCCTCCCAGTTTGCACATATAACAGCAGTCCTGCACATAAACCACATTAGTAAATATTGTCTGTGCAAATTGGTTCCCCTCCTGCCCTCAATATTTGCATTGTTTTTCTGAATACCTTTAGTGAATACAAATAAATTTCACACTTCCAGATTACCTATCCATTTCCATGATAATTGGCAGTGATTAGCTAGACTCCAATTCAAGTATTATCCAACACATGCCAGAAGTTTAATGAAAGTACGTGAAATTGCACACATTCTATAAATATCTCAGAATACTGTTGTCATTAAAATAAAGAAAATATGAATCAGGCAGTGATTATTAAAATATTATTAAAATAAAGTAGATTTCGAGGGTTAAGTCTAGACTTATTGTCAACTCATCCAGGAAGCCAAACATACTTTCTATTCTTTGTCCATTCATTTATGTTCATGTCACGCCACTGGAATTCATTTGCTCTGTTTCCAGGGCAACACTGCAGTAGACAGATAGCATGAAGACAGTCAGGAAGGATAGGCACAAAAATGTGTGCAGTGTAACACAGTCCCACAATGTTACACAGCTAACAGCTGACTATAGGTTAATGAGCCAAACTATTTATTTTAACCCATCCTATTCTTAGTACTCAATATGAAAAACTAGAAATGCCACCCAATGTAAGGAACCCTGGTATGCTTTGCCAGGTCCCAGTAGTCTAGGAAGGTATGGTATGTGTTGCAAGCTTATTACCAGGATGAGAGAAACAGATATGTATGCTTCTCAGTCTCAAGAACTACAAGTCCCAGAGTTCCCTAGTTCCTGGCCAGCATTTCCTTTGCAAGGGCAGGAGGAGCAAACTGAGTGCACCAGCTGATCAGTAGCACGAGGGAAGGGGCCAGCACCATAATGAGGGATACCGAGATCCCATTGATGGTGGTGGGAGCCACTGCTGTATATAAGATTTGCAAGCCCCAGAACATGTGAGAGTGAGGGGAGGACCATGTGTTATACGTTTGTACTGGGCCCAGAGAAATTATGCTTGTGCACTGCTTAATAGTGATGGACTGTTGCTAAAACAGGGAAATTTAAAGCAATGAACTATGACCCTCTTCACTTAGGTAGAATTTTTCTAAACTTGATGTCTGTGCAGAAATGTGAACAATTCTGGCCAGATAAAGAATGGCTGCATGCTACAATGCACATTTGACAGGTGAATTGCAATCAACATTTACCTGTGCTAAACAGCTAGCAGTTTTAGTCTTATAGAGAAGACGCAAACTCTATTATTTCTGCTCAGTATTACCTGCAAATAAATTTGTGCTAGTACACAACTGTCTGCAAGAAGCAGCAGGAATTTTTTGTTTACAAAAATACTCCTACTGAGTTGCATTCTTGCTAGAAGAATTTAAGTATTTGCTTGCCAGATCTGTCAGTCAATGCTATTTGCCTCACACAATGCTTTCCTGTTAGTCTTTTATAACTTTTCAAAACAGTAACACACAAAACCAACCTTGGGACCTTTCTATATCCATCTCCCCCATCTTTTTAATTGTCATTGCCTCCAAGGACTAATTTTACATACCAATACAAGTTAACCATATTTTCCAGTTACTGGAATGTACCTGCTTTGGGGGGTTGTCCATTCTAATCCCTTGCTAAGACTATAGAATATTTCAGTAGTTGAAATTTACTTTTTAAAAGAACCTAATAGCAGTTTGTTGCATTCTTCTGAATCACTTTTTAATATTTTAATATATGCATAGCCTTGCAGGACTTTTGAAAAAAATAACAGTAGAAGATTGAAAAACTTCTTCTAATTTCAAAAGTCTGTCTAATGTTTCATCACAAAAAATCCAGAAACTTCACAAGTGTATATTCACAGGTAACTTAGTTGCTCAACTTCATTATACACACCATACTTAAAGGCTAATAGCTACAACTTCTTTTCTGTAATCTACAGAAAGACAGGCTGTATTTGGTATTACTAGATTAATCATAAACATCACCTCTGCTCATTTGAAGCAAAGTATGCTTTTTGCATCCAAACTATAGCTTTTGTTCATATCATATGCAAACCTATACAAATGTAGTGAGACTGTAATCCTATATACACTTACCAGGAAGTAAGGGTCTCTAATGGGTCTCATTTCTGACTAGACATGCATAGGATTGTGCTGCAAACGAATGAAGGTGACTAAATCTCATGCAATAAACTGACTAGCAGTGCAATTGTAACCATGTCTACTCAGACGTAAACCATACTGAAATGAAAAGGGCTTACTCCTAAATGGGGTTAGGATTGCAGCCTAAGGCATCTTTAATTGGTAACAGACCTGTTATGTTTGCATTTTTTAATCTATTATGCAGCTCAGGATTGTCAATTATCTGGTTCCCTGTGGGGAGTAAGAATTGCCTACTAAAAACAAATTAACAGGGCTGTGCATGTCCCCACCAACCCAATCGATGTTTAGGGTCTCTAAAACCCTAACTAACATATAGTCAGGAGGGGGCAGGAGAAGATGGACATGCTACATCTCCTCTCTCCCCCATTCCCTGCTCCTGACCACACTGCAGAGAGCAGGAGGGCTCAATCCTGCTGGATGCTGCTTCGCCAGCACCTTTCCTGCAGGGAATGCACTGGCAAGCAGACTGCTGCAGCCAGCAAGATTGTAATCTTTGCTCACCAGCTGGTGAGTGGAGCATTCAATCCTACCAGGGGTTTGCTTCCCCAGCATGTTTCCTGTGGTGAATGCGCTGGTGAAGCAGACCCCTGCAGACAGGAGGACTGACTGCATGTGTGTGTGTGTTCCCCTCCTGGGCACAGGCACTCACAGCAAAGCACAGGACAAGGCTATCTGAAACCTCTCTTGCAAACAGCTCTGTGCTGCTCTTTGCAGAAGCTGCCTGCCTTTCCTTCTTCCTGCCCAACACCCACCTCCTGACAGCCCCAGATCACTCTGGGCAGCCTGACCTGGGGCAATCTGGGAACATCTCAACTTGATTTGGTTGAAGCCAATCCACCTCAATTTATTTATTTATTTTTATTATTTATTTTATTACATTTTTAGACCGCCCTATAGCAACAAGCTCTCAGTTCAGGCTGCAGCCGAATCTGGTGCGCAGCCGTACAAACTAATATCCAACTCTTACAAATGAAGTAAGCAATGTGCTACAACCACATTTATGTAATAGAATATGTATTTCTGGTTTACTGATAAATTTGCTCAATTGTTCTATCCCTCTGATAATTCTGATCAAGATGCCTATAGTAGTTTTTTCTGTCATTAGCATCTCAAATCCCTGCAAAGTAGCTCAATACATCAGGAGTTTTGGAGTGCGTTGCCATCAGTACGCTGATGACACGCAGCTCTACTTCTCCTTTTCACCTTCCACAGGTGAGACTGTTGATGTGCTGAACCGTTGCCTGACCGCGATAATGGACTGGATGAGAGCTAATAAACTGAAACTCAATCCAGACAAGACTGAGACACTGTTGGTGAGCTCTTTCCCTGCTCAGATGGTGGATGCTTATCCTGTTCTAGATGGGGTTACACTCCCCTTGAAGGAACAGGTTCGTAGTTTGGGGGTCCTTTTTGACCCTTCCTTGTCGCTCGAGACTCAAGTGGCCTCGGTGGCACGGAATGCGTTTTACCACCTGCGCTTAGTAGCCCAACTACGCCCCTATCTGGACAGTCATGATCTCGCCTCGGTTGTTCACGCTCTGGTAACTTCTAGACTGGATTACTGTAACGTGCTCTACGTAGGGCTGCCCTTGAAGACTGTTTGGAAACTTCAGCTAGTGCAAAATGCGGCAGCCAGGCTGTTGACGAGGAGCAATCGGTCTGCGCATATAACACCTGTCCTGGCTCGCTTGCACTGGCTACCTATTTGTTTCCGAGCTAGATTCAAGGTGCTGGTGTTGACCTATAAAGCCTTACACGGTGTGGGACCACAATACCTTGTGGAACGCCTCTCCCGCTATGAACCTACCCGTTCACTTCGTTCAGTATCTAAGGCCCTCCTCCGGGTACCAACTCACCAGGATGCCCGGAGGACTGTTACTAGATCTAGGGCCTTTTCTGTGGTGGCCCCCGAATTATGGAACAGCTTACCGGAGGAAATACGCCTGGCGCCTACGGTTCTTTCTTTTAGGCGCCAGGTTAAGACCTGGCTATACTCCCAGGCATTTTAATGTTTAATGCTTTATGTTTATGTTTTTAGTTTGATGTGTTCCTTTGTTACTGATTTTATTCTATATTGTATTTTAATCTTGTTTTGTACACCGCCCAGAGAGCTATTAGCTATGGGCGGTCTAGAAATGAAAATAAATAAATAATAAATAAATAAATAGCGTAGGTGTTTCTATGTATCCCAACACATTAATAACATGAAATATACAATATAGGTGTGTTTGTAATGATAAAGCATGGTACATTACCATCCTGCATTCTCCAGCATGTTCCTCACAATGGCTTGAGGGACTGAACAGTTGTAATAACCCATCCCGATATAAGATCTCCAGATCTTGTTCATGTTGGCAATACTGTGTAAAGTTTCAAGAATTTCATTCTCACCTAATTAAAACAAAATGTTATTTACAGCAGAAATCTTGTAAAAGGATTTAGTAATGTCAAACATTTTGAGGCTGTTGCCCCATATAATTCAGTACAGGTCTACTACCACAGACACGATGGTTGAAGCTCAGGTACATTTTCCCTTCTACTCCATTTCATTTGTCTGCTTCCTCTGCCTATCATGACGTGCTGAAATCCACAGAAGTGAGGCAAATAAAGATTTATTACAATGAAGAGATCATTCATATTTACTACACTCCAACTGGTTGCTCACATCCAACTGGTCACTTTTCAACAATTATCTTCAGTTTCTTGGGTAGTGTAATGTAGCATGACTTTTCAGGGGACTTTGAAAGGCTTGAAACTTATTTAAGATACAAATCTCTTTTAAAGGAACTGTATTACCTTCTCTGCATTCTTATGTTTCCTTAAACCAGGTGTGACCCTTCAGATGTTGCTGAACTACAATTTGCATCTTCCCTGAGCATTCGTCATGTGGGCTGGGGCTGATGGACTGGGCGATTCCAACCATATTTGGAGGGCCACAAGTTAGCCATGTCTGCCTTAAACCAATAAAAGGTGGACCAGCTATTTAATTTCCTCTGAGACCTGTAAACTCTGTGGCATCATACTGGAACTTTTAAAAAAACTAGAGAAAGTAAACTGCTGAAGGGTCATAATTCATGCCCTTTGGCTGCTGTTGTCGCAGCTGCTCTGATATGGCTGTGATATCATAATGAGTTTAGCAAGTCTTGGGATACACACCTGGTATGGGACAATGGAGAAAACATTTATTTTACATCCTGAGGTCCACAGCAACGTTTGCTAAATTGCATGGGAAAAGTTACATAAGTTTATCAAAGAATTTTGAATGACAACTTGGTGTCATTTGAATAGCCTCCATACTTTTTGCTCAAAAGGGATAGATTTGTCAAGGAGTCTACCCTTGAAAATAGCACTTAAAATAAAGAAAACTGGCTACCTGTAAGCAAAAAAAAAGACTTCTGGTAGTCTAAGCTATTTAAAACCTTTTTCTACCACTATATCTACCATCATGCTTTGATTTGGATTCCTGCATTGAGCAGGGGGTTGGACCTGATGGCCTTATAGGCCCCTTCCAACTCTACTATTCTATGTTTCTATGATTCCAATAACCTCGTTGTGCTGTTACATCATGGGTAGACCAATATAATGCAGACCCACTCTGAACAAGTTGAGAAAATCCCTGGGCCAGATGGCTGAATGCCATTATCAGGATTTGCACATGTACATATTTATTTGCAAATTACCTTTAGGTATTTTTTCCCCTTTAGGTAAATTTTTCAAGGGTTTACAAAATCTGTGCAGTAAGACAGAATACCACTGCTTCGGGATGAGCTTCAAAACCACAGAATCACTTACTCAAACAAATATTTTGAACAGCTTTAAAGTTCTTTAGCTACTACTCAGACATAAAGGGCAGATACTAACACAAACACTTGCTTTGCTTCTCCCTTATAATGCTTCCGTTAATAAATGATATAATCCTAAAGGAGAATAGTCTCCTCTTAAGAAAAGCCATCTGTTTTTCTAGGGAGACACCTTTGATGCAGAGGATAATAATGTAAACACCTTACTGAGGAAACAGTATTGGCATTACTTCTCCTGGGAGAAAAGTCACACACAAGTTTACACATAAATCTCACTAAAACTATAATTCCCCCTATTTCCAATGTTCAGAGGTGCATGATGATGTTTACGTAGCAGAAATAGCACTATTTCACATACAAGAGAGAAAAACCCTCAGTCTCTCATAAAGACATATTGCCACCTCCTCCCTCCCTCTCTTTCACATCCCCCCCAATTAGAAAACCCTCCGAAGAACCTTGTTTTCTAGTTGTTTACTCTTGAGAAAGTTGTATATTTGGGCAGACACTCCCACTTCCTGCACCCCTACCCCGCCATACAGACAGTATTAGCCTCTATCAGCATATTAATAGATGACTTAAAGTCTGCCTTTATGCATAATCATTTTAAAGCTATCATCTGTTTTTATATGAAAAATAATTAACACCAGAGCTGTCGGTCTATAAACTAGAAGAAAGGGATGTCTACACGTATGGTATAGATCAGTGGTTCTCAAACCTTTTTACCTCACGGACCACTTGAAAGATGCTGAGGGTCTTAGGGGACCACTTAATCATTCTTTCCTGCATGTTGCAGCAATTGTAATTTGCTGTGCTAGATTCTGTGTGTTTTAATTTTACTTAAATTGCTTCTTTTATTTCTTATAAATTGTATTTTATCATATTACAATTGGAATTACATAGCACAATAAAATACAGTACAAGACAGTTTGGGAATCTCTTGCCCTAGCATATGACAAACTCTATACTTAAAGAATGTAGGTGGGACTGCTATGCTTCAACTTATTGCGGGGAAAAACTAAACTCCCAAAAGTTCAATATCAAGACGATTTCCCCTGTCCTCTGTGATCAGTTCCAGAAGAGATGTTTGCAGGTGAGGGGTGTGTGTGTTTTTCTCTGTTACAATTTATCTGCATAATCTTCATTAAAAGCCTAGCCTGCATTAGTCTTCATTATAGAATTAGTTTTGATTTTTCATTTTTTAAAAAAATGCATTTACTCCCCTCCACCTTTGATCACGAACCAGTAAAACAAAAAAACCCAGAACAGACAGAATGCAAATTAGCAGGGTTTTGTTGTTGTCGCCAAAATATACTTTCAAAGAAAGAGAACAGGGGATTTATCCAGAACAATGGATGCCAGACACCAGAAGGGTATTTCTCAAGGGATTTAGGCAGCCCAGAATAGTGGCATATAGATGAAAGATACACCTATGTCCATTATGGGAACACTGTCGAGAAACAGATGGCCTCAGTATGAACCACATTAAAGAATTCACTTAATCTACATTGCAAACATGACCCTTAAGTATTTAGTGCCTATGACTCTGGTACCCTGATGCTAAACATTTGCCTTACATATCATCCTGTACTATGGGAATCATGTTTGTGATGCTGGTTTGATGCTTGGTATGCTCAGTTCTAATCACTCATGTGTCCAATGATCAGGATCATGCCACTAATAAGTTACTTCTCTCTTATTATTTTCTATTTTTTCCTGTCCTTTTCATACTCAACAGGGCATGATCCATCAAAAGCCTAAAGTACAGCAACATAATACCGTTACAGCGAAATCAGATAACTCCAGTTTCAGATCAGGTTTTTTTAATGATATGTTTTAATTGCAGGAAACTTTTTGAATATGCCTGTTAAAACAACAAATCAACACTTGTACTCTACAGGTCTACTTTCCCCTACCTGACAGCCTAGTCCAAGGTACAAAACATGTCAAACACTTTTGTATGCAGTATTTATCTTGATATAATACAGACATTGGCCTTTGATTGTGAATCTCCTTAGTTAATTTTAGGCTTATTGTGCCTCTTTATTGTGCAATGAGAAAGCTATAAAGCAAAGTACTCACTTAAGTGGGAGCTGGAAATACAAGAGGACAGTAAACACCCATTAAGAAACACTTGGAAATTAGCCATCCTACTGCTTCCAGTTTTCTAGGGCAGCAGCAAAGATGAAATGCATTACACCAAACACACTACACTGAAAATAGTTGAGTAATCCTTCAGGAACTTTAGCTGGCAATTCTTTTTGCTGAATAAACGCCTGCTGCTGACCTTGTTTATTTCTCGTAGCTGGGGGTATTGCATAACATGATTAGAGGCAATGATCTTAATGTACCAAGAATAGAGTTCATTGATCTTTTGGCACTGTTATCTCAGAATGGGGGGAGGGGAGCACTGCACATGCAGGGTCAATGTTAGCATGTATGAATCTTCAGAAACAAGGGGCTACTTTTCCCTGGAAGTGTGCCCATTTCTACATAGGCCTCGCATAGTTTCCCAGACACATAGCATCAAACTTGTTTCCAGATACCACAACTGTAGCTTATTAGCCTAAAATTAAGAGAAAAATGTTAAGAGCTTGGTCAGTTGCTAATTAACAAGACATAACATTCACAGAACTGGTACACTAATGTAAGAGGCAAGTCATATCACTTCATTGAACTACCTCAACTCCGAATTTCTCATTTCATGTTACTCAGCTCTCCTGACATCTGCAGATATCTGAAATACAGAGAGCCAGTCTGCATGTAACACCATGGCTAAGGATGAACAAGCAATTTAGTATTATTAGTTTAACTTGTTGACTTTTGCCACAGGAGTTTTATTGTAGATAGCCTGCAAAGCCTAAAATAACGTTTGGTCAGTTCCCAATTGCATTTTGATCCTGGCAGAATTATCCTGTAATATACAGAACCACAAATAATGGACTGGGAATGAAATCTCGCTGCAGAGGACAGAGAGAAGAGACCCTTGTTGGAGAGAGGGGATAAAGAGTTCACCATTATTATTTTTTAACAAAATTCTGGCTGCATTTCAAGAAAAACTGCAAGATGAGAGGGTAGTCTAGGTGATATTTACTACTTTTTTTAAAAAAGGGGGCATAGATGAGTGCTGCTATACTTTGTTACTATAGTGTGGAAGTATTCAGCTTTTAAAGTAGTAAAATAAAGTGTTTTTAAAATATTGGCAAAATGACAGGCAACTAAGTTCAATTGTCAAAAACATCACACGTATAATTTAACAAGTGCCTATGATACCTAAGTTACTATACATCATGCCATGCTAACTACTAAAATGAAAGCATCAGCTGAAGGCAGGAGGGAAACCATGTTTTCTCAATGGTCTGGTTCACACTAAATCATTGTTAACTATGGTTTAAAAGTGAACACAGAGTGTGCTGGTGCACAGGGTGAAAAACATGGTTGTTTGCTCCTCTGCTGTTGCTGCACTGCCAGCAGAAAAACCATGGTTTGTCTTAGCATTATGTCTGAACCTGTCTCTTAGCAAACCATGACCTGTAATCTCAGTAACATCTGAATCAGACAGGCTGTGTGAGCCCTGGACTGGTGCCTGGACTAAGTGGTGGGTTGGATAAGGGCCAACAAACTGACTCTGAATCTTAGCAAGACAGACGCACTGTGGGTAGGTAGTTCCCAAGCCTGGATATCTGGTCGATTGCCTGCTTTGGATGGGGTTGTACTCCCTCTGAAAGAGCAGGTTCATAGTCTGGGAGTGCTCCTGAATCCATCTTTTTCACTAGATAAAGGTGACCTCAGTGGCTACAAGTGCTTTTTATCAGCTTCAGCTGGTAAGACAGCTGCACCCATTTCTGAACTGGGATAGCCTGACCACTGTCCTCCATGCACTGATAACCTCCAGACTGGATTACTGTTATTCACTTTATGTGGGCCTGCCCTTGAGGTTGGTCCAGAAGCAGCAGCTGATGCAAAATGTGGTGGTGCAACTGCTCATGAGACAGGATATTGTGAACATGTTATCCTGATGCTGAAAGAACTGCATTGGCTGCCAATTAGCTATCCAGCCAAGTTCAAGGTGCTGGTTTTGTTGTATTAAGCCCTATACAGTTTGAAACCAAGGTACATGAAAAATTGTCTTACCCCTTATATACAGAGTTGAACACTACATTCTGTGGGCGAGGGCCTCCTGCAGATACCATCTCATCAGGAGTTCCACACAAAATAGGAATCAGGCCTTTAGTTTTGTGGTACTTACCTGCTGGAATTCACTCCCTTTAAATATTAGTCTGTTGTCTCTTCAATGCCTACTAAAGATCTTATAAGGCTTGTTGAAAAGGAGATCTTTTCCACAAGCCTTATAAGTAGATAACTTTATCCCAGTCTGCATCTGCATTACAATTGCTCTTAAGATGCTTTTATTGTTTACATCCCTTGTAGTTTGCTGCCCTGGACTCCTTTTGGGAGGAAGTGTGGGATATAAATTTAATAAATAAATAAAATAATAAAGGGTTGTTGTTGGCTTACTGCTCATGGTTTGTTTGGGGGAAACAAACCACAATCCCAGACTTGAACATAATGCTAAGCCAAACCACAGCTTAGCTCATGGCAGGAACAAGGGAGAAGTGAAGCGACTATGATTTTTGCTTTGTATGCTAGCATGCTATGCTATGGTTAAGTAAGGTTTAAAGAGACATGTGAATGCTGCCAATGTCAATCTATATTGTGGAGCAGAATAATGCATTATGCATAATACAGAAATGCATTATGGAGAAATGCGGTTTCCCCATAATAGTGCTACTTGTGAGACAGGACATCTGGAACTCCAGCAACAACTAATAGGCACTTCATGTATTTGTTTGATTCTGACATTGATACAGTGTTGCCGCAGGAGGGTGGCATGCTCTTGCACTCAGGTCCTGCTTGCAGGCTTCCTATGGGCATCTGGTTGGCCACTGTGAGAAAAGGATGTTGGTCTAGATGGGCCATTGGCCTATTCCAGCAACTCTTCTTATGTTCTTATCAAATATATTTTTTTCAGGACTTGATCCAATCAGAATACATGGAAGGGGCAACTAGGAACAGACTGAGTTTTTGTTCAAATGTATTTTACAGGGACAAAACCCACAAAATATATAGACATACTTTTTAATATTAGACATACATTGCCCTCTTTTGTACTGAAGTATTACATGCAAGTACCAAAAAAAAAACTCTGTAAAAAACCATTGCATATTTATCACCTAAATCACCAGTGGTTTGGAATACGCCTCAGATATTTGTTTGAATAAGTTAAACTGTGTATATATTAGTGAAATTAAGTTTCCTGAAATGAATGTAACCATATACCCTTCAACAGTAGCTCTAGGTTATCTTATTTAGATAGGATTGCGTTCAGCCAAGTTCTACTGAGAGTACACTCATTGAAATTAATAGACCTAAGTTAGTCAGGTCCATTAATTTCAGTGGGTCTACTCTGAGTATTGGATACAACCCAAAAATTACAAGTCACAAATATTATTTCAGGTAGAGATTAATATAATCTAGAGTTTTGAAAAATATTTTCAGCCACAAATAGAGAAGGCAGCTTATTCAAAAAGGCTAAGTCTAGCCTTCGCCTGTCTAGAATCTCTTTCAGATTATTGCTTCTTTGGTTGTTTCATTCTGGCTGCTGCTTCTCTTGTGTGATGTCATCACAAACTAACCAGATTGAACTGGCCAGGAACCTGACAAAGGCTGCTGGGCCTAAAGTTTACATTCGAACTGCAGTTTGCTGATGAGCAACATCAAAATGAGAGCAGGACAATTCAGTGCCTGCTATATTGAAGTGTTGTCACAGATTAAAAAGAAGAGATTATTCTTGGTGAAATAGTCTCTGGAGGATCCAAAAGTGACAAAATTACAACTGGGCAATTATTTAACAAGGCTTGATTAAACAATAGGTGTTATTAACACATTTTCCAGGAACAGATATTTGGTTTAGATAGCACTGTTATGTTAAGTACTTAAGGAGATCTTGATAAAACTAGATATAATCCAGTTTAAAAGTGTTTTATTTTAAAGCTGCATCTTGCCCTTTTCAAACTCTAGAAATTGCCCCAAGAACCTTTATAAACAACCAGGAAAATTTTGAGCATTGCAGTTTTACAGACAGGAGCAATTTGATGACATAACACAAGAAAACTTTCAGAGTTATTCTTTGTATTTGTGTATCAACAGCTACATGATGCAACATCATCACTAATAAAATTCAATTGGCATTGCAAACTGATACACCTAGAACAAATAGTGTGGATCAAGATGTTAGAATCTGAACTCCTAAACAATTTCTCACCCAGCATCTTATGCATATCTAATTCTTAACAACTTGATTAATGAAACCTACATGAGGTACATCAATGTAAAAATGTAATGCTATCTAAAACTGCCCATCCTTCATAATGGCAGGAAAAAGTGATCTCGCCTGGATTGTAAAATAGCATAATAAACTTTATTCTTTGATATTTTAAACATTTTTAAAACATTTTGAACAGCAGCATTTATACACATGACAGCACATAATACATTGGAAGTTTCTGTGTTCTGTTTTTAACAGATAAAAACCTCTCTCCTATCCTATAAATAAATAAAAATCCAAGGCATCAAATGTCATTTTAAAAACAACAATAACATGCACATTAGATTAGCTTATTCATATGATGCTAGTTTTAAAGATGACTTTAAGAAATTATCTGAACTGGGTTAAAGACTATAATGAGTGCCCTTGCATGTTTACACTTCATTTGGGAGATTTTAAATAGCAAATTCAGCTTTTGCAACACTCCTTGACTACTGAATCTACTCCTGATGGGGGAAAATCAACCCTCTTACCCAGCTATACTGATTAGACTACAAGCAATGAAAATCAGAGGGGGAGAAGACTTCATATCAGGCTTTTATTTGTTTCTAAGGTGAAAGGAACACTTACAAATATGGTCATCCATCTTCAGAGGCCTTTGCAAGCGGATATTAGCAGGAATTGTTTTATCGATCAACTCGTCGATACTCTAAAAACACAAGGGATATATCAGAAGCAGCGCATGAAATCGCCTAAACTGCACCAAAGGCACATATTCAGACAAAGGGGCCAAATATGAGGAACTGAAGGGAAAACTCAGAAAAATCTTTGTTAAAAGACCTCAGTACTAGAAAGGGGTTTATGAAACACGATTTAGATCTCTCCTCCCCCACTTTCGAAAGCTCTTTACGCTAAAGTGAAATGAGGCCAGATGGCGTGCCACGGTGAAAAAGATACTGAGTGTTGTGGAAGATGAAAAGAATTACTAGACAAAGCGGAGACTACCCAGAGCGCAGATAAAGGGGGGGGGAGAGAAGGGGGGAGTGTCAGACTGGGGTGTTTCTTGGGGGAAGGGTGAGCAAAGAGCTTAGCTTAAGCAGAAAGATCAGAAAAAAGAGACGGGCAGAATGGGAGTCCCGACGGAGTTTCCTCACCGACAGCTCCACGGTCTGTAGCATCTCTCGCTTCCCTTTTTCCCCCGGGCCGATGTGCCGCTCGGAGAAGTCGTCGTGCCTGGGCAGGAGCCTCTCGATGTGCCTAGAGGTGCTCGGGGCAGCGGCGGCGGCACTTTTCCCGATGGTACAACCACTGCTACTGCTGCTGCTGCTGCTGCTGCTGCTCCTCACGCCAGCCAGTCTCTGCTGATCCCGGTGTCCCCATCGGCCTGGCGGCTTCTTGCCCCCTAAAGCGCTGCAGTGGGCTCCCCGACCCACAAGCCGCCCCCACCACTGGACACAAGACTGCATGGTGGCGACCGGGCACAGGGTTCTCTTCTCCTGGCTCTACAGAGGCAGGCGCGCACAGAAGCCGGAGAAGTTAGTTGCTCTTCAAAGGCAGCGACACCTGCGACTCACTTTCTGGCCGCGAGGTGCCCCTGACCAGCCTTATAGCTCCACGCCAATGGTAAGCCGAGGAGGCGGAGGCGGGGCCCCGCTAGCCCCGCCCCGCCTCAGACCGCCCCGTCAAAGCCACCTGCTGAGAGGTCCGGACCCCTCCACGCAAACCCTCCCGCGCCAGCCAGCCCGTTCCTCCCTCCCTCGGATGGACTAAACCGAACAGCTCAGAGAAGAAATGACCCGAAGCTGGCTTGCAGCCACATTTTCGCGTAGCCGCGCGTCGTTAGCACTTTCTTCTCTTGGAGCAAAGGCAAAGTGCCGCTGCGCTCACGAGATCCATAGGCGCCGAGCCGAGGAGGCACAGACCCTCTGTTAATGACACCCCCCGTTCCCCCTCTAAACACCCTTGCTGAAGTCTGATCAGGCGATATTCCCATTGCCAACCCCTAGTTTTTTCCTGCCTCCCCCCCCCAAAGTCATAAAATTATATGGCCTTCGGTAATATCCCCTCTTCGCTTTCAGGTTCTTAGCTGTAATTCGTTTTTAATCGCCTCCCTCCAAACTAAAGTTTGACTTCTCCTGCAAGGACCCCACCTGTTGCTAGCCTAATCTGTCCGGCAAGATTATCTCTTCTTGCAAACACGAAGCATTTACATAGTGGTACCTTAGGTCAGATAAAGAGCAGGTTAAAGCAGTGCCTGAGAACAGTTGACAGCATCTTGTGTTGTACCAAGAACTTGTCTTTTCCACTTATTGTAACTGTTGTGCAGGGATGGGATTTGGGGTACAGGCAAGGGCATAGTCAGGCAGGGTCACGGGGTGGTGGTGATGGTGTCATAGACCTCTTCCTTTTTTGGGAATAGGGTCCCAGCAGGGTCCTTGTGTGCAAGCTAATTGGCATAAAAGGGTAGCATGTTAGCCACTGAGAAGAGTCTTCTCACTTGGCTAACAACATGCTTCCTTTCACACTGATTGGAGCCAATCAGAGTGAAAGGAGGTGAGTCCGTCACAAAGAAGACTCTCCTTAGTAGGTAACACAGGCCTCCCCTTTCATACTGATTAGCTCCAAGGGTAAGTTAGACGTGAGCTTCATGGCAAAGTAGACTCTCTCTGACTCTCTCTCTCTCTCTCTGACCTCTCTCTCTCTGACTCTCTCTGACTCACTCTCTCTCTCTCTCTCTCTCTGACTCTCTCTCTCAGGTTTAAATGTTGCCAGAAACCCTTTGATTTTAAGAATTCTGAAATGAAGCCAAGTGTGGGACTAGGATTTGGGAGACCAAGATACTTTGCCATGAAGCTCACTTCTAACTTACCCTTGGAGCTAATCAGCATGAAAGGGGAGGCCTGTGTTACCTACTAAGGAGAGTCTTCTTTGTGACGGACTCACCTCCTTTTGTATATATATTGGGGGGGAGGAGCCTATAACACAGCAATTTTATTCTGGTTCTATAATTTTGTAATTGCAGAAGAGATGGTGAATCTTGTGGGTGTTGGTGATGCTCATGAAGGGACCCTACACTTCTGAATTTGCCACTACACTACTGGGTAGAGGCCTGTACAAACTGGCATAGGCGATTGTATACAAATAGTAAACTAGGCCAACTTTCAGATGAAAAAACAAACATGCTTAAACTCTGGCTCTCGCTGTCAGGGCTTACTATGAGCTATGAGATGCCAACAGGATTGTCTAGGCTCTCAGTACACTGTATGTTAATTGAGACCTCAACAAATCACCACAATCTATTGACAAGAACTGCTGCATAATAGCATTTTTAAAAAGTCTTGTCCAACATCAAACATGGCATCTCTCTCTCTCTCTTTTCTGATACACAACTTCTCCTTTCCCACCCCAGCCAGCTATCGCATGTATTTAAAATTCTCCTGGCATCAGACAGCCTCACCCCACATGATATCCGGTAGCAGGATCAAAACAATCGGCCACAATTTGCAAGCAGAAAAATGCCCTATGTGCAGAGCAGATAACTTGGGGAAGTTAGTCAATCAATATATATACAAAGCCTCAGCATGCTGCTGAGGGAACAGCTCTTATTGGGCTGCCTTATCCAGCCAGCACCAGCCAGTCATCTGTCCATGGTCCTGACAGTCCATACTTTTATTCATTTATTTATTTTATTAAATTTATATTCTGCCTTTCCTTCCAAAGGAACCCAGGACAGTCTCTTGTGATCCTGCATAGGTGACTTTGCCCTATCAGATGTGACTCTGCTCTTCTGGAGCGACCCTGCCATTTCAGTACGTGCTACTTCTTCAATCCAGCCTTCCCAGTGAGCCTCAAACCAAGTAAAAAGGGGACATATTTGCTTCCTATATATCTTGTTTTAATTGGACATACAACTAGTGCTACTGTGGATCACCCTTTCTGGATTATCCTCAGGATGAATGTGTCACCCCCTTGTTGTTGTTATGGGTGTTGTGTGTGGGTGGAATGATTTTGGGTGCTCCCTGGTGAGAGGAGAGAGCTCCAAGGGTACAGCATGCATAGCTTTGCCCCCACCTTTTGGTGACAGCATAAGTTGGGGAGGGAGTAACAGCAGAAATGGGAGCGATGCTACTGCCTGTACACACATGCTTGTGTATTTGGTGGGTGGGGCAGGTTGTCTCTGTTGTATTTTTGTGCTTTATCTGTCATTACTTATTGGGATTATTATGTTAGTTGTTTTAGTTTATATTGATGTTTAAGATGAACTTTTAAAATGTTTTATATTGTTTTAAATGTGCAATTTTGTTTTTATTGTATTTGTGATTTTTTTATCATATTGTAAACTGCTTCAAGGCGGCTTCTGAAGTATGAAGCAATATACAAAATAAATTCTTCATCATCATTATTTTGTGTCAGTTTTTTAAGTGTGTAGACCTGAGGACAGGAGCTGCTTTATCACTGACATTTTACAAGCCACTCCAGAAACCTTTTTTCCCCCCGAAGAGTTGAATAAAAACGCTTTGAATAAATATACAAAATCTGATTATTGGTATAGGGAACAGTACATTGGAGGGGAAAGGAGCTTAATGTGGCTCTTAGTATATTGTTTTTACATCTATGCTAAGAATATTATAAAATGATATTTAAAGAAAGTTATATCCCTTAAACTCATAAATGCACTAGCATGATCTTTAGATAGTGATCTGAAAATTGGATTTGAAGTATATGTGTTAGTTAAAGAAGTTATTAGGGTTGGTTTGTTTTGTGCTGTAGGGCATTTTAGGAAAAATAAGAGTAAAAAGGAGAAACAATCTAAAATCAAAAAGCAAGTATATTTTAAAACAGATTTGTGAATAGGCATAAGTTTAAGCACAGTTCTTCATTTATTACTGGGAGCAGGGTAATGGCTGCTGCATAGAAACCAATTAGCAGGAGACTTTGAAACTAACAGATACATACATATTAAGCAAATGTCTGAAAAACATATCCAGTGCCAAAAAGAAAGGTTCCCAGTTTGCATACGCACCAAAGACTCACTATGTGGCGATACCCATCACTCATATGGAGTGATTTGTATCTCCAGGGCCGATGAACTGCATCCTAGAGTATTGAAGGAACCAGCCTAAGAACTCTCAGAACCACTGTCTATTATCTTTGTGAAATCATGGAGGATGGGTGAAGTGCCGGGTGACTGGAGGAGGGCTAATGTTGTCCCCATCTTCAAAAAGGGCAAAAAGGAGGAACCAGGGAACTATACAACAGTCAGCCTGACATCGATCCCTGGGAAAAATCAGAGCAGATTATAAACCAGTCAGTCTGTAAGCACCTTGAAAACAATGCAGTGATTACTAGAAGCCAACATGGATTTCTCAAGAACAAATCCTGCCAGACTAATCTTATCTCATGTTTTGATTGGATAACTTCCCTGGTAGATTGTGGGAATGCTGTGGACATAATGTATCTCTACTTCAGCAAAGCTTTTGACAAAGTGCCCCATGGCATTCCGATTAGCAAGCTAGTTGAATCAGGTGGATCCACAGCTGGCTATAGAATCATACTAAAAGAGTGCTTATCAATGGTTCCTTCTTAAACTGAGGGGAGGTAATGAGCTAGGTACTACAGGGCTTGGTCCTGGGACCAGAGCTCTTCAACATTTTAATTCATGACTTGGATGAGGAGGTGCAGGAACTGCTTATCAAATTTGTAGATGATAAACAATTGGGAGGGATAGCTAATACTTTGGAAAACAGAAACAAAATTCAAAGGGATTTTGATAGGCTGGAGCACTGAAAACAACAGAATAAAATTTATCAGGGATAAGTGCAGAGTTCTACACCTAGGAAAAAGAAACCAAATGCACAGTTATAAGACGGGGGATACTTGGCTCAGCAATACAACATGCGAGAAGGATCTTGGGATTGTCGTTCATCACAAGCTGAATATGAGCCAAGAGTGTGGTGTGGCTGCAAAAAAGGCAAATGCTATTTTAGGCTGCATTAAGTATAGTTTCCAAGTCGTGTAAAGTATTGGTTCCCCTCTATTTGGCACTGGTTAGGCCTCATCTTGAGTACTGTATCCAGTTCTGGACACCACAGTTTAAGAAGGATGCAAACAAACTGCAACAGGTTCAGAGAAGGGCACAGAGGATGATCAGGGGAATGGAAATAAAGTCCTATAAGGAGAGACTGAAAGAACTGGGCATGTTTAGCCTTGAGAAGAGAAGACTGAGGGGAAATATGACAGCACTCTTCAAGTATTTGAAAGGTTGCCCCACAGAGAAGGGCCAGGATATCTTGTTGATTGTCCCAGCATGCAGGACATGGAATAATGAGCTCAAGTTATAGGAAGCCAGATTTCGGCTGAACAAAAGGAAAAACTTCCTGACAGAGCGGTACAACAATGGATCCAATTACCTAGGGAGGTGGTGGGCTCTCCAATACTGGAGGCTTTCAAGAGGCAGCTGGATAGCCACCTGTCAGGTATGTTTTAATTTGGATTCCTCTGTTGAGCAGGGGGTTGGACTCAATGGCCTTATAGGCCCCTTTCAACTCTATGATTCTATGACTCAACTGGGTATCCATTTAGTGGTCCTTAGTTTCAGGGCCACGTCACAAGTTACCAAATTACCAGCAAGGGGAAGAGCCCAGTGCCACTAGCAGCAGGAAGAGCAAGAGGGTTGTGAATAGAATTGTAACCACCACCAACAATATAAGCCACTGTTGAGAACTAGGAGGCAGGAAAAACCCGGATCATCCTAACTGCTGAATGCACAGTAATAGAGGGAAGGGATGAAATGTGGTTGGTGTTGCCCACCTGTCAGAGCTTCAACAGCTATCCTGACTTCATCCCACCCCCACAGAATGTCCATCTTTACAATACACTTTTCTTAATAGAAATAGCAACAAATGAAAGTGGCAGTAGTGCCACTAAAAGAGGAAACATATGAAGATACATTGAACATCAGCAGACCATGTAGAGTTCCAGCATACAATTACACCAGAAATATTTTATTTGCATTTATTGCATGCTGCTTTGAGCTTTGAACCTCTGTGAAAAATGCAGGGGGAAACGTTTATAACTGCTGTAGTTTCAATGTGGTATATGCACATTTTTCTTCCTTTCTCAGTGTTTCAAACAAGTTTTGCGGACTAAATTACAACAGCAGATATAATTTGGCAACTAAAAGTATGACCCAGTATATTTCAAACCAAAGCATTTGCAGTGCACCTATTATTGGTAGATATAGCTCAACAGTAGTAAAACAATATGTCACTGCTCTACTGTGCACATTGCAAACTAAGGTTGTAGATACACTAGTTGCTTCAAAAGCAGCCAAACCATTTTCTCTGGCTGTGTTTTGACACAACTCTGCCCAGGCTAGACACATCTCCCATCTCTGCTGCTGATTAGGACTACCTACAGCAAAGTGTTGGGCCAGTCATTGTGTCTGCCTGAGCCTACAGCAAAGTGTTTTCATTGGACACACCTGGAGTGGCAATGGTGTTGATGACCAATCAGTTTTGAAATTTGTGTGAAGCTGACTTCAAGGTAGAGTGTGCTATAGCTGCAACTTCTGAGTTTTTGGAGTAAAAGGGGGCAGAGTTTGTCCAGAGTCATGTGTACCCGTGTTCAGGAAATGGAGGCTGAGGCACACTGAAGCAAAAACTGCAACTGTGTCTCTACCCTAAGGCTGTAAACACACTAGTTGCTAGATCAAAGCATTTCTATTAGTCACACCTGGAGGGGGAACGGGTTGATCTGCTGATCAGTTGCAAAATCTCTTTGAAGCTGAATTAAAAAACAACACTCGAGCTGCTCTTACCAGGTTTTACAGTGAAAAGGGGCAGGGTTTAACTAAAGTCATGTGCCCCCATTTTCAGAAGAGAGAGGTAGAGACACAATGGAACCGACAGAACAGTGAGTGTATTTCTACCCTTGGCACGCCTTCACAGAAAGCGGAGTCAAAGTCTGATTCCACCTTGTATTCCTAGGAATCCTTGTAATATTGTTGAAAAATAGAAAAAGCTTCCTTTTGCATAACACTGGCTTGTGCTTCCTGTACATGTTTTGATTAGTTAAAAAGGGGGGGGGTGAGGGGAGGAAAAAAACAAGCAGCATGATCTTACCGCCATGGGTGAACTTGTGGGAGTACATGACTCCCAACAGCATCGCTCATAGGGTTCATTGGAACATACAAGCCCACTCACCACTACAAGGTGACGATCCAGCGAGTGAGAATCTGGAAGTAGGGGAGTAGGAAAGAGAAACAAGGAAGAAGTCTAGCTAGGTTTGAGGACGCCTGGCTCCTGCAGTGATCCACAGAGATTTAGTGTCTTGCAACAGAGAAGCATTGAACAGTCTAGCAAGTGTCCAATCCACAAAACTAACAAATAAGGGGAGTAAGAGGTGACCAGAGGACTTTCCTGATTGGTGATGACTCTGATATACAGGGTGATTTCATTAAGGACATGACTGGGCATAGGGGGCATTAAATGATAAAAGGCAGGTAGTAAGTTGTAATTAGCACATCACTATATGATTCTTCACAGACAGTGGCAAGGAAGTCACAAGGGATCTCTGGATCAACCACAGCATATTCTTAGAGTATGTGTGTATGTGTGCGTGAACCTGCTGCTCGGGATGTCTATAGACTACTGGGGTTAGTTGTTTTTTAGTTGTTTTGGGGGTCAAGATTTAATTTTGGAGATTCATTTTTGCTGTTATTTGGACTATAGCATATTTTTGTTAAACACTGTTGTGAAGTGTGTGGGGATTGTTTAATTGTATATTGAGATGTTCTCATTAGTTTGTTGTTTATTATTGTTGTTTGGCTACTTATATACTGTGTATATTTATATGTTAAAAATAAAAATGCTACTTATTTGCTGGGAAATTGAAGATTTTTATCTAGGCCTTTTTATAAAGTGTTTGGTTCTCTTATTGTGACACATTTAAATGTTTTTTCTTTTCTTTTAATAATGTTATTTGTTATTTAATTTTGAGAATTGCATTATTGTATTTATGCTTTATGATGTGTTATATTCATGTTTTTGTAAGCCGCCTTGAGGGCCTTTTGGCCATAAGGCGGGATATAAATTTAATAAATAAATAAATAAACTCTGTCTACATTGGGACAGGTGTCAGCACTTTCCAAGAAATGTAGATGTAGACAGTCCAATTACTGGGAGAAGGTGTTTGCTGGAGGTTGCCTCCATTACTTTAGTTAATGCAAAATAAGAATGAATACTTGCATTAGTTACAGAATGTGGTAGAATTTGCAAGGATCAATTAGGCATGCTCTTACATGATTCCTCTGTTATTGAGGGGAAATTGTACAGTATAGCACCTACTATGGGGAGGATATTTGATGGAAACTGGGGCTTTCCTAGATACTTGGTGTCAACTACATACTTAACTGTAGCAAATGTTCCATTCCTGGGCAAGGTCCTGGAACGAGTGGTTGCAGGCCAGCTCCAGACACTCTTGGATGAGACCGATTACCTGGATCTATTTCAGTCGGGTTTCAGGCCTGGTTTTGGCAGGGAAACAGCCTTGGTCGCCCTGTATGATGACCTTTGTTGGGAGAGAGACAGGGGGAGTGTGACTCTGTTGATTCTCCTTGATCTCTCAGCGGCTTTCGATACCATCAACCATGGTATCCTTCTGGGGAGACTAGCTGAGTTGGGAGTGGGAGGTACTGCATTGTGGTGGTTCCACTCCTACTTGGCAGGTCGCCTCCAGAAGGTGGTGCTTGGGGAACATTGCTCGGCACCCTGGACTCTCCAGTATGGGGTTCTGCAGGGGTCAGTTCTGTCCCCCATGCTGTTCAACATCTACATGAAACCATTGGGTGCGGTCATCCGGAGCTTTGGAGTGCATTGCCATCAGTATGCTGATGACACGCAGCTCTATTTCCCCTTTTCATCTTCTTCAGGTGAGGCTGTCAATGTGCTGAACCGGTGCCTGGCTGCGACAATGGACTGGATGAGGGCTAATAAACTGAAGCTCAATCCAGACAAGACTGAGATGCTGCTAGTGGGTGGTTCTTCTGACCAGATGGTGGATGTCCAACCTTTCCTGGATGGGGTTGCACTCCCCCTGAAGGAGCAGGTTCGTAGCTTGGGGGTTCTCCTAGAACCATCTCTGTCACTTGAGGCTCAGGTAGCCTCAGTGGCACGGAGTGCCTTCTACCAACTTCGGTTGGTGGCCCAACTACGTCCCTATCTGGACAGGGATAACCTGGCTTCAGTTGTCCATGCTCTAGTAACCTCCAAATTAGATTACTGCAATGCACTCTACATGGGGCTGCCTTTGAAGACGGTTCGGAAACTGCAGGTTGTGCAAAATGCAGCGTCCAGATTGGTAACAGGGACCAGATGGTCCGAACATATCAAACCAATTATGGCCCGCTTGCATTGGCTGCCTGTATGTTTCCGAGCTCAATTCAAGGTGCTGGTTTTGACCTATAAAGCCTTACATGGCTTGGGACCACAATACCCGATGGAACGCCTCTCCTGATATGAACCCACCCGTACACTATGGTCAAGATCAAAGGCCCTCCTCCGGGTGCCTACTCTGAGGGAAGCTCGGAGGGTGGCAACAAGGGAGAGGGCCTTCTCAGTGGTGGCCCCCAAATTATGGAATATTTTGCTGACGAGGTGCGCCTGGCGCCAACACTGTTATCTTTTCAGCGCCAGGTCAAGACTTTCCTCTTCTCCCAGGCATTTTAGCATGTGTTTTAAATTGTTTTTATATTGTTTTAAATTTTAAAATATGTGTTTTAAATTGTTTTTAAAATATGAGTTTTAAATTGTATATTTGTTTTAATGTTTTTGATTGCTGTAAACCCCCCAGAGAGCTTCGGCTATGGGGTGGTATACAAGTGCAATAAATAAATAAACTGTTCTGCTGTGCTATATTGTTACTGTAAACACATCATTTTGTTTAGTGAGAGAAGTGGAAGCACCTTTAATTGCTCAGAGACAAGAGAAAGCAAATTATTAATGCCCATTTGATGCTGATGAGTTTTTTAAAAAAGCTTTCAGGAATTAATTAGCATACAAACAAACACACAATGATATCTTTATATAGTGCGCAGGAGAAGCAATCAGGGAATGAATGGAAACAAAAATCACAAGAGACCAGAGCACCAATGAGGCACCATATGCTACATATGTAGTGCTCTCTGAATCCCTCTGTTAGAGAAATGATGCATCTTGAATAGGCTCGAGTGTTACTGCTGTTTCTATCTCATCTTGAGTGGTATCCCCAGTTGGTGCTCCACTTCCAGATTTTTTATAAGGTAACCAGTACCTCAGGTATTAATTTCATGCAATGTTTGCCATGTCTGGCCAGGGAACTTGTCCCTGCTGGTGTAGAGCTTACTTGCAAGTAGATCCAGATAATGGAATGGCAAACTTAGGTACCTCCCCACAAGTGGATCTTCTTGCAGGTAAACACCTAGTCTGCAGTTTAATGCACATATAACTGAAGGGCACAGCTACATGGTTACATCCACTTAATTTTATTGGAACATGCTTGCCTAAGATTTGTCGTATTGTACTTTTTGTACTTAATTAGGAACACGGGTTATACCAGGTATAAGAAACCTTTGGCCCTCCAGATGTTGCTGAACTACAACTCCCATCAGCCTCAACAAGCATGACCAATAGTCTGGAATTATGGACATTTTAGTTCAGCAACATCTGGAGGGCCAAATGTTCCCCACACCTGGGTTACACACTCCCCAAAGAGATAGACTCTAGTTAATATATTTAGTTGCCAGACTAGAACCATGAGAACAGGTTCAAAGGTAAGATAGGTTTTCTATATAATGTATTTTTTCAGTGATTAAACAAGTTGCATTATATTGGTAAAAAAAAAAAGAAAGCTTTACAATAAAACTTTAAAAGAAGGGGGCACTGCGGACATTGCATGGTCCTCAAAACAGGTATACAATTTTGGCTAATATTGCTATGTAACAACTTCCTCCTCATTCATTTATTTATTTGTCTATGGAGGCTTGGTACCAATTACATCTAGTACAGAGGCTGCGACTCTACCTTCCTATTCATCTGCTCCCACGGGTGATACATGCCCTGGTCTCCTCTCGACTAGACTACTGTAATGCGCTCTACGTGAGGTTACCCTTGAAGACGGTCCGGAAACTGCAGCTGGTACAGAATGCGGCGGCACGCTTGATAAAGCAGAGCCGTCACTGGGATCATGTCACCCCAGTGTTGATAGAGCTACACTGGTTGCCAGTTGTATAACGGGCCCAATTCAAGGTGTTGGTACTAACCTTTAAAACCCTATATGGTTTCGGCCAAGCTTATCTGAAGGAACGCCTCCAGTATCACCAAATATGCCACCAAACAAGATCAGCCTCACAAGACCTTCTCTCGGTCCCACCGGTGAAAACAGCTAGGCTGGTGCGGACCAGAGAGAGGGCGTTTTCGATCATGGCCCCCACCCTCTGGAACTTGCTTCTGTTTGACCTCCGACATGCCTCCTCCCTGATGGCTTTTCGCCAAGCCTTAAAGACCTGGCTATTCAGGCAGGCCTATGGGATTTCTGGGGCGGGTTAGGTTTTTATACTGTATTAATTGAAGGATGGTTTTAGATGAATTGATGTTAATATTATGATTGGTGATTGTATATGTTTTATATTGTATTTTATATTGTTGTACGTCGCCCAGAGTGTCTGTTAATTCAGACAGATGGGCGACTAACAAATAAAATTTTATTATTATTATTTTCATCTTCCTTTTTCTTACCTTCTACATGTTGCCATAATTTACCTGTACTTCCCACCAAACCATGAAGCTGACTGAATTACTCTGGACAGGTCACTCTCAATCTAACCTGTTTTACAGGGAAGTAAAATCGTAATATAAGGTTAGGAAAAGAATTGTAAAGCATTTTCCTCACTGAGAAATATTCTATAAATAAATGTTTAAGCAAGCATGAACCTGTAGATCCAGATAAAAAGACACGTACTTAGGGTAGCCGATGCAATAGCAAACCAACATAGCATTGCAACAAGGTAATGGAATTACATCATAGAATGACATCTGCTCTTGCTATTCTGACAAGTATACCAGTTGACAGTATATTTGCCTTTCCATGTCCAGGAAAGAAGTGGGAGGTGATATTTGCCCTTATGTATACATGTAAAGTTAGAAGCTGGCTTTCTTTATACAAAAGCCTATTAATTTATTGGATTGTACCCTCCATGACCTCAGACTGTGCTGCCTACGATGACAGAATTTCTGCCTTATCTATTACAAAATATAAAGTTTTTCTGGCTGCACTGTTATCTTATGGAGTTGCCTTTGTAATTGAAAATCTCCTAAGACTCCCTAAAAATGATAAGTTCCTTCTCAGCAAGTATTGCAAAATGAGAATTTAAGAAAATTAGAAACAACGATATTGCAATGAAAGTAGAGTTTTCTTATCTCCTTCTACTTAGTACAACAGGACATTTAGTATAATGCTAACCTAAGACACTGGGGATAGTCTGTGTTTAGTGTTATCTAATTAAATAGTACTCACCTTGTAGTGCTAAATACAGGCTAGGAATATGTTCAGTTAATAATAACTACTGCTTATTAACAATGCCCACTATTAATTTTGTTATCTATAGCATGCAACTACGCAATAAGCACAAGGACTTCCCTTGCCCAATCTTGACTTATTGGGCAATTAAATGGGGCTTTTGGCCAGATTTAATCATTTCCAGCTTTATGCCAGCAGAAGGTTGAGACATCGCCTTTGAAAGTGAGCAGATCAGCAGTTTCTTTTTCTTACACAGAGGTATTCACTTATATTGCTGTGAAAAATGTTCACTGAGAAAATATATTGAGAAAAGCATTTCTTTACCATTAAGAGCAACTTTTTGAAAAGGAATATTTGCTACTGTTTATTTCAAATCATCATCATATGCAGTAATAGTGAACACAGTTCTCCAAATGCCAATTCTTATGTAAAAGGACACCATCCATACACAAGAGGGAGGGTCAGCAAGCCTGAGGGGACCCCAAAGAAAACAGAAAAATGGGGAGGAGGGGGAATGGAATGGATTTCCTGGAAAACAGTTTGACTGCCTGGAATCCTGTACAGGAGCACTCTACAATGCAACATTTCGTTGCTGGTTCCATTTATCAAAAGTATAAGCAAAACAGACACTAACAAATGTCACAGATTCGTAGCCTTTGTTTACAAATCATTTCATTCTCTATGCTCAAATTTCAGTTGTTCACCTTTGCTATCTTATCTCAGTAACTTCAAGATTGCTTCAACAGTCCTGAGTCCATACTATACCAAGTCATAATCTATTTGTTCTGTCCTTTTTGTGAAAGAACAAGAGATGGCAGTCTTAGTGGGTGTCTTCTAAGTCAGGCACAAAGTCTATTAAGCATAAGGATCTGAACATCCACTTCTTGGACAATCTGGGAGGAGTATTGGCTTGGTTTCAGAACCTGGGGGCTAGAGCAAAGGACTATGTCATGTTCAATGATCCAATCATCAAACACCACCTCTTCCCCAGGTTGAAGAAATTGGCCATTGCTGGTTTGGGCTCTGAGATAGTGACTTCCTCAAGAACATACAAGGAGCTTCATGCCCAGAAAGGGATTTGAGCCTAAATTCCACACATCCATACATAAGAACATAAAAAGAGCCTGCTGGATCAGGCCAACAGTCCATCTACTCCAGCATCCTGTTCTCAGAGTGGCCTACCAAATGCCTGTGGAAAACCACAAACAGGACCTGAGCTCAAGAGCACTCTTCCCTCCTATGGTTTCCAGCAACTGGTATTCAGATGCATACTGTCGCTAACTGTGAAGGCAGAGAATAGCTATTAAGGCTAGTACCTTTTATACCATTATCTTTGTCTAATTCTCTTTTAAAGCCTGTGATGCGTCCTTCCCTGGCTCTCCCTGTCAGGTTCCTACCTGCTCGTGGTTACTGCCTGTCTCTAGACACCACCAGCGACTCCACCAGTCCGGACCGCACTCTCTTATGGTTTACCTATCCGCTCTAGCACAGATCTCAACAGATCCCCCTGCTAGGCAACCACCAGTAACGTCCCAATACTAGTATTCCCAGAGACTCTGAATACTGGTATTGTTATTCTCTTCACCGCTGCCACCATTTGTTACAGTTCCCCTTCAGCCTTGGTCATTACCTTACCCTCCCTTCTGGTCTGTGAAACTCCAGCCAAGGATCAGGCCTTTGGTAAACCAAATTAAGTATTTATTAAAGATAACAAAGCTAACAAGATTTCTTCTTAAGGCACATAAGCATATGGTTTTACTCAATACTAATCCGAACTCCACCTCCCTCCTTCTCCACTCTCTCCTGGCAAACAACTCTCTCAAACCCCACCAAGCAATCCACTCTTTCTCTTCTCCCCCCAGATTCCACAATTCACCACCTCACATACCCCCCGATTTACCTGTCATCCTTTCATTTATACTGTCAGCCATTTTAAACATTCAGCCAATCATCAAGCATTCTATTGCCTATTCACTCCCCCTCCTCTTTCACTACTTACCATGTATACTCTAAACAACCAGCACTTACCATATATACACTAATATATAGGAACATCACATTTCCCCCCCCTTAAACAACGGCAGAGTATTATTCCTGTTCCAGGATTTATACGTCGCGTTAACAAATAAAAGTCTCTTTGGGGAAAATGTCTTTCTTTGTTCCTCTGTCTGGTCACGTCACTGCAGTCCCAGCCACTTGCCTGGAAAGTCCATCGGCCAGTACATTGTCCTTGCCTTTTATGAACTGGAAGTCCACTTGATAGTCCTGTAGGGCCCAGGACCACCTCTGCAGCATAGTGTTATGGTTTTTCATAGTCTGCAACCATAACAAGGCCCGATGATCCGTAGTCACTGTGAATCTTCGTCCCCACACGTATGGGCGCAACTTGTTCAGTCCCCACACAACCGCTAGACACTCCTTCTGGACCGACGAATAGTTTTTCTCCCTCGGCGTCAGCTTGCGACTCAGGTACACCACTGGATGTCTGGTGCCTTCTCTCTCCTGCAGCAAGACGACTCCCAGCGCGAGGTCCGACGCATCTGTAGCCACGATGAATGGTTTCTCATAGTCTGGTGCTATTAATATGGGTCCTTGGCACAAGGCTTGCTTCAGTAGATCAAAAGCCTTCTGACATTCATCCGTCCATACCACACGCTCAGAACACTTCTTCTTTGTTAATTCATGCAAGGGGGTTGCTATTTCCCCAAAATTTCTCACAAACTTCCTATAAAATCCAGCCACACCCAGAAATGCCCTTACTTGTTTTTTGGTTAAGGGGATCGGCCACGCTTGTATTGCCTCCACCTTGCTCCATAAGGGGGTGATTTTCCCACTCCCCACCTTATGTCCTAAATAGATTACTTCCTTTAGTCCAAACTGGCATTTCTTAGCTTTTATTGTGAGGCCTGCTTTTCTTAAGGCCTCCAATACTGTTGTCAGGTGTTGGACATGCTCAGGCACCGACTTGCTAAAAATGGCCACGTCATCGATATAGGCCACTGCAAAATCTGACATGCCTCGCAACACAGTATTGATTAGCCTCTGAAATGAACTTGGTGAGTTCCTTAGTCCCATGGGTAAGGTCACAAACTCATATAACCCATCTGGTGTACTGAAGGCAGTTTTGGCTCTGGATTGCTCGTCTAGTTCCATTTGCCAAAATCCTTTACAGAGACCTAGTGTAGAGATAATGGTTGCTGCCCCCAATAACTCTAACATAGCATCTACCCTAGGCATAGGATACGCATCTGGGACAGTAATTTTATTGATTAGCCGATAATCAATGCAAAACCTTGTCGTTCCATCTTTTTTCGGAACCAGGACAATACTTGAGGCCCAGGGACTGATGGATTCCCTGATCACTCCTAATTCCAGCATATCTTCCACCTCCTTTTTGATCTCATTCAAAACTTTCCCATTCACACGGTACGGAACAGATCTGATTGGGGCATGATCTCCAGTATCAATGGAATGTATAACTATACTGGTTTGGCCAGGTTTGTTGCTAAAGAGATTCCTATAGGTTTTCAAAACTCTCAGAATCTCCTCTTTTACTTCCTCCTTCACCTCCTCTGACCATTCCACTTGATCTACCCCTCCTTTGTCTTTGCTTTCCTGTACCAAATCTGGAAGTTCAGGCCCACTTCCCTCAGGGAATAAGGTAACTTGCAACACCTTTGCATCCCTGGTATGGTAAGGCTTTAACCTATTTACATGAACCACTTTGCTTTTGTTTAATTGGTCTGTGGTGATTACATACGTCACTGTGTCAAGCCTTTCTCTGATGGTATATGGTCCTTCCCAGTTAGCCTGTAATTTGTCATGTTTCCTGGGTATGAACGCCATAACCATATCTCCCACATCATACACACGTTCTCTGGCTGTTCTGTCATACCAGTAACTTTGCTTCTCCTGTGCATGACTCAAATTCTCTTTCACTACTTCCATCATTGATGTTAATTTATTGCGGAATTCCAATACAAAATCTACTACAGAAGTTTTGTACTCTCCCAGAGTTCCTTCCCATGAATTTTTTAGCAGTTCCAAAGGTCCCCTCACTTTTCTAGTAAACATTAGTTCAAAGGGTGAGAAGCCTGTTGACTCTTGAGGGACTTCTCTGTATGCAAATAAGAAGCATCCCAAACGTTCATCCCAGTCTTGTGGGTGATCTTGCACATAGCTTCTTATCATGCCCTTCAAAACTCCATTGAATCTCTCTGTTAACCCATTAGTGGCGGGATGGTAAGTAGTGGTCTTTAGATGTTTTAGACCACAACATTTCCACATACATTGCATCACTTCTCCCATGAATACACTGCCTTGATCTGTCAGCACTTCATGAGGGAAACCCAGCCTCATAAAGACTTTTAATAAAGCCTCTGCCACTACAGGGGCTTCTACAGATCTCAGTGCTTCTGCGTCTGGGTACCTGGTGGCAAAATCCACCACCACCACTAGATATTTCTTGCCATGCCTTGTGGGTTTGGAAAAAGGGCCCACCAAATCTATTCCCACTCTATAAAAGGGTTGTCCAATTATAGGAAGGGGCTTTAAGGGTGCCTTGGTCTTTACTCCACTCTTTCCCACCTTTTGGCATATTCCACAAGATAGACAATGTTGTTTTACATCCTTGGAGATATTTGGCCAATAATAATGTGCAGCCAATCTCCTCTTGGTCTTTTTTATTCCCAGATGTCCTGCACATGGAACATCATGGGCTACCTCTAGCAATCTGGTTCTGTATTTGCTAGGTACTATCAATTGCTTCACTGGTTCACATTCATCCTTTCTCTCAGCAGGCATCCACAGTCTATATAAAATCCCATTCTCACACACAACTTGATTCCTCAGTTTGTCAGTGAAAGGAATCTCTTGGGTCAGGGCTTGTTCCTTTACCTGCTTCAAACTGATATCTTTATGCAGCTCTTCCCTGAATTGCTCTGCTTCTTCCCCAGAGACCACTTGATACAGTTTGTCTTCTTCAGCAGGCCTGCTAGTGGTTGCTATGGTGACCTGAGGCTGGTTAACAGATTCCACCCTGTTTGTTTCAGCCCCCCTTAATATGGCTTCTTTTTCTCTGCCAATCTGCTGTCTGGTCACTACATAGATCTTTCCTTGGGCGCCCATTACATCCCTCCCAGTATTACTGGTTCTTGTTGCTGGACATTAATGCCTACTTTATATCGGCCCTCTCGGCCTCTCCAAGTCATTTCCACCAGAGCCACAGGCAAACTTTCTGGTTGACCCCTCACTCCTTGGATAGTCACAGTTTCCTGAGGTAATATTACCTCAGATTTTATTAAATCTGGCCTCAGTAATGTCTGAGCGGCACCAGTATCAAGCAATGCTCAATAATTTGCCCCTTGTACTCTCACTTCCTCTCTCAGACTTGAATCAAGGTCTGTTACTTCTGTCCAGTTTATCTGGCAAAACTGAACCTTTTTCGCTGTTTCTAAAGCCTTGGGCTCTGTTTTCACTGCCCTTGTCTGAGCAGGATTACTAATGGGGTTGGCAACCTCACATTGAAAACGTAGGTGCCCTGGTCTACCACATTTGTAGCATAATTTCTCCTCACTTTTAGGGTACACAGATCCACTCTGGGGTGTCCTGTGCCCTTCAGATTTTAATGGAGGACTCACTCGCTGTGGAACCACATCCCTTCTGCCAGCACTATATGGTCTGGGTTTAAACTCTCTTGATGTTTTCCCCACCCAGCCAGTTCTATTGGAGGCGAAGTGATCTGCCATCTCTGCGGCCTCCTGCACAGATGTAGGGGAACGGTCTTTGACCAGGAGCCTTATTTCTGGTGGTAACTGATGGTATAATTGATCCAGTATCATGAGGCTTTTCACCTCTTCCACTGACTGAGCTTTGGCACTACTCATCCACTTTCCAAATATATCCATCAACTTTGCTCCCAGTTCCACAAAAGACCTCCCTGTCTGTATCTGGCAGTTTCTGAAAAGCTTTCTAAAATAATCAGGCCCCAGTCTGAATCTTTTAAACACTGCTTCTTTGAATTCAGCATAGGTGACGGGCCTGTCTGAGGGGAAATATTGGTATACCTCAGCCAATTCCCCTTTAATCAGGTTTGATAAATACTGTATGTATTTATCTTCAGGTAGCCCCCACAACTGAGCTGCTTTTTCAAAGGTGCTGAGGTAAATTTGAGGATCTTGATCAGGCTCATAGACAGCAAAGTCCTTTGGAGTAATTTTTATTTTTGCTCCATCTCTGTCTTTCCTTGTCTCCTCAGAGTGAAATTTCTCTCTATCAAATTTTAACTTTTCTACTTGTAATTCAGCATCCAATGCTCGTTGCTTCTCCCTCTCCTCAAACCCCAATCTCATTCTCTCAATTTCCAACTCCCTCTGTTTTTCCTTCTCTGCACCTTCCATCCTCAATCTCTCAGCTTCCATCTTCAATCTCTCAGCTTCCAACTCCCTCTGCTTGTCTTTTTCCTCAGCCTCCCATCTTAACTTCTCTCTCAAGTACTCTATATAAGCGGGATTGCTTAAATATCCTTCTGGGGTCTGTTCCCTGACAGGTTGTTTTTGCTGGGCAGTAGCAAATCCTATAAGTGCTACCCTCAATTCATCTACCCCTTTACCCTCGTGAGGTAAATTGAATGTTATGCACTTCTCCACCAGCTCCTCTCTTTTCATTTTTATGTATTCAGCCATGGTGTTTGAGTTCACTCACTCTTTGCCACACACTCTTTGCCAGTCACTCTCACAAGAAATCTTGTTTTGTTATTTCTGTTTGCCACACCACTGTTCTGGATTCTATAGTATTCGTATCTGGATTCTCTGTTGTTCGTATCCCACCGCTACTGACACCACATGCGAGGCGTCCCTCCCTGGCTCTCCCTGTCAGGTTCCTACCTGCTCGTGGTTACTGCCTGTCTCTAGGCACCACCAGGGACTCCACCAGTCCGGACCACACTCTCTTATGGTTTACCTATCCGCTCTAGCACAGATCTCAACAGATCCCCCTGCTAGGCAACCACCAGTAACGTCCCAATACTAGTATTCCCAGAGACTCTGAATACTGGTATTGTTATTCTCTTCACCGCTGCCACCATTTGTTACAGTTCCCCTTCAGCCTTGGTCATTACCTTACCCTCCCTTCTGGTCTGTGAAACTCCAGCCAAGGATCAGGCCTTTGGCAAACCAAATTAAGTATTTATTAAAGATAACAAAGCTAACAAGATTAACAAGATTTCTTCTTAAGGCACATAAGCATATGGTTTTACTCAATACTAATCCGAACTCCACCTCCCTCCTTCTCCACTCTCTCCTGGCAAACAACTCTCTCAAACCCCACCAAGCAATCCACTCTTTCTCTTCTCCCCCCAGATTCCACAATTCACCACCTCACATACCCCCAGATTTACCTGTCATCCTTTCATTTATACTGTCAGCCATTTTAAACATTCAGCCAATCATCAAGCATTCTATTGCCTATTCACTCCCCCTCCTCTTTCACTACTTACCATGTATACTCTAAACAACCAGCACTTACCATATATACACTAATATATAGGAACATCACAAAGCCCTCCAAGTAGGTGGCCATCACTGCCTCCTTTGGGAGTGAGTTTCATAGCTTAACTATGTACTGCGTGAAGAAGTACTTTCTTTTATCTGTCCTGAATCTTCCAGCATTCAGCTTTATTGGATGTCCATGAGTTCTAGTATTATGAGAGAGGGAGAAAAGCTTATCTCTATTCACTCTGTCCATGGCATGCATAATTTTGTAAACTTCTGCCATGTCAACCTCTTACTCATGTTTTCTCTAAATTAAAAAACCTCCAATACTGCAGCCTTTCCTCATAGGGGAGTTGCTTTATCCCCTTGATCATCTTGGTTGACCTTTTTAAACTTTTCCCAGATTCTTTTTGAGATGAGGTGACCAGAACTGTACACAGTATTCCAAAGGCCATTATACCATAGATTTGTATAACAGCATTATGATATTGACTTTTTAAAAATTTCTTTCCTAGCAATCCTTAGCATGGAATTTGCCTTTTTCACAGCTGCCACATACCAGATCAATATTTTCTTTGAGCTATCCACTACGACCCCAAGGTCTCATTCCTGGTCAGTCACTGCCAATTCAGATCCCATGAGTGTATATATGAAATTAAGAGTTTTTTTGCCCCAACATGCATCACTTTACACTTGCTCACATTAAATTGCATTGCCATTTTACTGAGCATTCACTCAGTTTGGAAGGGTCCTTTTGGAGCTCTCTACAAACTCTGTTTTAATGACTCTGAACAATTTAATATAATCAGCAAACCTGGCCATCTCATTGCTCACCCCTAACTCTAAATTTTTTTGAACAAGTTAAAAAGCACAGGTCCCAATTGCAATCCTTGGGGGACTCTACTTTCTATCCCATTCCATTTATTCCTATTCCCTGCTTCCTGCTGGTTAACCAATTCCTGATCCAGGTCCAGAGGTCCAAAGCTGAGTCCTCTGAACTAGAGTTACCTTGTAGACATAAAAGGTGAAGAATCTGATTTTGCTATGCTACAATCTCTATCTGAAGTCCAAACTTTACTTTCTCCTCTCTCCCTCTCCTCTACACAAGCTTACCTTTTTGCAAAGACCCAATTCAGGAGGAAAAGTGAAAGTAAAGTGATTCCTGGAATTCACATGGAACAGAAGACACTTTCACCCATGCAAGGGTGGGGGAATAAGAACATCTAAGCTCTGTAGATCCTCCTCTATCCCTGCTGAGTTACAGCCCTGTGCTGAAAAGATCCAGGCAACCTTCAAGGGTGGCTTTAGCAGAGGGATGTAAAAGCCTTGTTGCATAAGCAGAACTCTGCCCATGGTTCTTGGGGTGCAAGCCATTTGCTTTACCGTTTTCCAGAATGCTTGAACGTGACCACCAGACATATAAATGTGTACCAGTTTTCCAGTCCTTTCAATATGTAAGATTTTTATACAAAGGGGCATAACTAGGAATCACTGTACTTTCACTTTTCCTCCTGAATTGGGTCTTTGCAGAAAGGTAAGCTTGTGTAGAGAAGAGGGAGAGAAGAGAAGCAAGACTATTCCATTGTCTCTTCTGAGAGAATTGAGCCTTCCAGTTGTTACTTATTAAAAATAATAGTAGTAAGAGAGAGGAATCTAATAATTAAAGCACTCTCCCCCATGAGAACAGATACTGACACTGGGGAAACTTGTTCAATCCTATAGAGGCCTACTCAGATGTAAGCCCCAGAGAGTTCCATGGGGTGTAACAGGATTTCAGATAGGGGTGTAACAGGAATTCAGTCTAAGGCTGTGTACACACCATATATTGAAAGCACTTTGAAAGCACATTATTTCCTGCAAAGAATCGTGGGAACTGTTTACTGAGCTATAATCTCCAATACCCTCTAACTACATTTTGCAGGATTATTTGGGGGAAATGATGCGGTATCAAACGCAGAGATTTACTGAGCATGCAGCTAATGAACAGATCAGGCCAGACCATAAATCAGCCTTTCCCAACCAGTGTGCCTCCAGATGTTGTTGGACCACAACTCCCATCAGCCTCAGCCAGCATTGCCAATAGTCAGGAAGATGGGAGTTGTGGTCCAACAACATCTGGAGGCACACTGGTTGGGAAAGGCTACCATAAATCTAGCAGACTCTAGCAAGGCATCTCCCTTTTCTTCCAGCCTTTTGTACTCTGCATGCTGGCCCAGGTGCTTGCAATCAGCCTGTGTTCTTGTGAGCTCTCCTACTCCTTAATCACGCTGATTGCCTTTGTTGCTGCAATACCTGTTGGTGTCTTCTCTCTGCTGGGGAAGGGGCAGCCTCCTGGTCGCTTCCTGATTCTGGCAGGCAGGCTGACTCAGGGGCTTGTCTCTGGTCTGGTGAAGGGTCCTGGGCTGTCTCCCTGCTTGTCCCCTCTCCTGGGTCTGTGGTCTCCCATTCCTCTTCCTCCTCAGATGAGTCCTCTGAGGGGGGGGTGTCAGCTCTTCACTGAGACAGCAGTGTCGGTGGGGGTGCAGGCAGGGCTGGAGATTCCTTGGTAATTGCCAGGCTGTAAGTCCTCAGCCGGCAGCTTAGCTATAAATCTGCCAGGCTGGCAAGGAGGAAGCAAGATAAGGGCAGAGACCGTTCAAAGCTTACGTGCCAAGCCAGAAATCCAGAAGAGACATCAGTGAAGGTCCAGGTCTAGTTTGCCAAGAGATCAGTCCAAGTCAAGGTTCAGGGAATAGGAAGACACACAGTGGTCACATCTGACGTTGTAGTCAGCAACAAGCTGAACCCAAGCTTTGACTTTTAAGGAGCAGGTTTGTCAGCAGGTGTGAGCCATCAGCATTTTGGCCTTAAGTGGACAGGCCTGCCCCTCTTCTGTTCACTGTCTGCGTCTGACTGAAGGGCTTCAGCTGTGTCTGGGGTGCTCTGCAGCTGAGGGGGAGAAGGAGCTGGGTTCTCAGGAGTTTCCTCCATTTCTCCTTCTGGGTCTGCTGCTTCTGGGTCTGCTGCTGTTACTCCCGAGTCATCCTCGTCTGATGAGTCCTCTGACGGGGCCATGACAGGGGGCATGACATGTGTATTCAGTACACTCTAAATGTATGGCGTGCATGCACCTGTCCATCACTACTCCCCCACTTTTCCTCGCCAGGAAGCAATAAAATGGGCTGAACCTACAAGAAGGAAGCTATTAATTAACATATTTGAGAACCTTTGCTGACTTACAGTACAAGATCTTGGTCATGAAGAAGAGCATTGCTGCAAAATACAGTTACTCTGTGTTATATTAAGTGCTTGTGGAGCTTCCAGTTTGTTTTGAAAATGCAATGTCTCAGCAGCACTTAAGAACTGACATGGGGAAGCAACGCAGACAACCAATTCCGTTAGGCTACTACATTGCACAAGTCTTCTTCCATTGATTAACAAAGTTCAAATTAGGGATCTCTCCACAGCCTTTTCTAAGTGTCAAATAGTGATGTGCAGAAGCAGGGCTCAGATAAATCACCTACCTGAGGGACTGCCAACCTCTTGGGACCAGAGGGCACATTTCAAATTTTGAGAGCATACTGGGAGCACCAGATACAAAATGGCTACCATGGGGTGTGGCATAGCACAAAATTAGAGAGTAGCCATGGTGAAGCTTTTCTCATAATTGTATTTCCATGCTAGAAAAGCCTTGACCTGTTGAATTTCTGCCTGCTATACAGCTGTTAAATGTAGATGAATCCTGTTTTCCCTCAAACATGGGAAACCAGAGCCTACATTGCCATCCTGTACCCATTTACCTGGAAGTAAGCCCTATTAAGCACAGAGAATGACTTTTGTGTAGACGTGTATACCACTGTACTGTAACTTAACCATACAGTGAATTCTTAATGAGTCCCTAGACTTTAGCTCCTGCAAAGCAGGAAACATGTCTAAGCCGTTTTCAGTTTGTACATTTGCCTTTTGCAGGGGAGGGGGATTTTTTTAACATTCAGTCACATTGATTGTGTAGCAGTATTTGCAGAAAATAACTTCTAGGCACCACCTGATCTCAGGTGAGCTCAGCATAGAAAGTTTCATGCTGGTTGCTAGGGGAAAAGGAAGGGCAAACTATGGAGATTCTAAGGACCAGAAAAAAAAGACAAATAAGAAAGTTACACTAAAAGAATAGGGCATAGGGTTGCCAGGTTCAATCCCTGAGACTGATCCTGTATCTTTAGGAGAAGAGAAAGTCAGCCAAGTGCAGGTATTCTGGCAACCCTGTAACAGGAAAAACCACAAGGTGGAATTCTCCCTCCCCCCTCCACAACTTTTAAAGATATAGAAGACCCCGTGGTTGCCAGACCCAGTCTCCAAGAGGTCTTTTGGATCTTTAAAAGTTGTGCAGGAGGGAGGGAGAATTCCACCTTGGGGTTTTTCCCATTACAGGGTTGCAAGAACACCTGCACTTGGCTGACTTTCTTTACTCCTAAAGGGCAAGACAGCAACTCCTTAGAGCCCCAGGGATTCCTATTTCCTGGTGTTCAAAGAACTCACTTATCAATCACAGCTGACTTCACTCAGGGGAAAATGAGGAAATGAGCCAGGCTAGCTCATTTCACATAAATCACTTAGACGAGTACCTGTACATTTTGCTGTATAACTTTCTTTCTAGGAGGGCTAAAGACTTACTTTTAAAAAACAAAAGCTCATACTCTGAGCTACCTGCTGGGGCACCAAACAAGGCCTTCTCAGGCACTATGGCGCCTGCGGGCGATGGGTTGGCAATCCTTGAACTACATTATTAGAGCTTTTGAAGGGGTCATAAAATACTTTGTTCTGTGTTGTAAGAAAAAAAGCTCAAATGAAAGACTATTTTAATTTACATGCTTTGAAATTTGATGTACAAAATAATAAAGGATTTATAACACATTGCAAACATTTTAAAAAATAAATGTCTCATAGTGAGGCTCAATAAAATTAAAATAGCATATTTATCACAGTGGAAAGTAGAGAGATTACTGAACTTAAAAAGAAATTTCAATTCTAGACACAATTACTTCTACATTCTGGATTTGGATGTGGACATAACATTCATAGAAGTGGAAGTTCTTGCTATTTATAAAAGGAAAGGCATGACTGACTGAAAGAGTACTTGCTGTTTTTGAACAATCATTTGTGCAGGACGCTCTGCAAGAGGGCCAGCAAACTACACTTCAAGGTGTTCGTAGATTTTCATAAGCCACAGTTTTAAATAAAACTGGGTTGAAAGATTGCACCTTTTTCATCACAAATAGCGTTACAACTTAACCTTGTTTGTGTTTTTCTATATGACCAAAATATGGTGTGTGTGTTGGAAGGACTCTGTGTGGTGCTGCAGCTGTTGCCAATTACTTATTTTGTCTTCTTTTTGTGTCTTCTGCTCCAGGTATATGAAGTCGTTTTGGGGTGTCTTGGAGAAAGAGGACAATGGAAGAAATGTTTATAGTCCTACTGGTTATAGAAGATGGTGGTTAGGTGGGGAGAAGCACAATGGGACAGTAGAGAACTTTGTTTGAGACATATTTTATAACTGTTATTAGACATATTTTACAATTGTTATTCTTTTTTTTTGTTCTGCTTTTGATGAACTGTGTATTGTTTGAGATTTATTGTTCGGTTTATGTTTTATAATGTGATGTATGGTATTTTTTATTTTTGTCTAGATATTTTTATAATTGTTATATTTTGTTTTTGAAAATATGTATATTGCTTGCAATTTATTGTTCAGTTATATTTATTTAAAATGTGATATATTCATTTTCTTTTACTATCAATTGTAACAAATGTGATGACAGTATATTGTTCTTATGTTGTAAACCACCCAGAGAGCTTTGGCTATGGGGCGGTATAAAAGTGTAATTAATAAATAATAATAATTAATAATAATAAATAAAATAAGACCTCTCTATGATAAAAGCCGTATAACAGGCATTGCCAGGCTCCCTACTACTACAGCCAAGAGGATTATTCAAATTTTCTATAGTGTTCATGAGTCATTTGATTCAAATGGCAAATGAACACTGCCACCTAGTGTGCACTAAGAGCACACAATGTCCAGCAAGATATACAGAGCTAGCTAGGCCACATTCACACCAGACATTTATTCCACTATTATTCCCCTTTAAACAGTCACGGATTCCCCCAAAGAATCCTGGGAAGTGTAGTTTGTGAAGGATGCTGAAAACTGTTAGAAGATTCCTGTTCCCCTCACAGAGCTACAATTCTCAAGAGTTTTCTGGGAAGAGGAAATGACTGTTAAACCACGCTGACAAACTGTAGCTCTGTGAGAATAGGGGTCTCCTAACAACTCTCAGCACCTTTCACAAACTACACTTCCCATGATTCTCTGAAGGAACCCATGACTGTTTAAAGTGGAATAAAAATGGAATAAATGTCTGGTGTGAATAGAATATGTTCAAAACGTGTAGAGTGAATAATGCAATTATATCAATTATCTTAGAACTGTATTTCCCCCCACTGAGCAGTTGGTTACTTTTTGTTTAAACAATATATTTCACAGCAGATTGGCCACAAAGTAGATAATTCATGATTATATATAGACACTAATTAATGTAAGAATATTCAAGAAACTTCACAACGTTCATGAGCCATAGCTTTGTTTCCCGGGATAAGTACCTAAAGATGTGAAGACCTGGGGAAAAAATGGAAACGTTCTTTTTTTTCCTTTTTCCATTTTTTCTTCCAAAAAATTGGGAATAAATAAATAACAGACATTTCCCCCCTAATTTTTTCCAGGCCTTCACATCTCTATAAGTATGTGACAAACATATGGTTCTGTGAATGTTGTATTGCATTAACAGGCTTTTTCCAGAGCTTGGAAGTAACTCGTTATTTTTAACGAGTTACTTGTAATTCGTTACAATTTTAAATAATGAGTGGGTAATTCCATTACATTTGGCAAGTAATGGAATGACTAGTAATTTCCCTACTTTTCAGCTGCAACTTTAACGTTTCCACGTTAGGTTGCACGTTACTTGGGGGCGGGAACAAGGGGAAGACAGCTCCTGGCTCTGATTGGTTAACACAAGACATGTGCCTCACACTGATTGGACCTCTGCGCAGACTCTCTCTTCCCTCGTGATCTGTGTTAGGATGCACGAGGGAAGAGGTGAATAGGCAGGGCCTGCTAGCGTCTGAGAGGACAAAATGGACGCCGGAGGAAAAAGCCAGGGCAAGGACAACGGAGGAGAAGGCAGCAGCAGAATGGCGAAGAGCTGTGGAGGTGAGTGACGATGATTTGTGTGTATGTGTGTGTGCCCCCCCGTGGCACCGTTCTACCCCCCCACTGCCTCTCCTTGCCTCTGCTGCCCCCTCCATCAATCACAAGGCACTTCCGAAATGTCGGCCTACTGCTCTTCCTTCCCCCCCTTTTTGAACTCTCCCCCTTGTTCCCATGCCTACCTGTGTGCTGTATTTATCCAGACAGAGCACTCCTGCCTTTTAAAATGCCGGCTAGCTTTTTATTGTATATTTATTTGAACTCCATCTTTCTTTTTATTTGTATTTTTGTCCTGTTTAATCACAAGACTGAATTGTATGTGGGACAAAAACTGTCTCAGTAATAATAATAATAATAATAAAAATAAAAAATCATTAGGCGTATAATAAATGGCTTAAGGCTGATTTTTTTTGTTCTTGGCAGAGATGAGGTGAGAAGTAGGGTCCTTGCAGCCCTCCTCTCAGTCCCCCAGCTCTCAAACTCATGTTCTGTGAGAAAGAGAGAGATTCCCAGTCCCAGAGAGAGATAGACTGTTGACAATCTCTGCTAATATCTATACAAATGTACATAACATGCATCACCTGAACTCACATGATCTAGAGTTACCTTAGATCTTGCAAGATTTGCAAATGAGAAGCAATAGGGTTTTATATTAGTTCTGATTGTCTATTGGGCTATCATAGGTTATATTTTTTTTCATTTTCTATGGCAAAAACTCCAAGTTCAGTGGAATTTATGTCATGTGTTCTAATCATTTGAATTTGGCTAATGAATGCTTTAGTCTTTCATCAGAACTTTAGCAGTAGTACTAAAATATTAATAAAAAAGAAAAGGGAAAGAAAAAATACTTTACATACATCATTCAGCTGTATTGCTAATTATAGATATAGATATAAAAGATAAACGGCATTTTGTCAAAAGTATTTTTGTCTACATTTTATACCTTATCCTTGGTTTTCCAAGCTTGGCATGGAATGCTTCTCATACAGAATTAATTTGAAATGCTGCATATTTATTATCATAATCATCATATTCAAAATAAAAAATATATGTACTGCCTTCACGTTGATTCCAACTTATGGTGACCCTATGAATAGGGTTTTCATGAGGCTGAGAGGCAGTGACTGGCCCAAGGTCACCCAGTGAGCTTCATGGCTATGTGGGGATTTGAACCCTAGTCTTATTTTGTTCTCACAACAACCCTGTGAGATAGTAGGTTAGACTGGCCCAGGCAGGGTTATTTAGTGAGCAAAAATGATGCAAATAGGATCTCTTTTAATTGTGCTATCGACCTGCTTATTTCCACTCTGACTGGGGGATCTTGCAGCATGGGGAAGAGATGGGGGCACATCACAGCTGAAGTTCACCCATATAGGAGCATTATCTCTTGTTTATTACAGAGACGCCTGTTGCAGGTTTTGCTGCTTAGAGCAGCAGTCAGTTAGTGCGGCCACTTGAGTCACAGCTTGTTGATCCTGAGGAGGCAAAACTAGAAAGTAAGGTTCAGAAAGGAGGCCCTGTGCATGAGGAGGAGGAGGGCATGAAGCAGTGCCAGTTGCCCACAGCCACATCTGCAGAACAGCAAGTACCATGGTTTGGCTTTGAGAAAGCTTGTACATTTGTGAGCCAGAGTGGGAAAAATGTTGTTGTACGATGCAATTACTGCCTTCCAAGGATCAAAAATCTGAGATCAGCTGTTTCCTCCTCATCCAATGTGAAGAAACATTTTGAGGTAAGCCTTTGTCATGCTGGTCCTCAAAGGGTGTCCATTGTCTATTTATGTTTAAATTGTGAAGTTCCTCTTCCATTTTTTCTTGGATTCATGCTTTGTTCTTCTTCCTCAGAGGGCACACCCTGAGAAGCTGAGAGCAATTGAAGAAGCAATAAAGGCAAGGAGACGTGGCCTTCCTGAACCAATGCATGACATCCCTCCTCCCAAAATGCTGAAGCAGCAGCAGACAACCCTTGAGAGGTGGGGATCTGGCAGGAAGCCTGTCACCCAGAGCAATCTCAACAGGAGAATCATTGATTTCATTGTAGAGGAGACATTACCACTTCAGACTGTGGACAAACCATCATTCATTAATCTGGTTCGCATTGGACTCCCCAAAGATCTCACCATCATATGTGCCAAGACTCTGAGAGACAGAATTGAGAAGAGAGTATGCCACATGAGAGAAACTCTTGCAAACCGAATGGGTGCTGTGGCATATATAGCAACCACTGCAGATTGTTAGACCAATGGCAAGAAGAGTTACTTTGGGGTAACAGCCCACTGGATCAATCCAACTACCCTGAAACGTGAGGTCGGGGCCTTGGCTTGTAAGCGTCTGAAGGGGCGCCATACATACGATGTCCTTTCAAAAGCACTGCATGATGTACATGTGCAGTACAGGATCCACAACAAAGTTATCTGCACTACTACAGACAATGGCTCCAACTTTGTGAAAGCGTTCAGAGTTTTCATGGCCAAAGAACCAGTGGAAGCTGCAGGCACCAGTGACGATGATGATGATAACCAGGAGGAGGAGGAGGCTGAGGTGGAGTTTGTGCCTATCTGTGAGATCCTGGACACAGGACCTGAGGCAGAGGAAGAAGCTGCAGACTCAGGAGAGGATTTTGTTTTACCACCACACCAGAGATGTGCTAGCCACACCCTCAACCTTGTGGCAACACAAGACATAGAGGCCATGCTTTCTGACTCCTCCAAAAGTAGTCTTCTTGGTCCTTTCAAGAAACAGTTTCATTCCTTGATGGGAAAGTGCAGCAAGTTGTGGTCCAAGCAGAACCAGTCAGCACAGATTGCTGAGTATATCCATGCGCAATATGGTGTGTATCTGAAGGTACCGAATAAGACCAGGTGGAATTCCACCTTTGATGCGTTGAAGCAACTACATGAGCTCCTGTCAACTGTGCCACTAAAAATGCATGCCATAATGGACCGCTGCTCCTTGTCCAGGATCACAGCTGCTGAGATTGAAGTGGTCCAGGAATCCACAGAGATTATGGAGCCACTAGCCCAGTCCCTAGATATCCTGCAATGGGAGAACGGCATGTTCATGGGGTATTTGCTACCAACGCTCTGCAATCTGGGCCGCAAGTTAGAAGGACTGGAAAACAAACCTGAGAGGTACACATACTGTTTTCAGCTGCTGAGAGGTGTGTGCGAAGCCCTAAGAAAGCGGTTTGCAGCTATCTGGGAGGACAAGAGGCTTCTTCTGGCAGCCTGCCTACACCCTCGCTTCAAACTAGATTGGCTGGAATCGTGTCAGGCCGCCACCCATACTAACAAGTAAGAACATTAGGGAAGTCCTTTGGGTGGATTACTCCAAGGGAAATGTTGTCTCAAGGGAGGCATCAGAGGGCTTAAGGTGGTAGGCAGGGGCTGGGCCTTTTCTTCCTGGGGCTCCTCATCACAACCTTGGGTTGCTGCAGGTAATCCTTAAGGGTCTGCTGTGCTGCCCCATGAGTGTGGTGACTTGGTCACCTTCCTACCTTCCATGTCATCATCCACAGGCTCAGGCTGGACCCTGAACCAGGGGACATGACAAGCATCAGGAAATGAAGAGCAGATGATGGTTTCCTAACATATATGTGTTAACATATCCTCTCTCTTTCTTAGATACACAATGGAAGCCTTGTTGAAAGCTGAAATAAAGATGGGTGTACTTAATGAGGACGGTGATCAGTCTTCAGATAAAGACCAGGAAGGAGATGACTTAGAAGATGACTTCTTTAACTTTCTGCCCCAGGGCAAGAAGTCAGCAGTGGACACTGCTGAGGAGGAACTGGTGAGGTACCTGAGGTCTCCCAGCAGGGAAGTGTCATCACTCCATGGCTTTCCACGTGTGCTGCGGTGTTTTTTGCAGCACAATACAGGCATGCCTTCAAGCGCCGCAGTAGAACGCCTGTTCAGTACTGGTGGCAACGTAATGACTATAAAAAGACATTCCTTGTCTGACATGCTCTTTGAGCATCTTGTTCTTTTGAGACATAACAGAAACATATTATAAAAGCATTTCAAGTGTAAAATCTGATTTCAAGAGTTGGGGTATCTTCATTGCTTGGGGGGATGTGAGATTCTGTTATGCCATTATGTTAATCTTACGGATAATTTTTTTTATTCTACTACCCCCTGTGTGTGTGTGTTTATTTTTAATATTGTTTTAGGCTTCTTAGATGTGCAGCAGCCAAGGCCAGCACCTTGTAGGAGTTTTTAAAAAAAAGTAACTGAAATGTAATTGTAGTGATTACTCTTGAGAAAAAGTAAAGTAATCAGTTACGTTCAGAGCAATCGTAATTGTAACGGTAATTACTACTTTTTTGGGCCAAGTAATTGTAACTGTAATTTATTACTTTTTAAAAGTAATCTTCCAAGCTCTGGCTTTTTCAAAACCTCAGTATGCACATTTTGTTATATGATGGGTTGTTATTTGTGCAGGGACTTTCAGCAAGTAAATTATAAATAAAATAACATACCAGCTAATGGGAAAGGAAATTTGGACTGCAATATCAAGATACACTAACAGCTGAAGCCTATACATTTCTACTCAGAAGTAACCCTTACTGAGTTCAAAGGGATTTACTCCCAGGTGAGCTAGTATAGAACTGTAGCCTTATCCGATAGCAAGTTCCACTGAGTACAATCCAGCCAAAGTTAAGCATCTTTGTGTCCAATAATTTCAATGGGGACTATTTATGCACAAGCTTATGCACTGAAATCAGTGCAATTTTAACATGCTTAACATTAACTAGATCATTCCCCAATCAGCAGGACCTGTGTTTTCACAATGTTAAATTCAGAGCAAATCTGTTCTGGAAAAGGGTCATCATCTTTGTAGCCTATTTTATTTGTGTGTCCAGCTATAACCATAAATAGCTAAGCTTGAAATATAACATATCCTACTTTTTCAGGCACAGAGTTGGAAAAGAAAAGAGATGTACGTTTATTTATTATTTGATTTATATCCCGCCCTTCCTCCCAGCAGGAGCCCAGGGCGGCACATATATACATAGCAGCTATAAAGTTCCTGCTCATTAACCAGCATTAACTAGCAATGGCCTAGCAACTGACACTGGGCAGGAACATTACCAGTGTTTGTTCAGTCAAAGCAGCTGTCCATAATAAGCATGTGTGATATACAGTGGAGAAGTCATATGCTTAGAGGTATGATATAGTTTACAAATCAAATAAAGCTTTAACATGCTTAAATCAAGATGAACATATAACGGCACCAGCTAAAAATATTAAAACACGATTTCTACAAAGAGAATGAATGATAGCCTAATTCCAAGTCCATCCTGGTCCATGTTTGCTGCCTCATCACTGCCATCTGGTGTTATCACACAAAATATACAATTAAATAAATAAATAAATAAATAAAAATAATTAAAAGACCACCTAGTCATTCTAGTAACATTAGCAAAGTGCAATGATAAGGTTAGGAATAACACCCATTCACATAACTGCTATTCATAGAAAGGTTAGCAAGCTAAATCATATGTCTACCAGTTGAAATGAACATTTCCTCATATCTAAAGATCATGAATAAATACATTCTCTGGTTTGGATGGCAGAGCACCTTGCTCAAGCAAAAGTCACTTCTATTTGTGCAATGTTGCTCACCCTCATTCTTTCCTACACTTCCTCTTTCACACTGAAGCCCTTCAAGCAACCTCCATTACCATTCTGGAGGATCCACTGACCCTCAGGTGCAGCTGTTGGGGGGGGACTGTGAAGAATGAGGGGCAGAAAACCCCCCTTATGTGAGTGGAGCTTTGCTTGTGCATCTTGGAATCCAAGCTTATATCTATGTACAGCATTTAATTGTTGTAGGCACTTCATTAACTACATTTATTATTATTGTACAGTGATCTAATATAATCCCATGGCCAAAATCTTAGGGTTAATTTCAATGAAAAAATTCTCTTCCATTTTGATTTTGGAAGAGAACTTAACATTACAAGTTTTTCATGTGAATTCTTTAATTATGCCAGAAGCAGAAAAAGCATTTAAATAAAATTACTAAAGATTCAAAATAATCATAGAATCATAGAATTGGAAGGGGCTTATAAGGCCATCGAGTCCAACCCCCTGCTCAATCAAAATGTTTACAGGATACAGGCTTTTTAGCATACAGCTGCCAAATGTTTATGTTTATGGAGAACAATTCAAACAAAGGTTAACCAATGAGAAACTGTCCCACTAATTTCATTGGCAGAGATTTAAAGGTTTACTTAATTCCCACACTGGGCATTGGCAATTTCCTCTTCCTTTCCTCCCCTCTGCAATCACCCACTCCCCCCCAATCTGTTCCGGAGAGACTTCCACCAGAGCAGATTTTGGTGGGCATACTGGTGGGAAGAAGAGTAAGTCCCATATGTGGAAGCAGAAGTCTGTTGTGCAAGTAAGATACCACAGTTGGATATCACCTACTGAAATCAATGAGACTAGCAAGTGGCAATCATTATGAATATTTACTTGGGAGCATGCCCAAATTAATATTGTGGTACATTTCGTTAGTATAAAAACTCATAGAACTGGGTTGCACAGCCATGAATTTAACATCTTACAGACAAATCCTATATGCACTTCCCCTCGCTGGATCATCACCTTGTAGTGGTGAGTGGGCTTGCGTGTTCCAATGAACCCTGTGAGTGATGCCGTTGGGAGTCATGTACTCCCCGCAGGGTCACCCATGGTGGTAAGGTCAAGGGAGAGGAACCAGACAAAGAGCGATCCAAGAAAGTCCTCAACGGCAGAACAGGCGGAGGGTAACAATGTGTATGTTACAATGGCTGTGAAGGCGGATGAAGGCTGCAGCAGATAAAAGACTTCCAATCATCGTGGTATCCATGCCATTGGATCAAAGCCTTTTTCTGTCAAGATTGTGTGTTGATCATCGTGCACCGATCTCCCCACATAAAACAAATTTACGCACAGGCATTCTCCAAGCAAACCAAACCAAAAGTCCCATGGCGATCGGTGAATGGTGACGGGGGCAGGACTGTAAAATCAGGAAGCCCTTAGTCATGGACCATCTTCCATCTGTAAACCTATGTCCTCACTGGGGGAGGCTGTGTGGATCCAGAATTGGCCTCCACAGTCACTTACGGACCCACTGTTAAAGACCTTATCTTGGAAGACAATCTTACTCGGCCACGAGCGATCGCCAATGCATGTATATGCAATTACACACATTTAAGCCTAATCCCCTTGAACACCGTATGACTGACTTCAGTGCAAACATACATAGAATCTGTATGCATATCTGACTGGTATATGTGCATCACATTGCACCATGCTTAACATTAGTTGGATCATGGCTTACAGGCCCGTACAATTGGAACAACCTGAGAAAATTGTAGAGGGAGTAATTTTATGCTTTCATGTACCTAAATAATTTATTTGCAAAAAAAAAATTCAACAATGTATGTAGTGAACCTGACCCCCAAACTCAGAAGGGAACATTTTTTAAATTAAACTTATATTCCACTCTTCCTCCCAAAAGGAGCCCAAGAAGACTACAAAGAAAGCTCTGCTGACCCTTGTGTGCTGAGTCATAATATGATCAAAATACAAGATGTGGGCTGTGATAAAAACTCAACTTGAGCCTTTAAGAGCTGCATGAAAAGAGAAAGTCAACAGGTACATATTTTTCCAGCACACATTAATGGCACATGCCCTCCATTAGGAAAAAATATGGCAACCCTGTGGCATCATAAATTTCTCTTTGCACAATAAAAGTTTCAAATGCATTCATTCATCAAACCTGAAATGAATATCTACTATAGTTTGCAAACACTTTTTGTCTCAATTACAAGCTAGCAGGGTTCATAACATTCTTATGCTTAGAGAAACTAGTTTTCAAAGGTATCAGTGAAGAACTGTGAAACTTTTCATAAAACCTATGTGTTAATTGTAAGCTAAGATGTGAAAGGAGTTATGGACAGAAGTCCATGCCCGGACATCCTCTCCCACTTCAAGGGATTGTTACAATCACGATTGTTACCATCACGAATGTCAATGTGATTTCTCCAAACACTTGGTTGTCTTTCAGCATTAATACCATGTCAAAGGTCTTTATTTTGAGCAAAACAACATATTCAGCTGAGAAGCTAGAAATGAACATAATTAGAAATCATGCCACTTTTGAATGCAATGCATTTAGGATTTTTCATGTGCTTTCTCTGTGCTTTGTCACTCAAACGAAGAGTGTAGCTGGAGTGCCCAAAGGGAGTATTCTTAAACCATTGTATTGCCCATACAGAACACTGGGAGTGAGTGGAGTTGCTGATCCTTGCAGCCACATCAATCATTCACACTTGCAACGGGCAGCCACTGCCTATTCTTTCTCGGTGCTGCTGCTCTTTATTTTGACTGTAACATTTTCATTGCCTGCTAAAAACTACCCCAGCCTACCCAGATGGGTAAAGTTGACATGTATTTTAATATGCAATTTTTATAATGTATCTGTTTAACTGCTTTTATTTATATTACTACATTTTAACTTATCTCTTATTGATAATTTTAATGTGCATTTTATATTTTATGTAAAAACAACTCCTGTTAAACAAAAATATAACCCCAGTAGTTGGTATTAAACTTTAGTCTGCTGAGTGTGTGTATATACGTGGAATGCGAGGACTGGGATCCCAAGAAGTGCGTGTGGCGGAGGGTCCAATACAACCTATTACTGGCCCTGAAAAACTACCTTCTGACCTAGAAACTATTTCCAAATATATGGTGGAAAGGGGCAGTTAAGGTTATTCACTCAGCATATCATTTTTTTTATTTCCTCATATATTTTAGAGATTGATTGTGGTGTTAAAAACAGGTTTGGGGCTAAACCTTAATTAAAATGATTTGCTAGATAATCGTAGCACTATTTTATGTACCCGAGGAATAGCCTAGTATGGCAGATTAAGAAAGTGTTAAGGCCGTCTAAGGATGTCGAATTACCCTGAATTAACGGGCATCCACTACTTTTGTATAGGAGTAGCACACATGAAACACACATCAGCCACAATTTCCTTAAAATAAGCACTGGCATTTCTACCGACAGACTAGTTTTATGTGCCTCGGTCTGTCTTACCTGCCCTCCCTAGCCTTCCTGCCATACATGCGCGACTATCAAAGGCAGCTGGTGCCCGACAGGATTTCCTCCGCGCCACCTGTCAGTGTCGCGCGCTTTGCCGCGCCACCCTGGAATCTAAGCAAACTGAACGGAGTTCGGTGTGCGGAAGGAATGAGCGCGCACAGCAAGACACAGCCAAACAAGCGCGTGCTACCACTCGCTAACTAAACTCTGTAACGCTCTGCTAAAGGACGAAAGAAGGAAACTAGTGTCTGTTGCAGCCTCTTTCATTGGCGTACGCGTTTCTAATGTCACACCAGGGGATTTATGACAAGCATATATATATAATAATATATATAAGGAAAGAGAGCGAGCCAACTCCCTCAGGCCCCGCCCCCGAAAGGACACCACTACCACCATCCCACGTGGTGACCCCATGTGACGTCACAACGCCGACAACAGGCCTTCTTTTCGTGTGACCCCCCCCCCTTGGAATGCTCAACTCAACAAAACAGTGATACAGCGCAGGTCGCGCAAACACCTCCTTCGGTCACGTGACCTCCGAGAGGAAGTAAACGCCGTCGCGTTTCACGTCACGTGGCTCCACAGGGTTGCTTACGACGAGAGAGAAAGAGGAGGGTGTTGCGAGTGCGAAGCTCTTCACTGATTGCGGTGCGCGTGCGCAGCCTCTAGCTGTCATCCGCGTACAGAACAACAAGTCCCACCAAACGAGGAAGGGGGGCGCAAATAGTTACAACCGCGGACGGAAGCGTCGAGGAAGTGCGGTAGGTCTTGGTAGGCTCCTACTTCCGCGTGCCCTGGCGCTGTGAATCCTTCCATGTCCAGGTACCAGGCGAGGGGGGGGGAAGGAGGTACCAGGTTATGAAGCGGTGGGGAACAGGTGGGGGGTTTGGCTGGAGGAGGCTGTTCTCCTGCTCCTGAGGGAGGACTATGATTAGGAGTTAGGAGTAACAGGTGGAAAGGGACGCTGAAGGGGGCGCCGGCCGGATGAGGTCAGGGCATGGATAATGAGGGAGGTTCTGTGGTAACTGAGCTTCAGGAGGGCAGGAAAGGGAGCCTGAGGGGGCTGGGTAAAAAGGGCATATCGGCGGCGGCGGCGGCGGCGATGTTGAGACTAAGCTGAGCAGGGGAAGGTGGGGAGCGGACAGGTATTTTCGGGAGATAAGGGAATTAAGGTTCGGGTCTGCTGTGGAACCTGGCAGGAGGGTAGACTGGATTGCGAAGGGGCTGGCCTGACCCCCCTCCAGCGAGTGCGAAGAATTGGAGGGAGAGCGAGGGACGCAGTGGCCCGTGAGAAAGATTGGTTGGAAGTGAGGAAGTCAACTTCTCAATGGACCAAAGGAGTGGGGCAAATTGCTGAGATGGTGGGAGTGATGTACTTCTCCGTGGTCAAAGTTAGTAGGTCTAATAGTAACGAGACGGGGAATATAAACGCGGAGACCCAAGAAGGTGTTTGATGTCCCTGTACCTAAAATTTTCTGGAGAAGGGAAATGTCTAGTGGGTAGGGAGAAACAACAGCAGGCTTTCTTTCCAGATGGAGAGTCCTCACGTGAAGAAGAAATCTCACAGGAAAGCCACTCTTAAGGCTCAGCTGTCACTTTCTCACTCAGTGTTTCTTTTCCTTTTCTTTTTTTACCTTTCATGGTGTTCATTTCGATTTAATTCTTGGAACTATGAAGGTAGTTAGTCACGTATAGACTTTAATCAAGAGACATGTATAAGCATCCAGATCTGGGGGACCACTGCTGTTGTCACACTTGATTTTGATTGAAGTTGCCAGATATTTCTTATGGTAAATGGTTGTGTATTCCTTAATTTTTTTTGAAATATTTGATTTTGTATGCTTATAATTCTCAAAAACCCTATGAAGTACAAAGATTTTGTTCCCCACCCACCTCTTGCTTGAAAGTTATAGTACACTGTACCACTAGGAAGGCATCTTCTCTTTAGCTATATCACAGCATGATAATGGATATCATTATCTAGTGATGACCCCTACAGTAGATAAAGCTCATGCTGTGTAGGCAGCATCTAGTCTGTTAGGATGTATGTGTGTGTGTGTTATGTGCCTTCAAGTTGATTACGACTTACGGTGACCCTATGAATCTGCGACCTCCAATAGCATCTATTGTAAACCACGCTGTTCAGATCTTGTAAATTCAGGTCTGTGGCTTCCTTTATGGAATCAATCCATCTCTCTTGTTTGGTCTTCCTCTTTTTCTACTCCCTTCTGTTTTTCCCAGCGTTATTGTCTTTTCTAGTGAACCATTTCTTCTCATTATGTGTCCAAAGTATGATAACCTCAGGTTTGTTAGGATATTTTCTAGTAAAAATGATATAATTGAAGCAAAAGTCATGACATCAACATAAGCCGTACAATGGCTAAACACCTCAACCTTAATCGAATATATTTAGCGTATACATGTACAAAGATTTTGTGGACTAGAATCCACGAAATTTGATGCCACAATTTATTGATCTTTAAAATGCTACAAGATTCCTTTTTGTGAGGACTTTTCCAAACTTTGCTCTATGTGCATGTTGTCACCCAGTTGATTGAAATAATCCAGATATACAGGTGTCTTCTCAGTACTCGCATTGCAATATTTTGTCCCTGCAGAATTATTATGTACCCCCACTCCTATTCCACCCATTCCTGCACTATAATTTCCTATTCTGAAAACTTTCTGATTACACTACTCAAGCAGTGGAGTGCTCATAAGACCAAGTAATCAAAGTGCCAAACTCCAGTAAAACAAACAAACAAAATGCTTATTGATTTCATGAAACTTTTTTTAGTTCCCCCTTCTTTTAAAAAAAAAGTTATTTGGAGACTGCATTTTCCATATTCTCTGCTAATTTCACATTTTAAAGAACGCAGAGGAAACAGCAATATTTTCTTCTCAGCCAGGCTAGTTGTCATGTATTGCATGTGGACAGGATATGATGCTACTGGAACTGGCTAAAGTGCTAAGAATGAAATATAGACACAGGGTATAAACACACTCACTGTTCTGCCAGTTCCAGTGTGTCTGCATATCTCTCTTCTGAAAACGGTACACAATGGTAGTCACTCAACTCTTTTTGCTGTAAAACTCAGTGGGAGCAGTTTGAGTGCATTTTTAAAAATTCAGCTTCAAAGAGATTTCACAGTTGCGCAGAAGATCAACCCATTCCCCTCCAGGTATGGCTAATGGAAAACCTTTGCTATAGGTGACTAGTGTGTTTACAGCCACAGTCTTGCCATGAGAAAAGGTGAGGCAATCACTTTAGATGGCTGATTTTGGGTGCCATTAAAGATGATAGAGTAAGAGGCGGACAGATCTGACCTTTGGGCACAACCCAGTCAATGAAATGCACAAAGTTGTGTAGCAGCACCATGTTCAGTAATGTGTTTAGAAGTATTATTTATCGGATCTTCAGTCTCAGGCACCAAATCATCATGGGTGAGCCTGGGTGAAATCCAAGGCTAACCCTTTAAAAATGTGTAGGCTGGGTCAGAAATGTGGCATTTCTACTTGTTTGTGAAAAAATAGATTAAAATTGAGCTGGTGTAAATTGATGATCTCTCTCTTTCTGCAGGTGCACTTTTTTTTTACAAGAAAAAAGACAAAAGTGCTTTCTTTTTGTTAATCCACTTACCAGTGGGCCCAGGGAGGTGATGAGTTGCTCATTTGCTTGTTTTATGTAGGTCATGTATATCTGAGACCTTATATATGTAGCCTCAGTTATGACAATATGTACAGTACCTAAAATTATTATATTACCTAAATGTTTTAGAAAACAATGGTATTCCAGAGGAACAAAATGGGGCAAATTTGCAAGGGAAAGAATTTTAGTAATTGTGAAATTTAGCAAGGCATTTAGAAAGATCTAAAAAAGTTCTTTATAAACATTTCTCTAACCAGTGTAGTAATGGTATATATTACTTTTAAACTTTCTAACTTTAAATTTTTCATTTTAATATTTGATCAAAGCAAAACAGTACCTTTCTTTTAAGGAATGTTGTCAGTAAAATTTTAAAAGTCAAACTTTTAAATGTTTTTGATGTCCCCAAGGAACTTCTGCTTAAATTTGAAATTCGGAGATGGAATAAATCAGAGATCAAAGAGATGCCTTTTTCCTACTCCTGTTTTTTTTAAATCTTCTGGGTCTTGACTGATGATTTACTATTTGTGAATGTCCAAATGGGAACTTGTTAAATGTGCATATGGTTTTGCATTCAGATGACTTCTAAACTGCCATATACATATATTGGCTACAATTTTTTCTCAGAATTTTGTGATGATGATGATGCACATGTGCATTGTATAAAAGTAAGAAATAAATGTGTGTTTCTTAAAATTTTATTTAAAACACGTTACCAATAAGTAATGTTAACAGTGATTTCCTTCGAAGTTTCACTGTGTTCTTTTTTTTTTTTTTGCATGCCTGAGAGGGACCTTTTAGGAACAATCATAAGTTGTTCGTAAGTTAACGATCGTAAGTTGAACATGACCCAGCAGTGTGATGTTGCGGCAAAAAAGGCAAACGCGGTTTTGGGATGCATAAACAGAGCTATAGTTTCCAGGTCGAGGGAAGTAATAGTCCCACTATATTCTGCATTGGTCAGGCCTCATCTGGAATACTGCGTTCAGTTCTGGGCGCCTCATTTTAAGAAAGATATAGACAAGTTAGAGCGGGTTCAGAAGAGGGCGACAAGGATGATAGCCGGTATGGAGAACAAGTCTTATGAGGAAAGGTTGAAGGAACTTGGCATGTTCAGTCTGGTGAAGAGAAGGCTGAGGGGTGACATGATTGCACTCTTTAAGTACCTGAAGGGCTGTCACATAGAGGAGGGTACAGATTTGTTCTCTGCTGCCCCAGAGGGTAGGACTAGGTCTAATGGTTTTAAGTTGCAGGAGCGTAAATTCAGATTGGACATTAGAAGGAACTTCTTGACAGTAAGGGCAGTTCGGCAATGGAACCGACTGCCTAGGGAGGTGGTGGGATCCCCTTCACTGGATATTTATTTATTTATTTATTTAATTAAGCTTATAATACCGCCCGACTAGCAACAGCTCTCTGGGCGGTGAACATTAAAAATACAATAAAAATAACACAAAACTGTACACAAAACTGTACAGTCTAAAATCAAAATATAATAATTTTATATTATATTATATTTATAATTATATTATATTATTTATATTTATATTATATTTGGATGTCTTCAAGCAGAGGCTGGACAGCTATCTGCGGGAGATGCTCTAGCTGTGGATTTCCTGCTGTGAGCAGGGGGTTGGACTCGATGGCCTACAAGGCCCCTTCCAACTCTTATGATTCTATGATTGTATGATCAAGTTATATTTTACATTGGTATTTTACAAGCAACTGATGTAAATAAAGAAATGGTTGCAGAATGCCTCTGTGGCATTAATTATATTGGGAATGAAGGAAGTATCCTTGCCTCTAATTCATGAGAAATACAGGCCACAGAAGAGCCTTTATTAATGTTAAATTAAACAGCTAATATCATTAAAATACTACAGTTTACATTCTTGAAGTGGAGATTTGTAGCTGAATTTGAAACCCCTTCCCTGAGTACAAGGGTTATTAACATTCGTAATGGGAGAAGTCCTACCTCATGTTGCCATTTTAAGGCTTGCAGTCATGACTGCCACTGCAAATCAAAGACTATTGTATATAACTAGAGACAATAGTCAAAAAATCAGAAGAAGGCTAGGACTGAGGAGGGCAGCTATGAGAACTAGAAAAGGTCCTCAAATGCAAAGATGTATCACAAAACACTAAAGTCAGGATCATTCAGACCATGGTATTCCCGATCTCTATGTATAGATGTGAAAGTTGGACAGTGAAAAAAGCAGATAAGAGAAAAATCAAGTCATTTGAAATGTGATGTTGGAGGAGAGCTTTGCAAATACCATGGACTGTGAAAAAGACAAATAATTGGGTGTTAGAACAAATTAAACCAGAACTGCCACTAGAAGCTAAAATGATGAAATTGAGGTTATACTTTGGACACATCATGAGAAGACATGATTCACTAGAAAAGACCATAATGCTGGGAAAAACAGAAGGGAGTAGAAAAAGAGGAAGGTGAAACAAGAGATGGATTGATTCCATCAAGGAAGCCACAGACCTGAACTTACAAGATCTGAACAGGGTGGTTCATGACAGATGCTCTTGGAGGTCGCTGATTCATAGGGCCGCCATAAGTTGTAATCGACTTGAATTCACATAAGAAATAAAAAGTTATACTCAGAGTTGATCTGGACCTAAGTTAGTCATACCTATTAATTTTAATAGGTCTATTCTGAGTAAGACTAACCTTGGATATAATCCATGAAGCTTGCCTTGTAACGGAGGCTAGCCCACCACCACATAGCAAGCTGACCCATTTGCACTTGTAAAACATTGATATTAATGAAAAACAGCCCTTCGCCCAAACTAACCTCAGGACAACTGGTTTGCACTAGCAAAGTGTTGATGTTGCATCAGTTTTTGTAGGCACACAAACATCATTCTGTCAGGGTATCACATGCTGGACTACTGAAGCTTAAGTCTATCAAAGCACTGTATGTATATTTATTTATTTATTTATTATACTTGTATATCGCCCCATAGCCAAAGCTCTCTGGGCGGTTTACTGTAACTAAAAACAAATACAAGTTAAGATACATCTTTAAAAAACTATTTAAAACACAATTTAAAAATTTAAAACAATATAAAACACATGCTAAAATATGATTCTTATGTCCTGCTAGAAAGTGTAATTTTATTGACTTACAATGTCTCCTTTCACTCCCATAAAGTAGCAATCATAGAGCAAATGCTAAAACTCCTTAGAGTCATCTCTCATTAATTTTCTCACTGCTGTCTTGAGTCACCCACTATTCTACATTTGTCTGTGCGGTTTTAAAAGAGGATAGTTTGCCTGAGTCAAACTACTACCAGTTGCTGTACATGGTTCAACCCTTAAGAAGTCCAAAGGGGATTATATGTGGATTAAACCTGAACACTGCTCATTTACACAAATGACCAAGCACACTAACCCACCCCCTTGTAAGCATCCTATGCTTGTCATGTGCTGTCCCTCCAGTTAACCTAGCAAATCCCTTTCTATAGAATGAGACGTAATAGGCTAAATCACTCTTACTGTTCGGAAAGATAAACAGCTCTTGAACAATAAAACTCATGCCAAATGAGCACTTCCTGAAAAGAATAATGCCTCCTGTAAGGCACAGTGACAGGTATGCAGAGTCTTATGTGAATTTTTCAGTCATACAGTATGAGCTCCATAAACAGGTATTGAGGAGTGGTGAAAGTGATTATGTCTGCGCAGCATTTTATATATATGTGTGTGTGTGTGGCTTGTTCATATATATTTGTGTAGACTTTTTCATGTTCTGTAGATCTAATTTTCTTTTTCTTCCCTGTATCTGTACAGATTAGGTCATATGAGGTTAATTGGACTGTCTATTTATAAGCAGCTTCTGCTTCTATAATTTTTCCTGATGAAAAATGCAAACTTTGAATGTTTGAACTTGCAGTTGAAATGCTGTAAGTCTGGGATGGGGAACCTTGGTCTTCCTTGGATTCCGCCTCCCCTCAATTCCAGCCAGCATGGCCAATAATCAGGCATGATGGGAGCTGTAGTCCAATAATATCTGGAGAGCCAAAGTTTTTCCATCCCTGCTTTTAAGTTCTGTATACAGTAGACTTTTAGCCAGTAAACTATTTCGTTGTACACTTTTTTAAATTCTTGCTTTTCCCCTCAAAGTGGCTAACAAAATATAAAAGCTAAAATAAAAAATAATAATTTCATCATTAAAACAACTAGATAAATATAAAGTACAGTCTTTGACTAAAAGCTGCATTTAAAAAAAGAGTTCAGAGAACAAGAATTAACAATTAATAATCAAAACAGCATCAGAATCAAATACGTGTTTAGAAAGGAAAGTTTTCAAATGCCAGCAGAAGATAGAGGGAGATGATCTGATTTCTTAGAGTAGGAAGTTTCACATAGGAGGGTCACATGGCCCAGTCAAGCTTTTAATGGCAACATTCTTAACTAATTTAAATTTTCAAGAGGTTTTCAGGGACACACCGACATACATCATGTTACAGTAGTCAAATTGAGATGTAAGTAATGCACTTAGGACCACAGCTGAAGTTTAATACTTCACTTGTTTCCCACAGTTTTAATCTATTCCATTGGTAATGCAGCTCAGTGAAGCCTCATCTTTAGAGGATGGTTTTCATTAGTCAAACATAGTTGGTTTATGTTAATAGTCTGTAATATGCCAATGCACATTATAGTATACTAAATGTTTTGTGCAACATATGTTCAGGCAACTGTCAATCTATTGTCGAATCAGTGAAAGTTAAAGCTATTGTCTCATGTCTTTGTGCTTTGAAAATGAAAGTTAGCGTGTGATATTTAGTAGCTTGACAGCTTTGTTGCGAAGGTTTGCACTCAACAAAAGGTGATCCTCTTGGTTTCCCTTGTTTAGAAGAAAGTCACAGCTGGCATAATCTAATTTGGACACGTGAGATTTCGCTAACTGTAGCTGAGTCTGGAGGCCTTTTTTCTTTGTTATGAGATACAGAAGCAATGTAACGTTATAGTCTGCTTTGCGTAGAGTGAAACTGGAGCATGTAATTAAACATAGACTATGGCATATGCTTTATGTTCTGTTAAGCCTAAATGACTACTATACTTCTCTAGTGAGGCATTTATACTGGAAGACATGATGTGGCTCACTATTCTTTCTGACAAGTTCTCCCAAGTTTGTTATAGCTAGCTTTTGCCATCAGTTCAGTTTCCTGCAAAATGGGAAACAGTTATGTCTAAACCAGAGGTGGGGAGTGAGTAATGTTTGTTTTTTATTGATTTATAAAAATATTGGATACCACTATTCATAACAAACACCAAAGTGGTTTACAACAATCATACACAATAAAACTGTGTAAAAAATTAAAATCAGAAAGTTAGGTTGAGGAGATAATGACTGAAATGAGAGTGCTGCTGTTATCTATAAATACATGCTTGTATATTTGGTGGATGGGGCTGGTGGTTCTGCTCTGCTAGTAATTATGGCCCCCACATGTTAGTTATTTCAGTTTTTACTGGATTAAGAGGATGCCTTACCTAATTATTATCTGTCCTGCTCTAAAATGTGGACTTTTACAGTACATTTGTATTTGATCATGGATTGTACCCTGCCTGCACATCCCACCCAGTGACCCAGGCAAGCTTGTCCTAGCAGACAGCCACACATTGGATTTGCCAAGGATCTGTATGTTACATCCAACATTTATAGGCATGAATATCTTGCTTTTGTTCCAGCTTCTGTTTTTAAATTATTTTCTAGGTTAAGCTTTTTTCATGATTCCAAACGTGGGTCCCATCTTCCAGTTCAAATGCAGGAACAGGCTGGAGAGAAACTTTTGTTTGTTTGTTCCTTGTTTATCAGAATTATGTTTATATCCATTAAACCTTTCCTCCAAGAAACTCAATGTGGCATTCATGGACAAAGATCACACAATAAGTTTCATGGCTGATTTCAACCCTGGTGTCCCAGGTCCTAGTTGACTTAATATTCTTATTAATTCTGCATTATGGAAAAAAGATGTAAAAGTTAGTAAGCTGGAGGAGGGGAATAATATTTTCCTGTAAGTCTGGAAATTTATGGAGTCCCTTGTTTGCAGTCCTGGGTGGCACATTTAAGATTAACCAACTGAGGCTACAATCCTATACACACTTATCAGGGAGTCATCCCCATGAAATTAGCTAGGGCTTATGTCTGAGTAATGCACAGTTTCTTTGACATGAACCCACACTAGAAATTTTCCCTATATATAGCTGGGAAGTGACCTGTTTGTTCGGGTTGATGTAGAAGGCAGGTGTCACTAGAAATACTAGAAATGACAGTATTAATAAAATAGCAATGTTTAAATGCCTGCTGTTTCTTTATAAAGAAGGATAGGGAGAGAGCCAGAACAGGTGGGGCCACACAGTTTTTCTCCCAGCAGAGAAGCAACTGTGACAGCAGGGACCTCTTCTGACCCAAAATAAGACACTTCAGCTTAGGTAGGTGTTAACTGTTTCTAAAACTGTAATGCTTAAGTGTTCACAGTAGCTTTACAAGGGAGGAGGATGGTGAGAAGACCAGAACAACTTGGTCACAGTCCTGTGACTGCCATTGTCTATACCCCCATGATCTCCTAGCAGCTCCACCAGGTCTGGTGGGCGCCAGCTGCAATAGTCCACCTCCATATCTGCATTGGATGTAAAACCCTTCAGGTTGGAGTGGAACAACTGAAGCACTGTGTTTTCAGTTTGGAGAGCCTATCTAGAAGGATACTATGGAGGATATTAAAATAAACAAGAATTAATAGGGTCATACTTGTCTCGTCCTTCCCCTTCCATAAGGTTACCAGTGTGTGCCAAAAAACAGACTTGAAATCAGAGTGAGATGTCACTCTCTGCTGATTTAATTCCCTCTATACTAAATAACTAAACATGGAGATTGGAAGTATTGGAACACTTGTCCTGCTTGAGAGTCTCCAAGCTTTATTGCGGGGGGGGGGAGAGGAAAGGGAAAGAAACTACTGAGACTCAGTAGATCTTACCTTGAGAGTCTTTGATGCTAGTATAGGTATGGAGTATGAGGGCCCATCTATATGACTGTATAATCTGCAATGTTACTGCTTTGTGTCGTCATTAATTCATTGTTGTTCATATGACATTGCAAGCTAGTACAGAATTTCGCATTCACAAATCCACATTAGAAATGCCACCAAAAAACCGATGTGCTTTCCTGTATCGAATCAATTGCATCAACGTCTATGTGCTTGGATGCAATGCCGTGGACTTTCCTGCAATAGGCAGTCCATGGGCGTTCTTCCATCATATGCCAAGCCCCCTGTCTCCTTCCCCCCTAATAGCCAGTTGCATTTCCGATACTGAAGTTGGATCCACCCTCTCTCCATGCTGCCTCCTTTTTTCAGAATAAAATATTTTCTAAACTTAGGTTGTACCTTTTAAATAAATTGGTAAAAAGGTATTGCTATGTTAGTATATATTGAAGTTTATTATAAGTTAGCAGTAATACAAGTTCATTCCCTCTATTTCTCTCTCTCTCTCCCTTCCAGTTTCCCTATACATAGCTGGGAAGTGACCTGTTTGTTCGGGTTATGTAGAAGGCAGGTGTCAAGTCATCAGGTAAAACTATATATTTAATCACCCCACAATATTCACCCTCTCACGTGCTATTAAGATGGTAATGTATTTTTTCTAAGTATCTCACTTCTGAACAGCAAAGATATAAAATACGATGCACATTTATTGTTAGACTCTTGTGCTCTGTGAAATCCTAAATTAATGATTTGTGGCTTCAGATCTTATTTCATAAAGTAGAAGTTCAAGCCTGGGTTTGGCACAGAATCTGCCTTGGTTACCCTGACAGATGACTTCCTTTGAAGGTGATGCAGGGGGAGTGCAACCCTGTTGCTGTTATTGGATCTCTCAGTGGCTTTTGATACCATTGACCATGATATCCTCCAGGACTGTCTCTGTGAGTTGAGAGTTGGAGGCACTGTTTTACGCTGGCTCTGCTCTTACCTGTGTAGCTGGTCTTGGATAATAACATTGGGGGACTATATATCTACATCTTGGCAGCTTAGCTACAGGGTGCCTCAAGGCACTATTTTGTCCCCAATGCTATTTAACATCTATATGAAGCAGTTGGGAATAGTCATCAGGAGGTTTGGGGCATAGGGTCATCAGTATTCTGGAGACAGCTTTATTTTCAGGAGAGATTCAGCTGACCTAAGCTGAACCAGAACCTGAATGCAGTGGTGGAGTGGGTAAGGGCCAATAGATTGAAGCTGGTTCCCAGGTCTGAGAATTGGGGAGTTTGTCTATTTGCAAATGGTGTTACACTCTCTCTGAAGGAACAGGTATGCAGCTTAGGGGTGTTCATGGAACCAGCTTTGTGAATGGAGACACAGATGGCATCTGTGGCAAAGAGCACTTATCACCAGCTTTGGCTGGTGCATCAACTGCACTCTTTTCTTGACAGAGATAACTTGGTCACTGAGACACATGCATTGGTAACCTCACATGTGGACTATTGTAATATTCTCTGTGTGGGGCTTTATAAAGAAAGTCTGGTTTTGCTAATAAAGATGGTTCTGTGGCAAGGAATTGTGGGGGAAACATCTTGCCTGAATGAGGGCCTCTATCAGGTAGTGAGACTTAGTTCTCACAGGTGAATCCAGTTAATTAAGCAGTTATCAGCTTGAGACTGGTACCTCAAGGCCACAGACCTGGGAAGTTTGGAGAAACTCCCTGACCGTTAGGTGCAAAAACTCTAGAAGATTTCATCATCAGAAATCCTTCTGATTGGCTAATTAATTCCTGGCTGTTGTGGGGCTTTCCCCCATAAAAGTAGAGTTGAGATTTTGGCCTGATGCTAACGTGCAAAGTTCAATGCTTGATGCCATTGCCCATTATTGCTTAGTGTACCTGAGGTTGGGGTTCCATCTTCCTAATGCTACCCAGGACATATATCTCTGGGGAAGATGTGGAACCAACAAGTTATTCTGCCTGTCTTCCTATAATGTGTGAGTATAGCATAGGTTAGATGGATTTAGTTTTGTCCTGTGATTGAACTCTGTGTATTCCTTGTATTTTACCTAACCTACTGGGTGTTTGGTTTCAGGAACTACTTTGCTACTATATTTGTGTGCTTATAATTGTATTTTAATAAAGACTACCCTTTATTTACCAGTGCGTGTTCATTGCAGGGGGATTGTGGCTCTGAATCTAGCACCCTGGCTATTTTGCCACAGACTACTATATAACTGGGCATTTTTGCCTTGAGGCTCCAAGACAAGGAGTGCATCTGTAGCTCTTGTCTTTTGGAATCTTTGGCAGGTCTATTTCTGGCACTTTGGGTTTCCCCTTGACCAAGAGTGGGTGACCAGGTTTAAGGGGTAGTGGCAGTCTACCTACCTTAAAGAGTTGGTGTTTGGCTTAACTCAGCCCTGGTAAGTGAGGCACAGGTTGTGCCTGGCCAGGAGTTTGGAGATGACCCCAGGAGTTCTTTACAAGCTTTCCTTGCAGCTGATCTGGAAGCTGCAGCTATTGCAGAACACCACAGTCCAGGTTGTGATTGGTGTTCATTACTGGGTACATACCATGCCAGTGCTTAAGGAATTTGCATTAGTTGTCTGTTAGCCATTGAGCCAGTTTTAAGGTCCTGAAAGTGTTTAGACTCTTGAACTGTGTTCACAACATTGCTTCTTGTTCCATTTTTTTTGTCCATCTTTGTTCCTAACTTTGTCTTCCCATCATACATCTGTAATGCACAAGCAATCAATGCACAGTAAAGAGTCTAGGTATATACAATATAATTTATAAAGCATTTAAAATATTTTTCACTCAAATACACCTCATCCTCCCTAATAATGTCTCTTTGCATATTAGCAGGTATAACATTGAGCAGACATGGCTGCTCAATCATTGGACCCTCCTCTAAACCCAAGCTGTAAAATTATGACTTTTCAGCCTACAATGGATGAATTCAGGGAATTTAACAAGTATTTGGCTTACATAGAATCAAAAGGTGCTCATCGTGCTGGACTGGCAAAGGTAAATGTCTTAAAATGTTGTAGATAAAAGAACAATGAATTTTAATCTATATGTACTGGGAGGAAGGGCAGGGTATAATAAATAAAAGAGCTTACAAAGATCTGTCAAATAGTTATATATAAAACTAACATGCAGATGACTGAACAAGCAGCATTTCAAAGGTCATGATGCTAAGTATATTTTGAAAAAAAGTTGTCCTTGTATTATGCCAAATAGCAAGGTAAACAGCAGAAACATTTTGTATGGTCTTGCACGCTTCCACTTATCAGTGCCTTATATATACATGACAGTGAATATAAAATTATATATGTCTTGGGGTCAAAGTTGGCATTCATATACTATTGCTACAATTTATAAACTACTCACTGATACCCCTTCAATAAAAGAATAATGAATGATGTTAAAAAATAAAAAACCTGTCAGTGCAAGTTGTAAAATGTCACTTACAAATTCTTTTGACACTTTTGTTTCTGATGATGCTTTTATTGCAAGATCAAGTGCTTTTTTCATTTTGTTTCTTGTAGCATGTCTTTTCCTACTGGAAACAGATTAAAAAGTATTTGTTTGCACTTGTTCTTGCATGGACCTCATGGATCTCCCCTCACTAGCAGGGATTCTCGATTCTCTTTATTGAAACAGACAGATCTCTGCATACAAAGGGTCACATGTGCATTTGCTTAGGGGATTTTTCCCCAGTGAAATATTTTGTAGATTAAGATTAATACCTTGTTTGATACCTTGGTTTCATATGTAATGATACGTATTTGAATAAATAGAAAGGAACAGCTCTCTTGGGTTATTGTTGTGCACATTGGAGACTTGTGTAATGTAGTATGCAGGTGTTTTCTGAACCAGTGCAACAGAATACAGCTAATGAGATCTTGACTAAAGCTAAAGAAAGAACCAAGCACAATTGTCCTCCTGGGATCATATTGCTTCATATTTGACACTGAAAAATCATGTAGTATGTCTGCAGTAAGTATTACATTCAATTTTTATAGTAAGTATTACTATAAATTTTATTATAGTAATAGTAAGATACAATAAATGTAATATTCTTCTTAGCTTTTATTTCACAGCTAAAATAAATTAATGGGCTATACAGAACATTATTCAGTATAACATATATACTGTGTGGACAAAAACATACAGACACACACAGAGGGCTGTGTCCCTGCATGCTTTGCTTGCCCATCCCTCCTAGTCATTGCCCCTGACACCACCAAACTCCATCCCCTAGACCTCGTCAACCCTCCAACCCCACTCCCCTTATATCTCACCAATCGCCCTGCACTTTCCTCACACTAACCCCTTAGACCTTCCCCTTTTCACCTCATGCTGCTGCTGCCAAACAGGATAAAATGTTTGCCCAACAGAGTAACAGCATGGAAAGGAGGCCAGAAGTGGGAATAAAGGTCATCCATCAAGGCGACCAAGGCCGATTCAGTCCCATAACCAGGCCTGAACCCAGATTGGAATGGGTCAAAATAATCTGTTTCATTCAAGATGAAAACTGCATACAAAATGTGTGTTAGGAGAAATTTACACTAAAATGCTGAAGAATGTTCATGAGGGTTTTTTTAAAAAAAGCAAATTGCTGCAGAAATGTGGAGAAGAATTTAAGCTTGGAAAAATGAGGAACTGAAATAATTGAAATGGATAAATCTTTCCATCCTTAATCTGGACTCCCCCTTTCTGCGCCTCTACCTGTCAGTGGGAGGGTATGTTATGGGCCATTGGCCAGATAGGCGACACATAAATTAAATTATTATTATTATTATTATTATTATTATTATTAAAGATTAGGCAGTGAGCCAAAAGCAGCCCAGGTGATGCAGGCTGCACACTTCTGAACAAGAGATAGAAAAGAAAGCATGTTTCTTGGAGGCTATGCACACTGACCAGAGAATGTGCATATTGTCTGGAGAATCTACAAGATGCCATTGAGATATGCACATCCCCCAAAGCCTGTTAGTGATTACATAGATTGTCTGGGAAACATGCACAATTACCTGAATGAATGAATGAATGAATGAATGAATGAATGAAATATTTATTAGTCAATAGACCTTCAAGTCGGAAAAGATACAAATATTAGTATAAAATACATAAGAACATCCCGTCAAAGGACATTAAAACTTATTTAAATAGTTATTAATAAAATGTACTTAAACAGATTAAAATGATTAATTGATTAATCCGATCTGATTATCTCCTTAGATCGATATCTATACACAGTAAAGTCGTATTAGGATAAAATTAAATTGTTTATAAGATGGGATAAAGCCTAGATTCCCAGCCTCTAATTTAAGGGTAGGGAAAATTCTTCCTTATCTGTATGGCTGTGTTGATAAATTTGGCCACAGTCAAGGTGATCTTTTCGTTGTGGCCCTGTAGAACAATTATTAGTGATGCTTCAATTGAACGGCCGGGAAGTTTTGATATAATTGGTAAGAGAAGATCTTTTCTAGGTTTCTCATATAGTTTACAAGAGAATAGAACATGGGAGATGGTCTCTATTTCTGAGTCGTTACAAAGACAGTACCTGTACATTCTCGGTATTTTTTTATATCTACCGGAGAGAAAGTTTGATGGTAGGACGTTGAATCGGGCTAGCGTAAATGCCCGTCTGTATTTAGGGACGAATAACCAGTATAGGTATTTCATCCCTTCTGAATTTGGAATAATATTCATGCCCAAGGCCCTCGGAGAACAAGGACCATTCATTGAGCTTATTATAGACTGGTTGTCGATGTCTATTAGTCTGGATTTAACCATGGTTCTAGCATTATGATAGTCCAAATCTAATATTTCTGAAGGGTGGAGACCCATCGATTTTAGCTTCTCCGTAACCTTCGCTGTCCATGTTACATTCGATAATGGGTCATTTAAAAAAAGCAGGCCAGGTAAGATTCAGATGTTAGTAATTTATAACAACGGATCCAGAAGTAGATGATTTGTTTCCATATAAGGCAGGACAAGGAGTTCATCTCAGCTTCTAATAATAAGGAAGCTCCTGAAACGCAGCTAGGGACTCCAAATAGAGATCTTAGTGCAGAGTATATTATTCCATCCAAATTTCCTTTATAATAAGGAAACCAGACGGGGGCACCATAAGTCAACATTGGGATGATTTTAAATTTTATAAGCCGTATTGCTGCCGGGATGTATTTTCCTCCGTTAGTGAAAAAAAATCTTATAGTTGCCCTGAGATTTTTATTTGCCTTAGCTTTTAAATAAAGAATATGGGAATTCCATAGTCCAGTCTCCTGGAACCAGATCCCCAAATATTTGTACGAGTTAACCTGTTCAATTATTGTGTGGCCCATCTTCCAAATGTGTCTGTCTTTTCTTCTCGAGAATATCATGATCTTAGATTTGAAATAATTTATCTCTAGAGAATTTTCCTTGCAATAGGAGTTAAATCTCGTAAGTAATCTATTGAGTCCAAGGCGAGTTTGAGATATTAACACCGTATCATCAGCGTATAATAGTATTGCACAATTACCTTTTAATGGAAGGATTATGTGCACATTCTCCATGACATCACTCAACGTACATTTATCTAACGTGTGTATATAACAAAATGAGCATCTGTAATGAAATGACCTCGAACCATCTCTTTCTTGTGCAAGTACAGGATTGAGAGTTCTTGTGTACTCCCCTAGTTCTTATCTACACAGACAACTTATATGACAAACATTGTGGTTACCTGAGCTCCCATAGTTTTTGCCAGCAGTTGTATCTGTCTAGGTGAACTACAGTCGAGGTCCTACCAAATAACATATTAAGGTTTAGGGATATTACAGGAAAAATAATAGGAATTCAACAGCGGAAGGATTTTTATAAACCATATAATGTTATTCTATTCTTTATACATCCATTTCATACATACAAGTACGTGTGTATATGGCTTCAGCCAGTAAATCAGAATCACATAGGTCAGTGTCAAAGTCCTGACTGGTTCATATGCACATAATGGAGCGCTCAGCTGTCTTATTTATTACAGCTCAGTATTATATATTAGTATACATTGTAAATCTTACAATATAATGTGCTATTAATTCAGACTTAGACATTATACAAGTTACATTTCCCTTTTTCTATCTCTTACTCATAAAGGAATTCATCCTACCCACAGGGAGGCAGACCTGTTAGCAGCAGCATAACTTTGTTTCAGTGTGTCTTCAGCTCAGTCTCCAGCAGCGAGCTGGGCAGTAATCATTGGATCAGTCAAAAAGACTGATAGTAGTTTCCCACCACTGCTGTGCATGCTTACATTCAAGGGGAGGTCTTCACTTCAAGCATGCCAGTAAAACAAGTGTTACCTTACACACTAACAAATTTGATTTTGAACAAAATCAAAAGAGGCTAAGTCCAAGAATCAGAGGTTCAACATCCTTCACTTAAAGAATGTATTAAATCAAAACACCCATTTTACAAAACACCCAGCAACTATATATTTGCCCAAATAAAAATGTGATATATCTTCAATATAACCATGATATTGTGCTAATGTCCAGCTTGTGGGCTTCCTGTAAGCACCAGGTTGATCTTTCTGAATCACAATGCTTTTATTCTGATAGACAGGCAATTGGTCTGATCCAGCAGGAACATCTCTAAGTCACTTTATGGTGCATGTATATTTACTTAAAAGTCAGTCCTATTGTGTTCAGGGGGTCTTACTCCTGAGTCAGTGCATTTAGGATTGTGACCTTAGTTTCTCCAGTGGGTCTTATACATATCATTCTTATACATATCGACTCAGGTGTAAGCCCCACTGAGTTCAATGGGGTTACTCCTAGGAAAGTATGTATAAGATTGCAGGTTTACTCTCTAGAAATGCATTGAGGGTTGAAGTCTGAATGTTGCAAAAATAAACATAGACTTCCTGCTCTGCAATAACTTCTCACTCAATCAGGAAGAGAAGTGGGGAGGAGAAATGAAACTTTAAGACGCACAAAAAACCCAAAGGATGCCAGTGTTGGTCCTAAAAAAGACATTGCTTTGGGGATTTTGGATTTAAACTTTGTTTTCCTCTTCTCTAGCTATGGCTGGAGTTTCTTGTCCTGTTTCCCCCTCCCCCTGCTTTGATCTGTAGTCCTTCCTTCCTTCCTTCCTTTCCTTCCTTCCTTCCTTCCTTCCTTCCTTCCTTCCTTCCTTCCTTCCTTCCTTCCTTCCTTCCTTCCTTCCTTTTAAAAAGAGTAAAAGAGGATATATGGTGACTGGTGTGCGTCTCAGTAAGCACAGGCTTATGCTGATGTTGGGCTTGTTTGCAGTTTCCTACCTTTCAGTGAGTGGTGGTTGAGGGCGGGATGGGATGTGGTGTCCTGGGCATCCACCCCAAGGTCCAATCCTAGTGGATTCACTATATGAATGAACCCTTTGGCCATGCATGCAGCAACTTTGTTCCTTTCTATAAACAAACAAGCCATGAAGTCTTTGATTAACTTATAGTTTCCTTTTTATTTGAACTGCTGGGGTCAACAGATTCAGAACAAGCCAGGTTATAAAGCCAATTTAAAGTTTCCATTTTCAGTTTTGGACTACTTTCAAATTGTCAGTCCACAACTACCTTTCAATGGCAAGTCCTGTGCTTTTCTATTTGCTGCAGTGGTGTTTCATAAAAGTTTTTGCAGTGCACACACATGTTGAATCAAGTTTCAGGCCACCTGGAGTTACCCTGACAATTCTCAAGCCATGAGCAAGGGGGTTATGCATTTCTTGGTGGGGGGAAGGCCTCATGATGAGGATGCAATATCAAATGCAGCATATAAATTCTTTTATTGTACGAGGGTAATATTCGATCATTTATCTCTTTGCTATTCAGTAATGGTGGGAGCAGGGGAATGTGTGTTCCGACATGTCTTAATCAGATAATTTTATATGCTAGAAATTGTGGAATACCTACCAGGAACCTTCAGATTCTTACAAGTAAAGCATAGGATAGAATATTTCTCTTGTCATGGCATGTTGTGATCTGCTTGGTGACTTTGTACTAGTGAAGTCTGGATGTCATTTTTCTGCTCAGAACCAGGTTTTTACTGTATAATGTATGTCTCGTAATGCTGCAAATTCTTTGTGATAGAGATTGACTCTGTATGTTTTTAAAAATGGTAGAGCCCAGTGGTATGATGCTATCTAAATAATCAGAAATTTATTCATGTTGGATCCAAGAGAGATACTATGAGGATTAAAATATCTTGTGCTCTTTGGCCTTAAAAAAATATAAAATTGTCATTAACTTTGAGTCAAGGAAAAGCATGTAAATGTTCTTAAAATATTCACACTGTGTAGTCCAAATCGCAAGTGCATGCTTAATAGTCATGAAAATGAGAATTGCTATGCACATATTTGATTTTTATGCATACATCTTAAATGCACAGTTTCTCTGCCTCCCAAAGCAACGTTTAATTCCTTTTTATGTGTGCATACATTTTGTGAAAATTTTGTGGAATAATTACTTTTGGAGAGCATTTTACTGAAGTCCTTAGATGGCTAAAACTTCTGTTATATGTGTTTGGCACTTCAAAAGAGATGGCTAAAAAGTAAGAAAGTAAAACCTTGAAATTAGTACCTGCCTAGTCCATTATTATTATTATTATTATTATTATTATTATTATTATATTACATTTGTATACCGCCCCATAGCCGAATCTCTCTGGGTGGTTTACAACAATTAAAAACATTAAAAACAAATATACAAATTTAAAAACACTAAAAAAACAATTTAAAAACAGGTAACTCTTGCTTAAAATTGTCATGCATTTTAGGCTTATTCATTTCTATGTAGTTAAATGAGACCTTTAATATAAAGAGAATCCAGTCAGCTAGCATTTAAGAAGACCTTCTATGTATTAATGCTCACCTAGAAAACAAATACAGGGGTTTTTGCCAACAAAAGAAAAACTGGTGGCCATATGCCAATATACATATATTTCTTTATTTTGGGTAATGCTGCAAGCCATGGCAGAGATGGAAAGGTGTGTTGTAGAGCAGTGAACAGTTTGCAGAAGTGAGTCTGACCACTGCTGGTCAGTGTCTTGAGAAAACAGGCAAATTCAGGATTAAATACTCTCTCTGTTAACACATTGGGTACTATGGCTGTAGGCCAGGGGTGGCTAACCTGTGGCGCTCAATATGTTGTTGCAATCCAACTCTCATCAGCCCTGGTCAGCATGGCCAATGATCAGGAATAATGGAAGTTGTAGCCTAGCAATATCTGGAGGACATAGTTTAGATGCTTCTGCCATGGATCAGAGAATTCATAACTACCTTTGCATTTTCAGCAAAGTATTTGGCTTTTTTCTCTTTGCCATATGGCAGGATGCTTTGAAATTCTGGTATGATAGAGCAGGGAGCTGCTGTTCAAAGAAAAAGAATAGAAAATGTGAGTGGGTAAGAAGCATTCTGGCCACTAACTTCTGCAACTAGGCCACCAAATGTACTGATTCTTACATAAACTTTGATTCTTCCATATGATCTTGCTGGGTTTACTCATATAGAATTTCATTAAACATTGGTTTTCATCCTTTTATGCAATCTTTTAAGTTACACTTGTTGCTGTTAATGTGCTGTTCCTTTACATTTCTAGGTGATTCCTCCCAAGGAATGGAAGCCAAGGAAATGCTATGACGACATTGATGGTCTGATTATACCAGCTCCAATTCAGCAGATGGTTACTGGTCAGTCGGGGCTTTTCACTCAGTACAACATTCAGAAAAAGCCAATGACTGTGAAGGAGTTCAGGCAACTTGCCTACAGTGACAAGTAGGTATAGTCATTCTGTCTTTTGTAAAAGGTGGATATTATGTGGCTGCCCTCTTAGGCTACAGTGTTCCTACTCTTCAGAGTAGTTAAGTCATGAATAATGTAAGTGACCTGTAGATTGTACTTCTAAATAAATAAAAGCTTTTATAAAAGAAAGATACACATGCATTCTCATGCTTATGTATGTGCTTCTTCAATAAATTCACTTAATACTGTATGTGACTACTAAGGGCTAATAAAAATAAATTTCTCACATTTTTACACTCTCAGTTTTTTCACATATCCTCCTGGCAAGCTATTCTACAGAAAATGTCTTTTCTCAAGATAGCACTGTTCGCTTTGGATCTTTCATCTTAGAAAATATCTTGATACGCTTTTGATTTTATTGCCTCTTTGTTAGAAGGCTGCCTAAATCTATTACTAAATAGTCTATTAACATTTTTTAATTTCAATTTAGAAGCACTGGGTGACATCCAGTGCTGTCAACCTGCTTGTGTAATGGAACTTCCCCCTCCTCTCTTCCTGGCATGCTCCAAAAATCTGCTCTGGAGGCTTGGTAGATCTTCCAGAGTAACTTGGAGGGGTGCAGGAGCATGGGGAGGCAGGGGAACCCCTATTCCATCTGCTAGAGCAATATTGGACAGAGTTGCCAAACAAAGATTTTCAGGCAAAGATAAAACTAGTTTAGTCAGTGCAATATGGATCATCATGTTTTGAAGAGTGTTAACAAGAATTACTCTTATTACAAGAATTCATGCTTTGGTTATGGCACATGTAGTTGTACTAGCTTTCTACATTTGTGATATTTAAAATAAGCCCACTGAAAGCAAACAGACAAGAAATGATATTAAATGACACTGCATAGATAACAGAAAATGGCATGTGCATTTGGAATCGGCATGTAAAAATGATTTTGCTCAAAAGGTTATATTTTATGCATATGGTGCAATGAAACTGTAGAATGATATAAATAGATGAGTACACACAAACTTTTTCCTATGCTATTTTTTGACAATATGGTTTATTTTCCTGTAGCTTAGCTAGAAGTGTTTCAAAGTTACCTATATCTGCATTGCTGTAGTGCAGTTGAAAGGTAGGAGAACACCAAGCCTCCTAGCATAATTTGTTGGCTTGAAGAGCTGAATCAGTTCTTGTAGGAAGTGGATATCATTTGGAAGTGGAGCCAGATTCTCAGTACTTTTCAGCACTGTAGATAACTTTTGCAGGAATATCCCCCCCCAATATATAAAGCTCTTTGTTCACTTCAGGGGTAATGAGATGTGAAAAAAGTTGAACAATTATATCAGTTATATAAGGCACACAAACCATTTATTTAATACATAACTGTTGACCTTTTGTAACTACAGGGAAGGACCATAGCTTAGTGGTAGAGCATCTGCCTTGCGTGCAGAAGGCCCCAGGTTCAACCCCTAGCATATCCAGGTAGGGCTGGGAGAGACCCCTGCCTGAAACCCGGGAGAGCCACTGCCAGTCAGTGTAGACAGTACTGAGGTAGATGGACCAATGTGTCTGAGTCAGTATAAGGCGGCTTCCTATGCTCCTAACTATTTTCTTTTTTCTTCTTACTGTACAGATACTGTACCCCAAGACATTTAGACTATGAAGACCTAGAACGAAAATACTGGAAAAATTTAACTTTTGTGGCACCAATTTATGGAGCAGATATTAATGGAAGCATATATAATGAAGTATGTGTTCATTCATTGTAAATTAGCTGATTTACATCATTTTTCATGAAAAATAAGAATCATAGTTGGAATATTGTCCAAATCCTTTTCAGTGAATGTGCACTATGTATGATGACTGTTCAGTTTTCCCAGGGTGTAGTGTGGCCTCTTATGAATGTTTCATGAAGCTGGGATGACAGGTTAGTTTAATTCAGCTCAGTAGGTCTTTCTTCTGAGTAGGCAAGCACAGGATTGTCCTGCTAAGAGCACATTAACCAGTGATCCAGTTTTCCTCTGTGGACATGCTGTGAGAGCATCAAATGATCTATGCTTGGAGTTGGGGAATATCCTTCTTTTCTGGTGGCCTCGAAAGAAGACACATGGAAGAGAGACATGCACAAAGTTGGAGGGAGGAGGAACAGCAATATCTGAGTTCATTTCACATACCTTGCATTTGGACGTTTTAATACAGCTGGGCCTTTAAGGCAACTGGGTTAACAGTCCAAAACTTTATTTGGGGACTGACAATGCTATAAAGTTGTAAAGCCTTTTGGGAGTTACTGGGCTACAACTATATTTATGTCTTCTGCATCTCTAAAGGAGGAACATAATAGCTTATTTTCCATTCTAATAACAACCAGTAGAATATGTTGCAAAGAAAGCATGAGACGTCCCCAACACAGAAGTGACTGGTATCAGAGCAGCTAAAGACACAGAATAATCCATATTGGGGAGTTAGACAGAAAGGAAAAAAGACTGGAAAAAAATAAAATCACAAGGGGGAAGTGGTACTAGACTAAATGGATATTAGAAAAGAGGAGTAGGATGCTATAATATGCAAAGGAAGGTGGAGGTAAACGTGGTTAGAGAAGTCTTGGCATCTGTGTATCTTAAGGAGGATATTCCTACTTGAAAAGCAAGTCAATTATTTCTTCCATTTTTTTCTTCAGCCACCAGATGGTACCCTTGCACAAAGATATATTTTCATGTGTGGTGTGGTGTTAGCAAAATCTCTTCTAAATTTAGCATCTAGATTTCTCATATTTATTCATATTAGGGATTTTCATGTATTCAATACGGATGGATGAAATACAGTCTGTCTAGAAATGAGGCAATGGAAGAGAAAAAAGTGCTTGGGATAATTATTTCCTCATGAGAAATCATATGTGATAAATGAAATATGTGAATTGTCTTATCAAAAGTAAAAGCAATGCAGGGCAATGTAGTTTCAACAATATATTAAGACTTTTATTCTATAAAGCTTCCTTTTAAAAAAGCAGAGCCAGAATATATACAGTCATTCTAGTGTGATGCTGCATTATGCATGATGGAAATGTTTAAATTCTTTAAATCAGAGTGGCTTTAAAATGAGTGCAAAATCTGTAGAAAACAAGCTCCCTATGAATACGACATCAGGGATTCAAAGAGCTATTTAGATATATCCAACTGATTTCTTTTTTCTTTGGAGAGCAGCCCCTGTGCCATATACAAAAATCTGCTTTTGTAACTCCCCTCTATTTCAAAAGTGGTTTCCCATGTGGCATAGGAAACTGCTGTTTGAGTAGTACAATTTCAAAACACTTTTGGATTTACAGAAGCTTGTTCAGTTGTGTGAATTTGATTCCTGGGCAATACTGGCTATTTCTTAGTTTGAAGATTTGCATACAAGAACATAATTTTCATAATGAATCAAATTAAAAGTCCATCTAGTCCAGTACTGCAGTTCCAACAGTGGCCAGATGCCCTGTTACCAAGCTTGCATGTGTTACATGAACATGCACGTCTACATGTGTAAATGTGGAGGATTGATATTTTGGGATCTTTTAGTCAGAGCTGTTGGACACCACGGGGGAAGATTGCGCCGTTCCATTAGTTACTTCAGTTAATTTGAGGAATTTTGAAGAACCACCGAGTCCCAATTTTGGCTTCAAAGAAAGAAATATTTAATTGCAGCACTAAAACGGCATTTGAGAGTAAAATGCCTTTGTGGTTTGAATCACTGAAGAGTAAAATGGTTAGTTAGAGCATGATTGTACCCAAGCTACCCAAACTCATATTTGGGTAAATAGTTTACACTTGACTTGTTGCAGTGATGGAAACGGGTAGGTGGATAATCTTATGGTTGCTGTATGAGGAGTGGGGACTGGTGCTTGGGATCCAGCAGGCTAAACTGGAGGCCTAGATGACAAAGGCAAAGCTTGAATGCAAATATAAAAGGATTTGGACCATGCAAAGGCAGAAAGATAGTGAGATTTAGGAAATGGTGGAGATAGGAAGAAGTGGAAAGACTGAAATGCTAATAATTACCTGTTCCAAGGAGAGGAGACAGAAAGGAACAATTCCTGAGTTTAAGTATGACCCTGAGGGTGTGCAGTTGTGGCTAGACCAAAGTTCCCAGCTTAACTAGGCATGAATTCTTGGGTGGGTAGTCCTCCCTGCAGGGAAAAGACTACGATGGAGGGATCAAAGGTAAGCAGCCCATTCAGGCTGACCTTGAACCAGTGCTTTGCAGTCTTGAAGCTGGGAACATGAGTACCTTAGAACCCTTCCAATTAGTTCTAAAAATTGATTAATTTCTTAAGGGACCTCAAGGTTCGTAACTCACTTGAATAAAACAAAAAGCAGAAGGGAGGCAAGGGAAGGGAGCTGCTAGTGTTGCAGCAGTATACTCCTATGGATGGTACCACAAGACTGAGCAAACTTAAGCAAAGCACAAACAACTGTGGAACAGCTTGTGGGAGAGAGACTGAACATGGTTGGTGGGGAGGGGCGTGGAGAGGTAGTTAAGAAATGAGAAATGAAGGTGGAGGGTTTAGATATGCATATGGCTACAGATTAAAGGCCGGGGAAGGAACTGGCAATCCCACCCCATATATACGGTCTGCCTTGTAAATGTTGCAAGACGTCACCCTAAGATTCGGAAACTATAAGTGCGGGGACACCTTTACTTTACAGATTAAATAATTGGTACGATAGTGCAAGTCAGAAGCGGTTTTTGTTCTCGCCAAGGCTAATCAAACTGAATAGAGGGTTGTGCTTATGTTTGAGTTGGCAACTAGATTAGGTGCATAATTAGGCATTGGCATACATCTGTAGTTTTTGCACCTCTTAGTCCTGCAAGAAGTAAGCTGTGTCAGTGGGTTGTATCCAACTAGTTCTCCTCTGAATAGACCTACTAAAATTAATGGATCAAAGTTAGTCAATGTCCATTAATTTTAGTGGGTCAGCCAATTTATTGCTAAGGCTTGCTTCTTCTGTTGTGCTTGCAAAGAGTACATACTTATTGCAAGTCACCTGCAGAGCAAAAGCTAAAGGAGTTCTGAAGCATACAGAGTGTGTGTGCTGAACTAATCTCACAACTCGGAAGCTCACAACAAGTAGAGCATGATGAAGATAGTCCATCTCAGTAAGTGCGTTCAGTTTCTGGTAATCAGAAGTATACAGCCCCTAAACTTAGTTTTATGTGGATGTAATGGTTAATTTAGCTATCTAACATTTGGCAGAGGTAAGGGGAAGAATGGGGGAAAGTTGAGTTATTAAAATCTTTAAGGTACATTAAATAAAGAGGATTAAAGATGGGGTATGAACCAATGATTTTATGTTTAGAAAGTTGCAAAATCAAGGCAAACTTTTCTTTCAAGATTTACTGTGGTAATATCGGCACTTCATGAAAGCTCTGATAGCATTGTATGTCATGGATATAACTCTCTGTTTTGTTTACTGATGAAGACTTCTTCTGTACGCTTGGAAATATCCTAAGGTAGTAGCTGTCATTTAGAACAAACTGTGCATTTCTACAAAGAAAGCTGAACTATGGAGTTTTTCATTACCGACATATTTTTCTTAGGTTTTGTCTAACCCAGCAGATTTTTTGTGCTTTCTACTACAGAAAATGAGCTAGTACAAGGAGTTAGCATATTTGCACCTTTTCCCGTCACCAGCCACTAGTGAACTCTACTTCCTGTTTTGTTCAAAATCATATGCCTAATTCAAGAGATATAAGACTGAATTGTAGTCCTATGCCATACTTTTTTCCCTTGGTCTTTGTCCAATTATTTCTCCATAATTGATGTCTTTATTTTCTCGATGGTGAGTGTGTACAACTGCATTTACCAGTGCTACTAAAGATAGTATGTATGTATGTATTTATATATATTTATATATATAAATATATTTTTATATATAAATATATATTTATATAAATATATTTATATATTTATTTATTTATATATATATATATATATATAAATTTATATATACATTTATATATAAAATAATGTTTGTCTGTCCTTCAAATACGATGTGTGCTTTTTTTCTTCTCAGTATAACAAAAGGGCTCCTGCCGGGAAGAAGGGCAGGAGATATATATCTCCTGCCCTTCTTCCCGGCAGGAGCCCTTTTGTTATACTGAGAAGAAAAAAAGCACACATCATATTTGAAGGACAGACAAACATTATTTTAGTACAAGTACTTTGCCTGAATGGTCTCCTGACACCTTTCTTTGTCTGCTAATGTTCTTCTAGTAAAAAGCTACTATAGATATATAATGCTGTAGACAGGGCTGGTGCAAGGCATGAAGGGCCCGCAGTGCTCGCCCGTATGCTCCACCTACCTTTCCTGTTGTCTTGAATGCTGTGTGTGCACGGCTGCCATAAGACAAGATGGCTGTGGGGGCTTGCCCAAGGGGCTAATGCCCCCACCGTCATCTTGGTTGATGGCACACATGTATGCTATGCTACGTGTGCATATGCCTGCCATCCACCAAGATGGCGGCAGGAGCATCAGCCCCTTAGGGAAGCCTCTGCTGTCATCTTGGTTGTTGGCAGGTATGTGTGTGGAATGTGCACAGCATTCAAGACAACAGGAAAGGTAGGTGGAGCGTGCGGATGGCGTTGCACGCCTGCAATCTGTATGGGGGGCCTGGGAGTTCTCCCTCTGCAATCTGCAGCAGGGTTGGGAGTCTAGACTGCTGTGAATTGCGGACCAGGAGTGCTATCCTCCTACCCCAAGGAGGGGCTCTCAGCCAAGGCCCGACCTGGCCGCCCTCTGGCCCTGGCCCTAGATACTGAAATCTACAGTTTTTTTAAAAACTCCTCTTTGAACTAAATTCAAGAAAATTTGCAGTCTTGTGAAGTTCTCTTAAAACTGTGTACTCTCGTATTTGAATTTCATAGAATTCAAGTTGTAATACATTAAAATACAATATAAGAAATAAAAAAGCAATAGCAATACTATTAAAAATCAATATGACTATTTAATATGATGGATGCTGTCCACAAATCCACAGATACACTGCATACCACCTAAATAAAGCTCCTGGACCACTGATGGTCCATGGACCACAGTTTGAGAATGCCTGATCTAAATAATTGTGAGGTTCCTTCAATTTTGCATGCTGTATTTTCAGCTTCTCCCTTCACACACTAACCCTCTACCCTTCCTGAATGTTGGGGATCCTCTGAGGCAGCAGCATTCCATGTGGCATGAGGTACTGTCCCTGGATGGCAATAGCTGCCATTGCCATGCACTCATAGAATTCTCTGGATTCAAGTTATTTTACTTCAACTACCCCAATTTCTCAGGAATCATTTCTCAGGGAGGGAGGGAAAAAAGTCAATTTTGCTACACTGTAGCAGCTACAGCAATAGGTCAAAGCTAATTAGATTTTATGCGTTTAATGTTGCCTTCTGTCCGTGTGAGAAGAACCTCTTGTCCCCTTTGGACATCAAGGTCTTAAATTATCTGTGCCAAGGTGCCTGCTACACTTTCAGGGAGTTATTTTTACCTTGATATTGCAGGCCCAGGAAGGCAACACAACAGTAAGCAGAGAACTGGAGATTTTTTTTTTTTACCACTATTTCCCCAGCACTTCCATCAACTACTGTCATTTCAGCATTCTGGAAACCTGGAGCTACTGATACCATCTGCCCGATGAGGTGTATAAGAGTTAATGAATGTCTTATCTGAAGAGTGAATATAAAACTACAGTGAAAAATTTAAAATTAAGGGGTTGAATCCAGTTGTTCTTTTAATCCACTGGACACCTCTGCTAATGGAAGGGGAGGTGATTTTTTTTGCTGATTTCCCTCTTCCCACTTCAGCTGCAGATGCCATCTTCCACTCTATTCTGGAGGGACTCCTAACCTTCTGGAGCAGAATTTTTTTTTGGGGGGGGCAGGTAAAATCAGCAAAAAATCCCCTCCCCTCCCTTTTCCATTACCAGAAGTGGAAGAACATGATTGGATTCAACCCCAAACATTCCATGGTGTGTTAGTTGTCCCATTTTTCATATGAAAACAGCTTTGAGAACTTTTTGTTGAAAAGCAATGTTTTTTAAAGTGTGAAATTCCCTGATGACGGGCTCTACCTCCCATGCTCCACTTCCGTGCCCTAGGAGCCTTCATAAGGGAGGAGCTGCCAGAAGAATGGTGGCTTTTGTGTAAGTGTAAAGGTTTTTGGGGTGGCTGGTTATTGTGTGGTGATGCCATCAGCTTTAGAGCTACTTTGGGATATTGATAATTGACCTACTGGTAAAAAATATGCCTAATTGATTTTCTTTCATCTCTTTTAAATAAACTGTTAACTGTTGATTTTTTTAGTCTTATGCTGTAGTAATTATCATTTTTACTATGCATTATAGCTATTGTATTTAGACTATTGTGAGCACAAATATATCTGGGGGAAATATGGTATGTAAGTCTGGCTATGGCTACATCTTTGTGGTCAGACAAAGCATGACCAGGAAAAACCCCCAAACTACAGTATGATATTCAAAGGGCTGTGCTTTCAGAGTTGTAGGCATAACTTCAGAAAGTGTATGTATCTAGAGGAGATTTTTGTTTGCTAATAAACACATAACACTTTTGAACAAAGAGTTAAGTGAATGGTTAATAATTTTTAGTTTCAGCAGAGACAGACTGAATGTCCACTCAATCTATTCTCAGTTTGTAAAGATTACTTAATATGCTTTCTTCCATCAATTAAAATATTCTACCAATGTTTATTAAACATTGTCTGAAGCTATGGCAATTAAAACAGAGCTGTCTTGTTGAGTCAAATGTATTAGACAATGTTTGAGTGAACAGTAGTTCTTACTAATATAGTAACTGCTGCCAAGAGAATAATTTTGTTTTTAATATTCATCTGAATTTGCCATTTGTCCTTAATCCAAACAAGTAGTCATAGTTAAGTTAAGTGGATATCAATGGGACAAGTTAGATATGGCTACCTTCTTGTCTTGCATTTTGCCCTTGGTGAAAATCTGATTGCGTAGGTTTTCTTTGTTGGTATGTTTTTGTTTGACTTATTGATTGGTTGTGTCCCCTATATCTATTTTTCAGAATGTTAACGAATGGAACATAGCTCATCTTAATACTATATTGGATGTTGTAGAAGAAGATTGTGGAATCTCAATTGAGGGAGTCAACACTCCTTATCTGTATTTTGGCATGTGGAAGACAACGTTTGCATGGCACACTGAAGATATGGATCTCTACAGTATTAATTACCTCCACTTTGGAGAACCAAAATCTTGGCAAGTTAACTCTTTGTGAAAATTAATTGTGCAAAATATTGGTTTCTGAAGACTTCTACCTGCATACCTGTTGTTGGTTGTTTAGTTAGTTAACTTGGAAGGGGAGGGGCAGAAGAGTCTGATCTCCTTGCTTTGTTGCCAAACTCACTTGTTTCTTTGACACTTTGTCACCGGGGCAAAGACACACAGTCAGATGGGGCTCCTCTCCTGCTCATGGAGTGGGCTCCCTTGCTAGATTGTTCTTATTATATAGGCCTGGCTAGCTTTCCCCAGCTCCTGATGCAACCAGCTAGATCAGGATATTCTCATTTGAAAAGCACAAGGAGTTGTGGCTCAATTACTGAGCTCATCTAAGGCCATGGGCACACTAGTTGCCTACAGCAAGTGTTTCCATTGACCACACCTGGAGGGGCAATGGGTTGATTTTCCAATCAGTTATGAAGCTGTTTTTTTTAAAAAAAATGCACTTGAGGTGATCTGACCAGGTTTTAGAGTAAAAAGGGGTGGGGTTTGACTAGCGTTGTGTGGCCTCGTTTTCAGAAAAGGAAGGTGGAGATGCACGGGAACCAGAAGAACAGTAAGTGTATCTCTCCCCCATATTCCAGTGAACAGGAAATTGAAAGGGGGATGGATTTAAATCACTTTAGCCCCCAGAAATGGGGATTTTTGTCAGGGGAGTAGACTATGGATGGTGTTCAAAAGGGGTTAACTCCCTGTGAAAATTTTAAACTGAAACTAGCTTTTAACTGATTTTATAATGAACTGTGAGCTGAAACTTGGACTTGGACTGAGACCTACTGTTGCACTTCAGCTTACATGCTGCACTTAATAACCTTAAACTAGGCCCATATTATGCTTAAAATGAAGCTTTTTAAAGTTACCCTGTAGTTTTACATTGTAGCCTTCACTTAGATTTGAAAAACTGAGCTAATTTTTCTGAATGCAAATTAAAATGCCTGAATACAGGCTAAATTCTCTCTATAATTCGCCACCCACTATCATTGGGTCACTTTCTGTGAGATCATAGAATGTTTGATTCATGTTAAGTATTTGTCACTGGGGTTGAGACAAAGCCCTGGGGACAGAATGTGTAGTCAGTTGGTGGGAGGGGATGCAGAGAAATGAGGAAGCCACACAATCACAGAGGTGATCAGCTGTGGGGTTGTGTGTGAGAGAAAACACATGTGAATGAGGGTGGATGGCTGAGAACTAAGAATGCATTACAAACATACAACACAGTTACATTTTTACATGTCTTCTCTTGTTTGGCCATTTTCCTCCAGTGAAATTGAGAGCTATATATTACACTTCAAGCATGTATCCAGTATTACCAAAGCATGCTTTGTGGAAGTAAGTCCATTCAAAGACATGGGATTTATTTCCAAGATGATATAATTTGCATTGGGGAGTAAGAATGTGTTCTGCATATGGGAAATTTCATCGTGAACTTGATGTAATGTTTTTGATTCCTTCTTGAAAATTAAGTCAATGCCAACATTTTGTGATTTTGAACATTTCCACTGTCAATGGTTTCAGTTGCTTTCAGATGAGAACGAAGCAGTAAGAACTAAACAAATACATAGCACTACTTTTATGCAGAACTACTAGTGTGTTGACCAGTTTCTATTTCAAGGCTAATTGCTTTCATTTAAATGGGCAAAAAAGCTATTATTTTCCTGACAGTAATGATGTACAGCACTGTAGCTTCACATTACTGGTGTAACATATGTTTGGGGTTTTCATTTTTAATTGTACTCACTGATTTGAAATGATTGATTTTATAAACGGAAGTGTGCTATAACTCCAGTAAGGAAAAGCAACCTTTTCAGATAATGCTGCTGGGTATGTTTAAAAATAGGTAATTCATATTTAAATATTGGGTTTATCCAAGGTTAAAGTATTATAAAATAAATAACAATATTCATATTGTTTTAACGTGAAAAGTATATGTTATCAGCATCACATTACTGAAACACATTTTATTTGATTTTAAGTTCTAGTGAGTGAATTGATTTCTAAGAGTAAAGATGCGCTTTCAGCATTGTGCTGGAACATGGGAAGCACTTTTCTGTGAATTCATTCCCATAGTGGTACTGTAACATTTAAAGGTACCTAAATGTTCTAGGATTGTAGTCCTGGGTATTTGGTAAAGAAATATGATGCTCAAGTAACCCTAGAGGTCACTTAGTAATACTAGAGGTTGCTAAGCTCCCATGCAATTGCAGAAGTAAAACATCTGAGGTTATGCCTATCCAGGGAGCTCCTGTAAGCCAACATCTGTGATTCTGAGGCAACTATTCCTACCAGAGATCTATTCTTAAAAGCTGGAGTAGCCTTAAACATTGTGAAAACACGAAAGGTCCCTCGTTTTATTTATGTATCCTTTTCACTTTTGTCCTCTAGAACCAGAACTCTTTGATCATAAAATATAATTCACTATATAGAGCAGTTGTTACTATTTAAAAGGTGAGCTCTTTGGTGAGCAGTTGAAGTTACTTCCTCCTTCCCAACCACCATAAGATCAAATGACACGAGTTGTTCTATGATAATTTCCCATGATGGTCTCTTAACCCCTCCCCATGCAGAATAGCTGCAGGTGATTCCAGGTTGTCAGATAGACAGCTGTGTGTGGTATTTAACCTTTCTTTGCCAGCCATTTGTTCACTCAAAATCACTCACCCCTCCCACTAAAGTGGTTTCCAACCCAAAGCAATCAGGGAGGATTTTGAGCTGCTGCTTCTCCTGATAGTCCTTTACACAACCTGAACCTGCAGCTGCTTTGCATTGTGTGAAAGACTTTTTTTCTCAAATGGATATCATGGAAGAATATGCAACATGTAATTCTGGTAAAGAGAAGGGATGGAATCCTCTTCTTTTTTTACGTTTTGTTTTTAAGTGTGGTGGTTGTCCAATTCCTTTTTCCTCCAATATATTTTCATTTTTCCGATCTCCTCCATTTTTTTTGCCTTGCAGAGAATTAAGCCACATTAAACTCAGAGACTTTCTTCTGAGAAGACATGTAAACCATTGTACTGTAAATTAATGATACAATGAATTCTTAATGTGTCCCTGTCCTTTAGCTCCTGCAAACCAGGAGAGATGCATAAGCCTCTTTGCAAAGTATTCACATTTCCTTTTGGGGGAATAGGGATGCTTTGACAATCACCCATGCTTATTTGCAGAAAATATTTTCCAGGTACTACCTGATCTCAGGTAAACCCAGCACAGGAAAGATGCATTCTAGTTGCTAGGGAACATGGAAGGGCAAACTATGGAGATTCCAAGGACTAGGGGAAAAAAAGACAGAAGCAGGAAAAGTACACTAAAAAGGAAAGTGAAACAGAAGGTCTTTAGGACCTGACAGATTCCTATTGCCTGGTGTCCAAACACCTCACTTATTAATTATAGCTCTGACTTTGCTCATTAGACAATAACAGTAACAGGCAGGAGCAGTAAGGCCGGCTTGTATCACATAAATTGCTTAGAAGGGTATCTGCAGATTTTGCTTCATAATTTTCTTTCTAGGAGGGCTAGACACTTTTAAAAAAAATTAAAGCTCAGATTTGAAGGCTGTTGATAGTGGCTGGCATGCATGGGTGACAGGTTGGTGACCCCTCCTCTCCATCCTAATTCATTTAGGGTACAATCTGATATGCACTATCCTGGGAGTAAGGCCCACAGAATTCAATGAAACTTGATTCTGTTTAGACATGTATAGGACTGCACAGTTACTACCACGAGCCATTCATCATGGCCAGATTAGTACTCCACATGTAGATTTGATTGCAGGAGGTTCAGTCCAGCTAATTACACTGGAGGGTGGTTGCTGCATAATTTAAAAACAAAACAAAAAAAACATTCCAACCCATATTGAGACACCAAAAACACAATTAGAAAAAAATTATGTGGCACCTGTGATTTACAGGCAGGTCAGAAAGGAGGGACAGTCATCTAAAAACTGGTGCTACATGGTTTGTGTTTAATTACTTCCCCCAATCTTCCAGCATCATAGTCATGATTTAAATTCCTTCCCCCAGATGCTTTTGCAAAACTGTTAAGAGATGGGGGAATCCTATCATGGATCTCAATAATCTCAAAGCTTGGTCCATGACTAATTTCAGTGGGTCTACCCTGAGTAGGACTAGCATTGAATACAACTCAAGGTAATGCCCTAGAATAAAATGGAAACTTCTGCTTCGTCTATGACACAGCAAAGCAAACTGTTCTTGCTTATTGATTTTCAAGATGTTCTAAACAAGTAATCTCAAGTAAGGCTAATACTGACGATAAAATCAGCATATAAATCACAAATCAAAATGGGAAAGTGGTATTTCCCTGCTTTGTCCGCTATTTTAAGATGTGTTACGTTTCCAGCAAAATAGTATTTCTCATCCTGAGGTGCTTTTTAGCTGTGCTTGCCTCCATTGTCAACATATCAACTAGTTGCAATCATATTGTAAAAATTAATAATGTCACATTAAATCAGTGTGTATCTGATGGCCTTCTATACTATAAGTTGTAACTAAGTGCTTCTCAAACTTTGTTTCCCCCACAGACCAGTAGAAAATTGCTGAGAGTCTTGGTGGACCACTTAATGATTTTTCTGCCTATTTTGGCAATTTTAATTCCATAGAATTCTAATTGTCATACAGTAAAATACAATATAAAAATAGAAGAAGCAATAAAATACAATTAAAAATAAATATGAGTGTTCAGTATGACATATGTACCATCTCCCATCTTCAATCACAAATCCACAAAACTCCATAGACCACTGGAATGAAGCTCAGGGCCACTGATCCTGGCCGGCTCCAAAGGGTGGCCAGGTGGGGCCCTGATTGATGGCTCTGTGGTCCACAGGGGCCCCTGAAGTGCCCCTTGTTATGGTGGGTGAGTAGTGCTCCCCTTCTGTGACAGGCTTCCTGCTGTGGATCTCAGAGAGGGAGCTGCTTGCTGGCCCGCCCGTGCCCTCTTGCTTGCTCCCGCACCTTTTGCCCCTGCCGGCTTGCTCGCCTGCCCCCCTGCCCCCACGCTCACTTGCTCACCTGCCCCCCCATCCTGCCTCTCCTCACCTGCCCACCATCCTGCCCCCACCGGCTCCCTTGCTCGCCCTCCCTCTGCCCACTTGCCCTCGCCCACCTGCTCGCTCGCTCACCCTCTTTCCCCACTCACCCACCATCCTGCCCCCATGCTGGCTTGCCTGCTGTCCCCCCCATTAGCTCACCTGCCCGCTGTGCCCCGCTCGCCTGCCTGCTTGCTCGCCTCCCCCCCGCTCATTTGCTCACCAGCTCCCCTGCCATCCCGCCCCTGCTTGCTCGCCACCCCCTGCCATCCCACCCCTGCTTGCTCACCAGCCCACCTGCCATTCTGTCCCGCTCGTTAGCCAGCCAGCCCGCCTGCTGTCCTGCCCCCTGATCACTTGCTAGCCCACCTGCCATCCTGCCCCCACTCGTTCATCAGCCTGCCTGCCGTCCTGCCCCTCACTCACCTGCTTGCCTGCCTGGCCTCCTGCTCCTCTGCCTACCTGGTAGGTAGGTAGGTAGGTGGGGCGTGCACCAGGGCCCAGGGCAGGCTGGTGCCTAACGGCCCCAGCATGCCTGTGGCCGGCCCTTCCACTTATGGTCCATGGACCACAGTTTGGGAATTCCTGTTATAATTGATTTTAAAAGTCTGTGGCTCTTGTTACAGAGCCAACAGTAGTAGAGTGAACTATACAGCCACAAGAGTGTCTGTATACCAGTGGTTCCCAACCTTTATAAGCTGAAATTTTTTTGTGACCCCCTCCCCCCAGGGAGGCAGGCTGGCTGCCAGGAAGGAAGGGGGAAAGCAGCCTTTCTTTGCAGCCTTGCTTCTTTTTGCTTCAAAAAACCCCTCTCCTCTCATTCTAAGTAAGGGTGTTGTCAGTAGTGGCAGTGCAAGGAGACGGGAATCAGTGATAGTAATCCCCTCTTCTTCCTGGTAGCCCCACCCTCAGCCTCCTTTGGCATCTGCCATGTATTTTATAGGCAGATGCCTGCCCTTAGTGCACCTGAAAGACGCTCTGGTGCTTCAGCAAAAGGCCTCCCCTCTCGTTTGGAGCAAGGGGGAGGTGTCATCTGCAGCGCCAGTGGAAAGCAGACAGTGTCGAGGGAGTGAAGACTTTTTTAAAAAAATTAATAAATAATTCATTTCTTTACTGTTCACGGCCCCCTCTGGATTACTTTGCGGCCCCCCTGGGGTCCCAGCCCCCAGGTTGGGAACCACTGCTGTATACTATAGTCAGCACGTGTTTTTCACATTCTGCAATGTTAAACTGAAAATACCATTCTGATGCTTTCCATAAGCTCATTTCAAAACAAAATGTATAGTCCTGAACTCAGAAATGCTTGCTTAACGATCCTCTAAGTTTTCATGGCGATACACAAAACAGTCAAAGAGAATCGAGAGTTCAAAGTGTAAAAAGAGGAAAAAAAACCCTTTTGGACTTTTTTCTATCAGAGTTCTCATAAATTGTTGAAATTAATTATAAAAATCGCCCATGTTTACAGAGTACCTGTAATCCTGTTACTGACCTTGCCCCATACTCTGACGTTCATCTTCTGCAGTTTAAAAGTTAAAATAATGCATGGCTGATTTTTAGTTAATTTAAGAAATTTAGCATTGAACTCAATTATAAGGCCGGGCATGCTCAGTAAGAACCAACTGTCAGTGTTCTAAAAGCCAGACTTACAGCTGCTGGGCTTTCCTAATCGGGGCCAAACCCATGCCAGACATTTATTCCACTTTAAACAGTCCTGGCTTCCCCAAAGGATTCTGGGAAGTATAGTTTATGAAGGGTGCTGAGAGTTGCTAGGAGACTCTTATTCCCCATATAGAGCTCCAGTGGCCAGAGTGTTTTAACAGTCAGCCCCTCTTCTGATGTTGGAGATCTGTGAGGGGAATAGGGCATATCCTAACAACTCTCAGCACACTTCACTAACTATACTTCCTAGGATTCTTTGGGAGAAGCCATGACTGTCTAAAGTGAAATAAAGGTGTGATGTGGATGTGGCCAGGGACAGCTTTGGTTTAAATTTAGGTGGGAGGCTACATGTGCCTGCTATAGAATAAAAAGGTGTGTGGGGGGAAATAATGATACTGTTCACAATGTTTTCCTTTTGGAAAGGAAAGGGGCTTTCCCTCTGCCCAGTGCCCACCCATCCAATCTGTTTGCCTCTCCCCTGGTCAGTTTCGCCTATCCTAAATATGATTGCACAGGAGTAAATCCCACTGAACTCAAAAAGCTTGCAAATGATCAAACCTGCCCTCCCCTCCTCCTCCCTCCTATCACCTCCCTTTTGCCCCTTGCCTCTCCCTTCCCCCCTCCCCTTCCAATCCCCTCCTTCCCCCTCTCCCCCTTCCTTCTTTCCTCTCCTCAACCTTCCCCCTCTCTCCTCTCCTCTCCCATGGTCAGTTTTACCTATCTTAGCCATAAATCCCACTGAACTCAATAAGCATGCAAATGATCAGACCTGCCTTTCCCCTCTTTCCCCTCTCCTCTCCCTTCCTCCTCCCTTCTTCCTCGTCTCCCCTCTCCTTTCCAAGTTCCAAATTCTTCCAAGCTACAGAGGAAGTGGATTGGACTGTGAAAGACCAACCCAAATTGTGTTTGCATTTTGACAAATTTGTAGGGAGTACAATATCTCAGGAGGTCAGGTCTCCTGCTCCCCTGGTACATTCACTATAGCTGCCCAATTTCCCTGCTTTGTAAAGTTCAATAGAAATATATGTACAGGAATACCCCGCTATACGGACCTTCACTTTATGGACACTTGCGAGTATATACATATTTACAGTAGCACTACTCCCCTGTTTAAGTACGCTCGCTTTGCAAGAACGGACACTTAACGGCATGACGCCACCACCCAATCAGTTTCCAACTACAAACTTTTTCTTAAAATAAGGCCTACTGTGTTTATTTTCGTTATAAATGCGTTATTTACATCAGTTACGCCCATATATGACGATTGCAGTGCAGTATATGCATCAATAAGTTAAAAAAGGTAGTGCTTCACTTTAAGTACATTTTTGGTTTATGTACTCGCTCTGGACCCATTGCATACGTTAATGTGGGGTATTCCTGTATATAGGTACATTTTTAAACTGCAAGGTTTTTTGCCTATTTGTGAATTGTTTTTAGTTAATGTTTTGCTGGCTTTTTGTTTTATGCTGCATTTTTATTCTGCCACCCTGACTTGTTTGTGCCTATTAGTGAATATATATAATCTTTATGATGGTACTGTGTTCATATTATTACTAAGCTGATTTTGTTGATTGTGATTTTGTTTTTAATCTGCGAGGTTCTGAAATGAGTCTTTTACATTTTGGTCAATAATATTGCTGTGAAACAGCTATGTTATATAAACAGGCAAGATTTGGTGATGTTTTCCCATTTTTAAGTTCTGACCAGACCTGTAAAGGCAAGGGAGCAAAAACAAGGGGGCTTCCTGACTTTTGTAGATGGGATTCAGTAACATACTGGCAAATTTAGGTGACACAATTAATGTGGATCTGACACTCTTGTATTACAAGCCTATTTTTAAAAAACTGAGGTCATAGTAAGGAGAGTGATGGGAAAATGCATTGGAATGTGTGAGTTAATAATTGTTTGGCACAGCATCGCATAACCTCACCACAAACAACTAAGAATGAATGCTCAGCAAACAGCTGACGTATAACCTCGTCACAAACTTTGTGCAAACAAATCTGGATGAATACTCAATAAACTGGTTGCTTGGGATCAACCCAAATGTGAAATATGTATCCTGTTGGCCAGCTATAGAAAATTGAGTAGTCCAGAAAAACCCACCATTTTCCCATTCATGTGAGTCACTATAATTTATCTAAATAAAATAAGCCATTTAATTTTAAATTTAATGGATGCCTTTACTTATAAAATGATTTCTTGGTTAGCCATGAAGTCCATAGAATGGCTTTTGGCAAGTAAGTCAGCCAAACCTATATCAGAGTTGTTGTGAGGATAAGATCCCATGTATACTCCCTGAGCTCCTGTGGAGGAAATGTGGAATATAAATATGATAGAGCCCTAGTTCTCACTGAGGTAAGAAACCTGGGTTGTACCACCTCAGACTATAGGTGAGAGTTGACACAACTGCATCGTTTATATAGCACTATCGGGCCAAGTTTTTAACATTACTGTTGTGGTCTGTCAGCTTCTTTGACTGGGACCATCAATAAAGCAAGCCATACTTCTAAAAAGCTTTTTTTAAAAGTCCCTGCTCCCTTTGTACAGACCGATATGCCATATCACCTTTGCTGGAAATCTGCTATATCTATGTGTGATACACTTTATTTCTATTTCAGTGTTTTTTTTTGAACTTATTTGTGAAATGTAGAAAGCTTCAATAATTTTCACACTCTTTAGCTTAGATCCAGAGAATTGTGAGCGCAGTTTCATTTTGAGGGAGTATTCTGTGAGTAACAGACTGTTTCATCAATTCTCCCTACAGTCCCCCTGTGCCTCCCTGAAAATCTGTTCTGAATGGTTGGAGGACCCACCAGAACAGTGTGGGAGGTGGCACACAAGGTTGCAGATGGAAGCCAAAATCAACTTGCCTGCTGTATTGCAGCCATTTTCATTTGTGGAAGGGCTGCAATTGGTCCAATCCGTTGTAACTTCCTTGAACCTTTGTAACATTTGTACAATGAACATAACACAATTTGTTTGAAGTTGCTTTTCCAGAATACATGGAGACAGTATTGTCTTTGCTATATAAAAGATTACATATAGATTTATAGATTTACATATAGATTTGTTTACTGGTTGAACCACTATGATAGTTATTTATTTTTTAAAGACTTTAAGGACCACTTATATTGTCTCCCTAGGACTGATCTATCTTTTTAGGATATGAAGACTTTCATGTTGAACTTAAATCTTGTGAAAACGCAAAAGTGAATACTATGGTCAAGTGATGCCTATGTAAAGCATAGGCAGACTTCTGGTGATGGAATGAAAAATCTTTGTGTTGGCCTTTAGGGCAAATCATTCAAGATGTGAAAGAGGAGACTTTTTGTGATTTGACACTTACTTGCACTCAGGAATTGACTTGTGAAGTTCCATAATTGTTAATCATTTGACACATTGTGTTATGATCTGCAAAGAATGCTGATACTGTACTTTCTTCACAAGCAAACTATAGATATTGTAAATAGATATACTCTTTTTGTCTCAATATAAGCTGCATGTTGCATAGACCAACACCTATACTTTGCATCTCATCTTTAGTTCATCTATCAACAAAGATAAGATTTTTTAAAAAACATTAACAATTACTATTTGTGTGCAGGTTTTCCTCCCTTCTCCTTTAGAATTTAGGCTGTCTGCTCTTTCTGCTGTTCATCTTATAGCAACATAATCTGTTCTTAGAAAAATGGACTATATCACTCTTGTATCAGGGTGAAATGTACTCCAAGAGAGCCCTACAAATAAAATAGTAAAAGTTATTGTGATGCCATTTGACCCTACCTGTCAATGAAGGGTTAAACCAAACTACACAGAGATAACTTTTGATAAAGGGGAAGGGGAGGGCAAACCCTCTCTTTGAAGCAGTAAGAGTCAGCATATCAGTCCTAATAGTGAACTCAGTTACGTAGAACCAACAGAATTGTAGCCAAAACAGGAACCACTGAGAAACGAAAAGGAGGTTTTGGCATGCTTGGGGAAACCCGAAGTTTTCAGAAGTACACCAGATATTTAGGTTAAAACCTCCCTAAGAATGTCCCCCCCAAAACAGCCCAATAGGAATGACCAGTAGCCACAGAATAATGTCTGTTGGGGAGGAGACCAGGGGTGGGGGTATCCTGGAAGAGGACATGGCTGGTTAGCTCGAACATGCTTGTTGCAGGTCCCATGGTTTGCTCTAAATTGTAAGACATGTAGATCCTCTTAAAGTTGCATGTTTTAAAAACACTGAAGGTATTTAGCACATCTAAGGGCCTGATGTTTTGCTTATTATTTACCATTATAGTGCTCAACTTATCCAGGCACCTTGCCTTTCAACAGTACTAAATAGTTTCCATGAAACTTGCATTCAATTAACATTTTCTCTGGAGAAAACAGAATAGATATGATATGCACCATTGTTTTTTCTGTTAGGTATTATTAATATTTTTACATGTGGAAAAAATAGGACATACTTGGATACAGACTTTAAAAAATATTTCTGTTCTATGTCAAAATGTGGCTTGCAAATGCAGTAGAAACTTTCATGATCTATGGGATTGAGAGCACAAACCAGCGCATGTATTCTTGGAAGTAAGTCCACTATATTCAGTAGAGCTTACTTCTAGGTGAGAATGCATAGAATTGCAGTATAATTATTACTTATCTCCCCTTGATTGTATAGTTACAGATTATTGTCCTTTATAAATGGTGCCTTCAGAACCAGAACTGCAGTCAAGATTTTATTTACAGTATTAGATTTATATCCTGCCCTTTCTCTCTCATTTTTTAAATGTGTAAGTGATACTGAACTAGCTTACTTAAATTCATTCGCCTATTGTTTCCTAGACAATATACATTTAGCCTTTCTCCCATTACTTATAAGCATCCTTCAAACTTGATTTTGAAAGTCAAGATTAAATCATTTTCCTAGTACCCCTACCACATCAGAGTATTGGCTTCTTGATGTCAACTGGAACAGATACGCAAGTTCATCTTGCCTTTCTAGCTGCTGTACCAACTTTCCATGCTGACTCACTTTTCTTCTCAGTGATGCATGGGTGCTTTTAATATATGGTAGCAGCACCTCACTTTCAGATATTAATGTTTATTTAAATGGGCTCACTTTCAAGTTCGGCAAACATGATGCCAGCTGTAGCAGAGAAAAAAAATAAAAGGGCTTTGTAAAACTTTGTTGGAATAATTCACAGAATTACACATATACAACATATAACAATGACATCCCAAAAGGCTAAATTATCTGCACAAATATTTTATATTCATCTTAAGTGTCTATGGACACACATACAGAAATATTTCTGAGACTTAATTCTTCAGCTGCAAAGTTATATATTGGCACTGTCATTATGAAACACCCCTAAGCTAGCCCTACAGGTCCTTCTTAGTTTTATTCCACCATCTTGTTGAAACCTCTTTGATTTTTTAGGCAATCTCTTTGTAGAGGCTGATTATATTTTACCCACCCCATTATTCTGCAGACTGCTTTTGTTATATTGCTTTTCTGGTTAGATTTAATTGATATTCAAATTGTTTTACTTTAAAAAAAAAAACTTGCTGTTTGCCACTTTGAATTTTAATTTGGAAAGATAAGTACTTTTAAAAAAATTATAAAATTAACATTTTGTGTGCTGTATTAGTGTGCAGATTTTTCTTGTGGGTATAAACTCGTCTATATTTTCTTTTTATGTAAATTTCAGGTATGCTATCCCACCAGAACATGGAAAGCGACTTGAACGACTAGCTCAAGGTAAGACTTTTCAAAAAAAATGCTATCAAACACATTCAGTTCAAAGATCCCTTATTTTTTAAGGGAAAAAAAATCTAACTGTTGTGGTTGACATTTGAATTGCTTTTTAAAATAATGTTGTCTTTGAAGAAGTATTAGGTTTATATCCTCATTTTTGTAGTACATTGTCATTTCTGTTTATATTCAGATTTAATAACAAGTTTAGGAGCATTTTAAAACTGGATATATATACTGCTTCTGGATTCTTCTTGTATGCGTATTATGCTTGCAAGTAAAATAAGCAGCTGGAATCCTTCCAAGATTGCAGTTTTAGGGGGAAACTACACATTATGCTGTGGCATTTCATAACAAAGCTCCAATAACCCCTTCCCTGTTTCAAAGCACTCTAGGAAGGGAATAGGTTTGGAGAAGGGATGGGAGAAGGAAGTTTGTAACTCTTCCTCTACTAGTAATGCCCTCCAGAAACTACCCCTCCCTTCTGGTCAGTCCTGAATGGAAATGGTAATATGAAAAGTAGTTCTTATAGCAGGAATATACAGCAGAAATATCTCAATGCAGTATATGTGTTTTCTGAAAGGTAAGCAGTAAATATGGTTATTGTTTGCATACAGCCCCTTCTCAAAAAACTAGCAAGACTCTTCATATGGAGGAAAGGTAAGAACATCACATTAATTAAATACAGTCCAGAACATCAAGGTGCTCTCATGCATACATGTGCACCCCGCTCAGACAAATATACATCACTACATCAGCACATTAGTACATATTTTGCAGTGGTATAGTTATAAAGGAGAGGAGCTCTGATGGCTAGATGGCCAGTCTAGAAGTTTAGGATGCTGATGATGGAATAGAGCTGTGTCATGAGACCCATCATACTACTCCTGGTGGGTGCAGAGTTCTTGTTGCCCATCTTGCCCCAAAAATGCTGTCTTCTGCCCAGGGTTTTGTACTCTTTCCCCCAGCTGTTGGGATCAGTTCCTCAGGCCTCCTTCTTTCACACTATTATCTTGGCCACAGGTTCTCAACATGGGTTCCTACTGGAAGAAAGGGTGGGATATTAAAATAAATAAATAAAATAAACATTTGTTCAGAAAGACATTAATCTTGTAACAGGCCCCATATGCACTGTACATTTAGAACATTATTATACCACTTAAACCATCATGGCTTCCCCTAAAGAATCCTGTGAAATATAGTTTGTTCAGGGTGCTGAGAGTTGTTCAGGGTGCTGAGAGTTGTTCAGGGTGCTGAGAGTTGTTCAGGGTGCTGAGAGTTGTTCAGGGTGCTGAGAGTTGTTCAGGGTGCTGAGAGTTGTTCAGGGTGCTGAGAGTTGTTCAGGGTGCTGAGAGATACAATTCCCAGAGTGGTTTACCAATCAACCCCTCTTTCCAGGGAACTCTGAGAAATGTAGCTCTGTGAGCAGCATAGGGGTCTCCTAACAACTCTCTGCATGCTTAACAAACTACAGGTCCCAGGATTCTTTGGGGGAAGCCATGACTGTTTTAAGTGGTTTGATAGTGCTTTAAATATCTAGTGCAGATGGGAACACTGGTGATTGGAATGTGCTGATCTTGGAGTGTTCTTCTAGACTGAGGTCCTGGCTGAGCTCTGTTCCATGCAGTTCCAAGGAGATCAGGCATTTTGGACTTTAATGTGCATTGTTGGCCAGTTTGTTTTGCATAGCAAGCTTTGCCTATTCTTTTCTAAGCTAAACACTGATTCCTTACGCTGTTTACAACTGTTATATATACAGTGAGGGCAATAAAAATGGTTTACATTTGAGGACAATATTGCAGAATTGTAAAGGTAGTTCATAAAGAAAAGATATGGAGTTTATTCTTAGAAGCTTTATTGGAAGCATTAAAAAATGGAAATGGACTGTTGAAGTCGATCCCGACTTACTACAACCTATGAATTGGGTCTTCATGGTAAGCAGTATTCAGAGGGGGTTTACCATTGCCCCTCCTAGGCTGAGAGGCAGTGACTGGCCCAAGGTCATCCAATGAGCTTCATGGCTGTGTGGGAATTCGAACCCTAGTCTCCCAGGTAATAGTCCAACACTCTAACCACTACACCACACTGGCTCTCTGAAGCATTAAAGGCCTCTTATAAAGAAAACATACGTGAATACTTGTTAGAACACGCATGAGTACATACATCATAAATCTGTATAACACTATACCATTAAAACATAAATTCTTAGTTCTACAATCTTGAACAATGGGTAACATCTAATTGCAAATGTCAGCAAGTGGATTACACTTCCATTTGTGCAACGGGACTTCCTTTTCCTCCTTTCTTCTCTGTGTGTCTCCCAAATCTGCTCCAGAAGGTTGGAGGACCCTCCAGAGCAGATTTGTGGTGGGATCTTCAGGGTGGAGGAGAGGAAAGGGAACTCTCATTGTATGAATGGAAGTTTGTGCATGCAAAATTGGCTATCACCCAATGAGATGAACACTAATTTTAAGAACTGTAGGGGTACACTTGTCGCTCCATTATGATTATTGTGACTTTGGTTTAGAAAGCCGTTGTTATACATGAACAATGAATATTTTTCTTGTACAGAAAAGTCGTCCCCTAAGCTATTGTTAAACTTCCTTTGAGATTTAAAAGTGGCATGCTGAATAGAACACTGGAGTTGCTGTTCCCCCCCACAAAGCTTGCTGTGTGCCATTCTCCATGACCCTATTTGTCATGGAGTGTATTTGTAAAAATGCTGAAATCATCTTAACAGTACTAGTATAACTTGTAATTTTGATATTATTTTTTTTAACTACATGGTGTGTTCCTAAGTTTGAACAATTAACTAGAACATAGAAGGTGGTTTCATTAGTCTATAAATGTTTAAGAAAAAAATCTTAATGTTCTTCCAACTGTACTGTTTGTTTCATCTTTCCTTTATCTTTTTTTTGGCAATTTTTGTTTTGTTGCTAGCAGAATTCGGGAATGAGGTGTATGTGATTTTCATGCTGTAGTTGCTGTCCATAAAGATTACAATGGAAATTCTAAAACAAGCTGTTTTAAAATGATGAAAATGTCACGACAGCCTCACAGCTACAATTTGCATAATCAGCAAAGGTTAATAAACTTGCAGAGTGAATAGATTTCAGGCTTAATTACATATTTATATTAAAAGTGTTGTGCAGAATTGCAGCATCTAAAAAAAGCTGTGAGATGCAGGAAGGTTGGTCCTGCTTACCAGATGCCTGCTGAATTAATTGAATTTTCCTAAATAATTAAAATGCTAAAATAATGCAGTAAATGTGGTGAAGCATTGCAGGTTATCTAGGTCAAGTCAGTACTTGATACATAAAATTAAAGGAAGGCTAGGATTTTTTCCATTATCTTGTCTGCCCATCATAATTATCACATTGCCTTTTATGCATGAATGCTTTCATCTTTGGAATCCTTTGAAAACTTGATTGACTATGGCACCTACAAATATTTTATCTGAAAGACATTAGACTTGCATCTAATAAAGGCAGCAGTTTGATTTTGCCCTTCAGGTACTTTCTCATGTACGTAGTTCTTTCAATTTTACATAGACACAAATGTAATAAAAATCTCAAGTGAGCTGTTATTGCAGTTTTGAAACTAGCTATGTTCCTGTGTAACATTACAGAATTCTTAAAGTGTTTGACAATATTGGCTCAAAAATACAAGGGAAAATGGAAGGATGAGCAGCAAATTATGTAAATTATAAGTGACAAAGATACTCTGTTGCCATTCATTTATCCTGTAATGCCATTTACACCTTTATAAGAAATCTGTTTAAGATGTCCAGTTATGTTCAACAAAGTTGCAGCTGAAACAGATTTAATATTATATATGGTATGGTATGTAGTCAGCCCCCTCGCTGGATCATCACCTTGTAGTGGGGAGTGGGTGAACATCAAGAACTGGGAAGTCTTGGCCCATGAATATCCCGAATGGAGGTCGGCTATTATCAAAGGTACTGTTGACTGTGAAGAAGCACGAATACAGGGCGAACGGGACAAACAAGCTAAGCGGAAGGCACGTCAAACAAATCCTCATTGCGACCATCTTCCATCTGGAAACCTATGTCCTCACTGTGGGAGGCTGTGTGGATCCAGAATTGGCCTCCACAGTCACTTACGGACCCACTGTTAAAGACCTTATCTTGGAAGACAATCTTACTCGGCCACGGGTGATCGCCAATGAATGAATGATGTAGTCAGCGAATAATAGTTGAGAAATTGTACTCCAATCTGTCAATATGACAATTTGCTTCATACAAGGCACTTGTATTTTATGTTTGAGATAAGGGGCAAGCAACTTCTTTTTTTCTGTTGAGGGACAAATTCCCCATTGTTGTGGGAGGCACATACCAGTGATAGGTAGGACTAGAGCCAATGAAATGATAGATTCACCCACTGCTACGGAGGACTGTGATGTCCTCTGGCAGGGCCATATGATTTTGCTCAGTTGCCAAGAATACAATACCACTCTAGCTGTTGTGGCAGTGTTAAGGTGCTGTCAGCTTAAAATGTAACATGGCCTTTTTATTTCAATGGAAGTTTAACTATTTGCTAATAATCACCATTGTGGTATCTGGCTATGTGCCATTTCTTTGAACACCTGAACTGCCCTGTGAGCTACTTTTTGGAGCTTCAGACCTGGATATCAAAAGCTGCATCAGTTGGTACGCTTTATGCCAGCCCTTGTGCTACTGGCATAAGAATTCTTTGTAAGGTTGGGGTCGTGACTGCAGAATTTTATTGTATATATTAGAAATTATATGGACGTTTTGTAATGTGTCAAGCTATTTTGGAGTACAGCAGTATATTTGCTTCTTGGCTTCAGCTGCCTATGAAGTTACAGAACAATTTTTCAACATCTTCAGGCTGCAGTCTCCATGCTTTGGGGGTATTTGTGTTCAGTTGCTTCCCATTTCTTCCCATTATGTGGATTGAAATGTTCCGACTTTGTTATAGTGGATTGGGACTTTGAACTGACTCATCCAAGGAATGAAATTTCTTATGTGCCAATCCATTTATTCTTTAAATTTATACTGATTTACTCTAAAGAGGGTTCAGTTTGTTCCTAGTGCTAATTTATTTCTGTCTCTTCTATTGCCTCTTTTGGAGGGAATGTTTTATACACTTTAAATGACTGTAATAAGGTATATAGCAGGAGGAATTGAGGCTTCATAAATCATAATGGAGATTTTTATTATGTTGTAATAATTCTGCTGGCATAAGTGAAATATATGGTCTGAGGCCTATGGTTATTTGTCTAAAATGTGTACCAACAGTATCTTCAGCAGTGGAATAACATAAAGCTAAGCATTTGGGGAACTGCTTTTGATTATTTTTTTGAAAGAGGTTCTTTGGATTTGGTGATTCCAAAGATTAAAGAAGTGTGTAGAAAATTAATTAGCTCTGCATTTTAATAAAATTTGACACAATAATTAGTCCTCACAGGCTCCAGAGAATTTGATCAGACTTCATTGTTCTCTCATCACTGATGTGATGACATCTTTCCTGTTATCTCAATTCATCATTTTCTAAGGAATATTTTATTGCTAAGGCTGTGGAGCTGGTTACAAAGGATTATCTAATTCAGATATGCTAAACAATACATCTTTGTTTCTCAGGTTCTGTCAAGCATGAATATGAGTTTTTCCTCACTGTGAATTTAAGGACTCATCATGTCTACAACCACATACCTAGCATTTATATAGCACTTTATAGTGTCCAAAGCACTTTACACATGGTTAACTGCACCCTCCTGATTTGTTTTTCTATATGTGAAGGGGGGAGCCAAGGGGCTGCATGTGACTGCATGAAGCTCATACATATCCTAGCTGATAAGTCAGGATTTGATTTTTGTGCATGGAACCCATGGAGGAGGCAAGATTTGCACTGAGGGCTTTCTCTGCTCTCATTCCTCAGGCCAGTGCAGGTGAACATATGTATCATATATGTATGACATCTCATTGAGGCTCAATAAAAATGGGCTGCCGTCAAGTCGATCCGGACTTATGGCGACCCTATGAATAGGGTTTTCATGGTAAGCAGTATTCAGAGGGGGTTTACCATTGCCTCCCTCTGAGGCTGAGAGGCAGTGACTGGCCCAAGGTCACCCAGTGCGCTTTGTGGCTGTGTGGGAATTCGAACCCTGGTCTCCCAGGTTGTAGTCCAACACTAACCACTACGCCACACTGGCTCTCAAGGCTGAAGCAAAGAACCTGATAAAAATAAAATGTACCTTTTAAATGAAAAGAGCGATTTTCCCCCTCTTATATTTTCAGTCCCCAAACCTTTGTGCAAAATGCAAGTTATATGCCCTTCTGTTGACCAGATCTTTCTCTCATCTGCAAACACATAGAATAAGAATGAAACAAAAAGCAACTGGGGAAAGAGAAGTGTATTGTATAACTATTAAAAGAAAGTCAAGATGTTAGCTGTAGTGTTTCAACTGAAGTTTGAAGAGATGAGACATGGAAAGCAGGAGCAGATCTCTAACATATGAGCCCAGCTTCTGCAATGGCAGCTAACCTTTTGCTTCCTGTTCTTAATAATTGATTCTGAGCAGGATTTAATTAGCTGTTGTCTGCACATGCAACTACTCATGGTTCAGAGAGCCCTTTTTTAATAGGCTCAATGGATTTTTTTTCTTGCACAGAAGGGTAGTCCCCTGAGCCATTTTTAAGCTTTCCTTGAGATTTAAGTGGAGCACTGGAGCTGCTGTGTTACACAACGCAAGCATGTGTGTCATTCTCCATGCCCATATCAGTCTTTGTAAAAATGCTTAAATCATTTTATGTATTTAAATATTTACAAACTATACTTGAATGGGAACTATAACAAGGTGGATGTTGAACATAAAAAATAATACAACAATAATAACATTGGTTAAAGCATCAGTAACATGTCAATAGAAACTAGTTGGGGGGAAAATCAGTTTCCAAAGGCCTACATGAACAGGAAAAAAAATCTCTAAAAGAAAGCAGGAATAACTCCTGATTGATTTCTCTTGGCAAGGAGTTCGACAGGGCAGGGCCTGCCACACTGAAGCCTCAATCCCTGGTAAAGCCCGACCAAACCACAGGGGCATCAGGGACCACCAAAAGCGCTTCATCAGACGATCTCAGTGATGGAAGTGGCGCTTAAGAAATCAGGTGGTCCTTAACAATACTAGTATAATTTGTAATTTTGATATTCTTTAAAAAAACAACAATGAACAGTGTGTTCCTGGGTCTGAATAGTGAGTTAGAACACAGGTTCTAAATATATTAGCAAAAGCCTTAATACTTTTCTCTTCATTACTACCAATCCTACAAGACTGAGGTCTGGGATGAATTTGGTATGCTGGATGATCTGAAATATAGATTATAGGCTACATAGCTGAGATCACTTTAATGTGGAATAATTACCCAATAACACTATTTATCATGTCAAAGCAGTTAATGGGTGATTTCCCCATCCCCTTCTATAGTACCTTTTGTGAATGTGCCTTCTGCCTGCTATTGTTCATCAGGCCATGCCCATGGGCCCACATCTGGGCGGGCCCACCCAGTTATTTATGCACAGGCATGTTCTTATTTTCATCCATGAAATGTTGCAGGGTATGGATTTTGTGCAAGAAATGGTATCGGCTTTTATAATATAACCAATTCAACACATTCATAGACTATTGGCTTTCAAAGCATGTATCTTGTGTGGTGTGTGTGTGTGTTTTCCCTCACCTACCCCCTCTGCTGAGATGATATAGGGCATAATCTTCCAGGGTCATTGTAAATATATATTCTAAACTGATACGCTGGGCTTAATATACAGTGCATTACCTTACTCCAGTGGGTTTCCAATTTAAATTAACTTATGACCAGTCACCACATTTGTTCAGGCCCTGATTACAAATCCATATAGAAGGAGATTTAAATAGACTCTTCCTTCTTCATTGATTTTAATTTAAAATTTAATTTATTTAATGCAGTACAAACCTACAGATTTTTTTAAAACTGTGATGAGTTCATTTAAAGTATATGGCTAAAGGATAGCTTTTACATTCCTGCATTTGAGGATAACATTTTAGTGGTATTGTTTCTTAAAATAGATAGTGCTGTACAAGAGTTTACTGGGCAAATGAAGTCAGGTTTGGTGTATTTTTGTTCACTTTCTTTGTATGAAGCTTTCACAATTAATGGTTTGGGCATGAAATTACAATTGATTCCCTATGCAGCTATGCCAGTCTGCCCAGGAATCAGTGCTGTGGATATAAAAGATTGTCTGGGAGAGCACCCTGCATCTGTCACCTCTCAGCCCTCAGTTTCTTGGATAGTGGTTCCCAATCTACAATTCTCTGCCTCAGGGATCCAGCAGACACAAAACTCTTCAAAGGCCCAGTCCATAGGCAAATGTCCACAGAGGAAGAGTGCTTTATGCCTGAGCCTGCCCTTGAAAGTTTGGGTTCAATTTCCTTTTATAGGAAATCAGTATCCATAGCTCTACTACTTCACCAACTGCCCAGTGCCCCTCATTGTACTGTAAACTACTGACAGAGAAGGCAATGGGTACACCTGGAGGTCATGATGGACTTCAGCTCATTACATTCTTGCTGTTTTTCAGGTAGACAACAGAGTTTGGGCATTCAATAAGCCTGATTTATTATTTAGATGCTTGTAGGGCAGAAATATGTATCACAGGGAACACAGGGTTGCTTCTGAAAATGGAATCCCCATGTTAACTTCTCCCTCTCTCTCCTGTAAAGGGTAGCATCACTTAAGCCATGTCAGGACATCTATATTATGGTTTTCCTTGTTTCGCTGTCCTGCCTTTTTGTCTGTGGAGAGGGTGAAGCAGGGAAACACCTAGCTTGGTGGCATAATTTTCAACTCTTGACTGTGGTAGAATTGGACTATATATTGTAGATTGATATTGGTCTGTTGATCTTTGTTTTTCTAGGATTCTTCCCAAGCAGCTCTCAAGGATGTGATGCTTTTCTACGCCACAAGATGACATTAATTTCTCCCTCAATATTGAAAAAATACGGAATTCCTTTCAACAAAGTGAGTTTATTTAAGTTTGGCATCTTTATCTGTTGTGTCAAAGTTTGAATAGCTATACATGGAGGTCTAACATCATAATTTATATGGACATAAATTTTAGCTAAGGTGTTCAATTTACGCAAGATAGTTAAATCTCATTACAGAAATCAGCACAGGGAGGCAGCGAGAGGGATGGGGAAAGCAGGGGAGAAAGAAGGGAGAAGTACAGGGGTGTAGTAATGGGGGGGCAAATGATAATTCTGCCCCCTAATGAAATTTTCCTTCAGTCCCCAAATTTCTAACATTGCAGTAACTTAAACTTCCATCGACCATGGTATCCTTCTGGGACGACTCACTGATTTGGGAGTGGGCGGTACTGTGTGGCAATGGTTCCTCTCCTACCTGGCGGGTCGTCTCCAGAGGGTAGTGCTTGGGGAGCATTGCTCGGCACCCTGGGATCTCCAGTTTGGAGTCCCGCAGGGGTCAGTTCTGTCCCCCATGCTTTTTAATATCTATATGAAGCCGCTGGGTGTGGTCATCAGGAGTTTTGGAGTGCGTTGCCATCAGTACGCTGATGACACACAGCTCTACTTCTCCTTTTCATCTTCTTCAGGTGAGGCTGTCGACGTGCTGAACCGATGTTTAGCTGTGACAATGGACTGGATGAGAGCTAACAAACTGAGGCTTAATCCAGACAAGACTGAGATGCTGCTGGTGGGTGGCTCTCCTGACAGGATGGGGGATGTTCGACCTGTTCTGGATGGGGTTGTACTCCCCCTGAAGGAACAGGTTCGTAGCTTGGGAGTTCTTTTAGATCCATCCCTGTCACTCGAGGCTCAGATAGCCTCGGTGGCATGGGGTGCTTTTTACCAACTTCGGTTGGTGGCCCAGCTACGCCCCTATCTAGACAGAGAGAACCTCGCTTCAGTAGTTCATGCGCTGGTAACCTCAAAATTAGATTACTGCAATGCACTCTACGTAGGGCTGCCTATGAAGACGGTTCGGAAATTGCAGCTTGTGCAGAATGCAGCAGCCAGACTGCTAACGGGGACCAGACGGTTCGACCATATAACACCGGTTCTGGCCCGCCTGCACTGGCTGCCTATTTGTTTCCGGGCCCGGTTCAAAGTGCTGGTTTTGACCTACAAAGCCCTATACGGCACAGGACCACAATACCTGTTGGAACGCCTCCCCCGCTACGAACCTGCCCGTACACTACGCTCATCATCAAAGACCCTCCTCTGAGTTCCTACTCATAGGGAAGCTCGGAGGGTGGCAACACGGAAAAGGGCTTTTTCTGTGGTGGCCCCCGAACTGTGGAACGATCTCCCAGAGGAGATACGCCTGGCGCCAATGTTGCTATCTTTTCGGCGCCAGGTTAAAAATTTTCTCTTCACCCAGGCTTTTTAATATGTTTAGTATGCGCTGACATTGTTTAATTTTTAACATTTTAAACTTTTAATGTGTTTTATATTGTCACATGTTATTGTATTTTTGATGTTTCTTGTCTTGTGAACCGCCCAGAGAGCTTCGGCTATGGGGCGGTCTATAAGTTTAATGAAATAATAAATAAATAAATAAATAAATAACTTAACTCGAGCTTTTAGAAATACAGCTTAGGCATCCAAAGAGAGGGGCAGGGCAAAGTTACCAAGGGAATGCAAACAGTGTTGTATTCTGTTAATAATAAGTTTGAGTTTAAAAAGTTTGTCTTGAGCAGGGCCCAGTAGTTGAGGGGAGGAGAGGAAAAAGGGGCAGGAGGGATTAGGCCAAGATTGGGACTGGATGTGATCAATAAAGTTCTCCTCAAGAATCCACAGTATCTTTGCCTTGTGGATAAAAGGGGGTAGATACCAAACACAGCAATATAAGAGTTGAACATATGAATGAAGTGAATGTGAATGGATGGATGGGGAAGGGAGGTTGCAACTGGAGGAAGGCAAGGCGGGGAGGACAGTATTGTGATGCACTGCAGATCATCTCCCCCTTTGCTGCTAATTTAATGATTTTCCCACTAAAATCTACTGTTTTTAGATGCAAATTTTCTTGTGGCAAATTTTCCTATATCATTGCTAGTAGGAAATCTAGTCAGTTTTTATAAATATGTCAATTTCATTCCCACCCTGCTATTATGTATTTCATGAAACTGTCTAGCCAAAATCTAGCCTTTTTTAAAAAAATACTATTTTTGGATATTTTCTTGTATTTTTCATTGTTTGCATTTCTGTTTCTGTGTACAGTCTCTAAAGTGCTACTTGACTATTGTTTCATTTCTGCTGTAAGCTATGGCTAGTTGGCTACCCCTTTGATTGAGAAGATACCAGAGTAATTTGCGCAACAAAACACAATGAGCCTGGGGGAAGATTTGTTCTGAACTAGATTCTCCTCAGCTCCTGTTGGCTTTTCCCCCTCCATCAGTTTTTGATTTAAGGAAATAGGATATGGATGTGATAAAGATAAAGTAATGAGGTGGGTCCCTCTCTAGCAATTTAAAAAACATATTTCTGCAAAAATCAAAGGCTCACGTGCAAGCTTTTTCTTTACTGCACATTACTGAAAGGTAGGCTCTGTTTTGAATTTTAAACCTACAGAAGATCTCCAAATGAATCAAAAACCTGTGAATTGAGATTTGCTTAATCTTTAGTGAGAACCTATACTTTACTTTATATTAACTACATTTATATCTCGTATTTCCTCCAAAGAGCTCAAGGCAGCGTATGTGGTTGTCTTTAGCATGTGTATGGTTTAAGTTTCTGCTTAACTATTACCTTGGCTGTGGCAAACTATTGCCACTGATTTTGCCATCAGGATTGCAGCTCTTGTGAATATTCAAACTATAGCAGGCTCTCAGAATAGGAAGGCCATCTGAATATAAAACAAGTGAAAATGAGGAATTGAGCTTTGATCTTTCTTTAGGTCTGCAAAGGATTAAATTGGCAGCTGCTTCCAAGAGCTCAAATATTTTTGTTCTTTTTCCCTACATGATTTTTTGTTGTCCTGTAGTCATCACTTGAGAAGCTATTGTGCTTGTTGCTTTAATGAGATTAAGGGTAGAAATACACTTACTGTTCCGCTGATTCCAGTATCTCCACCTCTCTGTTCTGAAAATGGGGGCACACAATGCTAGTCAAATCCCATCCCTTTTAACTGTAAAACCTGATGGGAACTGCTTGAGTGCGCTTTTTAAAAATTCAGGTTGAAAGAGATTTTGCAACTGATCAGCAGATCAACCCATTTCCCATCCAGGTGTGGCTAAGGGAAATGCTTTGATCTGGTGAGTAGTATGTTCATACCTGAATTTGGGCTTTATACTGGTGCCAAACAGTAAGGGAACTACAGCTTTCTCACAATAGTATCATGGTATGTCAACAGGGCCAGTGCCAGAGGGCGGCCAGGTTGAGTCCTGGCCAAGGGCCCCTGGGTCACAAGGGCCCCTCCTTAGGGTGGGTGGGTAGTGCTCCTTTCTGCGATCTGTGGCATGGATTGCAGAGAGGGAGCTCCTAGGCATCCCTTGTGCTGCCGCGCAGGCCCGCGACCCTTCCCCCGCATGCTCCACCTACCTCTCCCTTGACGTAAATGCTGGTTGTACTGCAGGCGCAAGCCTGCTGTCAACCAAGATGGCAGCCAAGTTTCCCCTAAGGCACTGATGCCCCTTCCACCATCTTGGTTGATGTGCATGTGTAGCACGCATTAATGCCATCAACCAAGATGGCGGTGAAGACATCAGTCCCCTAGGGAAGCCTTGGTCGCCATCTTGGTTGATGGCAGGCTTGTGCCCGCAGCGCAACTAGCATTTACGTCAAGGGAGAGGTAGGTGGAGCATGCTCGGGGGGTCATGGGCCTGCACCGGCAGTAGGAGGATGCTTGGGAACTCCCTCTCTACAATCTTGCATGAGATGGGGTGTGCGTGTGCGGGGGCCCGGGGTAGGCTGGTGCCAGCCCTGTATGCCAAGAAACCTTTCAGCAAGTTGGATGAAGTTTTAGCTAGGCATAGATTTTGCTCGACTTCTCCATATGTGGAATGTCTGGAATCACTAAAGAAATCATTACCTTCTCCAATCTTTGTCCCACATTTCTAAACGTTGCTGACTTATTATCCACTTTTAGTTTTCTCTAGTTGAAACTATTTGGTGGTTGGTTGGGGGGGGGAGGAGGAGAGACGGCTTCTCTTATCTGACAAAACAGTTTCAGTGTTGCTCCAGATGTGTAAATATTTTTGTTGCTTCAAAGAATATTACTACACTACATTCTTTAGATATACAAATAGTGGACATTTCAGACATGGAAAGGAGGATGGGTAAATTCTCACTGGATTTAAAAGGATATAATTTATGTAGCAAATGGCCACTTGGCTGCCTTTCTTACAAGGTAGAAATAGACTGAGAGGCATTTTCCTCTTAAATAATCAATGGCTGCCACCACATCATGTAACTAGACACATCACATCCTCTGGTACTTGGCATCCAGATTGGCAGTATTCTTGGGGGGAGGACTGATCTCCTAATACCCTCAAATTAACCAGGTAGATTGAGGTACCAGGCTTGTGAGTAACATCATCTTCAGCTAAAGCTCCTTGCTCAAGTTGAGGCTTCTCATTCCAGTTGAAGGAATAGAAGAAAGCCAGGAACTTCATTAATATGAAGATAAACAGTAATGTCTGTCTAATCTTACACAAATAATTTCTAAATAAGTTCAACACTTAAAGAAAGAACAGCATCACAGAAAGAATAGGATCGTTTACATGTACAGTTACATGGGTCTCTGCAGGCTGGAGCAGCAATGTTAAGGAGAAATGGAGATAAAGATGTTCTCAGACTGCTCCATTTATGATGTATTCCAGAAGGGGTCTGACTGACAGAGTGGAGAGGAGGATCAGAAAGGATCCTGGGTTGTGCCAGGTCTAGCATGGTCTATGCACATAGTCCAGGAAAGTGTCTTCAGGAAGTGTAAACATGAACATACTTTCATTCTTTGTAATGGTATCTTTTCTTGGGGACATACAGTGATTTTATTAGTCTTATCTGTGTTAGCTACCCATTTTCTCCATACTGTGCATATAAAACAAAACCCTGTAATTTAGAGCTTTCATTTTGTATTTCACAAGCTGAAGTCAGAGCAGGGTATGTTCTAGCACAGGAGAAAAGGCAAGGCTATCAAGTAGTGCAGGCAAGAGGATTCCTATTTAACATCTTCAGATTCATTTTTGCAGGAGCTGAGGAGCATTCAGCACACAGAGTTTATCATTCTGCTACTATTTTTATGTATTTAAGGTATTTATATACCACCGTTCATACAAATATATCCCAGGGCTAGGAATGTTCCAGTTTTCCATTTAAACATTTCTGATAGTTAAATATTATATGTCACCTTGTGCCACCAGAGAGCAGTCTGTACCCAACAGTAGTTCTAATTAATAGGCTTCTGTGAGAATATGAATAGAGAGAATCAGGCTGTGATCTCTTGTGGCTTGGAGTGATAGAACTGGAAACGTGCTGAACACTGATAAGCCAGTCTACGCCTACCAGGTGACAGCTGAACTGCTGGTTATTGCAATAGTGCACCTGCTAAACTGTCATCAGTGGAGGTGAGTGACAAGATAAATTTGTGAATTGTTGGCCCAGAAAATGTTCATACTTATATGCACATGCCACACTCTTAAAAAAAAACACAAAACTCCAATCATAATCTCAGCATGCACACCGATGTGCATATTCCCAGGATACAATATACAATCACTACCAATTTGTAATGAAACTATAAGGTAGCATTACATATTTTTATAAAAAAGATATACTGTTGCTCTATTTAATTTCTCTGTACCATTATTTATATGTGCACACACAAACGTATAACATAAAATGCAAACCTAGAATTACAGTATTTCCGCTCTGATCACATCTATACATATACACGCCTCCATATTGCATACATAAACTGTAAGTTCAGGCACTTACTGATATGCCCCCTCTTCTCTCATAAGCTAATTAAAAGTAAAGTTCATGTATTGGTTAGTATAACATACATTTTAATATTATTAAAAGTTTATAGTAACGCTATATAGAAATTTAACATTTTTATAATAAAAGCTAACCTTAGGGTCTTTGAATCCAGTGGCCTGGTTTGCACATCATGGTAAGCTGTAGTCTAAAATAAGCTGTGGTTTACCACAAACGACCAGTGTGCCAGCACATACTGCTCAATGGTGCCTGTTTCACTCCCTCCTTTCCTGAGCTCATTCACAGTAAGCAACAATTTATTTCAGATTGTGGTTTATCATTAAGTGCGAATGAAGCCTTTGTGCCACATCAAGTGAGGTCAGACACCCAAGTGATCAAGGTTGGAATCTCCAGGGGTTCTGGTATCTGAGGGGCCAGAGTTGGATATTGTGGCTTAGGGAAAGCACAGATCAAGTGCCAAGTGCAGCTGGCAGAAGTCAGAGACAGATAACATAGTTTAAGCAACTGAGGCAGGTCAGGGGTGAAATTCCAAAAGGCAGCAGTACGAGGGAAGGGAGCCAGACCAAAGTCAGGCATTGTCTCCTCTACTGAGGCAAGTTGCTGGCTGGCATGCATATTTTATTTATTTATTTAGACTATTTCTATACCGCTTAATATATAAAAAGCGGTGTACAGAAAAGTAAAACAACTACAAGTATTATAAAAATGCACAATAAAACTATAATATATATATAATACAAATTATTAATAAATAAATACTGACATAAATTCCTTCACACTTCCCCACTCAATATCTCTCAGCCTCTTGGCTCCCACTGAGGACTCCACCCATCCATTCAAACACACACAAATCTCCCCAAAGTCTCACCAGAAAGCTGGTTCCTGGGGGATCTCGAAGATGGCTTTTAGGACCCACGTTTTATAAGCCTGGGAACCATCTTGGATGCTGGATTTTTTCTGCTGCACGTGAATTTGTGAAGTTCTTTGCCAAACAGTCAGAACCAGTCTGCGGTTGTTGCAGCTAACCAGGGGCTATGCTCTTCCTCTACATCGGTGAGTTGCCCTGCTCCTTGGTATTCTGTCAGCCAGTATCTTGCGTTCGGCTGGAATGTGGAAGAAACACAAAGCAGCGACCTTTGTTGGCAGCCTTGCTTCCCGTCATTCACTGCCTGCCCTACAAAATCCCTTTCCCCCAATAACTCCCTCAGCTGCAGTGGTGATAGTATTGTGCATGCGCATCGTTAGTTGCTGCCGGCTTGTATGCATGTTGGGGGAAGGGGAAGAGAGAGAGAAAGCAATGGGAAAGAGTCCTGTGTGCAGCTTGTTATAGAAAAGCCTAAAGATGTAGTTATTGCTAGAGCAGAAATGAAGTCACCTGCATGTTTAATTAACTGGTTCCTGTGTGGGTGGACTGTAACCTAAGCCTGTGCTTTGAACTGCTAATGCCTGGGAGAGTGGATCCTTGTAGACCTTAAAGCTCCTTTATCTCCTTTTTGGCAGGCTCTCAAGGCATTGTATTCTGAGGCTAGGGTTTATATGTTGGGATCAACTGCTGCCTAGATGGAACTTTTTAAAGCATAGAACTCAGTCTGGAAAGCTGATTGATACAGAGCACTGGTGGCACAGGAGCTAAGGTGCTGGACTCTTGTTTGAGATAGGGGTGTGCATTGTCCCTGCGTTGAGAGCAAATTAGCGTGATTTGGGGGTCTTTCCCTCCTTCCGAGTTGAAGTGTGATGTCAATATCACCCCAAATCCTTGTGTTGCTCTGTTGAATCTGCACTCCTGTATTGTATAGCTCTGTTTTCCTGTATCTCTGTTTCTCTAGGTCAGTGATCCCTGCAAGAAGTGAGGCTGTCCAGAATGTTGCCTTTGGAGTACTGATGTATTCTCTGTCAGTGGCTACTAACCATGATGGATATTTTCTACCTCCAGTGTCAGAGGCAGAATGCCTCTGAATATCAGTTCCTGGGAATCACAAGTGGTGAGAGTGGTGTTGCAGTCAGGTTCTGCCTGCAGGCTTCTCATAGGCATTTGGTTGGCCACTGCAAGTACAGGATGCTGGATTAGATGGACCTTTCGACTGATCAGCAGGGTTCTTGTGTTCTTAGCTTTTTTTTTGTTAAAACACATCAGTGAAGGATTTGTTTTAAAACAATTAAAAGCTTCATATAAGTTCTTTTTTTTAAAAAAAACCCAACCTTCCTCTCAGTGCCAGCGTCAGGCATGAGTGGGTCCTTGGGCACCAGCCTGCCCCGGCCCATGGTGCTGTAGCCTAACACCGCCCGATATAGGTGACGTGGGGCTAATAAGCCTGCCCTGCACCCCACCCACCTCTCGTGTAGTGTGAATGATGCGCACACATAGTGTGCATACCTTCCATCAACTTAGATGGCAGTGGGGGCATCAGTCTTTTAGGGATATCCCTGCCACCATTGTGGGTGATGGCAGGCATGCGTGCATGGCATTCACACTGATGGGAGAGGTAGGTGGGGCATGTGTGTGGGCTTAGTGAAGTCTGATGTATCTGTATTAGGGGGGTGCCTGGGAGCTCCCTATCCGCAGTCTGTGGCAGGCAGGATTGCAGGACCTGACACTGCCGTGGATCACAGAATGGGAGTACCATCCCCCACCCTAATGAGGGGCCATTCAGGGGCCCCTCTGGGCCACAGGGGCCCTTGGCCGGGGCCCAACTTGGCTGCCTTCTGGCGCCAGCCCTGCTTCCTCTGATTTAAAAGCAAACAAACCCAGAGCTCTTCAAAACTCCACAAAGAACATTTTGGACACCTTCATCTTGTAAGACCTGTAATTGGGGGACGAAAACACCAGAAAGGAAAGGCTGGTGTGAAGCTCAAAGGTTTTTTAAAATATGCAAGCAGATTATACACAATTCGGCCCCCTCTTAATTATTTTAAAGTAAGAATGAGCAAGAGATAAAGCCTTGCTCTCCACCTCCAACTCCCATTATCCTGGCTCATTGGCCATACTAACTGGGACTGATGGGAGTTAGTCGGACAATATCTGGAAGACATCAAGTTCCCCACTCCTGCCTTACACCAATTTTCTGTCTTCATTTGGCATGATCAAAGCAGTATCCATGAGACCATGTTTATGCAGAAAAAGAGCAAACATTTTACTCTTGGATGTCATTAATTCACTGTGCAAAAAATGTGCAACTTCTGTATTCTAGACAGTGCCTAGTGCAGTATTTTTGCTAAATATTTGTTCCATATGTGAAGCTCAGCTAAGAAGTAACACTCTCTCTGGGCCAGTTGGGAAGATACATATCATTTATGTAATGAAATACATTTCAGAAGTCACAGTAAAAGCATGGTACCAGATGGAGCACATCCTTGTGTTATGCTCCCTATCAAGACATGCATACAGCAGGATTTAGTGAGGTTTGCCATTCTGTTGCTTTTTCAAAAATGCAATATGAACCACCCTTTTAACCAACTAAGGAGAACATGTGGTTAGCCCATCAATATTGCAATGTCTCATCATAGGTAGGGGGAGGTGAAAATAGTGGACAGTACTGTCTATGGCAACTTGACTACCAGACAGGATCAGAGTGAAGAGTGGGCTTCGAGCCATGCTGTTAAGAGGAGTTGCTGAACTGAAACTGCTAAATCTTTTTGCCGGATGCTTTATGAGAGGACTAATTCAGTCTCTATAAGAGGTAGTTTATAGAATCCAGGCCTTTGAGAGAGCTGTCCTTGATGGGCCTCAGGCTCCTTCCAACAATGATGCCATTATGTCAATAAAGTTGCTTCTCTCAGAAAACTGGTTTATTATTTGGAGCAGTACCAGAGTTTTACTACAGTCTTTTTTACGGTACTATATGCTTTGTCCCCAAAATCCATGTATTCTTCTGCAGAAATTGTACTCCTTCAAGAAAAGTTGTATTCCAATAAATAAACAATTTCTAAAATTATAGCATAGGGGTTTTTTTGAGTTACAAGGGTATGAAATGATTCTTATGTAGTTCCTCATTTCAACCACTGGCATGGAAGTTATACCATTACTGAGTTTCAAATAGCTACCTTTAGGCAAAAAACATGTTTTGCAATGGTAATACTGGTACTGGTAAATACAAAGGTTAATTCTTAAGACAGTTTTACTATAGCAGTAGTTAAATATTTGTTCTGAAAGTATGTTTAGACAACTCAGACAGATTGTGCTTATTGGTTAAGCTTAGAATGCAGAAAACGTTCCTCCGGAAAGATTCATTGCGAGACCAGAGGATCTGTCAGGGAGCCATAATGAAATGCACAATGGCTTGCTGATATGCTGATAAAGTAGGACCTCCTTGAGGTGGGGCAGGTCCGACAGACGCTAGAGAGGGAAAAATGGGAAGCTCCTATGGAAAATTGCTTGGGGGGGGTCAGGAGTGGAAGGAGGAAGAGAGGTTAGGCAACCATAAAAGAGAGAATAGGTAAATACCCAGCTTACCATGTGCTTTATGTCGAGAAATTTGCAAGATTCTTAAAAATATGGTATTACATCATGGTTGGCTCTGTCTTATTCTGTGATTGTAATTCCACCCCCTACTTACTGGCTTGTTCTGTTGCTCTGCACTACTGCAGTATTGTTTTCTCAATGATTGCTCGTTCTTGTTTAGGGAGGGTGATGGCTAATCTGTTCTCACAATGTTAAATTTATTGTACTGATAATGGTGTTTCAAAAAGGGCAATAAAATGTTCCTTCACTTGGAGTTATCCTCTTTCTTTTAGGAACTATTTTTGGCTTTTTCATAAGACAATTCCATTGTTCTTATCCCCACGTAGCCATTTTTAAGAAAATCAGCATGGCATGGGTACACACTTCACTTTAGTGCCCTCTTTATACATTCAGTAATAAACTCTCAAACACACTGTAGTAATCTGACCACTATAGGTTTAAATTTATAACTGCTTATTATTATTGGCTGGAGTATGAGTTTTCCTCAGTTTCTGCCCCGTTCTGTCTAGCAATAAACAGCCATTTTCTCAGTCTTCAATGAAATGAGTTTTATTCATATATTAAAACTGCACCAAAAATGTAAGTGAATATTTAAAGAACCTCACAGAAATGATAAATATTTAAACCTTCAAAATACGTAAACAGTTGATTAGAAGTCTTAAATCTTAAACTTAAAATCGGATAATCATGAAGAAAATGCAGGAATAACAGCCAAATCTAACTGTTAGACTTTATAGCTCAAGGGAGTCCGTTCCCACTTGGTGGCCATATCCTACGAATTACTGATAGATTTATTTATTTATTATATTTATACCCTGTCTTTCCTCCAATGAGCTCAAGGTGATGTATATGGTTCTCCCCTCCCATTTTTATCCTCCCAACAATCCGGTGAGGTAGGTTAGGCTTAGAGCCTGTGACTGGCCCAAGGTCACCCAGTGAGCTTCATGGCTGAGTGGGGGATGAAACCCTGGTCTCCCAGGTCCTAGTCTAACACTTGAACCACTACACCATACTGGGTCTACTAACCAACTCACCTAGTGGTTAAAGCTTTACTATAGTAGTAATACTTTACTTCCTTGATAAGCAAGCTTGACAGTCTTTATCACGCATTGGAATGCATGTCAGAAAAAAAATCTTGTCAAGTTTTTCTCTGTACAGATGGCCAATCAAATCTGTGGTGGAAAACGTTATCAATTGTCAGATATTGTTGTGGAATTCTAATTCTTCTAGTTGTCCCAGGAATGTTCTTTTCTTTAAGTATAGTGAGCTTTAGAGAGAATGAAATTAGGGTGGCTCGTTAAAAATTTGCATCACCAACTTACATAAAATGTGTATATGGCAACATGTATGTATAGGCACAAAGAGATAATTACTATAATTTAATTGGAAATATATATCACCATAGTGGGGAATACATCAGGTGACTTGTGTGCCTGCTCAGTCTGCTGACCAGGTGCTGCTAATGGTTGATGAGCAGTTTCAAACCTCCTTCTCACTCTTTTTATGGTTCCATATCTTTATCCTAGGCTTGGACTGGACAGCTCTCAAACAGAAGACACCTTCAAAGAGAAGACAGTCCTCCTTCAGACAGCCCTTCAAAATAGAGGGCTGTCCTCTGTAAAGAATGGCAAATGAAACTGAAATTTCCTCTCACTGGTTTCTGTGTGTTTCTGTTTCTGTATTCCTGATTTGTGTCAATTTATTCTTTTATGCAGACTAAGTCACAATATGAGTACGTAATTCAATATGTAGTTCTTTGGGACAAGGAAAAATGGCCAATTTCTTTCTTATGAACCACTTAGAAAAACCTTTGTGTAAAGATGTTTAAGGATAGATGTGAGCAAACAGACAAAGAGGCTGGTGGGTTTTTTGTTTTTTTTAAGGAAACATTGAATCAATATATCCAGTCGATGTGGCCCATGCAGATGTGTTGGTAATCCAGAACCACAGCAGAAAGGGGAAGTCTAGAGGAAGCAATACTATTAATTGCCTTTTTGGTTTTTTTAGATCACACAGGAGGCAGGAGAGTTTATGATCACTTTCCCATATGGATACCATGCAGGATTTAATCATGGTTTCAATTGTGCAGAGTCAACGAACTTTGCAACAATCAGATGGATTGACTATGGAAAAGTAGCCAAGTTGGTAAGTCAAGCATTATTAGAATAAAGCTGTACATTAGAATTTGTTAAAAAGTGAACGTGTGAATTTAGAAATACCAGCGTGGTTTTAATTGGCCCTGACTGAAAAAGAGTTGTTGAGGACTTAAAGCTTCAGGGATAATAATAGCCAGATTCTTCAAGCTTTTTCTTTGTCATTCTTTTCTATATGTTTTGGTATACTAAATTTCTCATTGTAAGAACATCACATTTAATTCAGTTAATGAAATATTCTGGCAACTTCCAAAGTGGTTCACATCTAGATTATTCTCTTTTATTAATGTTGGCATCCTGTATTCTGCATATAAGAGGTGTGGATATTCCATACCTTGGACATGAGTATACACTGTTTCATAGTATTTTGTCAGATGGTACATGCCAGGGGCGCCTACTGGTAGGAAAGGTGGATATAAATTAAATAAGTAATAAATAAATAATTATCTTAACAATGAATTTGGGGTTTTATCCAAGAAATAACAGGTTATGAATTACCTTGGGGATCCCTAGTTTTGTTGCTTGGAAAAACCAAAAACCTAATGAAGGAAAGAAACACTGGGAATATGCTGTTGACTGCTGTGACAGTAAGTGTATAATGGGCGGCTAGTAAAAAAACACAAACTGTTAAGATATCTTTGAAAAATTTCTAAGGTATTGGAATTGAACAAAATCATATAAATATTTTATTTATTTATTTATTATTATTTATTATTTTATTTATACCCCGCCCTTCCTTCCAGCAGGAGTCCAGGGAGACCAAGAGGTTTTGACATTTGTATAGATAAAATGATCAATAATTTTAGGCATTCATATTAAGTATTCTAGTGTTCATACTTGCTTCAGGCATGTTTTTTGGTGGGAACCTCTGTTGCTTCGTGTAAGCTACCAGTGAATGCTAGAGCACATCCAGCATTCCCCTGGAGGAGGAAAGAGCAGTAGTGTGTAGCCTTTCTTTCAAGGAAGCTTGCCCACCATTATAGATTTCATTGATGAACCCCAGGGTTCTCCAGAACATGGTCTGAAAACTACTGAACCGGAGTGTGGACCTCCCTTTTGTTTGCCTTACTACATTAACATCAGTCTGCCTGTGAGTTGAACATTATTGAGGTACAGCTGACCTATCTGACTTGCCCTCTGCGATTAACTCATCCGTCACCACTTTGCACCACGAATCCACGTTAGGAAGTTTCTGAGGTTTATTTTTGTTAGAAGCCAATAAGCATACAGATAAGATCACATTTTAAGATGTGAAAGAAGGGTAGATGGAACATTTTCCACAGGTAGCCTGCCATCAGATTGGGTACTACTGCCATCTAGCGTCCGAAGGCAAGAATGCACTAGAGTTAAAACCTGGGCCTCGGGCCCCTCCCACTCCAGTCTTCATTCTTGCCTTCGTCCGAGGCAGGTTAAATTGTTGGACAGAGCGATAGATAAGTCTTTATTCCTTCTTCCATTTCACCTTTTTTCACCTGTTTGTTTCCCTCCCCACGTCGGTGTTCGGAGGGTGTGCAATTTTTTCTTATTTTTTCCTAATATATTGTTCCTTATCTCTCCTTGGCGTTATTTTTTCCCTTTTTTGTTTTCCCGTTTGGGATTGTTTGGGGGTGCGTCGCTGAGGCTACTTAAGCGGCGGCTGCTGCTTTTTTGTTGGGTGGGGGTCCCGCGGCTGCGAATCCCCCCCCGCTCAGTTTCGGCTGCCTTTTCAATCCTCCTGGGGCCTTATTTCGCTGAGGCTGCGGCTCCCTCACGGGCTCTCCGCCCGTTCCTGCGCCCCAGGACAGCGTTTTTTGGTCTACGGCTGCTTTTTCAGCCCTCCTGGGGTCTTATTTAGGCGACCCTGATATCGCGGCCGCCATTTTGTTTTTTGCACTTTTAATTTTTTTTCCTTTCTGAGGTTTCTTGAGGCCCTATAAGGCAGCCTCTCGTCCTGGCTGCCCTCTCAGCCCTGTTGGGGCTTTATTTAGGCTCGGCTGCTTTTTCAGCCCTCCTGGGGTCTTATTTAGGCAACCCCGATATCGCGGCCGCCATTTTGTTTTTTGCACTTTTGAAGTTTTTTCCTTTCTGAGGCTTCTTGAGGCCCTATAAGGCAGCGTCTCGTCCCGGCTGCCCTCTCAGCCCTGTTGGGCCTTTATTTAGGCTCCCCGATATCGCGGCCGCCATTTTGTTTTTCAAGTGTTTTTTCTAAAGTATTCCTGCATGTGAGACCTGTGTCTTTAGAACGACCTAGTCTAGAGATACCACACCTTCCCCATTGTGTGTGTGTATCCCCTTATGTGCACCACTGTGTGAGGCTTAGTTTTCGTCAGTGCACTTTGGCGGTACTGCACCTTCCCCATTGTGTGCGTGTATCTAGCCCTGGCCACGCTGCGCTTTTTAAAAGCTTCCTTTTTCCTGGCAGTGTAATTGGCGGTCCCGCACCTTCCCCATTGTGTGTGTGTACCTAGCTGGTGGCCAATATTGCATCTCGACTCCCCTTTTATATTTTGGAGTCCTGATTGCTTAGTGGGGTCTTAGTACTTTATTGGTGGGCGTACACCCACTTATTTTTGGATGCCATAGTGAACCTTGTCATAGTTCTCTTGGCACCTGGCCCCTACTCTGCATCTTGCTCTATACTATTTCTAGCTCAGAACTGTCACAGCACCTTCCCCATTGTGTGTGTGATCCAGACACTGACGTGGCGGATCTGAACCCTGAGGTGCCACAAACCTCAAAAGCAGGTCGTCAGGGCATCGCCCCATCTCAACACAAACCAGCTAAACATAAGCACGCTAAAGCCTTAGCCAAGACTAAACACCTGTCTGGCCACGGGGCGCCCAAGAGGGCACGCTATGTTGCACCCCCGCTCCTGGAGAAACCTCTGCACGCAGCGGTGCCTGTGCTCTTTCAGTCTCCTTCGGAGTCTTCAGAGGAAGAGTTTGAAGGCTTCCCCAGCCAAACTCCTCGCCAATCTGACACCTCTCTTATTCGCCTGACTCCATCTGTGCAGACTCATGTGCCTCCACAGGAACATGCTGTACCCGCTCCTCCACCTGCAGGGATACAGTTGACTCCAGATTTTCTGCTACAGTTACGAGAGATGCTTGGGTGCCTATATCAACCTCAGCCTCTACCACATGTATCCCCTCAGCCACAAGTTTCGTGGCAGCCCACCTCTGCAAGACAACTTGGCTGCCATGATGATGCCCCGCTACCCTCACCTAACCCATTTGATGTGGTCAGGGGCAGAGTGGGCGTGGAACCCTCACAGATGGATGACTACTTAAACTTCTTCCAGGCTGACCCTGATGAATGGAGTGGGGAATCTGACCCAGATGAGGACTACTCTTACCGCCTTTTCAACCCGGCGGACTTCATTCCTGTGTCTCGCAGAGTAATGGACACCCTCGGCATTCAACCAGAAAAAACACTACCGGTTGCTCCTCCAGTGAGGGGTGCCAGAGTTCTCAAGTCGCCTAGATCAGTGGATCATTTTATCCCTGTGCCAGATCCTATTAACAAGCTGGCCAGAGAAGAATGGGCCCGCCCTCTACGTCCGCGCCGTTCCTCCACTTTGGCCAACAAGATGTATACCCTGGCCCCGGACTTCATGTCATTCCTGAACGTCCCGGGAGTGGACCAACCCATCTCCAATCTCGTGTCTCTGTCTCTCCTCCCAAAAGAAGGAGACTCCCAGTTCAAGGATCCCTCGGAGAGGCGGCTCGACTTTGTCCTCCGAAAGATCCACGAGGCATCCGCTCATTCCATCCGGGCCTCTGCTGCCGCCTCCATATTCTCACGGGCCTCCATGATGTGGCTAGATGACCTTCTGGACGACCCTAACCCGGATCCCGCCAAGCTACGGAAGGGTCTACTCAGGGTACACAAGGCTGCTGCATTTGTGGCTGATGCCACGTTAGACGCAACCCACCAAGGTGCACGGGCTCTGGCAGCTGGAATTGTAGCTCGTCGAACCCTATGGCTTCAACATTGGGACGCTGACTCTACCGCCAGAACTAACTTGTCCATGGCTCCATACTCGGGCGCTATGCTCTTTGGCGATGACGCATTTAAAGCTGTTCTGGTCGATCCCAAGAACAATCGTAAGCCTGCCTTAGCCACAGTCAGAAGAGACGACCGCAGACCATTTTGGCAGTTTACTCCTTACCGCTCCTTTCAGCCCTTTCGGAGAGGACGACCTGGTGGACGAGGACGGGATACCAGGCCTACAGATTTCCGTCCCCCCAAGGCACCCTGGCCCAGACAATGTTTCCAGCCCAGAGCCCAATACCAAGGCAGGCAAGCCACTTCAGCCTTTTACGGCAGAGGAGCCTGTCAGCGCAGGCAGTTCTGACACCTTTCCCATTGGAGGCAGACTCTCCCTCTTCTCCAGCTCCTGGCTCTCTCTGACACAAATCTCTTGGGTCAGGGTCATCTTCACCCAGGGGTACAACATAGAGTTTTGGAGGGAACCCCCGGACAGATTTTGCCTCTCCCCCGTCTCCAAGTCACGCAGGGTGGCTATGCAGGATGCCCTACGCCATCTTCTAAACATAGCTGCTATAGAGACAGTAACTCCATCCGAAAGGCTGCAAGGCGTGTACTCCGTCCTCTTCACGGTCCCCAAGCGAGATTCCTCATGGAGGGCGGTCCTAGACCTCAGGTTTCTCAACCGCTTTGTCAAGTACCGCCGCTTCAAGATGGAGGCACTGGAGTCTATTGTGGAAGCTCTACAACCGGGGGATTTCCTAGCGTCCATCGACCTGAAGGACGCGTATTTACACATTCCAATTTGCCCGGATCACAGAAGATTCCTGAGATTCACACTAGGCCACCACCATTTCCAATACCGTGCCATGCCATGCGGCCTCTCCTCGGCTCCTCGAGTATTCACCAAGGTGATGGCCACCATGGTGGCATCTCTTCGCCTACAGGGGGTTCACATCTACTCCTATCTCGACGACCTCCTCCTTCGAGCATGCTCTCAGGACTTGGCCCACAGACAACTCCAGTTCACCCTAGAAACTCTAGAATCTCACGGCTGGCTGATCAATGCCGAAAACAGTCACTTGCAACCAACCCAGCGCCTCCAGCACCTGGGGGCTATACTGGACATGTCGTTAGCCATGTTTTTTCTGTCTCCGGACTGCATCGCCTCCATCACAGCCATGGCAACTTTACTGATACATCACCCAAGGGCAGATATCATGCTCCTGGCACAGCTTCTCGGGTCAATGATTTCCACAATTCACATCGTCCCGTGGGCTCGACATCACTCGAAACCTCTACAATGGGCCCTCCTACCTTTTCAGGCGGACATTGCCAAGTCCAACCATCGGGTGATTCCGCTGGACTCATCGTTGAGAGTCTCTTTCCGCTGGTGGGTAACGACAACACACCTCAGCAACGGGACACCCTTTCGGGACCCAGCCAGAGACTTAATCACCACCGATGCCAGTCTGTCGGGCTGGGGAGCCCATTGCAACTCCACCTTTGTTCAGGGCGTGTGGTCAACACAGGACCTAAATCACAACATAAACTGGCTGGAGCTCAGGGCTGCTCATCTGGCCCTTCGGCACTTCCAACCACTGTTCTCTCTACAGCACGTGCTCATCCGTACGGACAACGTTTGCGTGAAATCTCATATCAACAGACGGGGGTACCAGGTCCAGGAGTCTTCAGGAAGAGGCGACCCAAATCTTCGACTGGGCTGAGAACCATCTATTGTCGTTATGAGCAGAACATCTCAGTGGGGTTCTAAACGTGACCGCCGATTGGCTCAGCAGGCAGCAGATCAACCCGGGAGAATGGAAGCTTCACCCGGCAGTGTTCCATCTCCTTCAGCTCCGGTTCGGCCCCCTCTCGGTGGACCTCTTCGCTTCCAGCCACAACTGCCAGCTACCTCGTTACTTCTTGAGATACCTAGAGCCGATGGCGGAAGCAGTGGATGCGCTGATAGCGCCATGGCCAGACGGGCTTCTTTATGCCTTTCCTCCGATATCCCTCCTGGGCAGGACGCTGACGAAACTCCGACACGAAGGAACTCGGATCCTCCTGATAGCACCATATTGGCCTCGCAGACCTTGGTTCTCGGACCTTCTCTCAATGGCGGTTGTGGATCCCTGGACCCTCCCGGTCAGGCCGGATCTTCTCACCCAGGGACCAGTTCGGCATCCAGACCCGACCTGGCTGAGCCTGACAGCCTGGCTTTTGAACGGACGCAGTTGAATACGGCTGGTCTTTCTCAGGGGGTGATAGACACTATCTTAGCTTCAAGACGACTGTCAACTACTCGCATTGATCAGAGTACTTGGCGTGCCTTCTCCAACTGGTGCACCTCCAAAGGCTTTCCGGCATCTCACGCCACTGTACAACATCTTCTACAGTTCCTATACAGAGGTCTGACATTGGGACTGCGACTGAACACTCTGCGTCGCCATGCCTCCACCATATCTTCGATCTTGTCCGTCTCCTCATCGGCCGCCCCCCTGGGAGCTCACCTGCTCATCAAACGTTTTTTAAGAGGGGCTGCCCGCCTTTCTCCGCCTGTACGACACCACTTTCCTTCCTGGAACCTCTCTAAGGTCTTGCAAGCCTTACAGCGTCCTCCATTTGAACCCCTTGCTTCAGTACCCCTCAGACTGTTATCTTACAAAGTCCTTTTTCTTGTTGCTATTACTTCTGCAAGATGAATTTTGGAGCTACACGCCTTATCATCGGCCCGTCACCTCTGCGTGTTTCATAAGGACTCAGTAATTCTGAGGGTTGACCCATCCTTCTGTTCAAAGGTCAATTCAGTATTCCACTGTGGCCAGGATATTGTACTTCCATCATTCTGCCCAAAGCCGGTCCATTCCCTCAAAAAGGCCTGGCATTCGCTGGATGTTAGGAGAGCACTCAAGGTTTACCTCTCTCGCACCCAAGACATCAGGCAGACAGAAGCATTATTTGTATCCTTTCACCCTAGGTCTTTGGGAAAAAAGGTTTCTAAATCCACTTTGTCCTGTTGGCTACGAGCCTGTATTTCTCTCGCATATCAGTCCCTTGATCTGCCAGTGCCGTCTAACGTCACGGCTCATTCCACCAGGTCAGCTGCCGCTACGGCGGCATTCCTAACTAATGCTCCTCTTGCTGACATATGTAGGGCGGCGGTATGGGCTACCCCTAACTCCTTCGTGAAGCATTATAAGATTGATCGCTATGCTTCGGCTGACGCCTCCTTCGGGAGACGTGTCCTTCAACATGTCCTTTCTGATTCGTAAGCTGTTTGTAGTCCCTCCCTATTAAGGGGCTGCGTTGGTACATCCCAATCTGATGGCAGGCTACCTGTGGAAAATGGTACATTGGATTCACCTGAAGGGTGATTTTCACAGGTACACCTGCCATCACGTCCCTCCCTTGTGGGGGATTTCTGGATGATTTGTTCCATTTTTTATGTTTTATATGCTAGAAGTTTAGTGCTCTGTCATGTTCTCTCTTAGTTAAAACCTGTATTTTCGGCTGCAAGTTTCTATGGTGTTTCCTGTTCCGGTTTCGTTCCTCTGTTTTCCTTGCTGCTGGGGCCTTTGGCTTTTTGTTCCTTTTAGATATACCACTTCGGACTCGTCGTAAATGAAGACTGGAGTGGGAGGGGCCCGAGGCCCAGGTTTTAACTCTAGTGCATCTTGCCTTCGGACGCTAGATGGCAGTAGTACCCAATCTGATGGCAGGCGTACCTGTGAAAATCAGCCTTCAGGTGAGTCCAATGGACCATTTTCTCAGACGTCTGTAGATTTTGTTATTTACCCAATGCAGCTTATATTCAGCTTAGTTGGCTGGAACAGTGTCTTTCTATGGACAACGTTTTGTAGTTACTTTAACCGAGTACATTTTGTGAATGTTGCTAAAACAGATGAACCAGTGACAATTACTTTATGTGTTTTGCTGGGGTCTCCTTTAATTTGTGCCAAGCCTGCAATATTTATGCTGAACTAGGAGTTATATGCAGACATTAAAACTGCTGAACATAAATGTTTACATACTGTTTTGATTACCCCCCCCCATTCTTAGCAAATGAAGATTTCCTTAGAAGTGATTCCATTTAAAAAATACTTCAATCTGAAAGTAAACTGGTATGTTTTTCTGTGGCCAAGATTCTCACTGCATAAGTACAAAAAGAAACATTCTGGATAATTAGTATTGCATGACCTACTCACAACTTTAAGCTGTTGGCTGTTTGCTTCATGTATGTCCATGATCAGCAACTAGTTTTTAACAGGGGCCTACTGAAGTATTCAAGGATTAGAGTGCCAGCAAAATTAGCCCCACTCACTGATTTACTCCCAAACTATGAGATTGCCAAAAGACTATTCATTGGCTTTAGCAGAACTTTAACAGAGCTTTTCCTTTAGGCACCTTAGCTGCTTGCTACTCTTTGCCTCAGGCAGGTGGGTGAGAGCAGCTGAGGAGCATGGGAAGAAGCCTGGCAGAGCATCTGTTTCTGTTCATCTTGAGCAGACTGAAGAGCCATTTGTTAGTATCTTGAAGTTCATATCATACTTTGTGTTGCCATTTGCTGAGCATTTGTGCCAATTCTGTACTCAGGAGTCAAAGAATGTCAGTGGTCTATTTTAGGAATCTGTACTATTTTGCTGTGTCTGTCTGCCTGTGTCAGAACTAGCTGTTTTCTCAACTCTAGACATGGCAGTATTTTTATTACTCTTAGTTCAGTTGTGACCCTATGAGCAAAAACCCTGCTAGTTAACTCAAACCAATATGTGGAATTCAGCCCCCATTCTTTATGGCTTCTTGGCATGCCTGTGTCAGACGTACTAGATCACAGTGCTGAAATGATGGAAAACCACAAATGGCAGAATCTCCCTTTACGAGCTGTTAAAGTTACAGTAGATATTTCATGGTCTCAACTATATACCTAGCAATCTTATGGCCTAGCAACCCTACAGTCCTTCCTGAGGAGGACCATAATTCAGGGACCAGAGTACATGCTCTGTATGCAGAAGGTACCAGGTTAATTCCCATCATCTGCAATTAAAAATGATTATGTAGCAAGTGATAGGAAAAATATTTGAGACCTAGAGAGCTGCTGCTGCTAGTTCAGGCTGGATGGACGAATAGACAGATCTGGTACAAGGCAGCTTTCTGTGTCCTATTAGTTTCCTGCCCCATAGCTTCCAGCCTCCCAACCTCTACTGTCTATGTCTTCTTTTCTGCAAAGTACACAGTCCTTCCTGTCCATAGACCTTATGTAAGGCTAAGGTGGTACCCAATCAATATTTTCTCTTAGCTCTTCCTCTCTTTCCCTCCATGCACATTGTCTCTCTAGGGACAAGCTTTTCAGCTTGCTGCCTGTAATATCCCTCTGCTTTTAACTGCTATGTCCATTTTGCTAGAGATTATTAGGAACTTTAAATGTTGCAGATAGCGTCACTGCAACAGTTTATAATATAACATAAGCTATGTTATATGAATGCACCATGGCTTACGACAGGACTCTCTTCCAAGTTGTTGGAACAGAGCGGGGCAGGGGATATGTAGGGAAGTGTGATGGAATTTGCTGTGTTAGTCTATTTACTTGTTAATAATTTGTATTAAGTATGAGTTATTTGTATTGCGGTTTTATTGTGTACTTTTTATAATACTACTTGTGGGATTTTTTTGTACACCGCTTAGAGATATTTTTATATATTAAGCAGTATAGAAATAGTCTAAACAAACAAATAAATAATATGCTATACCATTGTCATTCCTGCAGTCTTCATTCTTTATTGGCTAATTAATTAAAAGAGGCATTTCTCAAGTGCTGTTGATGTCTACGGTAAAAAAAAAATACCGATGGAATTTTTTCCATTGTATGAGCACACTTTCAATTAAATTTATGTAAAACCTACTAAAAGAAGCCCTCTCTAGGATGCACACCTTAACGTGGTGAGGGGGTTTGAGAGTGTTGAAGAAGCTAAGAGCAATGCCATCAGGAGTCTAGACCAAGAGGCTAGACTCCTAGCAGGGGCACCCAAGGCGGAATGGTCAAAGCTGAGACACCAGACTAAGATGCATCCAAACTCAGAGGAAGGCAATGGTAAAACCACCCCTGAATATATCTTACCACGAAATCCCTATGAACAGAGTATCCAAAAAGCAACACGAGATGGTGTTGGAAGATGAGACCCCCAGGTCAGAAGGCACTCACCGAGCTGTTGAGGAAGAACAAAGGACAAGTACAAGTAGCGCTGTGACTAATGATGCAGCTGGGTCAAGCTGAAAGGAAGCCGAGAGGCTGATGTGCACAGATGCCAAAGGAGAGTCTGGAGTTGTACGCTGCACACAATAGGAACATGGAATGTGAGAAGCATGAACCAGGGAAAGTTAGAAATTGTCAAGCAAGAAATGGAACATATCAACATTACAATACTTGGCACAAGTGAATTAAAATGGATGGGAACAGGCCATTTTCAATCAGGCAACTACAAAATATTTTATGCAGGAAATGAGAAATTAAGAAGAAACGGGGTTGCTTTAATAGTGAGAAGTGATGTAGCAAAAGCAATTAGGAGCTACAGCACAAGGTCTGAGTGAGCTATATCAATGAGAGTAAACAGGAATCCTATTAACATAACCTTCATCCAAGTTTATGCTCCAACGGCAAACTCAGAAGAAGAGGAGTTGGAGAGATTTAACGCAGAAGTACAGGAGAAAATTGATCACACACCAAAACAAGATGTGCTGATAATCATGGGAAACTGGAATGTGAAAGTAGGGAACAGAGAAGAACTAGGAATTGTGGGGAAATGGGGCTTAGGAGATAGAAATGAAGCAGGAGACTTACTGAATTCTGTGAAGCCAATAATTTGTTTCTTGCAAACACATTTTTTGAACAACTGAAAAGATGACCGTACACATGGACATCACCAAATGGTCAATATAGGGATCAAATTGATTATATAATTGGTAGCAGAAGATGGAGAAGTTCCATACTTTCGGCAAAAACAAGATCAGGAGCAGACTACGGTACAGATCATGAACTGGTCGTATCGAAAATCAGCTAAAGAAGAACAACAAAGCAATCACAATGCCAAAATACAAGTTAAATAACATCCCAGAAGCATATAAAGATCAAATAAGGAACAGGTTTGAGGCTTTAAACTTAGTTGACAGAGAACCAGAAGAACTATGGAATGAAGTCAAAGACATTATCAGGGAAGAATGCAAAAAGACAATAACTCTAGTTAAAAACAAAGACCACAGTGGATGACTGATGAAACCCTTAAAAAGGTTAAAGAGAGAAGGAAAGCAAAAGCAAAAGGAGATAGAAAAATGGTCAGAACTCTAAATGCACCAATACAGCGACTAGTACGTAGGGACAAAGAGTACTATTACAATAGTTATTGTATAGAAATAGAAGAGGACAACAAAAAGGGTAGAACAAGAGCCGTGTTCCAGAAGATTAGAGAAATGAAAGGGAAATTTAAACCAAGAGTAGGGATGTTGAATAATCAACAGGGGAACACACTGACTGACCGAGATAAAATAAAAGGAAGATGGAAGCAATACACTGAAGAACTCTATAAAAGAGATGCCAGGATGACAGATTCATTCATGGAGGAACCGTATGATGAAGAACCAGAAATTTTAGAATGTGAGGTGAAAGCTGCTCTTAAAATCCTTGGAAGAAACAAATCACCAGGAACAGATGGCATACCAATAGAGTTGCTACAAGCTACTGAGTCTGAAACTGTCCAACTTTTGACTAAAATCTGTCAAGAAGTATGGAAAACTAAACAATGGCCCACAGACTGGAAGCGTTCCATATACATCCTAATTCCAAAGAAAGGGGATCCCAGGGAATGCGGTAATTATTGAACTATTGCCTTAATATCCCATGCAAGTAAAGTAATGCTCAAAATTCTACTACAAAGACTCTTACCATACATGGAGTGAGAAACACCAGATGTCCAAGCTGGATTTAGAAAAGGAAGAGGCACCAGTAGTCATATCGCAAACATACGTTGGATAATGGAACGGACCAAGGAATTTCCGAAGGAAATCACCCTGTATTTTATAGATTACAGCAAAGCCTTTGACTGTGTAGATCATGAAAAACTATGGAATGCTCTAAAGGAAATGGGGGTGCCACAGCATCTGATTGTCCTGATGCGCTACCTATACTGTGGACAAGAGGCTACTGTAAGGACAGAATATGGAGAAACCGATTGGTTCCCCATCGGAAAGGGTGTGGGACAGGGGTGTATTTTATCACCCTATTTATTTAATCTATACGTAGAACATATCATACGGAAAGCAGGATTGGACGAAAATGACGGAGGTGTGAAAATTGGAGGAAGAAATATCAATAATTAAGATATGCATATGATACCATACTATTAGCAGAAACCAGTAATGATTTGAAACGAATGCTGATGAAAGTTAAAGAGGAAAGCACAAAAGCAGAACTACAGCTGAACGTCAAAAAGACTAAAGTAATGACAACAGAAGATTTATGTAACTTTAAAGTTGACAACGAGGACATTGAACTTGCCAAGGATTATCAATATCTCGGTACAGTCATTAACCAAAATGGAGACAATAGTCAAGAAATCAGAAGAAGGCTAGGACTGGGGAGGGCAGCTATGAGAGAACTAGAAAAGGTCTTCAAATGCAAAGATGTATCACTAAACACTAAAGTCAGGATCATTCAGACCATGGTATTCCCGATCTCTATGTATGGATGTGAAAGCTGGACAGTGAAAAAAGCTGATAAGAGAAAAATCAACTAATTTGAAATGTGGTGTTGGAGGAGAGCTTTGCGCATACCATGGACTGCGAAAAAGACAAATAATTGGGTGTTAGAACAAATTAAACCAGAACTACCATTAGAAGCTAAAATAATGAAACCATGGTTATCATACTTTGGACACCTCATGAGAAGACATGATTCATTAGAAAATACAATCATTCTGGGAGAAACAGAAGGGAGTAGAGAAAGAGGAAGGCCAAAGAAGAGATGGATCGATTCCATAAAGGAAGCCACAAACCTGAACTTACAAGATCTGAACAGGGTGGTTCACGACAGATGCTGTTGGAGATCGCTGATATATAGGGTTGCCATAAGTCGTAATTGACTTGAAGGCATATAAGAAAACTAAAAGAAGCACACAATCCATTTCTTACTGCAATGGAAAGGTCAATAGGTGATACGCTAAGAAGCTTGATAATGAATCATGATTTGTCTTCTCTCCAAATGTCAATAACTGGAGTTAGAAAGTATGTGATAGAAAATTCAGGACATTTTTCTTCTTTTTCCTCTCTGAATATTTTTCTCATAATTGCTATGTATTAAGATAAAACTTAGCCAGTGCCAGTCCTAGGAACAATAATTTTTTTTTTAAAAAAAATCCTGTCTTTCTCTTATTTTGTCTGAAGCCAGCAGAGGCATTTGTGGAGGGAGGTGATATGTTTTATGGCAAAAATACAAATAATGACCTAAGAGACATACCTTGTAGATTTTATTTTCAAGATGGGATTTCAAATGGTTGCACATTTAAACTGCTTACCTTGCCGTTGATTTCTTATTCACTCTTACAACAAACATGTAAAAAAATCTACTGATCCTGATTTTCCTTTTCAATAAGAAATGTAATAATTTTAATATTATGATATCACAATAATCCTATAGTATACTTGGGACTTTTTAGTGAGGTGTTTCAAACGCTTGGAGGATGAAAAAATACCTCAGTTTTATTATATATTTAAAGAAAGGCAAAGAAGAAAATAAAGATTGGGATACGCATCAGGTAATTCTGAAATTTGACTGAAGTCTTTTTTTTGTATGTTACTTCTTAATGTAAACATTGTCCTTCAAAACAAGATTTTTTTGTCTTTGTCCAGTAAAAATAGTCACAAAGAACTGTGACCAAAAATAAAAATAGTTGCTAGCAAAACTATTCCACAAAGCTTTTGCAGGAATTCACACTGTGCTGTAATAGGCAAGATATTGCACAGGCTCTTAGCAAGTGTAAGAATCTATTTGGAATTAGTTTCACTTTTTTCTGCACAACACACTAGTGTAAGTTGTAAAACACCTCTCCTGTGATTGGAAGACATCTTCTATAGGGAGATGGTCATCTTTAGATCTAACCTATTTTTATTGATCAGTGCCAAACATTGCCAGGATATGTGTATGTAAAAAAATCAGTTGATGAAGGCTCAAAGAAGGGAGGAGAGAGCCATATGCACAGCAGGAACTGTTTTCACTTTTTGTGGCAACAGTTCCCAATTTCCTATTGTTCTTTAGGCAAGCCTTGTAGACTATGTGAACTATTGAAGGCAAAACACTGTCTTGGATGTTGGGAAAGAAATACAGACACATTTCTCTCTTTGGTTTTTAATTGTTTTCATTTTTCACATTGATTACTAATGGGTGAGCTAATCATCTATCGCTTCTTGAAATTTCAGCCATTGATAATCAGTGTGAAAAATCAAGAAAAATTAAAAATCACAGAGATAAATTGAACTTATTGTGGTAATATGTTTGCTCTACTACTTGGAGCCACTTTTATTTGTTAATGTTCAAAACCCCTAGAGTTAATGCCATTACTACCAGAGCTCAGTAACTTACAGATAATTTGGCATGGTGATACTGTGGTGCTTGTTTTGTTGTCTGATCTTGACGTGAATGCAAATTACAGTGTCTTAACAGTACACTGTACTGAGATATTGGTAATCCTTGACACGTTCAATGTCCTTGTTGTAAACTTTAAAGTTACACTGTGTGAGGAGCACCTGCACCTGATTTTTGGCATTCTATAGAATTGGTGCCAGTAGACTCTAGCCATAAATTTTATGTTAATTAAAACCTTAGTGAAAACAGCATAAAGTGACGAACTGAATGAATCAAAAGGTGGTGATTTTTAATATGAAGGACTAAAAAGGAGAACAATATATGTCACATCTATTGCCGTCATTTTAACCGTAACACCCAAGGCTAAAAGGAGATAATTTATCCGTGTTCCAGCTATGTACACAAAATTAATCACAGATTGCAGTGGGGCAAAAATGCAGATGACTGTGTACAGGATTACATCCTCAGTGCTTCCAGTTCATTGAAACCTAGAGAACTCCTTCCCCATGCTCCTCTGCCAAATCTCATATTGTTGGCCTTTTTCTTATATAAATGTATCACAACGGAAAGAGTGTTTAAAACTGCTATGGAGCATAGTATGCTTTATGGGTACTTCAAAAAGGCCTCCCTCCCCCTCATGATGATCTCATATTGAACTGACTAGGACCTCAAGGAAGATGTTTGGCAGTCTTTTCTTCTGAAATTACAGTAGCCAAAATGATTAGCTCATTTTGTGAGATGTAGTCCATAATTGCTCATGCATATTCTGTGGCCCTAGCCGCTTAGAGACCTTTGTTGTGCAGATAGGTTAGATCAAAGTGCTGGCCTGCAGGTTGTATTTCATTTTTTCCCCTTTGGTGGGATGAAGTGCAGTTGTTTTGATGTTAGCTTGATGGATTTGTTTGCCACTGCATTCATTAGCTTCACATCAGAAAACTGACAGGCTGTTAAATGAAACTTTGACTTAGATTTTCGGCTTGACTGTTTGGAGACGTTTGTGACGATATTTTCTGTTTCTGCTGCAGCCTCAAGCACCTAGGACTATCTCTAAAGGGAGGAAAAGTTATTTATTATGCTGATTTTTTTGACTTAAAAAATTGCCTTGAGGACAGCCACATCTTGCCTGCTTCATCTAAATAAAAGATGGTATTTGTACTACTATACTTATATTTGAATAGGGAAACAAATATGCCTGGAATTTTGACAGACTAAAAAGAGTGATACAGAAACAGGCAGCATTAGATATTTGCATTTGAAAAGGCATAACATTGGACCAGATGCAATCACCACTGAAGCCAAGAAACATTTAAAAGTCTATACTGTTTCATAGATTTATTACAAAGCTATTTTTAACATATGCTGCCCATATATTTATCACAAGTATATTTAGAACTGAAACAAGAAACACCAAAGTCCATTTACTAATTGTCATCAGATCTTGTTACAATCAAATCACTGGAATGCACAAATGGCAAAGGGACATCTCAACTGTAGAATTCCTTATCACCTTTTTCATATATGCTCTAAAGTAAAGTATCCGGAAGTCAGATTGGCTCTTGTGGACTTTGAACAGCAAGGTTTTACAAATCCAGCATGGTTTAGGTAATTTTTAAAAAAACTGAACATCAGAGATTAGAATGTTCTTGTGTATCAAATAAAACTTATATTTACTGAAGGCATTCATGGTTATAAAATCAGCAGCAGCTTGAATGTTTGTGGCTGCTGATTTTATAGCCATGAATACCTTTAGTAAATAACTTTTATTTGATACACAAGAACATTCTATTGTAGTTGAGGGGTGAAATAAAACACAGAGACGTCAGCTTGGGTTGAACAAGGGCCACTTTATTTAAATTATAGTAAACAAAACCCAATTTAAAGTGACCTGCAGAGGGAAACCTAGGTGCGGGAACTGTCTATAAGCAAGTAGCTTGCCATACAGCTCTCGGGCGACCAGCCCCTGCTGGGGCAAGGGCAAGCCCATCTGCTTACCCTTTACCCCGGCCACACCTTGTAGGTGAGTAGGGGGGCCTTCCCACGTCATCCCCACCCGGGGCCGTATAACCCCTGCGTAGATGAGGATAAGTTGGCCCCAGAAGCAGCCCATATCCTGCCCTCGAGCCGTAAAGCCCTGAGAGACAGGCCTCTGGAACTGCCAATCACCTCCAAAGGTGCCTAAGGGGGCCACCTAGCTGTCCTTACCTATTTCCCTTCCCGCACCTTCCCGCCACAAAAGGGGGACAAATCTCTATTTAGTCCCCCTTTACCCCACTGCCAAACGTATCTCGCAGACACCCCTGCAGGTCACCCAAAATAAGTCATTACCTGCATGAGACAGGTGAACGCCATTGGCCCTGTACAGTTCACCCTTCCAGTGCTGAATGCAGGGATGCGGAATGGCCAACCCCCCCTGCCCAAGAAGAGCCCACCGAATTTGCCGGTTGACCTTCTTCCATGCATGATCAATTCCAGCTGGATCCTATATGCCGTGCCATGTCTGACCACATCAGACGCACCAAAGGCCAACGCTGCCTTATCACTTGCATGTCCTTACATGCCTGTACGCTGAGGGCCTTGCCCTGCTTCACGCCGCGGTCATTACCACCGAGGTGGATGACCATTGCCTGCGGAAATATCCGCACCACACCTTGCTGGAACAGAGCGGGTAGGAGCCACTCCCCATGCATTCCTTGCCGGTCCAGCCACTGCACAACAGCACCTCTACTGAGGCCCAACTGCGAGCCCATGCTCGAATTCGCTGCCCTCCAGGTTGCCCGGAAGACCATGCTGTGGCCGCATATTAGGATGTGCATCTGCTCTATCCCTGTCCAGCAACCTGTGAAAACAATGAAGATTGTGAAGCCGCTACATTCCCTTGCCCTCTAAAAGTGGGGAATATAGCCCTTGTACGCATCAGAGGACCAAAGTCCCACGCCCTGCACCAGTGCCTGTGGGAAACTAAACTGTAAGGTGTCGTACCTCAGCCCCTACAATGCTCGTTTGTGAGGCTGCCGCATCCCCCTGCCCTCTAAAAGGGGGGAATATAGCCATTATATGCATCAGAGGCCCAAAGTCCCATGTCCTGTACCAGTGCCGGGAGGAAACCAAAAACCTGCTGCCATAGAAGCAGCTCCCATTTTAATTGAATAGGTTCCAGACTGGAAGGGGTCATACCCCAGCCCCTGCAATGCTTGTTTCGTTAACGCCAAAACTGGTATTGTTGACCCAGACAGGCATATATGGCCTATAGCTAGGGGGTCCAGATTAGCCTGGGTGAATAAATATCCTTCGGCAGAGATTGGGTGCTGAGGCAAGGTCAACCGTACGTGCCTTCCCTTACACCTCTGGTCCGTTCTAGACCTTCCACGTTGAGCAAGCATAACCCCCCCTCCCTGGAAACATCAAAACTGGAGGGCATGTCGAGAGAGGTCTCACGTAGAGCCAGCCACCACCTCTTTTCTCCTGAAAGCCCCAAAACAGTGTATGAGCCACTGCCTGGAATAGCTTGGGTCTTAACTGAAGGAACAGACCGTTTCCCACTGGTCCACTACACCCATAAAATGTCCAGCGAGAAGGGTCGATGGGGATAGGGAAAAAACTGCCAGCCTGGCTAAGAAAGCTTACCTCGATGTGTTCACACTGCCATGCCCCTTCTCCTGCCGTGCTGTCTATCAGGAATATCAGCAGGTGACTCACCAGAAAGGCCACTCTGGCATATAGCCCTTGCCGGCCCAGAATTCCTGAATACCTGTTTTCTTGAAGCTGGCGAGCATGCTGGGGGCAATGTAACCCATTGAATCCAAGGGAATTCCAGTGCGCAGCTCACGGGATTAGCCTCCCTTCACACTGCCCCTGCTGCCCTATTCTGCATTCTGATAGCTGGTGATCATGCTAGGGCAATAGATAGGCTTATGGCCTTCTCAGAGTCCCTGCATAAACTTCTCCCAGAACAACGGGACAGGCAAGGGCCATGAATCCTAGTGTTCCTAATTATAAGAGTTATGAGACCCGACCCCAGGCCATGAGCCCTTCTGTCCAAAAGTCGCCTTCCAACCCCGGAACATTCATAGTTAAAACCCCTTCCCGAATCCAGGCTTGCAACCGCAGGAAAGGGAACCACACGGCCAGGTCGGTGCATAAGGCAGCCGTAACCCTGAATTCGTAGTATGGGTGTTCAAGCCCCATCATAGCATAATAACCCCCTTAAAAGACCCCTAACATCAAGAGGGCCGAAAGGAAACACTTCATGGTCCCAATCCAGGATCTCATCTGGGACGGTTCAAGCTTGCCCCTGTGCAGCTTTCAGCCCCGGGCAAGAGTCAATCTTGTTACAGAAATGTGAGCACCGGGGCAGGATCCTTCATACTATAAGCTGAAACCTCAGGTGCTAACATGCCTCCCACAAGCTGCCATACCTATGAACATCCACTCAGACAGATAGTGCCCCACTGCTTAGGAGCCCACTTGTCTCCTGACTGCCCCCTCACGGAAGGCTCTGAAGCACTCCATGCGAGAATTATAGCATTCCGTAGGTAATGTTCTGCCACTATGATGATGGAGTGCAGCTCACTGATCCTAGACTAACTAGTGTGGACCCCTCACTGCCTGCCCCTTTGAATAAGACTGGCGTGATCAAGTGTACTTCTGTACATTCTGACCACAGCCGTTATTGCCATGACTAAACGGGGTGAAGATTGTAGGCCATGAGGGCCAGCCGTGAGTTGGAGGCCATGAAGGCCAGCCGGGAGTTGGGGTATGAGACTGGGAAACAAAAGGCAAACACCATAACATAACAAACCTCCCCTTAAACCGGGTAGCCTGCTAACCAAGTTCATAGTACCCGGAGTCTAACTGGGGAAGGGACACCTGTCCCTAAGCAGCCTTTTGAAGGCCTCTTGCCTCCTATCTCCCTGTTGCACATATCCGTCTGCAAAAAGGAAGGAAATCATTTATGAGTAAGTACACTTTACCAACTATTAGTTCATTGCAGCTCACCCAGTTGTGCTAAATCGCGGAGACTAAAGATAGCCCTGTATCCCAGCCTTGGTCCCCCCTGCCGCAGCTTTCTCTTAGCGGGTGTCAAACGCCAATCAAATACAAGTATCCATGTAAGGGTTGCATGTTATGCATGACATCAAGTAATTGTGGTGAGAAATCCCACAAAGAAAGGTTTTGTTATTGTGAAATCCTCAGGAAGGGGTGAAGAGTCTGCCTGGATCTTAAAATGCAGCCTCTGCATCAAACAGCATCTAAGATTCTGTCAAGGTAACACATGTTTCAGAACGTCTAAGATCCTGTAAATGATCAGAATCCAATAAGTATTCTGTCTTTCCTCTGTATTCCTGTCTACTGCTCCAGCCATACTATCGTCTGTTAGACCTTCAAATCCCTGCAGAAATTTGCATGTCCTTCCTTAAATATAATTAATGCCATAAGCTTTGTTGTTGATATGAGCCCAAGTTCTTGGGACCAAATTTGAATAAATGCCAGTTCTGCCACAGAGTTAACACGGAATGTGTAACTGACACTTGAAAGGATCACTGTCCTTTCAGCCACCATGTAATAAAATTAATAGCACAAAGTACCTTGAACCTAATATAAGCCTAACCAAATAGAACTCACATCCAAAGGCTTGTGCCGCCTTCTCTCTCGTAATTGATTCCGAGCCTACAGCTGTCGTATGGGGGGTGTGGTTCAAAATTGCCCAAAGGCCCACATTTTATGAGGGGACCTTTGACCCCCCTTTTCCTGTCTTGGTGGCATTGCTGCTTTAAATCCACCCTTGACTTATAATTATAACTATTATTATTAATTTTATACCCAATGACTGTATGTGACTCCCTCATTACCAGTCCTTGGCTCCCACTTATAACTATGAATACCATTATGATAGTATTATTATTAATAGTAATAACATAAGCCATCGACTGTCCTGACCATAGAATAATGGATACAAGTACAATCATTAGTCATAAGTATTATAAACAGTGCATATAAAGTAGGATTTCTCTAATTAACCCCCCCAGCTCCTGTTATCCAATCCTTAGTTCAAAACCACATGTACATTGTTATTATTTATTATTATTATTAGCCACAGAAAAGACAAGCACAATTTAATATTAGAAACTACCAACTGTAATAAGTCATTGCCTGCAAAGTATGATTAATCTTGCAGCTCTTTCGCTTAAAATTATTTTGGTTACTTATACTACTGTAAGTGTGTGTAATCATGCTTAACCAACTGGCTAAATTATAGTTATAATATAATTACCTATGTGAGGACTATACTAAGTTAATTACTGTAAAAGTATGAGCCACCGCCCCTGAAGGTGTGATCTTGCTTAAACTAGCTGTTACCAGCAGCCGTGAAGCCAGAAGCCTCAAACCAGCCATTGGGGGGATTGCTTGCTTAAACCGGCTGCTAAAAGCCACCGTGAAACAGAAACCTCAAGCCAGCAGGGGGTGAGTGAGTTCCATCCCTGTCAAGCCTTGCAGGCCTCGCTCACGAGGCCCGGTCCAGCCACAGCTGCTCCTTCTCCAGCACCTTCAAGCCGGAGCCGGCTCCACCCCCCCATGGGGCAGCAAAGCAGCCGAAATCGGCCCCCAATGAGGCCCATGCGCCGCAGAAACCAAGCGCCCAAAACGGCGCCGACCGCGCGGCCCCAACAGAACAGCCGCCGCTGCCCCACCGCGCTGCGCTCCACTCTGTCCCTCGTCGTCCACGTCGAGCAGCAGAAGAGGAAGGTGGAAGGGGCGGCTGGACTTAAATAGTCCTATAGTCCCCGCCCCTTACGCTGCACGTCGCGCCGACGTCACGGGCGCGATGCGCGACGTTGCCCCATTAACAGATGGGGGCAGCGTCTTCACCCCCACCTGCAATCATGCCCCGCTCATCAGCTGCGCGGCGAGCGGAGCTTCGTATCTCTGATGTTCAGTTTTTTAAAAAATATATGGGCAGCATGTGTTCAAAATATCTTTGTAATAAATCTATGAAATGGTATAGACTTTTAAATGTTTCTTGGCTTCAGTGGTGATTGCATCTGGTCCGATGATGCTCCTTTTCAAATGCAAATATCTAATGCCTGTTTGTGAAAGCTCTCTCTAAATAATATGTGAAGTGCTTTGAACACTAAAAACATACTGTATAATTGCATAGGATATGATCCTTCCCTGTGCAGGCAGAAATCAGCATATTTCTTTCCTTTCTCTCATGGCCAGTCCTCATTGTGTACGCCACAATCTGCTTATCAGTGTACAGACAGAAAAGTCTATGTGCATGTCTCTGTCTTCTACACTTTTGCAGCCCATAGGAGCAGCTTATCATTCTTCATTGCTTTTCATGATCACTCCTTTTCCGCAGTTTGCTTACATACTGTCTTGCAGGATAGCCTAGATAAATATTCTGCTTTGCTAAGGAAAGATACGTATTAGCCTGATGATAATCGCTAGCACAGAACTTGCTTGTGTCTGGAATGAATAGTTAAGCATGTTCTTCAAAGTTTCCCAGTATTGCATAGTTACCACTTTTACACCCCAGTGAATGACCATATATAGTAGCAGTACAAAGACGACTGCGTTCATTCACTTCTTCCCTCTGAGAAATTAATGAAAACTGTGGAAGAGCTGATGTATTGCACAACTGCAGTATAGGAATATTTATATTTCCATTTTTGAGGTAGAAAGAATGCTACAAGGTGATTTGACGCTCAGTTTTCACATGGTAAGTGGCCTTTCTGTATGATGAAAAGTTGCCACATCCTGGAAATCAATAGTTTTCTAATATTTCAGGATATGGTATGCTTCCGTATTAAGTTGATGTGCTTTTAAACTGCTACATAAACCAGCATTGAATGGGAAAGGTGACACATGACTCTTCATCTCAAAATTGTGCAAAACATTCCTGAGAGATACATTCTTCTGTAACAAGAGTACATAAGATAACATAGCATAGTTTTGTTTCTGCTATTATTAAATATGGGAGGAAAAGAACAGACCTTTCTTTTTAATCTTGAGTGTTCAGGAATATTGCATTCATAATCGAAAGATACCTGAGGTGAATTTTGTTTTTCATGGAAGAGAGTAGAATTGCTCATTCCCCAGTACTAGCTTGAAGTGGCTGAAGTTCTGGATATTATTTTTGGATTTGCTTCCTTAACTGTTAAACTTGTTTCCAGGCTAAGGTTTTCAAGATAGTTATCTAGAAGCAAGTTTATTAAAATCAGGCCACTGAGAGAAGTTAACTATTTTGTAGAACTGGGTATTTGGAAAATTGTATAGCTTCACAGAATGAGAAAAAAATATTGTAAGCTCAATCATCTAGAAAATTTAGGCTTATTCATTTATTCAGTACCGGAAAACATAATAATCTGTGCAAAAATAAAAAAGAAGGAAAACATTATTTTCCCTAAAGTTAGATTTTGGATTTGGGGCTATATTGCTGTCAAACCAATGTGAATGGAAGTAACAGGGTCTAATTTTCCATGGCCTGTTCTGAATTTAAAATAATGCAAATGTTCATTTCTCAAGCTAAGAAATTTACTGAGCCAACAGATTTTCTGCAAAACTAACACACTTTCATAATGGCTTTTTGGGGGACAGTTTATAACTCCAGAACTGGTTTCTAAAAACTTGCAGACCTGCCAATAGCTTCTAATAATCAGTCTGCAGCTTCATAACAGCTGTATAAAATTAAGAAGGCCGAGGTGTGAATGTTCTTTGTTGTTTTGTTCCAGGCAATGGGCTCAGCATGGTGAATGTTCCAGCCCAACCAGCAGGGGGCGGGGTTCAAGGCAATAGTTCTGGTTCCGGTAAAATAGAGCAGGGCGAGCCAGCCTAGGGTAAAATCTAGATTCATGTGAGGCAAGTTCAGGATTCACAAGCACCTTGGATAGCTCCATTTGAAGCTCAAGCTCGAGACATCTTAAGAACAGAGTCTGAATGTTGCTTCAGCGCTAGACAATCCCAGAATGAGTCTTAAATAGAGCTGCAGCTTTATTTATTTATCTGGGTGGGTAGGTGTGCCTTTAGTGAGAGGAGCCTCTTTTTTAAAAAAAAACGAAATGGGACCTAGCCTGCTTTAACAGCTGTTGACTCCAGTGGGGCAGGGGAGACGATGGATCTACTGGGACTTTTGGGCAAGAGGCCTCCAGCTCAGAGGAGAGCAATACAATCTTCTATAGTGAGAAGAGATGCTGGCATAACAGACTCAACCCAGAATTGAGTGGTTTTCTGCTAGTTTCTGCTAGCATTTCAGGAACAATAGGAATGTCTGGGTTGATTCTGAGTGAAATTCACTCTCCCATCCTGAATCCATGCACTTGTCCCCTAGGACAGAGAGTCACACCCCGGGGTCATGGAATTTGCTTCTTCTCCTTATAGCAATAGTATATGAATGGTAGTTATATCTCAACTGCCCTCCTTCCAAATGACTTTTGCAACCATTTATGTTACCTTGCTGTTCACAGTAGATATTTAATATTTTAAAACAACTTATACATAGCTATACAATATCATACTTACAGGCACAAAGTTTACATTAAATAAGCATAGAATTAAATGAATGCCTAACAGCCATTCTGTTTTTCCACAATGCTAGACTTTATTACACATAGACTGTCTCAGTATTAAGCCATGTCTTATAACCTTTTGGATATGTATTGAATAGTACCTCAACTTGAAAGAAGTACTATTGATTCCAGCTGATCTTTTTTTCTGACTAACTCTGTATAGGATTGTGACCTTCAGTTAATGTTTATTACTAATCTTATTGCCAGAGGTCAACAATATGAGTTGTTGAACAGTTTAGGAATATGAGAGAAGCTCTTCTGGATGAGACCAAAAGTCCATCTAGTTCAATATCCTGCTTCCCTAATTGGCCAATCATATGCTTCTTTAGAAGCATATAAGCAGAGCGTAAAGGCAATAGACATCACCTACTCTTTCACCCAGCAGCTGGTATGCAGTGGCACCTTGCGTCCAGACATGGAGCCTCTATATAGTTATCATGCTAGTAGCCATTGATAAACCTGTCCTCCATAAATTTACTTACATGCTTAAAAGCTGTCTATATTAGTAGCCAGCAGCACATTTTTTCTTTAAAAAAATAAACATGGGAAGTCTTATTATGAAAGTGGTCTGTCTGGCATGTATTGCAGGTCATTTATTCTAAATAAAATCCAGGCTTGTGATTTCTGTCGATTGCATTCATTCATTTTATTTGTTGCATTTATTGGGAATAATAGAGAGGAAATGGAGTACTCTTAAATATATAATTCCCATTGATTGCAGTGGGATTTAAGCATGAACAGCTCTTTGGATTGTGCATAATATATGCACAGAGAAAACCGAACAGTCTGATGAGCTTCCCATCATCTATATCCCAAGTAAATGCAGACTTCATGCATGGCTACCCTACTTTCCTCTAGCCTAAACTCAAAAGCTTCCACACTTATTTTGTAACATTTTAGTTGTCCTAATAAAGGTATTGCCCTGACTCAGGTGAAAAGAGTTAAAACACCCCTCCCTGCTGCTGCCCAAAAAGTAATTGACATTTCCCTGTGACTTCATTTAAGTAAAAAATTAAATGGGTTATCTAAGGATGGATCTCCTTTGTAATGTGACATTTTCTCTTTTTGCCTGGTAAGCGAACAGTTTGGCAATAGGCTAGGGTTGCCACATTGCCTGGTTACTGGGCTTTACCCAGATTCTAGCTGTGCTACCTGGTGCCTGCTTAGACTATTAAATGGCCCAGATTCCCAGCCCTTATAGATTTAGCCCTTGTAGATCCAGAGATATAAGGCAAAATGTGGAGGCAGTTTTCTTCCCAGTCATTGTGTGAGAAATCAGCCTACTCCTGCCTTCCATTGTTCTTAGCCAATGAGGGAAACCACAACTGTCCCAGGAAAATCAAGAATTTTTGCTGCATGTGCAGAATCAAGGCAGTTTAGCAAACTAACTGCACAGGCTCACTTGATCAACATATGCAGCTCCATCCCTTATCCACAGACTCCAGCCCACTTTCTGGTTGAGTCAGCAAGGAGAAACAACCTTCATCTCAACTGCCTCTGTGTCTCAGGGTATGTGTCTTAAGTGGTGAATGCAGTGGGAGTGTCTGCCATCATGGAAGATGGTATAAAGAGGTTTGAATCTGCCAAACGCTCCCTCCCTGAACAAATGCAAGATATAAAAGCAAACCTCTCTGTAAAAAAGGCTCAGGTATTAGCATTTACTTTTTTTGGCCCTGCCCCTATCCTGTTAAAGGGTGCTTACTCTCAAGTAAAATTGCATTGGAATGAAGCCTCGCTCACTGTGTTGCCCATCAGAGCCTCTGTTCAGCAATCTAGAAAAGGCTAAAAAGTATTTTAATACATATTCTTTTTCAAAATGACTGGTAGGCATTTCCCCATTAAAGATCATCCTAGTTAATCTCCTCCCCAGGGTTGGATGGATGTGTGTGCATGTGCATGTGTACACATATATCTATATATATATACACACATACAGGCAGGCAGACATATATATTCAATCCTGTAGGGGTGCAACTTTTTTCCCTGTTAAGGCCAATTAGGAACAGAACAATCCACCCCACAGTCAACTACTCTGGGAAAAGTTATTTGTTTACTATGTGGTATTTTTCCTCTTGGTGCTACATGTCTGCCCCCAGCAGTGGCTGAGATCTTTGCTGTTCCCATTGCTATGTCAGGTTCTTGGGAGGAAATGTGGGCTGGGGCTTTGTTGTTGTTGTTATGTGCCTTCAAGTTGATTACGACTTATGGCGACCCTATGAATCAGTGACCTCCAAGAGCATCTGTTGTGAACCACCCTGTTCAGATCTTGTACGTTCAGGTGTGTGGCTTCCTTTATGGAATCAATCCATCTCTTCTTTGGCCTTCCTCTTTTTCTACTCCCTTCTGTTTTTCCCAGCATTATTGTCTTTTCTAGTGAATCATGTCTTCTCATGATGTGTCCAAAGTATGATAACCTCAGTTTCATCATTTTAGCTTCTAGTGACAGTTCTGGTTTCATTTGTTCTAACACCCAATTATTTGTCTTTGTCACAGTCCATGGTATCCGCAAAGCACTCCCCCAGCACCACATTTCAATTGAGTTGATTTTTCTCTTATCAGCTTTTTTCACTGTCCAGCTTTCCCATCCATACATAGAGATCGGGAATACCATGGTCTGAATGAGTCTGACTTTAGCGTTCAGTGATACATCTTTACATTTGAGGACCTTTTCTAGTTCTCTCATAGCTGCCCTCCCCAGTCCTAGCCTTCTTCTGATTTCTTATTGTCTCCCTTTTGGTTAATGACTGTGCCAAGGTATTAATAATCTTTGACAAGTTCAATGTCCTCATTGTCAACTTTAAAGTTACATAAATCTTCTGTTGTCATTACTTTAGTCTTCTTGACATCCAGCTGTAGTCCTGCTTTTGTGCTTTCCTCTTTAACTTTCATCAGCGTTAGTTTCAGATCATTACTGGTTTCTGCTAGTAGTATGGTATCATCTGCATATCTTAAATTATTGATATTTCTCCCTCCAATTTCCACACCCCCTTCATCTTGGTCCAATTCCGCTTTCCGTATGACACTGATTCATAAGTCGTAATCGACTTGAAGGCACATAGCAACAATATATCAAAGATAGTAGAATGCAGCTTCTTCTAAAGGACTAATGACTAAGGTTGTCATTGGGTGATGTGTACACTTTGCCACTTGACTATGGTTTTCTTAATTCTAATAATGAGTGAGAATATGTAGCACATGTGTATTTATGAATATAAGCAAAGGTTTGGCTGATGATACTTTTACATCATGATTTTCCCTTGCATTTTTATTTTACTAGCATAATGTAGAGAGACAGTGTGGTATAGTGGTTAAGATGTTGGACTAAGACCTGGGAGACCAGGGTTCGAACCCCCACACAGCAATGAAGCTCACTGGGTGACTTTGGGCCAGTCACTGCCTCTCAGCCTCAGAGGAAGGCAATGGTAAACCCCCTCTGAATACCACTTACCATGAAAACCCTATTCATATGGTCGCCATAAGTTGGAATCGACTTGAAGGCAGTCCAGCAGCAGCAGCAGCATAATGAAAATGTTGAATTCTGTTCCCTCAAGAAAAATAATGTGTGTCTCCAGTGGAAATTTCCATAGTGCCAATCCTTCAGGATCTTGTTTGTCACTTATCACCAGAGACTTCACTCATCTGTTTAATGAAAATTAAACACCATGCATGATTGTAATAATTATTAGAAGTGGGACTGCTCAGGCAGGAAGGGAAGAGGTGACTAAAGGCTGCTATTTCATTAACAATAACCCTGCATAAATGTGCTACTGGTGATAAGAGCATTTTGAAAGCAGGTCAAATTCCTTAATGTTTGTGTCCACACTTTAAATCAAGTATGTCATGTAAAGTGGCAGATGGAATACGACACTAGTATAAGGTGAAAGAAAACTTTCATTCTGCATGTTGTATACTTGATTGAATGCTGCATGTGAACCTATAGCTACAGATCACATGGTAGCAATTTGGTCAAAGACAAGCCAGTTTTACATATGTAACATTACTATTCTCACCCTAGATATGCTTTTTAAAAATAATCCTTTAGGGGAGAAATAGTAATCCCTCTACCTAAATTGCAAGTTTCTTGCAGAAACAGCTTGTAACTGTAAAAGGTTTCCCCCCCTCCAACAGTGCTAAAAGCAGAATAAGCAGATGGATTGCTTTACATATTCCCCCTAATCCCTCACATCCATTCATCCTTAATGCCAGCACGAAGAGGGGCATTAAGAATAAAAACGAATTAAGTCAGTTCACTACATTCAGCAATTCCTTTTGGCCAGATTGCTCAAAAGGAGAAATCTCAACAGTTGTTTCTTATCTCTGTCAGTGTATGCAGTAAATAGTCTGTTTCTGCAAAGAAAGATACTGCTATACCACAACCATATGTTGCAGCAAAGAGCCAAATATGCACAATTTTCAACTGGAAGCTTTAAGTGATTAAGCGCTTGTAACTGATATTTTGAGAAGATAGCTAGAGTGCTCTTTCTCAATCTGGTCCTCAACTTTAAATAAATAAAAGCATATTTTCATTTTTTATATGACTTTAATGTTCATACAGATTTGGATTTCTTTGAAGGCTAATTGTTAAGTATTCATATTGAAATTACTCTTCCTCTCTGGCTCTCTAACCTGTTAGGGAGCCATTGCCAGTTCCCTGTGAGAACTATAAGATTTGTACAATATCCAAAATGTGGTTTGGTAGCCTTCCGTCTGTTCTAATTCTATTATAATTATTAAGCAAGAATATAAATGAGCTCTTATAGAAATATATGCAATTGGGATTTAACACCCCCCCATAATATACTGTAATTTCAAGTGCATATTTTGTTCAGTCTTCTATTTAGCTTAATTTCCAGACAGACAAAAATGTTTGGAGCTGTAGACTCACCAGATGGAGGCATGGATATGTTTGTGTTCATAGTTTGCAACTCTTTTCTTGGAATCTGAAATGAGAAACTGTGATTCTCAGAATTTAGAATGTGTTACATTTAAAATGTGGATCCCCACATTCTTTTATTAGACTTGGAGAACCTGCATTCAGTGTAAATACATTTAAGTAATTACACATTGCTGTTTGTTGTATGTTAAAATTTTATATAATATAAACATAAGCTTTAAATATCGTGCGCTGTCTGTGTATTGAATCTTATTTGTACTGAGTTTATGTGGTTAATACACTGCCATTGTGTTATGACTCTATACGCTTACGTACATTGGCCTGGATCTAAAGAACCACACAACTAGTTTTATAAGTCTAAGGCAGCTTCAAATTTATTTCTCAGTGCCAGCCTTTTATGCTACATGACCAATATCTTTTGAAATTGTGAGGTAAAAGGATTTTGTGATATGGCTGATCAAGGTCTGACATTTCAAGGAAAAAAGACATTTAAAGGAAACATTCTTTTTATCCAAGCCATGGATTGGTGGTATCCTCCTTCTGGGTACTTCCTAGGAAAATGTAGTTAACTGGCCTCCTTACAGGCATCTGCAAACTAACCAAGGCTGTGCAGAAAAGCCTTTGCTTTTCATATGAATCTGTGGCCACTGCTTTTAATTTTTTTATTTGTTTGCTGCTATATGTTTAAGTTCTTTAGTTTCTTCTTCTTGTATAACTGTGAAAGTTATTTATTGGTTAAGCAGTGTGGGATAGAAATGTGAACAGGTAAATTGATGTGACATCTTATGTTTTCTTTTGGGGTAAAAAGCACTTAATGTACATTATTATGTTTTTAAATGTTTTAAATCCTGAATAGCAAAGGTTTGAATAGGAGTAGCAAGAGAGTCTTAATTGCAAGAGAACGCATCCATAGATTTAGGAAGTGTGAATGGTTGAGATCTTTCAGAAAGTAAGTGGTCTATATATGGAAACATACAGAAATAAATAAAATAAGTCTTTGGGGTTAAATTAGAGCTAACCTTCAATATTACTTAACAAATTTAGTTCAGTATTGAAAATGATTAGAATGTTAAGATTTAAATCTTATTTTCAGTGTTTCCATGTACATAATTTTGTTCAGTATGAGTGATGAATTCTCAGTGCCTTTCCTGTTCTATCCAGCCTAGGCAAAATGTTGTGCTCGTTCATAAAAGCTGAACAATCCATGAGTTCTGAGCACTACCAAGAGTGAGTGTCTGCACATGAAAACCTTTGATACTTCTAAGTAGTTACTTTGAGTAATCTGACTCTTGGTAATGAATGTGGAGGCAATTACACATTTATGCAAAATTTCCGCTGAAACAAAACTAAATTGGATATTTACTAGTGATGTTTTACAGTTGAACTTCTACATCGAGCAGAATCAATATTTGGTTATATTCAGATAATATCATTGAAGTATAATTGCTTATTAAGAATATTAAGGAGTTATACTGCTGTGTTATTCTGAAAAGAATTACAAAACATTTTGAGTTCACTGGAATTCAAAGAAACAAAGTAATGTGAACTCTTTAATTAAATCTTGGCATTTTTTAATAATGTCATGCTTAATTGATTATACTGCTATAGAAGAATTGGCCTTTTTATTTTTTACTTAGTATCTGATCATCTTGTTTTCCTTTTGGAGCTCTTCCAAAGATAAATGTACAAAGCATTTGTGTTAATTAAATTAGCATTTGTGTATATTAAGGTAAAAATAGACATTGTGTCTCAGTTTGGGGGAAGGATCAGGGTGGGAGTAATAGAGTAAAATACTAGGGAGGGGTCTGATGTAATTCCTGTCCTGCTCAGGGAAAACATTTGTTTTGATGTTTCATGTAACTTTTTAACCATAATAATTCTCAAAATATGCACATTAATAAAGTCAGCTTTATAGGCAAATGATATTGCCCTCACAATAACAGAACTGAAAACATCAAGAGCTATCAATGTTTTCAAGCAAATATTGAGTTTCATATGATACTGTTTATTTGTCTATTTCCCTGGTTCTTGAGAGTTTTCCGTGTACAGATCTGACAACTAGCTGCCCACGTGCTGAAGCTTTCCAGAGAGACCCAAGGTGCTATTGCTTTAGCGGTGGTTTCGCTTAGACTGAGAGCTTATGTTAGGACCTGGAGGCTTTGATCCTTTTTGGCTCTCAGCCAGACCCTGAACCAGGTGGGTGCCAGCCAACACAGACTCCCCCCTTCTTCCAAATGTGAAAGGTAGCCCCAAGCAGCTAATCTGATACTTTGCTGGAAGTACTGACAGTCCTGTCTTGCATGTTGTCTCCTCTGCTACTATGGCTTGGAAGTGATGGGGGAGGGCAAGACGCAACAGGGAGCACAGGCAATTAATGGGGAAAAATAGAGCAGCACATCATCAGTGTATTTATTTATTTATTATTTTGATTTATGTACATATATCGTATTGATGATGCTTCATCCCAAATAACTGGATAGTCTCATCACTCAGCAGGTTCATGTAGATATAAAATAGCATGGGGAACACAACGGAGCACAACTGTCATCAAGCAAAAGTGCTCCAGCACCAGTATCTCAAATCTGACCACTGGGTAGAAGCACTGCCAGACCATGATGCTTCCAACTCCCATTCTAGACAAGGGCCCAAAAGGATGGTTAATAATATTGAAAGCACTGAATGGCCCAAGAGAATCAACAGGTTTGCACTTCCAAAGTTTCTCCCAACGTAGGTAATCTTCCAGCCCCAGGTAATACTGGATGACATGGATTGTTTAGACCTGTTTCAGTCTGAAGAACAGGACAATTTTAGTAAGAATAGATCCTTACATCCCCCACCTGCAGATTTTCTGTACTTGTGTGTACCTCAGGGTTACCCTAAGCCTGCTGGTACTTCTCTCTTGCATTTTGTCTACATAAGCATGAGAAGCTACTTTGAAGGAGGGGGTAGTACATCCCTTACTCAAGAGGACAGAGAACATTGTAATAAGTATTGCCCAGTTGCAAATTCCTTTTTCTTGGATAAGTTGCTCGAGAGGGTGGTAGTCATACAAGGGTGCTTGGTGGAAGCTGATTATCTTGACCAGCTTCAGGCCTAGTTTTAGTAACAAAACAACTTTGGCTGCCTTGATTGATTACCTTAATCAGGAGAGAGACAGGAGGAGTGCAACTCTTGTTGGTTCTTCTTGATCTCTTTTGATGCTATCAGCCGTGGTATATTAGTCGACTAGCTCTGTGGATTGGGAGTTGCAGGCACAGTGTTTCAGTGGTTCTGCTTCTTTATCTATGGCCAGTTTCAGAGAGCAGTGAGGGGGGGAGGCTTCTTTGGTCCCATGGCAGTTATGCTGTGGCTTCCAAAGGCCTCATTTGTCCCACAAGGCTATTTTGGCCAAGCTACCTCCACCCCTGACCTGTCTCTGTCTGTCTGTCTGTCTGTCTGTCTGTCTGTCTGTCTGTCTGTCTGTCTGTCTGTCTGTCTGTCTGTCTGTCTCTCTCTCTCTCTCTCTCTCTCTCTCTATGTGTGTATGAAAGCCATGAACACCTCAGGATTCAATTACTCTGAAGGAGCACCTCTTCCTGTACTGCCCGGCCGGTATCTCGAGCTCAGCTAGGGAGGTTTATCTGGTAATATCTTTGAGAGAGGTCAGAGGACTTGTGACACACCAGGGTCCTTTGCAGCAATGGCACTCTGGTTTTGGGATACCCTTTCACCTGGGGTAGGCTGCTGTTGACTTTATCCGTCTTACAGCACACTGGCTGAAGAGCTTTTATCTTCTGAAAGGCATATAGAGTGTAAAATCTGCACTGGGACAGATTTGGCAAATATTGGCAGCTTTGTCTTCTAATTATATTTTTGTTGTCTTATTATAATTTAAGTTGTTGTTACCTACCCTGAGATAAGTTTTGATTTAGAGTGGGATAGATAAATTAATTAAATTAAAAGGCTCAAATTAGTATTAGTATATTAATTAACCAAGCATCACTTCTTTGTTTTCTTCTCAACAGTGATAATATATTTGCAATGAGTGGTGGGAATTGTGCTGGTTGCAAGCTTGTGCTAGAAAGTATCCTTTCTAAACAGATTTTGTATTGCCGAAGTACAAAAATAAGAATGCAGCCCTTGTTCCATAGAGTCATAGAATAGTGGAGTTGGAAGGGGCCTATAAAGCCATCAACTCCAACCACCTGCTCAATGCAGGAATCCAACTTAAAGCATACCTGACAGGTGGCTGTCCAACTGCCTCTTGAATGCCTCTAGTGTTGGAGAGCCCACCATCTCCCCTGCAGTTTTAGAGGACTTTCAAATAAAATGATGTGTTTATCCTAAATTGTAAATTTTTAAACAAATGACTTCTAAAAATGCAAAAGGACTTTATTGGTAGGCAGTCCTCTGTCAGGAATAACTAGCTCAACAAAAGGTTCATGTGGTTCGTCCCTGCCATGTACTATTTTTCTGACATCCCCCCCCCATCAATAAAATAAGTCATTAGAAAACATACGACTCACTTGCTTTGATGCTATATTTTTGGTCAAGGTAAAACTTCAGTGTCAACAAAAATCAAATGGATAACTTTTTGCTGCTAACTTTATAAAGTGTAAAGTGGATCTTTGTCATTTCTACAAAAGACATTTTGTAAATTGGCTTATGTAATCATGCCAACCTTGTCTTTGCTCACTGGCACATGCCTTTCTACTTTTCTTTCCCTTGACTGCTTGTTTTTGCTGTGTTTAATTTTAACTTGCCATCTTCAATGGTGAGATTACATGGAATTTTTGGAGGGCAAGTCTAGTCCATAGGGTAGCTTAACTACAGTGTGTGGTCCTCTCCAAGCAATTTCTGGTAGCTCCTGAAGCCTCTCAGTGATTTGGCTTCTTTTTTAAAAATTCCCCAGCAGAGGCTGCTGTTGAGCCCCACTGTCCTGTTGGTGAGGGTGGAGAGGTTTCAACCTCTCCCTGTCACCTCTTTTAACCTTTGTAAAAGGGTCTCTTCTCCCTTTAGTTGAGTGCCATTGTTAGAAAGTCTCAGAGAGGCTTAGGAAACAGGAAGCAGTGTTTCTTCATGTTTCCTCTCTAAGATCGGCTCACAATGGCACCGCATAAGATGGAGAAGAGGCCCTTTGCAAAAGTAAAAAGCAGCTTTGCTGTCTTTACCAGGGCACCAGAAGACTTTTCCACAACAGAATGTCTGAGATAGCAAAACACAGTGCTACATAAGGGTGCATGTTTAAATGTGTGCAGCCTGTTCCCCTCCACTCTTCTGAGTGTGTGTAATGTATACATGTAAGATGCTTGTCTGCTCCCCCAAATGTGTGTGTTGTTTGTGCTCCATGAGTGCATGTGTATGCATTTAAGTGTGCGTTTGGATGCATGTGAGGGCTGGCATGCAGTCATCAGAAGTGATGAACCCTCAGTGTGGTTCTTGGGTTAACACATGGGGTCTGATAGACACAAGTATTGGTGACTCTTGTGTGGACCTGCCAAGCTCCTGATCCCTAAAACACGCTACCCCAATGGGAACTTCAGCTGGAGTCAAAACCAAGCACTGCTTGGTGTGTGTATCTGAACTAGGATTGCTAGGCCAGAAGCATCCCAAACTCTGAGATTTCAGGAGTGGGCCCTATTGGTATCACAGGGGCAGGCCTTAGTGATTTCATTAAGCATGATACTTTAAGCATCAACCACAGTTGCTTGGAGCATACCACTCAAACAAAAAAAAAATTCTCTGATTGGAAATTAAGATAGAAATCTTAGCTAAATGTGAGGGTGTTCCCAAGTCCAGCTGAAGTGAGGGGGTCATTCCTTCTCGCTTGCTTAGGGAGCCTGAGTAGGGAACATTTAATCTAGTCTACTTGCTTCTGGCAAGAAGGGTTTAAATGCCCTCAGGCAGGCCAGTCCAGTCACCAGAAGGCCATTGTAGGAAGAAGGAAGCCTAGTGTTGTGGAGATGTTAGATGGGAGCACTCAGGAGTAAAGATGGATGCTCTTTTATCAATAGTTTGTACTTTTGCCTATGTGAAACATACTCAATAAGCAAGGAACCTGAATTAGCGTTCCTATATCTACGATAAATCCTCCTCAGCTGGCTTTTAGCCTGTTGTATTCTCCATCAAACCAGCTAGATGTTACTGAAGTTTTTGGTTAAAACAGTATTCTAGGCTCCTGCCAGGAGGAAGGGCGGGATATAAATAAAATAATAATATAAATAAATAAATATTCATAACTTTATTGATGTAATGATCCTGTAATTTACCCATCAAAGTTTTAAATAAATTCATAACCTCAGTAGCTGATTTGGCTGACAAGATAGTGGCATGCATGGCTAAAAAATCCTCGGTATATAAAATATAAATCAAAGCTAAGTCAACTTCTGATGACCACTTAATTCTCCTAATGGCTGGGTGTACTTAAATCTCTGTTAAAACGGGATTGAGAATGAAGCGGGTTGGCATTAGAGCAAGATCTACAATGGTATCTTGAGTTTTAATGTGATAAGAGTTTTTTTTAGTTGATAATTTTACTTGTCCATTTTTCTCATGATGATGGATATTGGATGTATTAATTTTATTGGTCGGTATTCTACATAAATGCTAGAATTTTAATAGGATAATTTGATTAAGCTGTATATCTGCTTTTAATTGTTTTTATATATTCCAATTCCAGTGGCTTGTGGGTAATGCAAATAAAGGATTTGATTTAGGATACGTTGGATGCCCCTGCAGGCTTCAATTCTAAACACACTAAAGGACTAAGCCCATAGAACTCAGCAGGACTTACTTCTGAGTAGATATGATTAGGATTGTGCTGTTGGTAAGGCTTGACTAGGGATCCTCTGCAATGATATCCATATCAAAGCAGGGTTGGCAATCTCCTGCCTGGAATGCTGTGCCCCTACCTTTTAACATGGCTGCTCCAAACTTCTTTACAGACTTGACCCTTCACTGCAGAAAGAGGCTTGAGAAATGAGTAAGGGTTAAGAAGATTCTCTACCCTTTCCTGCATACTCTGTGGGCTGCTATAAACTTAATCTGACAGCCAACCCAACTCCAATGAGTAATAATTGACAGAGAGAAAACCTGCATGGTTTGGTTTGCCTTCACAGGCAGTAGCTTGGGAACAACAGCAACCGAAGCCACACTTCCCAGTATGTGAATTCTCTTTTACTGCTATTGGGCAAGAAACAAACCATCATTCAACCAACAAGGTGCATCATCAGTGGGCTTAAAGGGGTTGAGCTGAGCACATGGAACCACTGTTGTTGTTTCTATGTTTGTAAGGGAGTGAGGTCAGAGGTCAATGAAATGCAAATAGAAAAAGAAAAAGACAGTGATGATTTCCTTAAATGCAATACCATACCAACCACAACAAGATTCCTATAAGTAAGGCAGAAAACTCAGCATCCCACAACCAGTCAGGGTTCTTAACCAAAAACCCAAACTAAAAAAACCTGGCAGCCAGTCAGCCAAGGTCACAGAAATCCCCATGCAGCACAACCTAACCTGGGGGCTGAATACTGCGGCGTGATTGCTGACATGAGCGAGACCCTATCAGCACATAATACCTCTGCTCTGGAATTTGCATTGTTTGTTGATTTGCTACCAGGCCAAGTTCAAGGTATGCTTTCCATGTTACGGGTGCCACATAGTACTTGTGCTCTTGTAAGAAACCAGTCCTTTAGTGTGGCAGCATCTATGCTTTGGAACTCTCTGCCTATCGACATTAGACAGGCACTTCATTGTACTCTTTTAGCAACTGCGAAAAACATTTTTGCTTAGGTAAGCCTACCCAGGCATTTAGAAGCTATTATGTTTTTTATTTGCTTTTAACACATTGTTGGTTCTATTATTTTGAATGTTTTTAAATACCTGTCTTTAACTGTTTTTGCCAATAATTGTATTGCTTTAATTCCTTCTGTAAATCGCTTTGATTTTTTTTTACAATAAAGTGGTATATAAATGTTGTAAGTAAAATCCATAAATAAATTTCAAAGTAGCTGTCGGCCTTGGGTCTCTTTTCTCTTTTAAGAACAAAGGAATCTGCCTTTTACCGATTCAGGCTATTTGATACTATCTAGCTTAGTACTATGACATGGACTAGCATTGGCTCTCCAGGATTCCAGGCAATAATCTTTTCCAGAGATTGAATTTTGGACCTTTACATGCAAAGCATGAGCTTCAGCCCTTCCCCTATTTTAAAAAAGTATCTTTTAGAATTGTTCTTTTCAATTCACTAATGAATGCACAGCATACTAAAGCAGATCCACACCATGCATTTAAAGCACATTCAACATACATTTGAAGCACATGAATCCCACCACAGAATCATGGGAATTGTAGTTTGTTAAGCTGTGAGGGGGAAACTATACTTCCCAGGATTCTTTAGGGGAAGTCATGCACTTTAAAAGCAAGTTGGATGTCATTAAATGTATTATGTGGATCTGCATAACTTCATATACTTTGCCTGCATATAAATTATTTTAATTAAATTTTAAAATGGAAATAAGCTAGTAAGTTTATTGAAGACCATGGACTATATACAACATCTTTTAGCCTAATCTACTCCTCTGGGTGAAAACAGAAGGGGACCATGACCACCCCAAGGAAGAAGGGCACACTTAAAATGTATATTATTTCCTCTACAACCATAGTGTGAAATCAGATACATATCAAGACATAGTATGAAGAAATATTTGTATAAGCATATATAACCAGTCAGCCTAACATCAATCCCTGGAAAAACTCTGGAGCAGATTATAAAGCAGTCAATCTGTAAGCACCTTGAAAGCAATGCACTGATTACTAGGAGCCAACATGGATTTTTGAAGAACAAATCCTGCCAAACTTAATCTCATTTTTTGATCGGTCAATCTCCCTTGTAGACTGTGGGAATGCTGTGGACATAATATATCTCGACTTCAGCAAAGCTTTTGACAAAGTGCCCCATGATATTCTGATTAGCAAGCTAGCTAAATGTGGACTGGATGGAACAACTATCAGGTGGATCCACGGCTCAGTAATTGTACTCAAAGAGTGCTTATCAATGGTTCCTTCTCAGACTGGGCAGAAGTAACTAGTGAGGTACCACAAGGCTTGGTCCTGGGCCCAGTGCTCTTTAACATTTTTATTAACAACTTGGATGAGGAGGTACAGAGCATGCTTATCAAATTTGCAGGTGATACAAAATTGGGGGGCATAGCTAATACCATGGAAGACAGAAACAAAATTCAAAGGGACCTTGATAAGCTGGAGCATTGGGCTGAAAACAACAGAATGAAATTCAACAGGGATAAATGCAAAGTTCTATACTTAGGAAAAAGAAACCAAATGCACAGTTATAAGATGGGGGTACTTTGCTCAGCAATACGACATGTGAGAAGGATCTTGGGATTGTTGATCACAGGCTGAATATGAGCCAACAGTGTGATATGGCTGCAAAAAAGGCAAATGCTGTATTAGGCTGCATTAACAGAAGTATAGTTTCCAAATCACGTGAAGTATTAGTTCTCCTCTATTCAGCATTGGTTAGGCCTCATCTTGAATACTGCATCCAGTTCTGGTCTCTGCACTCAAGAAGGATGCAGACAAACTGGAACAGGTTCAGAGGAGGGCAACAAGGATGATCAGGGGATTGGAAACAAAGGCCCATGAGGAGAGACTGAAAGAACTGTGCATGTTTAGCCTGGAGAAGAGAAGACTGAGGGGAGATATGATAGCACTCTTCAAGTACATGAAAGGTTGTCACACAGAGGAAGGCCGGGATCTCTTCTCGATCATCCCAGAGTGCAGGACACGGAATAATGGGCTCAAGTTGCAGGAAGCCGGATTTCAACTGGACATCAGGAAAAACTTCCTGTTAGAGCCATATGACAATGGAACCAATGCCCTAGAGAGGTAGTGGGTTCTCCCAACACTGGAGGCATTCAAGAGGCAGCTGGACAGCCATGAGTCGGGAATGCTTTGATTTGGATTCCTGCATTGAGCAGGGGGTTGGCCTCGATGGCCTTATCAGTCCCTTCCAACTCTACTATTCTATGATTCTATGATAGTGTTTGTCTGTTTTTAGAAAGCTCAGACATACATGTAACAAATTTCCAGACTGTAATTTTGGGATTGGCACCTCAAAATAAAAGCTAAGTTATTAATTTATTATTATTATTATTATTATTATTATTATTATTATTATTATTATTATTATTATTATTATTATTTATTAATTGCATTTCTAAACCGCCCTATAGCAACAAGCTTTCAGGGCGGTGTACACAAGATAAAACCACAATTAAAATACGAACAAGTGTGGATTATAAAACATATTTAAGAACAGAATTAGAATACAAAATTAAAATAAAAATTACAATTACAATTAAGTTTAAAATTAAAATTAAATTTAAGCTTAAAATGCCTGGGCAAAGAGGTAGGTTTTTACCTGGCGCCGAAAAGATAACAAAGAAGGCGCCAGGTAACGTTCATCCACCTAAGTGTGTCAGTCTGGTGCTTACTGATCTGACTGCCTTCCCCCAGGAGCTTTGAGACACTTTTGAGGACCCTGTGCAAGCTGCCACTGCAAACCGTCGCATACGCTGGTTAAGACAAGGCCAACACTCTCTCATAGATTATGTAACTGACTTCCGTCTGCTGTAACAGGACCTAGCTTGGAACAAAGCAGCCTTCATGGATCAATTTCAAGAGGGGCTGTCAGATGAACTACTGGATGAATTTGCTCGAGTGGAATGCCCTGCAACCCTGAAGGCCTTGATTCACTTGTGCCTGCAGATTGCAAAGCAGACGAGCCTCGGCCCGCCACCGGCTAGGCCAGATAGGCCCTGTTTCCACACCAGCCAACCTGGGTTCCTGGCCCATGGACCTAACACCACCCGAGGAGCCCATGCAGCTGGGCAGGGCTCGACCACGCTTTTCCCCAGAAGAGAAGCAGCGGTGCAGGCAACGTGGCCGGCAATTTTGCAGCATGGTGTCCAGTCAAGCCCACCACCAGTAACCCTGAGAAACAGCAGCACCCCGGCTGCAACAGGCCCCTAGACTGGGGTGAGGTCACAGTCAAGAGAGCCTGTCAATTCAGCCAGTCCCCTGCCCAGCACCTGACTGTTTTGATCACCCTGAAGATCCCTGAACAGGACATCCTGCAAGTGGAAGCCATGCTGGAGTCAGGCTCCACTAGCAATTTTATGGACATTTCCTTTGCCACCCTGCACCACGTCCCACAACAGTCTACTGCCCAGCCTGTACTGGTGGAAACCATAGATAGGCTGCTCCTGACCTCAGGACCAGTGGTGCAGGAGACTGTGCCTTTAGAGATGACCTTGGCAGGACACCAGGAACAGATCCAATTTTACTTGGCAGCGGTCCCCCACTTCCCATTAGTGTTTGGTCTGGCATGGCTCAAGCAACATGATCCGTGCATTCAGTGGTCAACGGGCCAGATATCCTTCCCTTCCCCACCATGCTGAATGGCTTGTTGGGCCCAGACGGAGTGGGCCATGAGTACCTCAGAAGAGGCCCCCGAACTGGACAAACTGCTGAGCAAGTACAGGGAGTTCCTGGCGGTGTTTGGGAAGCGGGAGGTAGGTCAGCTACCCTCACATCACCCATATGACTGCCCGATTGAGTTGATACCTGGGGCCATGATTTCCGTGGGGAGGATTTATTTCTTATCTGAACCTGAATTGGTGGCCCTACAGGAGTTCATTGATAAGAACCTATGCCAAGGTTTTATCTGACCCTCTACTTCGCCAGCTGCTGTCCCGGTGTTGTTTGTAAAGAAGTGTGAAGAGCTCTGGCTTTGCAATGATTACCGGGCCCTTAATTGGATCACTGTTCGGAACTGGTACCCTTTGCCTCTGATCCCAGAAGTCCTGGAGCGGTTATGTGAGGGCCGAATCTTTACAAAGTTGGATCTATGGGAGCCTAGAACCGAGTGTGCATTCGGGAGGGGGATTATTGGAAGACAGCCTTCTGCACCAGATACGGGCATTTCGAGTATACTGTGATGCCGTTTGGTCTACGCAATGCCTCAGCAGTCTTCCAGTATTTTATGAATGACTTCCTTGACCACTTTTTGGTGATTTACCTGGATGACATTCTCATCTATTCCCGACACCCCCAAGAATAAGAGCAACACGTCCAAGCTGTGTTGCAGCGTCTGAGGGAACACCACCTGTTCACCAAGTTAGAAAAGTGTGAATTTGATCGGACCACTGTCAACTTCCTAGGCCACCGGATCTCTCCCTCCGGTATTCAGATGGACCTGGCTAAAATAGAGACCATACTACAATGGCAGCCCCCACACTGCATCAAGGACATGCAACGCTTATTGAGCTTCGCCAGTTACTACTGCTGGTTCATCCCTCACTTCTCCGAGCTAACTGCACCCATTTCGGATCTGCTCCGGTCTAAAGATAAGATCCACTGGACTGATACGTCTCAGCAGACATTTCATCGCCTCAAGGAAGCCTTTACCTTGGAAACCATCCTCCAGCAACCCGACCCTGCTAGGCCCTTCATCGTGGAAGCCGAGGCGTCAGACAAAGCTGTAGTGGAGGTACTGCTGCAGCCAGTAGACAAGGGACACACTCTGCTCCCATGTGGGTTTCATTCCCAGAAACTTGACTCCACAGAGAAAAACTACAGGCATACCCTGCTTTAACATACGAAATGGGACCAGAGCATGTATGTAAAGTGAAAATGTACTTAAAGTGAAGCAATTATCTATGCATGTACTGCACTGCAATCGCCACTAGATAGCAGCAGCGTCATGCCATTAAGTGTCCGTAATTGCAAATCACGCGTATGTTAAGCGGGGTATGGTGGCATATGGAGCATGTACGTTATAGCGAGGTGAAGTTAAGTGAAGCGACATTAAGTGGGGTATGCTTGTATTTGGGGAAAAGAGCTGCTAGCAATCAAGGACTTTCAAGACGTGGCGCCACCATCTAGAAGGGGCATGTCATATGGTGCAAGTATGGACTGATCATCGGAACCTAGAGTACTTGCAGACTGCCCGACGGTTGAATCAGAACTAGATCCAGTGGTCCCTTTTCTTTTCCCAGTTCAATTTCACCATCTCCTACTTTCCTAGCCATCAGAACAAACAAGCGGATGCACTTTCCTGCAAACCAGAGTACCGGATGGAGTCAAGCAAGGTTCCCCTGTGCCCCATCCCACATCCAGAAAATTTTGCAGCCACCCAGCAACCCCAGTCCCTACTGGACTGGGTGAGAGAACACCAGCAGAAGGACCCGTATGTGTGAAACCACCTGCAAGACCTTGCGTCAGGAGCCCCAGGCACTGATAGTCCACTCTTGCTACACCATGGCACTGTGTACCACTGAAACCGGTTATACTTGCTCCTAAGAGGAGAAGTGCTTCGCCTGTGCCATGACAGCCAGCCAGCTGGGCCCTTCGGGACCTACAAGATCCTCCACTTAGTGTTGTGGGAGTTCTGGTGGCCCCGAGTCCATGCGGACGTCAAGGACTACGTACCCACCTGCGATATCTGCCAGCAGGCAAAAGGCCATCCCAGGAAGCCACCGGGGCCCCTGCTTCCACTCCTGACTCCCTCAGGACCCTGGTGGTCAGTCTCCCTGGATTTCATCACGGATTTGCCTGCCTCCAGGGGAATGATTACTATTCTGGTAGTGGTAGACCTGTTTAGTAAGATGGCCCACTTCCTCCCATGTACCGGACTTCCCCCAGCTCTTGAGACCACCCGGATGTTTCTTGCCCAGGCATTCCATCTGTGTGGCCTTCCAGATCATCTGATATTGGACCAAGGAGTCCAGTTCACCTCCCGATTTTGGCAAGCCCTGTTTTGAACCCTAGATGTCCAGCTCCATTTGTCCTTGGCCCATCATCCTCAAACAGATGGTCAGACGGAACTCAGAAATGCCACGGTGGAGCAATACTTGTGATGCTATACCAGCTTCTAGGAGGACAATTGGGTGGATCTGCTGCCTCTGGCGGAATTTGCATATAATAACTCTCTGCATGCATCCACACAACAAACCCCCTTCTTTGTGATTTATGGCTATCACTCCCAGTTTTCCCCCATCAGTCTCGCCTCCCTCGCTGATCCCTGCCACAGGTCTCATGCTTACAGGCCATCCAGGCAATCCTGAAAAACCAATTAGACCAGGCAAAGGAAGCATACAAACTCTTTGTGGATCGTCATCGCCAGCCTGGTCCTCCATTGAAAGTAGGGACCAGGTGTGGCTCTCTACCAGGTACTTGCAGCCCCAAGGGCCCAACCCGGAAGCTAGATGCGTGACACATCGGCCCCTTCCTGATCACCCGCCAGATCAACCCAGTGGCTTTCCAGTTGAAACTCCCAGCATCCCTGTGTATCCATCCGGTGTTCCACCAGTCGTTGCTCAGTCCGGCTCACCCACCTCACCCCTTGAGTGCTCAGCCATGGCCTCCACCCTGTCAGTGTCAGTGGGGAGGAGGAGTTCGAAGTGTCCCGGATCCTGGATTCCCACAGACATTGGGGTTGGCTCCAGTATCTGATAGTCTGGAAGGGGTATGGCCCGGATGAAGGTCCTGGGAAGATGCGTCTCAGGTGCATGCCCCCCTTCTGGTCCACTGGTTCCACCTTTGTTACTCAGCCAAACTAGGGCCAGAGGGTCAGGGGAGGGCCCTGGAGTGGGGAAAAGTGTCATGCCCCACTCGGAGGATTTATCTGATGAGGAAGAGGAATGAGAGACTGTAGATCCAGGAGAGGGAACAAGCAGGGAGACTGCCCAGGGCCCTTCACCAGACCAGAGACAAGCCCCTGACAGAGCCTGCCTGTCAGAATCAGGAAGCGACCAGGAGGCTGCCCCTTCCCCAGCAGAGAGAAGACACCAACAGGTGTTGCAGCAACAAAGGCAATCAGCACAATTAAGGAGCAGGAGCGCTTGCAAGAACACAGGCTGATTGCAAGCACCTGGACCAGCACTCAGAGTACAAAAGGCTGGAAGAAAAGGGAGACTCCTTGCTAGAGTCAACATCAAGCTTTGCTGCAGACATTACTCCAGCTCTCCTGTTAAACGCATGTCTTGAACCCTGCCTTGCCTGATTGGATCTCTTGGTTTCTGGACATTTGGACTCCCTTAAGGACTTCTCGGCCTCCTCCTTCACCACTTCTCAAACGGTAAAACATGCTGGCTAACCCCCTGGCAGATTTATGGTCTGCCCTTATCTGTTCATTAGCTGCATGCCTTGGTGAACACCGCATTTGATTTCCAGAGAGGACCCCCAAAAATCGAGTCCTGGGCGAAAACCAGATACTTGACAACCCTAGTAACACTTGAGTCAAAAAAGGTTAGCCACTGCAACTCCTATCATCCTTGACCACTGGCCTTTCTGGCTGGAGCTGATGGGAACTAGAGTCCAACAATGTCAAGAGGGCCAAAGGTTTCCCATCCCTATATTAATGGTTTGTTTTGGACCTTCATCTAGCTAGAATAATAAGAAAGATGATTTCCCCCCCCTCTGCTAAATGTTCTTGGAAATGAAATCAGTAAGGCATTGTGTGGTGGGGAGGGGAGGGAGAGAGAGAATGTGAGAAAATGCTTGTAGCCAAGCACTTCTGTGCTGGAACTGTACAATAGAGACCACACAGGATTAAAAGAACTTCAACAGTGTTTTTAAATGTCATAAAATGGCACTTGTTATGGTGGGAGCTGTTGTGAGCATTTGAAGCCATAACTGATATGAGCACAACAATATTCCCCATAGTAATAGAAACGGTTGCACTATCTGGAGAAAAATGGGTTTTCCTAGTGACAAAATATTGTGAGTTTGAGTCCTGGGAAGATGAGTGCCTTTGAAAGAAGTTCATCCCTGAGGTAAGGCATGTGGCTATTGCATTATAAATGAGAATCAAGTTTTTATTTATTATACAAAACTCTATAAGACCCTAAAAGGAAAAGGTGCCAAATCTTATTTAAGCATAAGAGCTACATTGGTATAATTTTGATGTACAATCAAAACAAGGCTAGAGATCCCCCAAATTGATTATATACAAGATGTCGAAGTGGTCTTCTGCATTGTAAGAAATTGTGCTGTTTACTGAATATTTTCCTAACCTTTCTTACATATTTTTCAAGCCTAATATTTAAGCAACATATTTTGCTATCTCCTTCCCTTCAAACATAACTTCATTTTTAGTGGGTGGTGGAGAATACATCTTTAAAGGAAAAAAATCCTGCTGTAATAGCTCAATAGTTTTTTGTTATTTCAAAAGTGGCTTCTGCAGTTGTTGTTGTTATGTGCCTCCAAGTCGATTACGGCTTATGGCGACCCTATGAATCAGTGACGTCCAAGAACATCTGTCATGAACCACCCTGTTCAGATCTTGTAAGTTCAGGTCTGTGGCCTCCTTTATGGAATCAATCCATCTCTTGTTTGGTCTTCCTCTTTTTCTACTCCCTTCTGTTTTTCCAAGCGTTATCTTTTCTAGTGAATCATGTCTTCTCATGATGTGTCCAAAGTATGATAACCTTAGTTACATCATTTTAGCTTCTAATTATAGTTCTGGGTTAATTCGTTCTAACACCCAATTATTTGTCTTCTTTGCAGTCCATGGTATCCGCAAAGCTCTTCTCCAACACCACATTTCAAATGCGTTGATTTTTCTCTTATCAGCTTTTTTCACTGTCCAACTTTCCCATCCATACATAGAGATCGGGAATACCATGGTCTGAATGAGTCTGACTTTAGTGTTCAGTGATACATCTTTACATTTGAGGACCTTTTCTAGTTCTCTCACAGCTGCCCTCCCCAGTCCTAGCCTTCTTCTGATTTCTTGACTGTTGTCTCCATTTTGATTAATGACTGTGCCAAGGTATTGATAATCCTTGACAAGTTCAATGTCCTCATTGTCCACTGTAAAGTTGCATAAATCTTCTGTTGTCATTACTTTAGTCTTTTTGACGTTCAGCTGTAGTTCTGCTTTTGTGCTTTCCTCTTTAATTTTCATCAGCATTCGTTTCAAATCATTACTGGTTTCTGCTAGTAATATGGTATCGTCTGCATATCTTAAATTATTGATATTTCTCCCTCCAATTTTCACACCACCTTCTTCTTGGTCCAATCTTGTTTTCCGTATGATATGTTCTGCGTATATATTAAATAAATAGGGTGATGAAATACACCCCTGTCTCACACCCTTTCCGATGGGGAACCAATCGGTTTCTCCATATTCTGTCCTTACAGTAGCCCCTTGTCCAGAGTATAGGTTGTGCATCAGGACAATCAGATGCTGTGGCACCCCCCATTTCTTTTAAAGCATTCCATAGTTTTTCATGATCTACACAGTCAAAGGCTTTGCTGTAATCTATAAAGCACAGGGTGATTTTCTTCTGAAATTCCTTGGTCCGTTCCATTATCCAACGTATGTTTGCGATATGATCTCTGGTACCTTTTCCCTTTCTAAATCCAGCTTGGACATCTGGCATTTCTCGCTCCATATATGGCAAGAGCCTTTGTTGTAGAATTTTGAGCATTACTTTACTTGCATGAGATATTAAGGCAATAGTTCGATAATTACTGCATTCCCTGGGATCCCCTTTCTTTGGAATTGGGATGTATATGGAACACTTCCAGTCTGTGGGCTGTTGTTTAGTTTTCCATTTTTCTTGACAAATTTTAGTCAAAATTTGGACTGATTCAGTCTCAGTAGCTTGTAGTAACTCTATTGGTATGCTATCTATTCCTGGTGATTTGTTTCTTCCAAGTATTTTAAGAGCAGCTTTCACCTCACATTCTAAAATTTCTGGTTCTTCATCATACGGTTCCTCCGGGAATGAATCTGTCATCCTGGCATCTCTTTTATAGAGTTCTTCAGTGTATTGCTTCCATCTTCCTTTTATTTCATCTCGGTCAGTGAGTGTGTTCTCCTGTTGATTATTCAACATCCCTACTCTTGGTTTAAATTTCCCTTTCATTTCTCTAATCTTTTGGAACAGGACTCTTCTACCCTTTTTGTTGTCCTCTTCTATTTCTATACAGTAACTATTGTAATAGTTCTCTTTGTCCCTACGTACTAGTCGCTGTATTGTTGCATTTAGGGTTCTGACTGTGTTTCTATCTCCTTTTGTTTTTGCTTTCCTTCTCTCTTTAACCATTTCAAGAGTTTCTTCAGTCATCCATTGGGGTCTTTCTCTCTTTTTAACTAGAGGTATTGTCTTTTTGCATTCTTCTCTGATAACGCCTCTGACTTCATTCCATAGTTCTTGTGGTTCTCTGTCAACTAAGTTTAAAGCCTCAAACCTGTTCCTTATTTGATCTTTATATGCTTGTGGGATGTTATTTAAATTGTATTTTGGCATTATGATTGGTTTGTTGTTCTTCTTTAGCTTTACTCTGATTTTCGATACAACCAGTTCATGATCTGTACCGCAGTCTGCTCTTGGTCTTTTTTCTCAGAAAGTATGGAACTTCTCCATCTTCTGCTACCAATTATATAATCAATGTGATTCCTATATTGACCATTTGGTGATGTTCACGTGTATAGTTGTCTTTTCGGTTGCTCAAAAAATGTGTTCGCAAGAAACAAAGTACTGGCTTCACAGAATTCAGTAATAATAATAATAATAAAATAAAATTTTATTTGTTAGTCACTTATCTGTCTGAGTTATCGGACACTCTAGGCGACTTACAACAACATATGAAAATACAATAACAATCAAAACACAATTATCAATTAATCTAACATCAGAAAACATCCAATAATATATCAAAAAGCTAATCCACCCCACAATTCCTATAGGCCTGCCTGAATAGCCAGGTCTTAAGAGCTCAGCGAAAACCCAACAGGGAGGAGGCATGTCGGAGATCATAAGGGAGAGAGTTCCAGAGGGTGGGGGCCACAACCGAGAACGCCCTCTCCCTGGTCCGCACCAGTCTAGCTGTTTTGACCGGTGGGACCGAGAGGAGGTCCTGTGTGGCTGATCTTGTAAGGCGGCCTGATTGGTGATACTGGAGGCGGTCCTTCAGATATACTGGGCCGAAACCATATAGGGTTTTAAAGGTCAACACCAACACCTTGAATTGGGCCCGGTAAACAGCTGGTAACCAGTGTAGGTCTATTAACACCGGGGTGATGTGATCCTGGCGGCGGCTATGCTTAATTAAGCGTGCTGCCGCATTCTGTACCAGCTGCAATTTCCAGATCGTTTTCAAGGGTAACCCCACGTAGAGCGCATTACAGTAGTCTAAGCGAGAAGAGACCAGGGCATGTATCACTCGTGGGAGCAGATGTGTAGGAAGGTAGGGCCGCAGTCTCTGTATCAGATGTAATTGATACCAAGCTGCCCGGCTCACTGCTGAAATTTGAGCTTCCATGGACAGCTGGGAGTCAAGAATGACTCCTAGACTGCGGACCTGGTCTTTCAGGGGTAATCTCACCCCATTAAGCACCAAGTCGATGTCTCCCAACCTTCCTTTGTCACCCACGAGCAATACCTCAGTCTTGTCGGGATTTAGTTTCAGCCTATTCTTGCCCATCCATCCACTTACGGACTCCAGGCACTTGGACATGTAAGTCTTTCTCCTGCTTCGTTTCTGTCTCCTAGGCCTCATTTCCCCACAATTCCTAATTCTTCTCTGTTCCCTACTGTTGCATTCCAATCCCCCATGATTATCAACACATCTTGTTTTGGTGTGTGATCAATTTCTTCCTGTACTTCTGTGTAAAATCTCTCCAATTCCTCTTCTTCTGTGTTTGCCATCGGAGCATAGACTTGGATGATGGTTGTGTTGATAGGTTTCTCATTTAATCTCATTGATATCACTCACTCAGACCTTGCGTTGTAGCTCCTAATTGCTCTTGCTACATCACTTCTCACTATTAAAGCAACCCCGTTTCTTCTTAATTTCTCATTTCCTGCATAAAATATTTTGTAGTTGCCTGATTGGAAATGTCCCATTCCCGTCCATTTTACTTTGCTCACACCAAGTATTGTAATGTTGATGCATTCCATTTCTTGCTTGACAATTTCTAACTTTCCCTGGTTCATGCTTCTCACATTCCATGTTCCTATTGTATGCGTCGTACAACTCCAGACTCTCCTTTGGCATCTGTGCGCATCAGCCTCTGGGCTTCCTTTCAGCTTTGACCCAGCTGCGTCATTAGTCATAGTGCTACTCATACTTGTCCTTTGTTCTTCCCCAGTAGCTCGGTGAGTGCCTTCTGACCTGGGGGTCTCATTTTCCAGCACTATCTCGTGTTGCATTTTGGATACTCTGTTCATAGGGTTTTCATGGTAAGAGATATGCGGAGATATTCAGAATTAAGTTTGATCAGTATATTTTTTAACCCACAGAGCAGAAAAGTCTAAAACTACAGATTTCCTCTTTTTCATATCTCCTTTGTAATATTGTATTTTGTGTTAATCTTTTATAAACAGAGCTCAACTTACTATCCACTAGAATTACCTTAGAGCAGCAGATACTTGAGTTTTGTTATTATACAGCCACAAGAGTGGCTGTGTTCTATAGCCAGCGTGGATTTTTCACATTCCGCAATGTTAAATTGAAAATACCTATCTTCCTATTCTGATGCTTCCCATAAGCTCATTTGAAAACAAAACCTTACAAAACTTACAGTGCGGAACTCAGAAATGCTTGCTTTAACAACCCTCTACATTTCATGGTGATACCCCAAACAGTCAGAGAGAATCAAGAGTTCAAATCTAAAAAGAGAGAAAAAAACCCCAGAGCCCTTTTGGATTTTTTCTGTCAGCGTTCTCATAATCTGTTGAAATTCATTAAAAATCATCTATGTTCACAGTGTACCTGTAATCCTATTACTGACCTTACCCCATACTCTGACCTTCAACTTCTGCAGTTTAAAAGTTAAAAAAAATCCCTGGCTGATTTTTAAGTAATTTAAGAAATTTAGCATTGAACTGAATGATAGTGTCGGGCATGCTCAGTAAGAATCAACTGTCAGTGTTCTAAAAGCCAGACTCCCAGCTGCTTGTCTTGGCTAATCAGGGGGCAACACCCACACCAAACTTTGATTTCACTTGAGACAGTCATGGCTTCCCTCAGAGAATCCTGGGAAGTGTAGTTTGTGAAGGGTGCTGAGAGAAGACTCCTATTCCATTGACAGATCTCCAGTGGCCAGAGTGGTTTAACAATCAGCCACTCTGAGTGAAGTTCTGTGAGGGGAACAGGGCATCTCCTAGCAACTCTCAGCACCCTTCATTAACTACACTTCCCAGGATTCCTTGAGAGAAGCCATGACTGTCTAAAGTGAACTAAAGGCCTGGTGTGGGTGTGGCCAGGGACAGCTTCAGTTTAAATTTGGGTGGGAGGCTACTTGTGCCTGCTGTAGAATAAAAGGGGGGGAAACGCTGAAGAAGAATGATGCTCTTCACAATGTTTTCCTTTTGGAAAGGAAAGGGTCTTCTTCTCTCCCCAATGCCCACCCACATTACCTCCTCCACTCCACTCTTTCTCCCCTCCCTGCTCTTCCCTGGGTCAGTGTTGGACTATGACCTGGGAGACCAGGGTTTGAATCCCCACACAGCTATGAAGCTCACTGGGTGACCTTGGGCCAGTCACTGCCTCTCAGCCTCAGCGGAAGGCAATGGTAAAACCACCTCTGAATACCATTTACCATGAAATCCCTATTCACAGGGTCGCCATAAGTTGGGATTGACTTGAAGGCAGTCTATTTCCATTTTCAAACATGATTGCACAGAAATAAATCCCATTGAACTAAAAAAGTATGCAAATGATCAAACCCACCCTCCCTTCTCCCTCCTATCCCCTTACTCTTGCTCCTTCCCTTTCCCCTTCCCCCCCTCCCCCTCCCCCGGTCAGTTTTACCTATCTTAAGCATGATTGCACGGGAGTAAATCCCATTGAACTCTATACGCATGCAAATGATCAGACCTGCCTTTCCCCTTCCTTTGCCCCTCCCATCTGCTTCCTCCCCCTCCTCCCCCATGGTCAGTTTTACCTATCCTAACCATGATTGCATAGGAATAAATTCCATTGAACTCAATAAGCATGCAAATGATCAGACCTGCCTTTCCCCTCCTTCCTTTCTCCTCTCCCTCCTGTCTTCCCCTCTTCCTTCTTCCTCCTCCCCTGCTCACTCCAGCCCTCCTTCCCTCCCCCCGGTCAGTTAACTATCCTAAGCATGATTGCACGGGAGTAAATCCCACTGAACTCAATAAACATGTAAAGGATCAAACCTGCCCTTCTCCTCCCCTCCGCCCTCCCCTTCCTCCTCCCCTCCCCATCCCCTGTAGTCAGTTCCACCTATCCTAAGCATGAGTGCAGGGGAGTAAATCCCACTAAACTCAATAAGCATGCAAATGATCAATCCATTCTTAGTAAAGTTGCACAAGATCCCATTTCTTACATCCCAGATTAAAAAGCAGAGAAATTCACTAATAGGGGGAAAACCTTGTGGTTTACGAACATACTTATAGCCCACAGATATTTCTACCAAACTTTAAAAAGTCGGGCAGTTGAGCAGCTACAGTGAATACACCAGGGGAGTAGGAGACCTGACCTCCTCTCTGAGATATTGTACTGCCCAACAAATTTGTCAAAATGCAGACAGAATTTGGGTTGGTCTTTCATAGTCCATCCCACTTCCTGTGTAACTTGGAAGAATTTGGTGACATGTGCCTCTGAGCATGTGGTGAGTGGTGGCAACACCTACAATCAGCCCAAATAATAGAATGAAGGCATGTGCTGTGCTGATCTTGTTTTAACAGGGAGGAAGCAACATTATTAAGACAGTTGATATAGTTCAGATGGCCACTTTAAATATGTTTATTTACTTTGCAATTTTAGTGACATTTCCTATAGGAAATCATTTTCTTTTGTTTCTATTTCTGTGACAATGTGAAGTACAGCAACACTTTGCAAAATTTACACTAAGAAAACCTCCAAAATAATTGTGGAATAATGGCGCTGACTATTCTCCAGAATAGTCTCCAGTGGACACCCGGAGTATCTCAGTTTGCACAAGATGAAACAGTGGGAGATGAAATATATTCTAGCAAATTTCTAGGTGTGCTCTATGTTTTTAATTGACTGTGCCCACCTTGCCTTAAATTAAATGGTTTAAACATAGCAGGCTGAAAACATGCATCCTCTTTTTTCCATCAGCTAGAGTCATTGCTGAAGTTGCAACATATTGTAATCAGTCTGATTTTACATCAAACTGCAGTTTCAGATTCAACTGTTAATGCACCCAAAATAGAAATAGAACATAACCTCCAATTTGAAACACTAAAGGCTGTCTTCATCATCATATGACATTGACCAATAAAAAGGCTTTGAAATTAATAAAAATAAATTTGACACAGATTTCTAGGATGAATAATAAAAGAAATATAATTTTCTAGTTTAGATTCTCTGTAGAAACATTAGTAACACAGGAAAGAAACAAAGTAAGAAGAACATCAACAAACATACAAAAATATAATTCTCCATCTTTGGAGATGACAGGTGTTGCCACCACTCATCATAGGCTCAGAGGCACATGTTTCCAAATTCTTCCAAGCTACACAGGAAGTGGATTGGACTGTGAAAGACCAACCCAAATTGTGTTTGCATTTTGACAAATTTGTAGGGCAGTCCAATATCTCCTGCTCCTTGGTGCGTTCACTATAGCTGCCCAATCACCCGTCTTTTAAAAGTTTGATAGAAATATCTGTTGGCTATAGGTATGTTCTTAAATGCAAAGTTTTTTGCTTATTAGTGAATAGTGTCATATATAAAAGGAGATATTCAAAACAAGTCTATTCGGGCTTCTACTCTGTTTTCATATCCAGTTTTACCCATTCATCAGCAGAGGGCAATAGAACTTCATGCATTTGTATTGGACACAACTTTAAGCTGTAGGGATGTTGCGTAAAAAATAAGCACAGACTATTGTATACAAACCTGATGATGAAGAAGCAGTGAGCATTCAGGTGAACATAATTGCTACTCCTTAATAGTGCAATGAAGTTTTATGAAGTTGTTGTCTGTGGGAGAGGAGTTTTAAATTTAGTAAGAAACTTGTGACCACCCCAGATTTTAATGCTATATACAAATAACTTTATTACAATTTATTTGCTGAAAGTTTGTTGTAACAAACTCTTCCATATATTCTACATTATTTTTATGTTTGCTAATTGTACAGTCAGATGCCTTTGGAGCATTTGTTAACCTGTAATTAACTCTTTTGGGACTGTAGTGTTGTGCTTTCCAGCAACATTCCTTGTGATGTATATTTTGACATACATACTTCAGAAGTGGCATATCCGGGCTGCAGAATTGGTGTATCATTCAGGTGTTTGAATTACATGCTGTTATTAATATTTTCTTCTTACTCTCTACTTGCATGATTTTACACCTGTAAATCTTTGATTTTTGAAAGAGATTATTTGGCTTTCCTTCCCAAGCTGACTATGTAGTGCTGCTCCAGGATTAGTCTGCATTAACTAAATTAGGGTAAAATAGCCGTTACAGGCAGTTTTGTGACACCCCCCCTAACATGTTTGTTTGTTTTAATGAAAAGCAGGCATGGGAGGCTAAAATCAGTATTGGAGGACTGACTTGGGGGAGGAAGGTGATTAACCTCCCTTCCAGCAATTTCACTTTCATAATCAATCCCTCAAGCTGCTTTTTGTTCCATGGGTCCTATGGATAAGCATGAGTATATTAGGGATGGGGAATCTATGCATCATCAAATGTAGGTGGACCATAACTCTTACCATCCCTGACCATTGGCCATTTTGGCTGGGGTTGATGAGTCCAACAACAACTGGAGAGCCATGGGTTCCACATCCCTGATCAATATCTTTCCCTTCCCACATGGGGCAAAAAACAACTGGGGAATGCATTTTGAGTAGAAAACAAATGAGAGGGGAAGGGGTTAAGTGGTTCCTCATTCTAACCATTCCTTTGCTGAAACTAACCTTGGAAGCAGCTTTTGGTGATGGTTGCTCTTATTTCTAGAGCAAGGATGCACATGGCTGTATGCAAGATGAAGGTTGGCTTGGAAGGAATCAAAGAGGGCTGCAGTCATGTGGGAGCTATTTCACAGTATGATAATACTTCATAGTAGTGAATTTAAAGAACCCTAAAACAAGATCATGGCCTAGTTTGCACATCACTGCAAGCCATGAAACTATGGCATACTGGGACTGTGTGAAAATGCTGACTCCCATAAAGGAGTTTGCAGCCACTTTTTTCCTTCCCCTCCCCCCAGTCTTTATCTTTACTCCCACACTACACTGAGCTAAGCCAAGGTTTAGTTTAGTGAGTCTTCCAAACCTGGGCTTCTGGTTAAGCTCCAAACACTCTCTCTGTCGTTCATCTCATTTTGTCCCATTTAGCTGTTTGTTTTCTCAATCTTCTGCTTGAACATTATTCTTTTGGCCATCTTGTTCTTGATAATGTGGTTTCAGACAATATAGTGTGATATCAGGATGCCATGTAGCCAGTCTGATTTGTTTATGAGACAACTTCATGAAACCACTTAAAAGTGAGATCTGGCTGTGAATGGATGTTCCCTTAGACCTCAGCATGATCTACGTATTGCAAACTTTTTACCTGAAGTGACTTGATTAATGGTAGGTATGCTGATTAATTCTGTAGCTTCCAATTTTATTTATTTTTTGCATTAATTCCCCGCCACTTCTTCTGAAATACAGTCCTAATATCACTTTATTCTGGTGGGGTTCTGTATGATCTGGTAAATTGTAATGAGACAACAGAAAGAAAAGTGTAAATAGCTTTGTTATCTACAAAATAAAGCAGTGTTTCTTTTGCCCAAATGTTTTTTGTTGGTTTGATCTCCAGTGAAGGTTCATTTATGTGTGGATGCAAGGAGGGATAGAAGGTAGAAGAAACAAAGTGATTGGATTCTGAAATATGACACAGTGTGAAACTTGGTTAGCTATTAAAATTAATCAAAAATGACAGTAATATGCAGTTTCACACTATCATGCAAACTTACCAGTAGAATTTCATTTTCTCTTAGTCAAACTCTATCTCTAGTTCTCTCTTTCTTTATGCAGTAGAGGTAGGGAAGAGATGTATGTCGTTGTTATTATGTGCCTTCAAGTCGATTACGACTTATGGCGACCCTATGAATCAGTGACCTCCAAGAGCATCTGTCATGAACCACCCTGTTCAGATCTTGTAAGTTAGTTGTCAGATAAGAGTGTTTCTATAAATTCTTTCTAATTGTGTAGAGTAACAAGATAGCTGTTTTTACTATAGTATAGATCTTTATTCTTTTTACTGGAGAGCCCATGTGACATACACAGTGGTTTCATCCTGCCTCTTTGTTCCTTGTTTTGGTGACCTGACAATGGCTGTAGAAAGTGGAGATATACTTGCCTATGATGATGATTAATGCTGGGTGCCATTTTTATATATGTCAGCTATTGCATTTCCACCAAATAATATATGGAATATGTAGTATTAAAGAATTGCTAAATCATAAATCATAGATTCTCTGTTGGTTAAGGAAGTAACAAAATGCATGTATCATTATTGAAAGAGAATTCCTGCGTTCTGGTTACACAGAACTCTTCTGGAAAAGTAGCTCTTCTGACTTCAAAGTTACAATCTTAAAATTCACTTCAGTTTGATTGTACAAGTGTGTGTAAACTGTGTATAGTTTGTCTGTTTTCAATAAGAAGTTGCTGTACAGTGTTATATCACTGTGTTTATCCCACACAACAAATATAGTAAAAATTAAACAGCCCTGATCCAAAGGTCTGTACACACTCTGGGACTTTTATGGATTGCTTTCCTGCTGGTGCCCTCAAAAGCCTCTCCTGAAAATGGGGGGGGGGAGGAATCTTTCCGAGTTGCATATAATTTGGCACAGGGGGATGCAGGCCATGTGTATGTAGGGGGAGGTCAGGTATCTTCCCTGCAGGGCTCTTGTGATCCTGCCCACAGTCTTTAATTGGACAAACTAGTCATCTGAAAGTTGGCAGGATTGTAGCTTGAAAGGTCGTCTTCACTATTTTAAACTGCCAGGCTTTTTTAAAAAAATGTAATTTTGCCTATTCTGTTTTTCAATCTCGTGGGACAAAGATAATTATCAATGTTCTTATCTACAATATTCAAGTTTAGATAGAATTATATATTTCACAAAGGGTTTGTTCAGTCTCTTTAGAGTACAAGCTGATTGAATTGGCTTTTATCCAGAGGCTATACCAAAGCATGGTTGGCAATGGATTCTTAACATCTGTGTTTATTTGAAAATCCAGTATTCAGATTCCAGCTCTTCTCTTAGCTTATCATATTCACTTTTCTTTATCTCATACTCAAAATAAAGCCAATAAAATTAGTTTAAATATTTCAGTATTTGCATTCATTCATTTCCTTCAAACTGCAAAATGTCAGTTTTGTTCCCAGTATGGTTCTGTTTCATTCTGTGCAGTTCCATCTGACTTGCAGATGCTCATGCATGAAGCCCTAGTTTAGCAGATCATGTTAAATGTGTAGTGATTGTCTTACACAATTTACCAGTAATAATGTGTCTACCCTAATCATGTCTAAAGCAGGGACACGGGGGGCTGTTTTAAACTACCAAAGAGGCATGGGGTTTGGGTTACTGAACTTCCCTGCTGTCCCTGTGCCATTCCTCTCCTAGTCAAACACACTTCTGGTACTAGCACTCACCTTGGGCTGGGCTATTAGGATAGGTTCTGGGTGGGTGGGGTTTAGCACATGATTAGGGCAGACCTTCATTTAAAGAGACAGGCCTGCCAAGATTGTGAGTACAGTCGGGCCCCGCTTTATGGCACTTCGCTAATGCGGCAGTCTCAGTTATTTGCAATTAGACTAAAGCCCCATTCATATGGCACTTGTTCCACTTTTACGGCAGTTTTCGGGCGTCGCACACCATTCTGTTCAATGAATTCCACTTTTCAGCGGTTTTTGCTTTTCAGTGGGGGTCCGGAACGTAACCCGCTGGATGAGTGGGGCCCTACTGTAGTTTCAGATTTGTCAGAGCTGGTGGGTAGGAGATGGGTTAGAAATATAGCAGGCACAGGCAGGGATTCTAGGCAGCCAGAAGCAGCTGGGCAATGAGGTGCTCTCACTGGTGAGCCAGCAGTTATATAAGGTGAGCTGGGATCTTTATCGGCTCCTCAGGTCACCTTTATTCTATTGTGTTAAAATGTTGTAGTCCAGTTTGTTACAGCATGTGCTCATCTACACAAGTATAGTGATACACATATGTACCCAAACAACAGTTTTGGATCTTTAATCAAGAGCCATGGTGCACCACAACAAAGACTGGGTTTTCTTATACTGTATGTTGAATTAGCAACAAGATAGAGCTTAGAGTGATCAAATATATGTATTATAGAAATAGAGCAAAGATTAAAAGGAAGGCTGAACAAGACTGAATTCAGACTCCTTGAATGAGAGACTTCGCATGAGTGGGGTTTTCCTAACACAAAACAGTAAAAATATCTGGCTCATTAGTAGGTTTTTCTTTTTTGCACCATAGTGGATGATCCTAACGTTAATGAATATTAATTTGTTTATGCACTGAGCTGTCCCTCTCCAAGATTAAGGCTGCAATTATGATAGCACTCTTCAAGTACATGAAAGGTTGTCACATAGAGGAGGGCCAGGATCTCTTCTCGATCGTCCCAGAGTGCAGGACACAGAATAATGGGCTCAAGTTGCAGGAAGCCAGATTTCAACTGGACATCAGGAAAAACTTCCTAACTGTTAGAGCCATATGACAGTGGAACCAATTACCTAGAGAGGTAGTGGGCTCTCCGACACTGGAGGCATTCAAGAGGCAGCTGGACAGCTATGAGTTGGGAATGCTTTGATTTGGATTCCTGCATTGCGCAGGGGGTTGGACTTGATGGCCTTATAGGTCCCTTCCAACTCTACTATTCTATGATTCTATGATAAGAACCGAGGGTGTCCAGATGACTTGATTGTATTAGAAACTGATCAGGGAGGAAGACATCTGTATATTCTGTTGCACCCCTTGTATAGGGGGCAAAAACCAGTTCCATGAAAGCTAGGAACAAACTTAAAATGGCCACAAATTTCTAGCCATTTGCAAGGTAGCCATTCAGAGCAACAGAGATTAAGGCTGCAATTCAGTGCACACTTACCTAGAAGTAAGTCCCATTGAACCCAATGGAGCTTACTTCTGAGTAGACATGTATTAAATTGCAGCCTAGGGTAGTATTCAGTTAAGTCCTACTCAGAATATGCCAATTAAAATTAATGAACTTAAGTTACCCATATCTATTAATATTGATGGGTCTACTCTGAGTAGGACTAGCATTGAATACTATCCTAGGCCAACAAGTTGTGCTGGTGATGCAAGGAATAAAACACCTTAAACCTTTTGCTAGAGTCTTCAGTTTGAGTCTTTCAGCACCTTAGAGGCCTGAGATGCTTGCAGAACAATTGTAAAGGATAACTAAACCTTTAAAAAACTACATCGTAACGTATTCTCTAGAGTCATTTCACCCCATCATAATGTTCCTTTATTGTGTACATTACTGACAAATATAGGCAATAGGCAGTATGATACTTTATCCTGACTTGGTTTATGAATCTTGTAATAATAAAAAAGACATTTAAAGGTGTGATAAAACTTTACCTCCATATAATTTAAATATTTAATATTATTTCTTACTGAAGTTTATACAGAAAGGATTAAGATGAGTTGCAACATGCACATCATGGCTCTTAATTTTAATGAAGTAGGACGTTTGTGACAGCTGATAAAGAATTAATTTCCAATCCAAATTCTTGTATCTGGCCGAACCTATGAGAGCATGTTAAGGAAATATTATTTGATACATGTTCTTTGAGGTTATAGTCAGATGTCATTCGTTTCCCCCCTTCTTTTGCTGTCTTAATGGAAGTAATATCAACTCTGCTGGGTTCCTTGAGATATTTCAATCAAATCATTGACCTCACTGAGGAAGCAGATAGTTGGAAGAAAATGGACAGCCTTTTACTCTATTACAATAATGTACAGAGGCAGAATTCCTTCTTGCAGATTTTAGAGTGTTATAGAAATAAAAACATAAAGGAACACTGACACACCTGAAGTTGTAGTTTCTTGTAGGATGTTCTATTTTTATTTTTTTAAAATAAAGGGCTTTAGTTTATTGTAGATAAAAAGAATGATTGGGCAGTGGGATGAATGTAGACTGTAAATTAAAGTATCACAGTATTAAAAGAGCAAACAAATTAAGTGATATGTCCATTCTTTTTTCATTTTCTTCATACCATTTAGTTTGAGCGACTTAGACTCAACATCAGCATTTGAATTCTATGCTTTTGGTTTCCTTCTTATTTCCATAGAGCAGATAATAGATTGTTAAATATTATACAGTCACGAGAGTGGCTGTATACTATAGCCAGCATGAATTTTTCACATTCCACAATGTTAAATTGAAAATACCCCCTGATGCTTCCCATAAGCTCATTTGAAAACAAAACCTTACAAAACTTATAGTCCTGAACTCAGAAACGCTTGCTTAACAACCCACCAAGTTTTCATGGCGATACACAAAACAGTCAGAGAATCGAAAGTTCAAAGTGTAAAAAGAGGGAAAAACAGACCCCTTTTGGACTTTTTTCTGTCAGAGTTCTCATAAATTGTTGAAATTAATTAAAAATCAGCCGTGCTCATTGAGTACCTGTAATCCTGTTATTAACCTTGCCCCATACTCTGACCTTCATCTTCTGTAGTTTGAAAGTTAAAAAAACGCCTGGCTGATTTTTAAGTAATTTAAGAAATGTAGCATTGAACTCAATGATAGTGATGGGCATGCTCCGTAAGAACCAACTGTCAGTGTTCTAAAAGCCAGACTCACAGCTGCTTATCTTGACTAATCAGGGGGCCACACCCACACCAGACTTTGATTTCACTTGAGACAGTCATGGATTCCCCCAAAGAATCCTGGGAAGTGCAGTTTGTGAAGGTTGCTGAGAGGTCCAGTGGCCAAAGTGGTTTAATAGTCAGCCGCTCTGATTGAAGCTCTGTGAGAGGAGCACGGTGTCTCCTAGTAACTCTCAGCACCCTTCACTAACTACACTTCCCAGGATTCTTTGCGCCAAACCATGACTCTCCAAAGTGAATAAAGGTCTGGTGTGGATGTGGCCAGGGACAGCTTTGGTTTAAATTTGGGTGGGAGGCTACATGTGCCTGCTGTAGAATAAAAACATGGGGGAAACGTTGAAAAGCAATGATACTGTTCACAATGTTTTCCTTTTAGCAAGGAAAGGGGCTTCCCCTCTCCCCAATGCCCGCCCACCCAATCTCCTTCCCTCAACCTCCTCCTCCCCTCCCTGCTCCTCCCCCAGGTCAGTTTCACCTATCCTAAACATGATTTCACAGAAGCAAATCCCATTGAAGTAAAAAAATATGCAAATGATCAACCCCACCCTCCACTTCTCCTCCCTACTATCCCCTTCCTTTGTCCCTCCCTCCCCCTCCAAACTCCTCCCTCCTCCCCCTTCCCTTCCCCTTCTCCTCCCCATGGTTAGTTTAACCTATCTTAAGCATGATTGCATGGGAGTAAATCCCACTGAACTCAATAAACATGCAAATAATAAAACCTGCCCTATTCCTCCCCGTTCCTTCCTGTCTGCTCCCATCTCCCTCCTCCCATCTCCCTCCTCCCCTCTGCCCTCCTTCCCCTTTCTCCTTCTCCTCCCTCCTCCTCCTCCCTCCTCCTCCCTCCTTCTTCTCCCCTCTGCCCTCCTTCCCCTTCCCTCTGCCCTCCTTCCCCTTCCTCCTTCTCCTCCCCTCCCCATCCCCTGTGGTCAGTTTCACCTATCCTAAGCATGATTGCAGGAGTAAATCCCACTGAATTCAGTAAGCATACAAATGATCAATCCATTCTCAGCAAAGTTGCACAGGATCCCATTTCTTACCTCCCAGATTAAAAAGCAGAGAAATTCACTAATAGGCAAAAAACTTGTGGGTTGAGTGCATAATTTGGGTTGATCTTTCACAATCCAGTCCATTTCTTGTGTAGCTTGCAAGAATTTGGTGTGCCTCTGAGCATATGGTGAGTGGTGGCAGCAATCAGCCCAATCAGCCCAAATAATAGAAACAAGACATATGTAGTGCTGATCTTGTTTTAGCAGGGAGGAAGCAACAGTATTAAGATACAGTTATATAGTTCAGATAGTCACTTTAAATATGTTTGATTTACTTTGCAATTTTAATGAAGTTTCCTATAGTAAATCATTTTCTTTTGCTTCTGTTTCTGTGAATATGTGAAACACTTTGCAAAATATACACTGAAAAAAACTCCAAAACAATTGTGGAATAATTGCACTGACTATTGTGCAGGATAGTCTCCAGAGGGCATCAGAAGTGTCTCAATTTGCACAAGATAAAATGGTGGGAGGTGAAATATATTCTAGCAAATTTCTAGATGTGGTCTATGTTTTTAATTGACCGTGCCCAGCTTTCCTTAAATGAAGTGGTTTAAACATAGCAGGCTAAAAACATGCATCTTGGGCAGGCCAAGTTTGTTTTTCCCAACAGCTAGAGACATTGCTTAAGTAGCAACATACTGTAATCAGTCTGATTTTACATCAAACTGCAGTTTTAGATTCAGCTGTTAATGCACCCCAAATGGAAATAGAACATAACCTCCAGTTTGAAACACAAAAGGCTCTTCGCTATTATGACATTGACCAATAAAAAAGGCTTTGAAATTAATAAAAATAAATTTGACAGGTTTCTAGGATGAATAATGAGGAAAATAAAGTTCTCTAGATTAGATTCTCTGTAGAAACAGTAGTAACACAGGAAAGAAGCAAAGTAAGGATAATACCAACAAATATAAAAAAAATGTAATTCTCCATCTTTGAAGATGGCAGGTGTTGCCGCCACCACCACTCACCATATGCTCAGAGGCACATGTTACCAAATTCTTCCAAGCTACATAGGAAGTGTATTGGGCTGTGAAAGACCAACCCAAATTGTCTTTGCATTTTGACAAAATTTGTAGGGCAGTCCAATATCTCAGGAGGTTAGGTCTCCTGCTCCCCTGTTGCATTCACTATATCTGCCCAATTTCCCTGCTTTTTAAAGTTTGATAGAAATATCTGTGGGCTATAGGTACGTTATTAAACTGCAAGGGTTTTTTTTGCCTATTACTGAATTATTTACTAAAGTGATACCAGATTTTTTTCAACTAGCATTGTATGAGGAAATTTTTAACACTGACCAGATGGTTTGCAAATACAGTTGCAAGCAATATTTTTTCATGTTGTATCAGTTTCACCAAATAATATTTTTCATTTTTATGAAGCAGATAGACAGCAGTGATGCCTAAATAGCCTTTTGCAGCATTAATACAGTTTTCCTCAAATATTTTGAATTTGAGCCCTCCTTCTAAACTTATGCTACCTACTGAGCCCCAACACATCAAAATAATCCTTATTAAATTTTAAAGCACAAATAGGTGCAGCAGGACTGCACATTCTTAAAAGGTCCCTCTTATTACCTCTATAAAAGAGTGAAAAATACAAAGGAAAATGCTTGAGGGTATGTAACGTAGGAGAAATCATAACCTGTGAAAAATATCAATCCAGCATTTATAAATGTGGCTCCATTAGGTGTCTTTATTACTTACAGTGATGTGACATAGTTATCCAGAGTCCTCTTTCATGCAGTGGATATTTTTTACACTTGACAGAACACGAATGATGATACAGTGTGAAGAAAGTGATTATGTGCACAGACATATATTGCAGTTCTCCCCATCATAATTATGAGCATTTTGCTAATTTGACTATAATGACTAGCTGGGGTTTTATGGTCAAAATCCAAACTCTGTATGTGTGTATGCATAGGCATGAGCCATGCACAGCTGGATATTTCTTTTGAAGTGTTTTACCATAGCAGCTTCCACTGCTTGAAATGCAAGCTGTTTTTAACAGCAGCTATTATAGTGGCATTTGAAAGTCTATTTCAGATAGTGACCCAGAACCATTTAGCCCTGTTAGGTGGCTATAATCCAGATATATGTTTTTGAGAACTATACCTGTGGCAGAGTTTTTAATAATAATAATAATAATTGTATACAGATGCTCCTTCTTGCTGCTTCCCCCTACTTGTGTTTCAGAAATATTTCACTGTGCAATTTAATGGAGCTATTCTTTTGGGATGGAAGGGTTAATTTAATTGTTCTGCTACACGTATGTATCTTGCCACAAACATTTCTGGGTCAGAAAAACAACAGAAAACCCTCATTATTAAGTGCACACCGGGGGATACAAAGGAGTTCTCATTGAGCACAACTGAAAGTGGGACCCACAAAGAAAATTAAATACTTCAAAAATCCTTATAGGATCTATATAGGGCCTTGTGCTGGGCTCATAGAATCATAGAATAGTAGAGTTGGAAGGGGCTCTAAGGCTATCAAGTCCACCCCTTCTGCCCAATGCAGGAATCCAAATCAAAACATTCCGACAGATGGCTGTTCAGCTGCCTCTTGAATGCCTCCAGTGTCGGAGAGCCCACTACCTCTCTAGGTAATTGATTCCATTGTCGTATGGCTCTAACAGTTAGGAAGTTTTTCCTGATGTCCAGTTGAAATCTGGCTTCCTGCAACTTGAGCCCATTATTCTGTGTCCTGCACTCTGGGAAGATCGAGAAGACATCCCGGCCTTCCTCTTTGTGACAACCTTTCATGTACTTGAAGAGTGCTATCATATCAGCATTTGCCTTTTTTGCAGCCACATCACACTGTTGGCTCATATTCAGCTTGTGATCAATGACATTTCTAAGATCCTTCTCACATGTGATATTGCTGAGCCAAGTATCCCCCATCTTATAACTGTGCATTTGGTTTCTTTTTCCTAAGTGTAGAACTTTGCATCCCTGTTGAATTTCATTCTGTTGTTTTCAGCCCAATGCTCCAGTCTATCAAGGTCCCTTTGAATTTTGTTTCTGTCTTCCACGGTATTAGCTATGCCCCCCAATTTTGTATCCTCTGCAAATTTGATAAGCATGCTCTGTACCTCCTCATCCAAGTCGTTAATAAACATGTTGAAGTGCACTGGGTCCAGGACCTAGCCCTGTGGTGCCCCACTCATTACTTCTGCCCAGTTTGAGAAGGAACCATTGATAAGCACTCTTTGAGTACGATTCTGGAGCCAACTATGGATCCACCTGATAGTTGTTCCATCCAGCCCACATTTAGCTAGCTTGCTAATCAGAATATCATGGAGCACTTTGTCAAAAGCTTTGCTGAAGTTGAGATATATTATGTCCACAGCATTCCCACAGTCTACAAGGGAGGTTACCCGATCAAAAAATGAGATAAGATTAGTTTGGCAGGATTTGTTCTTCACAAATCCATGTTGGCTCCTAGTAATCAGTGCATTGCTTTCAAGGTGCTTACAGATTGACTGCTTTGTAATCTGCTCCAGAGTTTTTCCAGAAATTGATGTTAGGCTGACTGGTCTGTAGTTCCCTGGTTCCTCCTTCTTGCCCTTTTTGAAGATAGGGACAACATTAGCTCTTCTCCAGTCATCCGGCACTAAACCCATCCTCCAGTAGAGAGCGGTTCTGAGAGTTCTTCAGCCAGTTCCATGAATACTCTGGGATGCAGTTTATCAGGCCTTGGAGATTTGAACTTGTTCAAAGTGATTAGGTATTCCTTGACCATTTGTCTGTCAAGCTCAAGTTCCAATCCTGCCCCTTCTACTTCATGTTTCCCGGGAGGGTCATAGCCCCTTTTTTGAGAGAAGACTGAGCCAAAGTAGGAATTGAGGACATCTTGCCTTTTCTTTGTCATGTGTTATCATTTTGCCATCCTCATTGAGTAGCTGTGCCACCATTTCTTTTCTCTGTCTTTTACTGTGGACATACCTGAAGAAAGCTTTTTTGCTGCTAAAGAGGAAGCCCCACTGGTGCAGCAAACAATGAATGAATCTGGGTGGAACCCAAAGACCAACATAACAGTGCTTCCGTTGAGCCACTTTGTGTGTAGGGATGGGCAAATCTGTTCATTTTGATTTCACTCAGTTTCTTTTTCCAATCTTAAATTCAGTTCCCCACATTTCCACATCAGTTTGCAATTTTTTTTAAAAAAAGTCCTCATAAAAATTAGTATTTTAGTGTTAATTTCTTCTAATGTACACATTTGCATGCAATTTTGCCTAATGTACACATTTTTATAAAGCAATTTCCTGTAATGTTATGCATTTTTGTATGTTTTCACTAATATATGCATTTTTATGCACACTTTACCTTAATGTATGTATTATTGTACAAATTGCTTGGCTGGAGAATGGCATTACAAGATTCAGAGAATTTTGAAGGATAGCTGTGTTTTGGTTCTTGCATTGATTCAGAAAGGGGAAATTAGGTAGATTCACCTTTAAATGTAAATTGAATAGACTTTCTCCTCTATCCCTGTTTGTGAGTGGAACCCACCACTGGTCTTGCCATGGAGAAAAGCCCTTCCATGATTGCAAGATGCTAAAAATGACCCCAAAGGGAAGCAAAGTAGTTTTCCTTCCTTCCCTTGCTAAGGGACAGCAAGAGGGGAGACATGGGGAAAAGACACTAGACAGAATGTGACAGAAAAATAAAAGACAAGGAAGAATAAGGATGTTGAGGCTAAATAAGGAGAGGAGGCAATAAGAAAAACACACATGAAGAGCTCTCGAAACTACCCAACAAGCACTCACTACTGGGGAAAACTCAGAAGGTCTTATTAGACCTTACCAGCTCCGATCTCAGGCGAGTGGGATGGTTCCTCCCCCTGGAGAAGAGGCAGAAGATTTTTTATGTTCCTGCCTGATCCACCAGAGGGAGTCAGCATCACAGATATTAAGAATGTTGGCCACCAGCATCATTAAACAGAAATTCACAGGTAAGATAAATTTCTGTTTTTCATAAGGCCAAATATTTCTCTTCCCCCTCCCCACATTTTTTGTAATATTAGAAATGTATGTCAGGTTTCACAAGTAGTGTTCTTGTATTTTCCTTGATTCCAAGTCACATAATTGAAAGTGTCTGGAGCATTTTGTTTATTGACATAGAGATGACCTTCTCCTCTTATGTTTTCCTAATGCTGTCCTTCCCTGTTATATTAATGAATAAATGTGTCTAAGAAAGTATGTGGGACAAATTATTGTTTAAATGAAAGCTATCCAAGTGTTGTTATCCAAGTATTCTGAAAGTGAACAAATTATATAAGCACTTTTACAGGAGGCTTCCAGATGGCATTACAAACTTTGCTTACAGGAGTCAACAGGCAGAGGTCAGTGGTTCTTCTGGAGGAGTAGCTGTGCCCCTGCCTCCCAAAGTGACTCTTTCTGTGAGTGGATAGGCAGGGTTTTCATTAGTCTCTTGCTGCCTGACTCTTTTTTCAGAGCTTCATCTTTTAAACTTTTTAAAAAAGGAGTTTCTTCCTGTTTTCTGTCTCCCCCCCCCTCCCGTTTCCCTCATCCTATTTTTTTATTCCTTTTCCTTCTGGGGCTAGTTGGGAACCTTCAGGGTTCCACATGTGAGGGTGAGAAGGAGATTGTGCGGCCTAGTTCTCATCAAATAGCTAGAGTGGTAGTACCAGAGGCTGCTTGAGGAAACTGCAGTGGATGCACTCCCTTGGATGGTAGCAAGGGAGGAGGTAAAAGCCTTGGCCACCCTTGCTGCTAGACAGCAGCAGGTAAATATCATGTCAGGTGGGATGCAACTGAGGAGAAGCTGTCCTGTTTCACCAGCTGAGGAGGCTGTTGGGTTTGTCTGGCTAGTTGCCGTGTCTTATCATCATCCCTAGCACAGAGTGTGTATGGACATTGCACAAGGGCCCTGCTTATAACAAGGATGGTGATCTGCTCCCTTCAGGGAGTCAGTCCTTCAGAAGACTTGAGTAATGATGTCACTAGACCTGGTCCTTCATCACCACATCTGGAGCCAAGTATCGCAGGCCATTGGGGTGCCCAGGGGGGTTGAGTCCTATGCCAGTCCCCAATGCTTTTTCCTGGGATATCAAGGGAGGCGGACCTGGGAAGGTTTGTAGACTGAGTCCAGGGCCTCATTGATAGCCAGCTGTGGCAGTCCCTAGATGGGGATCAGCGTGGAGGTCATGCCCACACTCCTCACAGGTCCCACTCTACCTCAGGAAGGCAAGGCAAACAAAGGTATAAGTCCTGGAGAAGATCCAAGGGTAAATGCAACAGGGTGAATAGAGACCTTTTCTTCTCCAGTTCTGGCAATTCCACAGAGTTGGATATCTCTTTTCATGCCAGAATATCAGAACTTTATCAGTCCAGAGTGCTCTCAGCTACTCCTCCCCTGGGGCAGCAGCCCTCCCCAATACATCTTTATCTGTGCGGTTTGATAAAGAGAAAAGGGAGCTTTCTGGTAAAAGTTTAGCTCCCTCTTCTCAAGCCATGGTTCCCCTCGCCAGACCCTTTTCAGGAACTCCTGGCTAAGATTTGTAGAACTTTGAAGCTTCCTTTTGAACAGCCCCCTGCTGAATCAGAGGAAGGACCTTCTCTAAATGGGGGGCAAAGTTGCCTTTCCACAGGGGGTTCCTGTGCCTGTGGCAGTGCTCTTATCTGAGTCTTTTGAAAACGTATGGCTAGTTGAATAGCCTATTCCAGCTGAGTCTAGCCCATTTAGAAGGTTGCTACTAGAATGTATCGAGTCCCTGACAGTTCTGTGGAGTGCCTTAGGATACCCATTGTGGATGCTTCCATCATGGCTTTATCTTCCTGTGTTGTCATTCCTGTGAAAGTGGAAGGGGGGCCAAGGGGTGCTTATGACAAAAGATTGGATGCAACTTTGCACAGAGACTTTGAAGCATCAGCAGCTGCCTTTCATGCATCTGCCATCAATTCAGGTTTTGCACGGATGGTTTTTTAGCAGGCAGAGGAGCTCTCTTCTGTTGAGCAGATTCCCAAGCAAGTTCATAATGGCTTGAGGAAAATTTCCCTGTCTGCTACCTTCCTGGCAAATTTAGCTTTTGATGTGTTCCAATTTGAAGCTAGATCTATGGCAGCCAATGCTTTAGCTTGTAGAAACATCTGGTTACAGAACTGGGAAGTTGATGCTGTTTCCCAATCTAGGCTTACCAGAGCTGTTTTTGAAGGTGGCAAGCTCTTTGGAGGCTACTCTTGTAGAAACTAAGGATAAACAAAAGGCCTTATCGTAACTAAACAAGACTTCAAAGGGACGCTTTTCCTTTTGTTCTTCCCGCAGTTCTAACAAGTCCCGTTTCAACAGTTATAGACTAGATGGAACAAAAGATTGCATTCCTCAAACAGACCAGAACCTCTTCCTCTGCCGGTTTCTCCAGCCCTCCCAGCTCCAGTGCAGGGAAGGGATTCAAGAAAAATTCCTATGCCTGACTCTCAGCAGGCTCGGGCCTCTATTCTGATGGGGGGGGGGAGGCAGCTGCAGCTATTTTGTCAGATTTGGCAAACTACTACTTCAGACCATTGGGTCCAGGAACCTAGAGTTTGCATAGTTTCAAGACAAGGTTCTTCTGGTCCCCAACTCACAGAACCCAATAAGACATCAATAGTTCTTGTATGCCATTGCTCATCTCACAGAGATTCATGCAGTCAAGCCATTTCCAGATTCGGTGATTGGGTCTGGGGTCTACTCCATCTTTTTTTCTGGTCCCAAAAATTATCAGGGGGTATAAGAGCTATTCTCAATTTGAAATAGCTCAGTAATTATTTGAGCAGATAGCACTTCGAGATGAAGACCCTCAGATCCATTCTGGAGGCTCTGTCAGAACAAGAATTCCTGTCAGAGGCTTATCTCCATATTCCAGTGCACCTGTGCCATCAGAAGTTCCTTTGGTTCTGCTACAATTGATGGCATTTCCAGTATCGGGCATTGTCCTTGGGGATAACAACTGCTCCCTGGGTGTTCACCAAGATCCTGGTGGTGTTGGTGGCATACCTCTGGTTGAAGGAAATATCTCTTCATCCATATTTGGAGAATATTCTAATTTGGCCATACTTGAGGGAACAATACCTTCTAGAGGTCGATCAGACCCTCCAATGTATCTGCAGGCCCATGGGTTTGTTGTGAATCTGGCAAAGAGCTCGCTAGTCCCAGCTTTGCGTTTGGCGTGGAGTGGTGATTGATATGGCGAAGTTTTGGATCTGGGCCATGGAGGAGTGCTGTTCAAAATGCCGTCATCTCCCAGTTCCTTATGAAGAAGTTTCTAGATCTCTCCTGGGATGTCTCATCTCCTTCCAGGCTCTGGTTCCATGGGCATGTGCCCCCACCAGGCCTCTTCAGCACTTTCTTCTTCCTTGACAGAACCATATTGCCTTTTGGTCTCACATTTTGGTTCTGGTTCCAGCCCAGTTGAAAGAGGATTTGAAATGGTGGTTGCACAGGTGTAGCTTGCAGCTGGGAGTGTCTCTATTCCCACTTACTCACAAGGTCGTAAAGTCGTCATGGATTCCATCCACTTTGGTTGACATGTCCATCTGGTCTTCCAAATGGCTCAGGGGGTTGGTTGGAACAGGACCAACAGAGAAGCATCAACTGGTTGGAATGGAATGCTATCCAGCTGGGTTTCTTAGCCTTCCAGTGCCAGATTGCATAATGCCATGTTCTTGTTCGGACAGACAACATGAGAGCCAAAGAGTATCTAAACAAATGTGTGTGTGTGTGTGGGGGGGGGACTCGCTCAGATCCCTGGACAAGTTGGCCAAGGTTGTTCTCACATGGGTGGAGTAGAATCTGTTGTCAATCAAGGCACAATTGTTAAAATGAAGATAATTTTATTTGAGACCAATTATATTAAGAAACCAAGTACTTTTTGCGCTGTGGTGTTTCTCATAGATAGGTACTTGTACAATAGTCACCATGAAATGTGAAACCACCCATATATTTTGAATAACAATTTAAAAGATGTCCTTTCATTTGTTTTGAAAGGAAATATTTATTACCTAAACCACAAATCAATTTTAGTAAGTTTTTAAAAGAGCACTTGTATCACACTATTCCATCATTTACCTGAAATTTTTGCCATAATCTCACTAAGCAAACTTGTTAGGAGGATGAACCTAATTGAAGCATGACTGGTTGGGAAAAGAAGTGCCATCACACAGTCATCCTAACTTTTAATATGTGCAGATCTTTTACAGACCTAGAACTGGAGACGCAAGTCTTTCCCCATTTTGCACATATGACTATAGGCAGATCAAGAGTGGGGCTGTTACCACTCATACGGGCTGGGGCAGTAGCTTATTGAGAGTATATAAAAGAACTCTGCCTAAGCTTTAGATAAGTTATATACCAGTGGCAGGTCCTTGGGTTTCTCCAGATGACCTGTTTTTTCAGCATTTGTCCTGGTTTGCTTTCATAAAGCTTACACAGTCGTTTAACTATGTCCAGTCTTTATTGAGCATTCGTTCTGATTGGTTTACCAGGAAGGTTATCCAACAATGAGCATTCATCCTAGTTTGCATGCAGGGTGTTCACACATTTTCCAGTTAATCATTTGTTTATTCTGGACTTATTAGTGCATTTCTACATCACTTTCATAACCACAAAAAGTCTGGGGGGTTTGTGTTTTTTGTAAAGTGGATTTGTTGCATCAGGGCAACTGAGTGATTTAACCCACTTTAATGGCACAGACCTAAAGTTCTGATATGTGCGTGAATCCCTCACACAAAATAGTGTTCGTGTAGAAACACACTCACTGTTCTGCTGGTTCCACTGTGTCTCCACCTCTCTTCTGAAAATGGGGGCACACAATGTTAGTCAAACCCTGCCCTTTTTACTGTAAAAGCTGGTGGGAGAAGCTTGAGTGTTTTTTTTAAAAAAATTCAGCTTCAAAGAGATTTTGCAGTTTACCAGCAGATTAACAGATTAACCCATTCCCCTCCAGGTGTGGCTAATGGATGTATATGGAACGCTTCCAGTCTGTGGGCCATTGTTTAGTTTTCCATATTAGTTCACAAATTTTTGTCAAAATTTGGACAGATTCAGTCTCAGTAGCTTGTAGCAACTCTATTGGTATGCCATCTGTTCATGGTGATTTGTTTCTTCCAAGTATTTTAAGAGCAGCTTTCACCTCACATTCTAAAATTTCTGGTTCTTCATACGGTTTCTCCCTGAATGAATCTGTCATCCTTGCAGCTCTTTTATAGAGTTCTTCAGTGTATTGCTTCCATCTTCCTTTTATTTCATCTCAGTCAGTCAGTGTGTTCCCCTGTTGATTATTCAACATCCAACCCTTGGTTTAAATTTCCCTTTCATTTCTCTAATCTTTTGGAATAAGGCTCTTGTTCTTCCCTTTTTGTTGTCCTCTTCTATTTCTATACAATAACTATTGTAATAGTTCTCTTTGTTCCTATGTACTAATTGCTGTGTTGTTGCATTTAGGATTCTAACCGTGTTTCTATCTCCTTTTGCTTTTGCTTTCCTTCTCTCTTTGACCCTTTTAAGAGTTTCATCAGTCATCCAGTGAGGTCTTTCTTTTTAACTAGAGTTATTGTCTTTTTGCATCCTTCCCTGATAATGTCTCTGACTTCATTCTATAGTTCTCCTGGTTCTCTGTCAACTAAGTTTAAAGCCTCAAATCTGTTCCTTATTGGATCTTTATATTCTTCTGTGATGTTATTTAACTTGTATTTTGGCATTATGATTGCTTTGTTCTTCTTTATCTTTACTCTGATTTTCGATATGACCAGTTCATGATCTCTACCACAGTCTGCTCTTGATCTTGTTTTTGCAGAAAGTATGGACCTTCTCCATCTTCTGCTACCAATTATATAATCAATGTGATTCCTATATTGACCACTTGGTGATGTCCATGTATATGGTCATATTTTTGGTTGCTCAGAAAATATGTTTGTGAGAAACAGATTATTGACTTCATAAAATATGACCAGTCTTTCTCCTGCTTCATTGCTATTTCCTAAGCCCCATTTCCCCACAATTGCTAGTTCTTCTCTGTTCCCTACCTTTGCATTCCAATCCCCCGTGATTATCAACACATCTTGTTTTGGTGTGTGATTAATTTCCTCCTGTACTTCTGTGTAAAATCTCTCCAATTCCTCTTCTTTTGGGTTTGCCATTGGAGCATAGACTTGGATGATGGTTAATAGGTTTCCCCCTTTAATCTCATTGATATCACTCACTCAGACCTTGTGTTATAGCTCTTAATTGTTTTTGCTTCATCACTTCTCACTATTAAAGCAACCCCGTTTCTTCTCAATTTCTAACTTTCCCTGGTTCATGCTTCTCACATTCCATGTTTCTATTGTGTGCGTCGTACAAGTCCGAACTCTCCTGTCACATTTGTGTGCATCAGCCTCTGGGCTTCCTTTCGGCTTTGACCCAGCTGCGTCATTAGTCACAGCACTACTCATACTTGTCCTTTGTTCTTCCCCAGTAGCTCAGTGAGTGCGTTCTGACCTGGGGGTCTCATCTTCCAGCACTATCTCGTGTTGCATTTTGGATACTCAGTTCATAGGGGTTTCGTGTTAAGAGGTATTCAGAGGTGGTTTACCATTGCCTTCCTCTGAGTTTGGATGCATCTTAGTCTGGTGTCTCAGCTTTGACCATTCCGCCTTGGGTGACTCTGCTAGGAATCTAGCCTCTTGGTTTAGACTCCTGACTGCATTGCTCTCAGCTTCTTCCACACTCTCAACCCCCCCCCCCCACCATGTTAAGGCATGCATCCTAGAGGATCCTTTTTTTCTCTATAAGCATTCTTTCCCAGGTTATGGTAGGATAAAAAAACTAATAGGATTCCTCCTCCGCATTTGGGAGCATCACTTTGAATGGGTGGCCTTTGCAAAAACCATTATTTTCCATAAATATGTACTATTTTAAAGATGTGGTAGAGGGAAAGTTAAAATCTATTGCTCCTAAAATAATATATAGGACAAAATGAAGGTAAAACAGCTGTTTTAAATTTAATGAAAGCTGTTGTTTTTGTTTTTTTGGGTTATGTATAGTATATGCCTGCAGCTAAATGTGAAGCCATAACTTGCACCCATGGCATCTTGCCTTGAAGTATATAGTTAGCAATTGGGTATCTTGAGATCTGTAACATTTAATGTATGGATGTATAAATATTTATACATAGAGCCTATCCAGTCAAAGTTTATCACTTCTAAGACCCAGTAATATCAGTGGAAAAATTAAGCGTGTTCTGTATCTCACTAAATCAGGGCAACTAAATTAGTGATTAACAATGGCTGGATTGTACCAATTATGTATTGCAAAGCATATTTACATTAAAATCCAGTTCATCTTTTTCCAAGTACAAAGAAAGCTGACTTTGATATTTTAAGCTGGAAAAGAAATGAAAGTTCTGTAATATGTTTGTGGCTGGAATGCACCACTTTAGACTAAATGTGCAAACTCCATGTTTGAATGCCCTGTCCCCACAAAAAGAAAGCTCCATTCTCATACAAAATTATTTTTCAGTGATTAGATTCAAACCGATAGTTTTCCTGACATGCTAATTTTTAAAGTGCATGAAAGTCCTTGGATTTTTAATGTTTTTTAAAATGTTGTTTAAAGATGGCCTTCAGACATATGATTCTGAAAACTACGTTCACAAATGGTATATACCAGGAATTGATAATAGGATTACTGATCATAAATTTTATCTCAATTCTTTTTTATGTGCCTCTTAGGCACATGTATGTGGTTTTCTCCACAGAAAATAGAAGAACTCCATGTCCCCAATTTAGAGAACAAAACCTAGCATTACCACACAATAGGGTAATTGGGGTCTGGCTGGATAGTGGCTGAATGTCTACCTCAAGAGACAGGCTTGTGGTGTGTGGCTGTGTTTATTCTTTGAAAATAAGACCATTGTAATTGTGATTGCAAACCTTGTAGCTCAGCTGGAAACCATTGCTGAAAATCATTGGCAGGTCGAATGCTTAGCTCAGGCAGTTTTATTAGTAAAAATAAATTTTAAGGCCTATATTTTCCCATCGCTGTACAGAACATGCATTTTCCCCCACATGTTATAAGTTGCTTTTAAAAATAGAGAATATTGTCTAGATTATCTTCCTAGTTTTAGACAGAGGTTTCTTATCACCACTGTATTGTTCACACTATTATACCAATGGGTGATAAATTGCTGCTTTTCATTTTGCTTCTTATCGAGGCTATGCAATAGTACAGGTGTGGAGAACCTTTGGCACTCCACATGTTGCTAAACTATAACTCCCATTAGCTCCAGCAAGCATGGTCAATAGCCAGGGATGATAGGAGGTGTTGTTCAGCAAAGCTTCCCTATATCTGCCATAGTCCCTTGCAATAAAAGGTTATGGAGGAGAATACTTGGCCATTTGATTGTAGGGCTTTATTGCAGTATTTTATGGGGGTAGATGACATTCTTTGTTGACTCTCCCAGTATTCAGCGTGTAATTGAACTCTAAGTAGCGGAGATTGATATGAGATATCATGTATTTATCATTGTGGTCCTTCTACTGGGCTTGAGTAGCAGGAGGTGTTATATTTAGAAGTTGCCTTTCTGTATTTCACCAGAATAATCCACTAAGACAAGTAGATGGTGGTCTTGTAATTCTCTGCCTTCTGCATTGTGTTCATTTTTGAAATTATGAATGTTTATGGCACTACAAACCAAACAGCATGTAGAGTAATTTTCCATTTTATGGAGAAACAGTATTCTGTCCAGTAAATATAAAATGTACTACAAATCTGAATGAATCCCAAAGCAAGGCATTTCAGAGGGAGTCTGAATTTGTCCAAGGTGAAGCGATATATGCCTCAAACCAGACCGTGGATCCCCCCGCCTCTGCCAATGTACTCCGTGGTGCCTCAGTGAATCAGGTGTAAAACAAAAATGCTGCAGACAAGTCTCTGCTATAAATGAAAGTGAAAGATCCAGGTAGAGCTGGGAGTGATTTCTGCTTGAAATCCTGGAGAGGTACTACAAGTCAGTTTCAGCAATACTGAACTAATTGGACCACAGGTTTGACTTGGACAAGGCAGATTCTGATGTCCCTAACACCAGGCATTCTTGAAGGACACTAATTTATCTGGATCCATTTAACTTTGGTTTCAGACCTGACGTTGGTACTTGGTTGCCCTGATGGATAGATAAGCAATGCTGGGAGGAGGACTAGGGCAGTGTAATTATGCTAATTTTCTTAGAGGTGGCTTCTTGATCATATAAATTGAGATATACTTTTGAGTTGGTTGTCGAGGACATGGTGTTCTAGTGATTCCATTCCTACACAGAAGGTAAATTCTAGAAAGTGGTTCTAGGGTAGTCATCCTCAACCTGATGCCATCCAAATATTTTGGCTACAACTCCCATCATCCCTGACTGTTGATCATATGGCTGGGCCTGATGGGAGTTGGACTCCAAAAACTTAAGAGGGCACCAGGGCAGGAGATAGCTGTGCTAAGGGATTGTTACTCGATCCTGTGGCATTTGTTTATGGGGTTTGATAGAATTTTATCCTGTCTTTAATGCTTTTTACACCATCCCACTCTTTCACCTTTACATCTAATTTGAAAGTTGGAAGTGCTAAATTGCTGCCTAGCACCAAAACAGTACAATACACTGAAGCTCAATCCTGACAGGAAGGAAATGCTGTTATGTGGTGTTTAACCTGTTGTGGGTGAAGTTGCATTCTTGGGGTGCTCATAGATCATGTCACTGGAGGCAAGTGATGGGCTCCATTTCTGCAGTAATCGGAGTTGCCATCGGATTAATTATTATTCCTAATATTCTCTGTCTTTGAATGTTGAAGTAACAACTCCCTGTGGCTGGTTCCCAGTTCATTCTTCTTTTTTTCCTATTCATTAAAAAAAATATTCACTTTGAAATTATCGATAGTATGAGTGATACTTTTATCAGTCTACTCTCTATCTGAGCTCTTCAAATATGTATTTCCTTTCACTGATGTCAGTGAGGTGCTGATTGTAACAGACAGAAAGCAGCAGGGGGAAATGAGGTGTTGATTGTAAGCAGAAGGAGGGGAGACACTGACTTGATCTGTTCACAGTGCATTCGAAAAGGAATGTAAATAGGCAATCATTACAGAGTTCATAATAAAGATAGATCCCAGTGGAGACCTGTGAATAAATAGTGATTATAATATTGATAATTGTCTGCAAAGCAAAAAAAAAATCACAGGAGATCAGAAAAATGAAAAGATATTGGAAGAAAAAGAAATTGGAACATTAACGACCACCAGAGGGCCATACTTAAAAACAAAATGTAAAACAGGAGAGGATTCCATCCCTACTGCAAGCGCAAGTGGAATACCTTTTACTCTGTCCCCCCTGGCATAGTTATTAATGTTCCGGCAACCTTCAGATTTGAGTACACCAGTGTGCTCTATGTGGGACTGCCTTTAGAAACTTCCGTTAGTTGAAAAGAAGTAGGCTGCTTGTTGGGACTGGTCATTGGGACATATCTCTCAAGTGCTTAAAGAACTCTGTTGGTTACTGGTCCACTTCTGAGAACAATTCAAAGGGCAATATATCCAACAAACTCATTCTGTCACTGTAAGGATTTCCACATGTGTAATAGAGCTTTTCCCCCTCTTCTCTCCCCACCTGCATCCCACACCCTCCCCAGATCTGCTCTGGAGGGTTGGGGGAACAGATTTACGCAGTGGTGGAGAGGAGTGGGGGAAAGTTCTGCTGTGCAAGCGGAAGTACTTGTGCTAATGGAATAAGTTAGTTGGATACACCAAAGTGTTGGAGTTTCCTTTTTAAAGCCTAATATGGCTTGGGACCTGGGGAACCTGAAGGAATTGCATGGAGATCATTTTTACAGGCTGTTCTCTGAGTGCTTCTGCTGTCTGAAATGAGGAAGGGAACCATGGTGGGGGCTGTCTTACCTGTGGCACCCCACCTGTGGAATGAAGTCTCCAGTGAGACTTGCCTAGCATCCAATCTGATGTCTTTTGAATGCCAGGCAAAGCCTTTTTAATATTTTCCTAGCCCTTTTACCTTTTTATACTTTAATGTTGCAATTTCATATGTTCTTTAATCTTCTAGTATTCATGATTTGATCTTGGATGAATGTGCAGACCTGGCATGTATTACGGAGACCTGGTTGGACGAAGCCTCAGCTTCTATGCTTGAGGCTGTGTGCCCACCAGGCTTCCGTTACGCACAGCAGCCGAGGGTCAGAAGGCGGGGAGGGGGAGTGGCAGTTATTTATTGAGAGTCATTGTTCTTTGCCAGACCTCCCCTTCGTGGGACTAGCTTTGTTGATTGTATGTACTGGAGGTTGGGCTCGAAGGGCAGTTTAGGGATCCTACTCGTGTACCGCCCGCCCCGCTGCACGGCAGACTCCCGGGCCGAGGTGCTCGAGGTGATCTCAGACGTGCGAATGTTGTCCCCAGAGCTGTTAGTTCTGGGTGACTTTAACATACACGCTGAGACCACTCTCACTGGAGCTCCTCGGGATTTCCTGGAAACCATGGCTTCCTGGGAACTGCGCCTTAGTAATACTGAGCCCACCCATGTAGCCGGTCATACTCTTGACCTTGTATTTGTCCCGGGAGGGGAGGGTAGTGTGCTGAAGTTAGGGGCTAATTCTTTTACCCCTGTGTCATGGTCAGACCACTATCTGGTAAAGATGGTTTTCTCGATGCCGCATGCCCTCCGCAGGGGTAAAGGTCCTATTAGAATGGTCCGCCCCAGGCGCCTGATGGATCCAGATGGTTTCCTGACAGCGCTTGGGGAATTGGAACCTGCTGAAGGTCGCCCGGTCAATGCCCTGGTGATGGAGTGGAATGAGAGGATCGCCGGGGCGTTAGACCGAGTGGCTCCGAAACGTCCTTTCCCCCTGAATAGAACTCAAGTAGCACCATGGTACACACCACGGTTGCGTACTTTGAGACAGGAGGTGAGACGACTAGAGTGCCGGTGGCGGAAGTCGCGCTCCGAAGATGCTCGGACACAGGTTAGAGCAGCAATAGCTGCCTACCAAGTGGCAGTAAGGGCAGCAAAGAGGGAATTCTTTGCTGCCTCTATTGCATCAGCTGAGTGCTGTCCCAGGAGGTTGTTCCAGGTGGTCCGAAGCCTGGTCGGTCCAGTTGCTCAGGAACCCTTGGAACAGTCTAAGGCCTCCTGTGACAAATTGGCAAAGCACTTTGCTGATAAAATCGAACACCTGAGGAGCTCGATTCCGTGCGCCGTGGATACAGTGAGTGAGCTAGAGTTAACCAGTTGCAAACCGGTCAAATGGGATCGATTCCGGCCTCTTCCTGCTGAGGATGTGGACAAGGTGCTCTCATCTGTAAAGCCTACCACTTGTCTAAATGACCCTTGCCCATCGTGGCTCCTTATGAGCTGCAAAGAGAGATTGGGTGAGGGGATCAAGGCAATGGTTAATGCATCCTTGCAAGAGGGTGTTATGCCACTAGCCCTCAAGGAGGCTATTATTAAACCCATCTTAAAGAAGTCCTCCTTGGATCCCCAGATTTTAAACAACTTCCGCCCAATTTCAAACTTACCATTCTTGGGCAAGGTCATTGAGAGTGTGGTGGCAAATCAGTTGCAGACACACTTGGATGAAACGGATTATCTAGATCCATACCAATCGGGTTTCAGGACTGGACATGGAACTGAAACAGCCTTGGTCGCTCTGGTAGATGATAGGAGGAGGGCACTGGATAGGGGAGAATTCACCTTCCTTGTCCTCCTGGATCTCTCAATGGCTTTTGATACCGTCGACCACGGTATCCTTTTAGATCGCCTGGAGAGTTTGGGATTGGGAGGCATGGTTTTACGGTGGTTCCAGTCCTTTCTCTCTGATAGGCGCCAACAGGTAGCATTGGGTGACGAGGTTTCAGACCCTTGGCCTCTCAATTGTGGTGTGCCACAGGGTTCTATCCTCTCTCCCATGCTATTTAACATCTATGTAAAGCCGCTGGGAGAGATCATCAGGAGATTTGGGCTGCAGTGTCACCAATATGCAGATGACACTCAGCTCTATCTCTCATTTAAATCTTCACCAGAGAGGGCTGTGGAGACCATGTCCAAGTGCCTGGAATCCGTGAGTGGATGGATGGGCAGGAACAGGTTGAAGTTGAACCCTGATAAGACCGAGGTACTACTTGTGGGAGACAAGGGAGGGTTAGGAGATGTTGACCTGGTGTTTGGTGGGGTGAAGTTGCCCCTACAGGACCAGGTCCGCAGCCTCGGGGTTGTTCTTGATTCCAGGCTGTCCATGGAGGCTCAGATTTCGGCTGTGAGCCGGGCAGCTTGGTATCAATTACACCTTATACGTAGGCTGCAGCCCTACCTCCCTGTTCAACAGCTCCCGCTCGTGGTGCATGCCCTGGTCACCTCTCGATTGGACTACTGTAATGCGCTCTACGTGGGGTTACCCTTGAAAATGACCCGGAAATTACAGCTTATACAGAATGCGGCGGCGCGCTTACTTACCAACAGCCGCCAACGGGATCACATCACGCCAGTGTTGTTTGACCTGTTTTCCGGGCCCGATTCAAGGTGTTGGTTTTAACCTTTAAAACCCTGTACGGTTTCGGCCCAGCTTACCTGAAAGAGCGCCTCCACCGCCACCAATTATGCTGCCCAACTAGATCAGCCACACAAGGCCTTCTCGCAATCCCGCCAACCAAAACAGCTAGGTTGGTGGGTACTAGGGAGAGGGCCTTTTCTGTGGTGGCCCCCACTCTCTGGCACTGCCTCCCATATGATCTTCGACATGCCCCTTCCCTAGATGTATTCCGCAAGGCCCTGAAGACGTGGCTATTCCAGCAAGGCTTTGAGGTCATTGGGTAAATCACCATGATTCTGTCATTTATCGTATGTTGTTATTATAATTGCTTTTATATGTATTGATGACTGTCCAGTATTTTACCTATTGTTATTAATCTGTTATTGTATTTTATCTCTTTTAATGTACGTCGCCTAGAGTGGCTAATTGCCAGATAGGCGACAAACAAATTAATTATTATTATTATTATTATTATTATGATTATGATTATGATTGTATTTGATACTGTGAGCAGCCCAGTACATTAAATAAACAAATATACCCCATGTTAAGGCTTATCTTCTGTCACATTTTCTATGAGATAGCTCATTTGTAATTCACTGCTTCTTAAATAGTAAGCATTATTCCATTAGTGAGAAATAACAGTACACTATATCCCACTGCAAAAAGCTTAATTCCTAACCAAGCATATGTTGCTGAATTGTCTACTTAAAGATGGAACACCATGGTAATAATATGGTGATGTAGCATCTGCACAGTAAAGTAGCATGCCAATTACACCAGAACAGTGGATGCAAAAGATTTATTCCCATTGTTTTGACATCATCAGAAAGCTGTTATCATTCCTCTGTGGAATGTTAAAGTTTAATGATCTAATTTAGTTATATCATGTGTAGTGTAAATAAAAAATAACCCTATTAGCTATTCAAAATTCATGCGAAGCGCAAGCCTTTAAGTACTGTACTTCAAAATGGTATGTAAACACTAAAGCACTGGCAGAAAGGGATGAAAAAAGTAACCTTTTAAACAGGGCTTTGGAGTCGGTACGCCAGATCATTGACTCCGACTCCTCTATTTTTCTACTCTCCGACTCCAACTCCGACTCCTTCATAAATGGCAAATGTATATTAACTAGTAATAACAAATTTACTGTAGTAAAATGGTAGCACAAGGCATTTCATCACCACCACGTGAATCCAGAGCTTGGAAAAGTTACTTTTTTTAACTACAACTCCCACGAGCCCCAGGGATTGGATTAAAACAATAAAATTATTGGTGAAAATAGTTGAAGACAGGTATTTAAAAACATTCAAAATAATGGAACCAACAATGAGTTAAAAACAGCTAAAAACATAATAGCTTCTACATGCCTGGGTAGGCTTGCCTAAGCAAAAAAGTGTATAGTTTGCAGCAACAGCGAGTGCCTTTCTGAGCACAATAATGTAGCAGGAAAACTAGAATCACAGCAACTGTGGTTAATGCTAATGTATCATGCTTAATGACATCACTAGGGCCTGCCCCTGTGATGTCACTAGGGCCCACCCCATGATATCACTAGGTTCTGCCCCTGAAATCTCAGGGTTTGGGATGCTTCTGACCTGGCAACCCTATTGTAAATACATCAAAAAGTATCAGCGTATGTATCTAAGAGCGAGTTTTAAAAATTCTGTTGCACTCTAGCATGACAACAAGAAACCTTTACAAGAATTAAGATGGTTTTGTACCATCTTTTTTTTCTGACCACTGAAACTGAAAAAGAAGGAAAAGTCTATGATGTGATTGTATAAGATCCAGCACCTGACTCCCAGTGCCACTCTGGTAGTGTGCAAGCAGTAAAAACCATGTCCTTGGTTGTGCTGCAGTGCCACCACTGCAGATGGCCAGATAGTGATACTACAGCTACCAGCCTAGCAAGGATCAAATGGCATATGGAGCTGATAGGATCTTGTTCTTCAGTCTCCTTGAGCAAGCAGAGTGGTAAAGAAGAACACCTGTTTTCTGCTGGACACGTGTTGGGTGGGCTTGCTAGAAGGCTGAAACCAAAAACTTCTTTTTCGGCTTCTGGGATCTTACAAAGCAATCTGCAGAAGGGGACGTGCAGCAAGCACTGTTGCCTTATTATTATTTCTTTAAAAAAAACCCCTAATACAATTTCCTTTAAAGGACTCCATGCAGGTATCTTGTTTAGGAGCCCACAAAATTCTGCAGCCAGCTCTGTGGTACCGAATAAATAAGTACAGAGGAAATGCATATAAAAAAATGAATGAAATTATGTTTGTATGGGAAATATTTATGACAAAAAGGTCTTGCGTTTAATGTATTTAAATTGCCTCCTCTTAAATATTAGACAGGCACCACGTCTATTTTCTTTTTGGCTCCTACTGAAGACCTTCCTGTTTCAACAAGCCTTTTAAGTAGAGACCTTATCCCAATCTCCCTCTGTGTTGGAATTGCTTTAAGATGTTTTTAAAGATTTTTTTTTAAAAAATGTTTCTTAAGATGCTTTATTTCTCAGATGTTTGAAGATGTTTTGTCCCTTGTTTGCTACCCTGGGTTCCTTCTGGGAGGAAGGAGTGGGATAGAAGTTTTAGAAATAATAATAATAATAATAATAATAATAATAATAATAATAATAATAATGCAATAACAGAAATTGTAGCATATGGTAGAAATCAAGCGTGGAGCGCACATTTATAGTGATGGTATGGCAAAAATATTTTATTCCTTCATTAAATAAAAATATAGCTCCTTTCCTTCGAAATCAGTAGTTGGAAAATGAGAGGTAGGAGTTGGTAAGGCTTTTGCCTTACAATGCTAAGACTATGTCAAATTTATTTCATACAGAATTAGAACAGTAAAGTCTATTTCATATTGATTTTTTGTTCTGTTCTTCCAAACTAAGTGTTCCACTCTAATTTAATCTGTCAAATGGCCAAGAGAATGACTGGTGCATTTTTAATGGATACTTGCTCATATTTTATATTCTGAAGGTAAAATATATTTCTGCATTTTTTTGTCTTGATAGTGAATAGATCACAATAGGCAGCCACTTTTCATGACATACATGAAAGGGCTGTCATGTAGCTATTTCCTTTTTACACATTTATATTAATAGTCTTTTTTAACTGTACAGTGTGTACAAGATGTCTGTTCTGGCATCAGAAATCCAATTGGACAGAGGGAGGTAGAATTGTCTTAGAATAGGCTTTACTGCTGCCAAAGTACTGAACTGATATCAGCTGTTTTATTTATGCTTGATTTCTGGATAACTGCAAATATGTTTTAAAATGTGCCCTTAGAAATCTGAAATCAGAAATCTGCAAGCCTGAGTGATAAATACATAGTTGAAATAGGATACTTATTATGCGGCTGGGTTTATTTTAAAGATTGTTTTTAACATTTTGGGTGATTAATGAACATTTAAAGACTAAAAACCAGCCTGCATGCTATACAGAACATTTTGTTGAGTCTTTGTTGAGTCTGAAAGCCACAAGTGAGATAGAGACAGAATTCTATGGTGAATACTTGTATATTATCTTGAATTCAGTTTAAGCAGAATTAATCTAGTTTTTCCAACTGTGATTCAAGGATGAAGAGTCAAATATTTTGTAGATTTAAAAACAATGCAGTAATAACAATTTTAACCTTTTTATGTGTAGATGTCCAAGTCTCTGTGAATAATGTAATGAATAAATGAATGCAGCACTTGTAGAAAAGCTTTGCTAGAAAGACTTTTATTGTAGATATGACTATAGAGAGAGAGCTTACTAGCTGGTTTTTATTCTTGTTTGATAAAACCAGCCTTTTGGAAGCTAAGTAGTGTGACCTGACCAATTAAAAACCAGTGTTTTTTTAAAGCTTTGTATGTCCAAAAATTTCCTTTTTGTCATGAAATTAATATATTTTGCAATTCAGTCTGGTGTTTTTAGAAATAAAAGACTTCTAGAAAGTAATTCAAATGATTTTGATGAACGTTGTGACATTATTTGTAGATCATTGCAGAAAGGGTTTTTTTTAATTTACCTTCACTTTGTCCTTCCTTTCCTGGAAAATGTGAATTTATTTATTTATTGTATTTATATACTGCCCCATAGCCGAAGCTCTCAGGGCGCTTTACCATAATTAAAAACATTAAAAACAAATATACAAATTTAAAAACACATCTTTTAAAAACAATGTAAAACACAATTTAAAACAATTTAAAACACATGCTAAATGTATACATAATGGAAAAGTCTTTTTAAATAATGTAGAAGTCTTTTGCAATGAGGCACATCTATTTGTTAGAGGTGGGGTGGCTCCAAAGGTTACAAATAACTGTACCAAATAAGATTAATTTTAGAATTTGAAATTATAAAGTGAAAGTGCAGTGTTCCACTTCCTTTTCTGTATGTAAATTTACTTGTGGCCTTGGCAAGGATCAGCCATGCCCCAAGACCCTGGAAACTGGCTGTCAGTCCAAGTGAATCAGAATCGGGGCGTGGTGCAAAATGGGAGAGGGGCTGAGTTCCAGAGCAGCAGAATTGGAAGGGTCAGATGCAGACACAGCGTTAAAGCGAGGCAGAAGTCAAGGATAGGGAGGTGGAGCTTAAGCAGTGTCCTCACAAGAACCAAGTTGCAAAGGCTGAGACTCAAATTATGAGAGCTTAATAGTGTGGCGTAGTGGTTAAGGTGCTGGACTATGACCTGGGAGACCAGGTTTCGAATCCCCACACAGCCATGAAGCTCACTGGGTGACCTTGGGCCAGTCACTGCCTCTCAGCATCATGAAAACCCTATTCATAGGGTCACCATAAGTTGGAATTGACTTGAAGGCAGTACATTTATTTAATAGGCCTTGTTGAACAGCAATTAGACCAGTGGTTCCCAACCTTTATAAGTATGGGGCCCCCTTTATAAGCTCAAAAATTTCATGACCCCCTCCCCCCAGGCTGGCTTCCAGAAAGAAGGGGGAAAGCAGCCTTTCTTTGCAGCCTTGCTTCTTTTTTGCTTCACAAAAAGCCCTCTCCTCTCATTCTGAGTAAGGGCGTTGTCAGCAACGGTAGTGTGAGGAGACGGGAGTCGGTGATAGTAATCCCTTCTTCCTGGTATCTCCACCTTTGGCATCTGCTATATATTTTGTAGGCAGATGCCTGCCCTTGGTGCTTCTCAAAGACACTCTGACGTTTCAGCAAAAGTCCTTCCCTCTCATTTGGAGCAAGGGGGAGGTGTCATCTGCAGTGGCAGTGGGAAGCAGACAGTGTCCAGGGAGTGAAAACATTTTTTTAAAAATTAATAAATACTTCATTTCTTTACTGTTCGTGGCCCCTCTGGATTTCTTCACGGCCCCCTGGGGGTCAAGGCCCCCAGGTTGGGAATCACTGGATTAGACCATGGAATCAGCTGACAAGTTATTAGGCAGACTAGATGGCCCCCTCAAAGCACAAAGCTCAATCTGCTAGGCTTACCAATGCTGGTGGTGCAGGAGGTATGATGTTAGTGCCTGACTGCTAGGAGGCCCAGTTCAACACCTTCCTGGCACCCTGCAATGTTTGTCAGAAAAGATCGGCAGGATACTCTCCTGTTCTCTCCCTCGTTCACAAAAAAACATGCCAGAGAGTCTTGGTTTAGGAGGGGTGAACTATAGCTCAACTGCAGAAGTGACAGGAGTATCACACAAAGTTATCTGGACCGTTACATATCATTATATGCACATCATATATACACATCATTCCTGAGAGAGTTTAGGTGTCATGCCATATTGTTCAAAACATGCTCTTCCCATTATTAATTATTTATACAGTGATATCAATATACAAGAGCTTCATAAAGAAAGCAAATTCCTGTCCCATGAAGGAAATAGAATGGCAAAGAGTGGAAGAGGGGCAGAACAAGCAAGGGAAGACAGGCAAAGGCTGCTAATGGAGAAAAGGAGAGACTAGGAAAGGAAAAGTTAATGAGTGTGAGGAAATGCTGTATTTCATTTTGTTTGGGTTTGAGGGCCAAGCACCTTTGCCGAAGACTTTCCTGAAAAAGTGCATTTTAAGGTGAGCTTTCTAAGAAAAATACAGTAGGGCCACGCTTTTCGGCACCCTGCTTTTTGGCGTTCTGTTAACACGGCACCAGCGGGGGCACTCCAGCTGATCATGCCGGAGGAGAGGAAGATTATCTGTAGTGTGCTACAGCTGATCTTCTCCTCTTCTGGCACAATCAGACTCTCGTTCGAGCTGATCGCGCTGGAGGAGGGGAAGATCAGCTGTAGCATGCTACAGCTGATCTTATCCTCCTTGGGGCGGTCAGACTCGCGCACTCCAGCTGATCGCACCCGAGGAGGGGAAGGTCAGCTGTAGCTCTCTACAGCCAATCTTCTCCTCTTCTGGCACGACCAGAGTCCCGCTCAAGCTGATCGCGCCTGAGGAGGGGTCCTATGGTGCGATCAGTGGGTTAGGGTCCAGACTCCTGTGCTACAGCTGATCTGCTTTTGGGCAGTTTTCGCTTTCCGGTGGAGGTCTGGAACCTAACCTGCTGTATGAGTGGGGCCCTACTGTACTGAAAGGTATTGACAAAATAGCCACTAAAATTTCTGCTTGTGCTGTGTCAATCTCAAAAGATGTCTTCTGACAGAAACCACAAGATTACACATGAGATGTTTGCAAGAAATTGCTCCATGTTGGATCATGTTAGAATTTGAAGGGAAGTGTTGGAAGCAGAGAAGGATATGCCTGTTTGATAGACATATTGTTTGTTACATGAATATTCTTTTTTTTATTTAGTGTTTGCATTCAGAGTTCCATTTTCCAAACAACAGGAAGCCTTGTAGTAAATTATACTTCTCTACCTGAAGGCATTTATGTGCAGTTAACTTTACTGAAATCTGTAGCTTGTTTTATGTTTGGGTAACATTGCTCAGAGAATTTCAAAAAGTAAGAGTTTGAGTTAATAAGACAGCATCCGCTCAGCAATCTTTATGATTCAGAATTGTTTTAATTGTTGAGGCTTCTGTAAGAGTATAAGAAATTGATTTTTCACCTTTTGAAAATACAGTAAGCTGAGTTAGTCTCCACACCAAAGCAATATTTAATGTTTTATCAATCCCTAAATGATTTTTTTCTCTGTGTTCAGCGTCCATATTTACATTTTCCCTTTAACTTGTATATGACAACGTGTAACACACACACAGTATCTGGGACTTTTATTCTTAGGTACTGCTAGCAATGCAGAGTGAACCCATAAGTAACCCATAGTTTCTTAATAAATAAATAATTTATTTATTTCATTTGTATACCTCCCCATAGCCAAAGCTCTCTGGACAGTCACAACAATTAAACACATTAAAAACAAATATACAAATTTAAAAACACATTTTTAAAAAGCAATTTTAAAGTTTTAAAGTCTTCATAAGTTTTATAGATTCCAGTGTTTATAAAATAAGTTCTTAATGTGTTAGCAGTGGTTGCTAAAAGCTTTGGAACTTTTATCTTAGGGGTGGAAAATTTGTGATCCCTCCCACCTTTGACTCCAACTCCCATCAGCTCCAACGAGCATGGTCAGTGGTCAGAGATAATTGGAACTATAGTCCAGCACCATTTGGAGGGCCACAGGTTTGCTATCCCTGTTTTACCAAGAGAATATACTATATACTCTGTATACTATAGCCGGTGTGGATTTTTCACATTCCGCAATGTTAAATTGAAAATACCCCCATGCCATTCTGATACTTCCCATAAGATCATTTCAAAACAAAACCTTACAAAACTTGTAGTCCTGAACTAATTGGCATCTCATCTCCTGTGACCGACTCCTCCTTTAAAACTGAAAAGAACATCACAGTCAGGATAGTTTACTTTTGTAAAATAATGGCTTCTCTCTGATTCTGGTCCATAACACACTTTCATTCAAGCCCCAGTCTCTGGTCCACCATTGCTTCAAAGCAGCAGTGCCAGAACTGGGAGGAAAAGAAAGTAGAAATTTAAGGCCAGATATAATTATGTCCACCTGGAGAGAAGTGAAATGGTTGTAGGTCTGCCAAAAAAAAGTGGGATGGCATTCCACTCTATTCTAGAGTGGGCAGTGGTGTGTCCACACAAGAAAGAAAAAAAGAAAGAAAGAAAACTCCTGCTCTTTCTCTCGGAATTCTTACTTAGTGTAAAACCTTTTAAATATTAGAAGTGGCTTGCCTGGTGGGTCAGAACTGCAACTCTAGCTTTCCAGCAGCAAGATTGCTGCTGCTTCTCAGGAGGGAGAGGGGCAAGATGACATGCAAGTGCGGTAGCAGACCCAGTTCAGTGCTGCTGGCAATATGCTCTCACTGCACCAACCCCCTGCCATCTCGCCCCACCCAGTAAGCAGCAGAGACCCTGCTATTGGCAAGCTAGTGTTGGAGCTCCACCCCACTGGGCAAACTGCTTCGGTTAAAAACAGCTCTGCTTGACACAAATTTGAAAGCAAATGCAATTCATTGCCCTCATCTTGCATGAAAGGGTTCTGACTGGGAGAGAGTGGCTGATGACAGCCCTGTAATATAGTTCACGATGAATATTGCATGACGAAGTCTGAACAGTTTACAGCAACTCTGTAGTCTTTGTTGAGAAGTATTACAGAGCAGTCCAAGTTGCCAGAGGCTGACAGGAGTGAACCCAGTGGAGGTGGCGGAAAGGGCCGCCCCATCCAGTTGCTGCTCAGAGACCTCAGGCAGGGGAGGATGCTGGCTATCCCAGCAGGGCGCAGCAGTAGGAAAGAAAATATGTTTCCTTCTGCCACCTCTTTTCCCGGTGTACCAGCTGCTGCAACAGAGGGCTCTGGGAGGGAGCCAAACAGCACCTGGATATTGCTTAGGTCCTCTCCCCCAGCACCTCCTCTGACATGCCTTACGCTGGTGTAGCCCAGCTGAGCCAGGACCCAGCTGACTCAGCCAGAGGTCTGCCATATCCAGCTTCCCTCAGCCCAGCATAAATAGCAGTTGGATCATGCCCTTAGACTCTTATGGCAACCCTATAGTGTAGTCCATTGGTAATATTGTAGGTCATAGGTGGAGCTGAGGTTGCTGTGGATTCCCAGTAAAAAATTCCTCATTCCTGTGAGATTGCAAGACAGGTCAATCTGTTTATATTGTTCCCTTAGATCTCTTCCCAGGGCAAATTCAGCATCCAAGTTTTGTGCAGTAACTTTATGCTTCATTGACTTGTATTCAAACTGTTTTCATTTTTAAATCTTAAAAAACTAAGAATAGAAAATTTGCTTGTGAATTAAGACCTAAGTTAGAGGAGAGAATCTTGCCTTTCATGTCTTTGGCTTTTTCAGTGCACTCAACCACAGGCTCTTGTAAGTTGCACTTATCAGATTTTTGAAATATTAAGTGGTATTTAACTGCTGTTAAATAACAAAACATACTACAACATTTTGTTACGGGTCTCTCATTGTAGATGTCATAGGCTTTAAATGAAATTATCATCATAATCGCCATGATTTATTTATATAGCTCCATAGATGCACATGGCACTGTACATAAAATAAAACAATAAAAACAAGTTGCCACCACCTCACTCAGTCTCGCAGTGTCGTGCTACTCGTAAACACTTTTGTGCAGGTGCATGCCTGCACAAAAGTGTTCACTGGTAACATGATGCTTAGAAAAATATTATATAGTAAGGTAAGACATTCGTTAACAGAGAAAGAGCAACAGTGGACAAGGTGTATCTCTTTTTATAATATATATATTTTTAACCTTTAAAACTATTTGCATTTTTTTAATGAATGGGCTGTGGGATATTATTGTAGTCTGTGCCCCTTCACTTGACGGAGTGTTGGGAAGGGCTGGTGAAAATCAGGTATTTTCCAGTTCCCCCACATGACCACCCTTCATGTGCTTGGTAGTTGTCCTCTTCTTCTGCAAGTGTGTTTGCTCTCAGAGGCTTTTGGAAAGTTGGGAGTAGGAGATTGCAGTTAAATCTCCACTCTCCTAATGTCCCACCTACCTTTCTATTCTAAAAGCCAACAAGATGCTCTTCTTTGCTGTTTTACCTGTAAAAGTAACATAGTGAAAGGTGTTTTTTAAACAAAAAATCATTTTTAAAATAAAATAAAATCACTCTCCTTTTTGCAGTCCCCTACCCCCAGTGGCTGCAAGGCTAAGATAACTGTTCTTGGGAGTCAATCCCTGGGCACACTAACTTGGGAGTGTCATAAGAATGAGTTATGGTCCTTCCAGGCGGAGACAGTAATCACTTTACATGGGTATTTCGAGTCCAAGGCACTCTGAGTTTTATTGCAATAAAGGTACACCATGCCTTACACAAGGGGTGAGGTAACAAGGAGCACACCCACCCCTTCAAGCAGAAGGTTTTTTATACCTTTCACAAATTACACAAATTAATTTTCGTTAGAGCCCCTCTCCCTTTCGCATTGCTTCACTACCCCTGCTTTGTTTGTTAGTTCCCCTTTTTCCCAACTGTTAACATTTCTACTTCTTAGCACAGTATTAGATTCTTTTGCCTCGCTGACCACACTGTTTCTCAAACACATCGTGGTTTTGCATCACAAGCTTTAAGACAAACGGTTTCCAGGCAGTTAAACATCTTAAGCAAGTTCCCTTAAGTCATTAGGACTTTGCACAATCCTAAAGCATTGGACTGTTATTCTTGCAAATAGTATTCATAAGCAGATACTTTGGACTACCAAGGGCTAAATTTTTCTTATTTCTAATTTTTCTTAACAGGAGTAAAATCAATTGAACACAAATGATTTATGTATCTAAAATATGCAATAATCAGTCTTGGAGCTGCACTAATTTGTGGCGGGGGGGGGAGATGCTTCGCTCTGGTAAAAAGAACCAAAAATTGATGCCTGTGATATAAGCACAAAGTCCCCTTTTGCATATTATTCCTTATCCTATATCTCCACAACAGCCATGTGAGGTAGGTTGGGCTGAGAGTTGGTAACTGGACCACAGGCCAGTGTGAGGACTGGTGTGGAATGCTGGTTAGAGTGTCAGACTAGGACCTGGGAGACAAGGGTTCAAATCTTAATTCAGCCATGAAGCTCGCCGGGTACCCTTGGGCCAGTTGCAGGATCTCATCCTCGCCTACATCACAGGGTTGTTGTGAGAATAAAAGGGGGAGGGAGAGAATCATGTACACCACCTTGAGCTCTTTGGGGGGAAAGTGGAATATAAATGTAATAAGTAAGGTAATGAGTTAAGTGAGTTTAAAATGTGAAATGGCACATGCTCAGAGTATTTTGTTTGTTTATTAAGTTTGACAAAATGTTTTTGTTTTGCTGAGAGTTGTGAAACTGCATGTGCTCAGAGTATTTTGTGTAGTTCACAAAAGTTTATGACACAATACATTTGATAGTCTTGAAGATTGCACAAGACTTTGTTTGTGGTACCTTATTTGATGTTCCTTTCTAGGAGAAGGGGGCCCTCTTTTGGAAACTGCCCCAGGGCCCCCAGCCATACTAATTTTGCCTTGATAGTTGCATAAGCTTAATTATTACCAAGAATGGTGCATCTGATGAAGTGGACTCTAGCCCAAAAAAGCTAATGCTACATTTTTTAGTCTTTAAGATGGTAGGACTCTTCTGTTGTTTTGCTGAAATTATACTATGACCTACTTTACGGGAGTGTTGTAAAAATAAAAGACTATAAAACACTGGCAAATTTAAAGTGCCATTACAAAAAGTAGGAAGCTGCAGGGTATGGTTCAGATCAGAATGCAGTATGCAGAGCCTACATGTAGTATGGGAGCATGGATTACACCTTCCCTGTGTGTGTGTGTGTGCGTACACGCACACATATACATATGCAAAGTTTTAAATGAATATAAGTTGGGAGAAAACTTTCAATCAATGATATTGCAATTATATGTGAAAAATGAAGCAGTGGTTTGTACAAATAATTTGGACTGTCCAAGGGTGATGATAGAAAGAGATACAAAGCAGGGTTGTTCTCTATCTCCGTTGCTCTTCACCCTCTCCTTGGAACCTAGAGCAGATAGATTACGAAAAAATATAGAGATAAAAGGATACTAGGGGGAGGGCGGGGAACATTTTTAAAATATGTATGCATGCAGATGATATGTTGTTTATGTTAAATGGACAAGAGGGAACAGCCTGTGCTCTTAAAAAGGAATTAAGAGATATTTGTTAATGTAGCAGGACTTAAGTCAACTTTGATAAGTCGACTATGATGTTTTTTCATATGCCTCCATGGATACAACTGGAAACATATAAGATGCTAGGAGTGCCTATATGTATCAAATCCTTTGGTTATTTGGGAGTGTTAATGAAAATATTTAAATTGTTACATGTAAATTATTTTCTGCTGATTGGTAAAATGAAGGAGGTAAAACATTGGTCAAATCTTAACCTTTTGGTTCTGGGAAGAATTGCATCAGTCCAAATGAAGTTGGTGCCAAGATTTTTGTTTTTGTTTCAGGTTCTCCCCATCCTCCATCAGAAAATTATTTTAAAATGGCAGAACTGAACTCATTTATATTTCAGAATAAAAAAACATGATTAGCCATGAGAATGTACTGAAGACCTTCCTCTTTCAACAAGAGTTTTAAGGTCAAGCCTAAGGTCAACAAGACCTTATCCCAGTATGTGTCTGTGTTGAAATTATGTTTGTAGATGTTTTAAAGTTTTTTTTTAAAAATATGTTTTTAAAGTTGTTTTGGTTTAATGCTTTTAAAGATGCTTTGCTTTTTTTAAAAAATACGTTTTTAAACCTATTTTGTTTTAATATGTTTTTAAAATGTTTTTAGAGTGTTTTTAGTGTTTTTGTTTGCTGCCCTTGGCTTCTTCTAAGGGAAAAGTGGGATATAAATGCAGTAAATAACTAAATAAATAACTAAATAAATAAAGGAATATGGGGATTAAATAATTTGTAAATTTATTGTGACGCATTCCAATTATATCAGCTCAGTTTTATTATTATGAAATCAAATAAGGTTTGGATTTAATTAGAGAAACAAATGCTAGGGTTAGGCCCCCTATGGTCAATTCCCTTTCTCCTGATGTAAAAAGCATTTATTAAGAAAATACATAACTCATTCACAAGAAATATGTTAAATATATTAAAAAAATGGCAATCTAAAATATCTCCATTGTGTTCTCAACTCTTATGCAAAAATATACAGGACTAATGAATGAAACACAAGCAACGTATGCTTAATGCGAAAGGATATGGTTATTTTCAGTTGAGGGACTTTTATAGTCAAGGCTCTCCTGTTTTGTTGGCTCAGCTTAGGAGAGATATACCTGACATGGGATTGAATTGGTTGCAGGCACATCGCTTAAAACAGTTTTTGAAAAGTCTTCAAGTTCAAGTACATGCCAGTAGGCCATACACTAGTTTCGAGAGAGCCTTGCTCGACATGGAGGTAAGGTGAAGGGATTGTCTCAAGATTCTATAGGAGTTTAATAGATATAATAACGGGGCAGTTAATGGGATTAAAACAGCAATGGGAAGAAGATCTGCAATGTGGAATTGAAAGGACAGAATGGATTAATTTATTTTCATTTAAATATGCCAAGACGGTGTCTGCAAATCATAAAGAAATTGATTTAAAGATATTCCATAGATGGCATATGATGCCTGTTTGCATGTCACGTATCTCATCCACAATCTACTATGTTGGTGAGCATGCCCAACTAAAGGCACTTATTTTCATCTCTGGTAGACATGTGCAAAGATAATGGGGTTCTGGAACATGGCTCATAAAGAGATATCTAATATAACTAAAGAAAAAATTACCAGACTCCAGGATTATTATTATTTTTTTTAATAATGTTTTTATTGGTTTTGGGTAGAACAGAATACAAAACAAGAATAACTTATACAACAACAAGAGGAAATAGTGCAGTTCACAATAGGAGTTATGGTACCTATAATGCTCTAGGGAGGTAAGCATATGTTAAATGGTTATTGTCCTGAATTGTTTTCCAGATAATTATCCCAATGTGGACCACCAAATCTGACCATGTGAGGTTGGAGGTTTGCATGCCCCATCACTTTGACTAACAAAAACAATAAGGCTATACCATTGTTCATAGAACTTGTCTGCATCTGTTCCTTGTCTCATTGCTTTTGAACTATATGTTAGTTTTTCCATAAGTGCTAATTTCCATATTTCCTGATACCATTTATGAATCATATGTGGGTCAAGTGTTTTCCAGGAAGCAGCCATCACCAGTCATGCTGCTATAAGAAGAAAGTTTGTCAAGGTTTTGTGTATGATTTTATTGTTGGCTTCAGAGCAGTAGCAGAGCCAGAGATGGGTCTAAATGAAGGGATTGATTGGTAATCTTGTTGATTTCATTAAATTCTTCCTCCCAAAAGGGAACAATCAGCACGCAAGACCACCACATATGATAAAATGTACCTCGCTTCCCACACCCTCTCCAACACAAGGGGGAGAGCTTGTTATTGATTCTATGTAGGGTGTGGGGAGTGAGGTACCATCTGAAAATCAGCTTCAGTGCATTTTCACGGATCCTAGAAGAAACTGATTTGAAAGGGGTTCTAGTCCAAATACCATTCCAGTCAGATTCACTGATGTTTTGACTAAAGTCTTTGTCCCAAGGGGCTTTATGGTTTATAGAGGAACCTACTGTTGTCTCTAGTAATATGCCATAAATTTTTGATAACGCCCCCTTGCCATTTCCCCAAGGTTGAGCAAGGAAAGATTCAAAGGGGGTTAGGGGTCTTGTCACTTGCTGGATGATAATTGGCATTGTGATGAAATGGTGAATTTGATGAAGTTGAAACCTGGATGTTTTAATTTCCTTGAGTTGAGATTTTAGTTGGTCAGGCATTTTGGGATGGCTACCTATGTAAAAATCTCTAATGTGGTAAAGTTACACCTTTTCCCAATCTTTGAACTGCTGAAATGTATTCCTTTCATAAAACATGGGATGATTGAGAATAGGGGTCAAAGGTGAAATTGGGGGGTTAATTTTGACTGCCAATTTTTCCAAATTGTTAAATTATTTTTCAAAAATGGGTTAGTTATATGATCTAATTTTTTCTTCATATGAATCACAAATGGGAGACCTCTGGATTCTTGTAAAGAGGTGCCCACTCTTTCCATTGCAGTCCAAGATTTGTTTGTAGATACCTGCAGTACAGGTATTATGCTTTTTAGGTGAGATGCATCATGATAAAGTTGCAGGTTGGGTATGCCCAGACCGCCTTTCTTGGGGGACCTATAAAGAGTATTTTTGATTAATCTGGGCTTTTTACCTTGGTGAATAAATTTGTTAATAATTCGTTGCCAAAGTGTTAATTTGTTTTTAGGAATCAGTATTGGAATGGATTGAAATAAAAAGTTTAATTTAGGTAAAATAGACATTTTTATTGCTGCAATCTGGCCCAGCCATGATAAGGAGAATTGGGACCATTCTTTTAGCATACGTATTATTTCCTTAATTGTGGGAGTAATATTTAATTGCATTAATTTGGATAGGTTTTTCAGGATCACCATTCCAAGATCTTTGAATGACTTGGAGCATATCTTTAGTTGGAGATTACTTGTAATTTTGGGGTCAATTCTGGAAGCATATTAAAGCATAAGAGTCCTGATTTTTGAAAATTAATCTCAAGACCTGCCACTTTTCCGTAGGTCTGGATTTCTTTCATTAGTGCTGGAATTGCTTCCTCTGGATTAGATATCAGAGCTATGTTGTCAGAAAAAAGATTGAGCAAATGGGTCTGACCATTTACTGTAACCCCTTTTATTAGAGGGTTGTGTCTTATTGCATTCTCAAGAGGTACAAGTGCAAAGGCAAGTAAAATAGGCGAAAGAGAGCAACCTTGTTTTGTATTTTTATTATCTTTATTTATGGATAGTCACACTAACTTAAAAACAAAACCTTTAATGTTATCAGTGGTTGCATGTCAAACAGTAATACAGAAGCGGAAAACACTGGAAGGACTACATTTAGAGGTATGGTACAGAAATACATGGAACATAGCAGTTCTGGATAAAATAACATAATATTTATTGTTTTACAAGACAGAACAAGGTTACAGGCCTTTGACGCCATCTGGTGGAATTTTATAATGTATACAAATGAGCATGCTTTACGTAGACAACTATCAGGTGCTGCCAGAGCAATTTAGCTTTCATAAGTGCTTTAAGTTAACAACTTGCTGTAAAATATTTTGAATTTTGAAGACTATCCAGTGTTTCTGTTAATAATTTTATTAAGATTCTTATGTTGGTTGTATGGTGATTTTAAAAAATGGATTTATATTTTTATTTTTTAAGCAATTGCATTTAAAAACTCAATCCCATGTGCCACTGTTAAGACTAACCAATTCAGGCTGCAATCCTGTACATGCTTACCAGGGAGCAATCCTCATGGAATTCAGTTGGGAGCTTTCCTCGGTATAACGTATGGTTATTCTGGCATAAATCCACACTGGAAATTGTGACAGCAGGGACCCCTTCTGAACCAACAGGTGCTAAATATTAATAAACTCTCAGTGTTTAAGTGACCACTGTTTATTTGCAAAGGAGAAGGATAAGGAGACAGAATAGGTGAAGGTCAGACAACTTTTCTCCTAGGAGGGAAGCAACTGTGTCAGAAGGGACCTCTTTTGAACCAAAGCAAGACATTTTTATTTATTTATTTAAAATAGGGTACTCAGGGCGGCTTACAAAAATAAAATCAAACACGTACATAATAAAATTGTAAACAATAAAATCACAAAAACTTTAAAATAAATTAAAATACATAAAATACAATTAAAATACAATGTACACACACATATATATACATATATATATATAGGGAGTAGTACTAAAGGGGACTACAAGGGTAAAATTTAACAATTTAATTGGGTGCTATTTGTAAAACAGCAGTACTTAATTGTCTGTAAGTGAGAATGAGGAGCCAACTAGAACAATTTGTCCATGCGCCCATGATCTCTCACTGGCCATGCCCTGTGACCTCTTAGCAGTCCTACTAAGGCTAGTAGGCACCAGCCACCACTGGTTGCAAGTTGAGTGAATTTTGTAGTTAGTGTTACCAGTACTCATGATTGTTGCTCTCTTATACTTGTGCAATTGTTATCATTATGTTATTAAAATAATATGGTAAAAATATTCAATGGCACAATATTTTTTATGTTTAAAAAACTATAAGGTCATTTAGACTTCATATACCATTTGTATAGGTTTCTGTACATTTACAGTCATTTACAGTGTGGTGAATTCTTGACCCCAATGACATACATGTATCTATATTGTTTTACTGGAAATGGAAAGATCTTAAAGAAGATTTGCTTGTTTTTTAACTTGCAAAGAGTGGCATGCTTAATAATGTCTGCCAGGTATTTTATTTGTATAGCTTTCTTGGGTTACAATACCAGATTAGCAGAGTCAGTTTTTCTATTGATTGAGTGTTCATGAAACACACAGGAACAAGTAATTATTAATTTGTGGAAGTTATGTGTTAGTGGTCTCAATGGCAACTCTTTACATAATACAAACAGGCAACACGAGTGACATTTTTATTATTATCCAAAATACCAATAATTCACTATAACGTGTTACCCCCCCCCGAGATAGACCTTGTTTAAAAATGTAGAGAAAAAATCCTGCAAACGTGGCAAGCCAAACATTTTTATTTCTTTTTGCATGTATGTGACTGGTGAACATGGCGTACTTTTCAAGGCTTTTTACCAAAGTAATACTTGTTTTATTAAAGCCTATACAAATGGATAACTGATATCAAAGGTTTCTACAGCATTGCATACAAGTTGCTGCAAGATCATTGTAAAAATATACAATTCTCTGATTCTGCTAGGGAAGAATGGGGATTGTTGCAACATGCTCTAAATCCTTTTCGCATGCAAGCAGTACCTGACAAACATTCATTCTGTAAGTAATATAGGAAGTATAATCAACTCCATTACAGCCTCTGTAAGAAGAGGTTTATAAGGTATATATTTTGTTCTTGCTTTGTAGAAAAACTAGCAGCTCTGACTGAATGAATCTTTAATGATACAACCTCTGCAGTTTTAACAATAATTGAATGCTTCTTCTGATCCTTACTAATATTCTGTGGTAGTGAAAGCTTGGAATTATTTGTTAATTGAAAAGAACATAAATGATTGCTAAGAGCTCTTTTAGTCCCCCCCCCCATTGCAATTCATATTTGGCATAGTTAACATCACGTGCAGAATTCTGCCTATTTCTCTTCCATACATCAGTGCTTAATATACATCCTGCAAACTATTTACTCCTATTTCTCCAGAGGTGAATGAAGACAGATCATACAAATGAACCGTTGTATTACACATTGATTCTCATGGTGGCGTGCAGGACATTTTTTATTGCATACATATATTAGAAGAATATTTTAGTTAGAATTTGTCTGCTTGAGAGAGAATTGTAATATCCAAAAATATATTTGAGACTCTGACAGTGATATGAAGCATCTCACAGGGCTGTGGAGTTGGTACGCCAGACCTTCGACTCCGACTCCTCTATTTTTCTGCAGTCCAACTCTGACTCCTTCATAAATGGCAAATGTATATTAACTAGTAATAACAAATTTACTGTAGTAAAATGGTAGCACAAGGCATTTCATCACCACCACGTGAATCCAGAGCTTGGAAAAGTTACTTTTTAAAACTACAACTCCCATCAGCCCCAGAGAGATAGATAGGGCTGGAGTAGATACCCTCAGGCAGCATACTTCACTGGTTCTTCTCCTTGGAAAGGGGAGGGGGGAGCCGAATCCTGCGATCTCGCTCAGTTGAGTGTGGCGAAAATGCAGCTCCACGGAGCAAGAAGTCAGTCTCCCTTCAAAAGTGGCTGCCACTGTTGCTGAAGCACTGCATATCACCTTAGCCTGCTTAAAGGATCACGGCTTCCTAATCAACCACAAGAGCCAGTTAGTTCTTTCCCGTCGGATTGTACATCTGGGGGCCGCTATAAACTTACAACGGGATAATATGGCTGGCACAAGACAGAATCAACAAAGTACGTGTTGTGGTATCGCATCTTATGACTTCCACATCAGCAGACCTCATGCATCTAGCCTCAGTGCTCGGGTCAATGGTTGCAGTCTTCCAAATGACGCCTTAGGCACGTCATCACTCTCGCCCCCTGCAGTGGGCGTTATTGCCGTTCCAGAATGAGATAGCAGCCAGGCAGCATCGGAAAGTGTTATTGTCACCTGCAGTTTGTCTGTCCCTAATATGGTGGGCACACAAACCCAATCTACTCAAGTACCATTCCACGATTCCCCACGTATAGTGATAATGTCGGATGCCAGCCTATCAGGCTGGGGTGCCATTTGCAAGGATCAGATGGTGCAAGGAACATGGTCACAAGAGGAAGCCAGCCTTCCAATCAATTTATTGGAACTTTGGGTGATCTGCCTGGCACTGACGCACTTCACATGCACCGTACGGTTGGGGGCAGTGCTCATCAAGACAGACAATGTGTCCGCCAAATCTCATTTGTATCGTCAGGGGGGCATGCGCTCTCCCCTTCTCCAGAGGGAAGCCTCACTCATCTTCCAGTGGGCAGAAGAACATCTGGAGTCATTCACGGTGGAATACCTCAGTGGAGGACAACAGTAAAGCAGACTGGTTGAGTCGCGAGAAGTTACATCAAGGGGAATGGAAGCTACATCCTCTGGCCTTTCAGCCGATACTGGCACACTTCGGCAGGATCAAAGTAGACCTTTTCGCCTCCAGCCTCAACCACCAAGTAAAGAGATTCTTTGCCAGGTGCGAGACGCCGGAGGCAGAGGGAATAGATGCTCTTGCAGCCCAGTGGCTTCCAGGTCAGCTATATGCCTTTCCACCTCTCCTGATCATTCCCAAAGTGTTCCAGAAAATCTGAGCTGAACAGGCAACGGTTCTGCTAGTGGCTCCTTGGTGGCCAAGGAGACCTTGGTTTCCGGAACTCATCGACCTATCGGTCGGTCACCCGTGGAGAATTCCTCTCAGGGACAATCTGTTGTCACAGGGATGTTTTCTTCATTCGGATCCTGGCTGGCTGGCTCTTCATGTGTGGAAATTGAATGGCAACATCTCTTAAAGAAAGGCATTCCAAGGCAAGTTGTGCAGACAATGATGGCCTCCATCATTTGGGCACCGTTCGAATATACAAGGCCACATGGAAAGCCTTCTTGCCTTGGTCACAGAAACAAGGCTTAAACACAAGTAAGGCAGGTGTTACAGAGATCCTTTCATTCCTACAGCAGGGCTTAACAATGGGACTCAGACCAAACACTTTGAGACATCAGGCTTCGACTTTGTCATCAATCCTATCTAAGTTTCCCAAAAAACCATTGGGTTCTCACCCATTCCTGTTCCTTTGGTGGGCAACAATATCGGCTCCACCGACGGTCCATCGTTTCCCAACTTGGGACCTACACAAGGTCTTAATGGCCCTGCAGAAACCTCCCTTCGAGCCACTAAGTCAAGTTCCTCTCCGTTTGCTATCCTTTAAAGTCCTGTTCCATGTGGCCATTACTTCGGCCCATCGTGTGTCTGAGCTGAATGCCCTATCTATAGATAAGAATTTGTGTTTTTCATAAGGATAGGGTAGTACTTTGCACTGTACCTTCCTTTTGTTCTATCTACCTTTCACTGTCAACAAGAGTTAGTGCTCCATTCTTTCTGCCCTAAACCTGTGCACCCCACAGAAAAGGCGTGGCACTCACTGGACGAGAGAAGAGCCTTAAAAGTATATATATCCAAAACTAAGCCTTTTTGCAAGACAGATTATTTGTTTCATTTCATCCAGCTTCAATGGGTAACTAAGTTTCAACCTCCACCCTTGCTAGGTGGGTCAAGGCATGTATTACCTTGGCATATGCTTCACTGTGACTGGCACAACCAGCCAGGATAGTGGCTCATTCCACTAGGGCAGCAGCCACAACTGCAGCATTCTCAAGAAATGCTTCACTCTTGGATATACGTAGAGCAGCCACATGGGCCACTCCCAATACGTTTATTAGACACTACAAGATTAATATGTACGCATCTGCAGAAGCAGCCTTTGGGAGGAGAGTGCTACAGCATGTCCTCTCCAACTGTCAATGAATTCAGCCCAGCAATATTCCCACCCTACATGGGTCAGCTTTGGTATGTCCCACCTGATATCATCTTTCCATGCACAGGAGAAGAGACTTTTGGTCTTGCCGTGAAAACGGTCTTCTCTGTGCATGTCAAAGATGATATCAGAGCCAATCCCTAGGAGGGCTGGGCTGCAACCATGGGTACCTTGTAGGCCTCTTGCAGAGAGTGTGTGAGTGCTGTTGCTTGATGGTTCATGTTGTACTTCCTGTCAGTGCTCTCAATACTAGTTAGCTTGTCATCAAGAACTGAGCTGGGAGCTACACAGAACAGGAAGTTCCTGCAAAAATCAACAGTGCTGTTCTGCCTTCAACCACTAGGTGGAGCTACTTACCCACCTGATATCATCTTTGACATGCACAGAGAAGAACGTTTTCATGGTAAGACCAAAAGTCTCTTCAAATTGTTCTAATGGCAAATAGCATGTGGTACTGATACAGTCCAAAGAAAACATTTCAAATTGTGCATTTTATTCCAGAAAAAGGGAGAAATATGCTATGGAATTTTACATTAAAGAAGCTGGGACTTAAGAAGTTGCCAACTTTAACTTGATTGGGTACATGCCTTTCTAAAAGAGAGCTTTGGCTATGGGGCTGTATACAAATGCACTAAATAAAAAAATAAAACTCCCTTTTGAATTGTTTATGGATGCAGCATATTTGCTAGATAGGGCTGGAGTAGATATCCCCAGGCAGCACACCTCACTGGTTCTTCTCCTTGGAAAGGGGAGGGGGGAGCTGAATCCTGCGATCTTGCTCAGTTGAATGTGGCGAAAATGCAGCTCCACGGAGCAAGAAGTCAGTCTCCCTTCAAAAGTGGCTGCCGCTGTTGCTGAAGCACTGCAGCTAGCCACGCTCCATTGCTCTGAAGAATGCCTCACACAGTGCCAAACTGTTCAGCTGGACTGAACGATCCTCCCAAGCCCCCGGACCCATGATGTGAAGGTGGGCGGGGGGGGAGAAAACAGTAAAGGATGGAGACAGAAGAGAAATAGCTGACATTAAGGAGAGGAGAATGACAAAAAGCAGAAAAAACAGCAAAAATAAAAGGTAAAAGGAAGTTCTGAGCAGAGAGAAGAAAAGACCCAACCTTCACAGGCCGCAGGAGAGCGGGGTGACTTCTCCCCCAGGAGAGGAGACTAAGAAGTTTCTAGACCCTGCCTGTCTTGACCGGTAGGAAGAGCCATCCCTGATCAGGAATGTCCTCCAGCCCTATCTACAAATAGAAATTCACGGTAAGTAAAATTTCCATTTTTTATTTCTCACACATTTGGGGGAAAATAAATGAAAAGTTTCTACAGAATGCCTCTGTTTTCACTGTCTGATGTCCAACTTTCATATTTCCAATCTCCAGTGAATAGAAGCTCAAATATGTAGTATTTTTCAAGTGACAGATGTTTCAGTAGGTGTATATGAAAACCTATGAATAGTCTTAAAATGTTGTATTTAAAACAGGGATCTCTGTCTTCTGGAAAACAATACATATTTGTTACATTCTCAGACTCTTGCTTTGCATGTTAAACTGAGACCCTTCTTTGTCCTCTACATTGTCCTCACAGCAAAAAATCTGCTGGCAAAAAAGGATTATGAGCAGTTGTAATTTGGGGAAAAACTTTTTATCTTTTTAAAGAATAATTTCACATCTAGATATTATTTCACAAGGGATATATTTCATCAATAAATAAATTAACAGTGGCTTAGATATTAATCCTTTCTCAAACTGCAGGAAGTCTCAGAACAAATACTGTAATCTCTTAAACTATCTCTTATGTAATTTTTCATGCCTGCCTATCACTGTACCTTGAATTCAAAGAGAATTTCATCTCCTAGGATTTGGGAGGTGGGGTGAGGAGGTGAGGTGCAATTATTCCTTTGTGAAGTTCTTTCCCACCACCACCTCCAATGTCCATGGTAAACAAAATGAGTGCTGGTCTAATAGTCAGAAGTATCATTTTTCCTTAGCATGAATGAGAGTGGTTAACTTGGTCAATCATGATATTTGAAACATTTTATTTCTGATGTTCTCTTGTAAGTAAGCAAAACACGTAAGTTTGAAGCATGAATTAGATGTGTTGTGATGGAGAAACATTCTCACTAAGGAAATACAATTTTTAATACAATAGGTCTGCAGTCCTTTACATACTTACCTAGTAGTAAGTTCCAAGTCAATGGGATTTACTTCTGAGTAAACATGAAAATATGTGCTGTGTGCGTTTTAAAAGTGCAAAAATATTTTTTAAAAATCTTGTTTCAGAAATAGGAACTGTAGTAAAAACTATATAGATACGGCTATTTAAATATAGGTGATCTATGGATGGTTATGTCAAAACTGAACAAATGGTACCCCTTGGGAATATATCATGCTTAAGGAATATAATTAATTTGGTAGTGGAATTACAAAAAAATTACAAAAAAAAATTAATTGAATTCATTTTCATTGAGTTTTTCTTAACTTCAAATTTTTAAAATAATATTTGTCACTTTCAGCTAGCCTGGAAGGCTTCTTCACTCTTTCATGTTTTTACTATCATGAAAAGTAGCCGACATCCTGAAATATGTGCACTATATGATCTGCTCCGGAAAGTTCAAATATTCATTATTTGATTAAAGCAGCCTCAAGGATATCTTGAAGTGAAATAGCCACCACAGACCAGACACTACAAAGTTTTCATATCATCTAACCTCAGTAGAGGCACTTCATTCCTTCAGCAGTAAATTACTAGGTACAAACACTGAAAAATGAACATATTTTGCCTGTTCTCTAGAGGTCTCACATAATAGCCAAAAGTGAATGACAGCAGTCTTACAATATTCCATGTAGTTGTGGCATGGAAAGTGATCCCAAATTATATCATAAAGGCTCGACAATTTCAACTGCAATAACTTTAACACTAATTAGAATGTTGAGTCTTGTTAAAATGAGGAGACACTTTTCAGTTGTTTATGTAGACTGTCGTTGTTGTGATAGTTCCATTGATTATCATCTTTGCTGGAGTTCCTCCCCCGGAAAAATCTTTGTTCTATTTCCATGACAATTCTGTGGATTTCTTTTGTGGTTTTATTTGGATTTCCCTCTTGCATATGATCTTGTTTTAACATATTCGTTTACTTTCTTCCCAGTGTACCTGCAGGAAAGACATGGTGACTATATCAATGGATATCTTTGTGAGGAAATTTCAACCAGACAGATACCAGCTGTGGAAACAAGGGAAGGATGTATACTCCATTGATCATACAAAACCCACCCCTGAAATGACACCTGAGGTAAAGGCCTGGTTGCAGAGAAGGAGGAAAGCAAAGAGATATTCCAGGTGGTAACTCCATATAGTTGAAGTTTAAATATGATATAATTTCTCTTCTTTTTAGTGTTCTCTTCTCTCTCTCTCTTCCACATTTCTCTGTCATTTCCCTGAATTGTTCATTTTTTAAATCACAGATAATTTGTGTCTCCTTAAAGCCTAGGAGTGAGCTTGAGGGCAAAACAGTCATACGTCAGAATGATAATATTCATTGAAGAAATGTATTCCTTTTGTAGGTTTAATAAGAATGCATTACTGAAATATATATATGTGGGGCTCTGAGCATCAATATAGTATTTGTTGTTTTCCTTTTATGAATATATGCATTTTTAATTTATTTTATTTTGCTGAATCCCAGTTTGTGTTTGCATTCAGAACAGCACAATTGGGAAGAGCTGGGTGGAATACTGGCTTTTAGATATTGTGAGAAAAGTTTCCAAATGCTGTAAAATCTTTATATATCCTTGAGTGTGCTGTAGCCTCTGGCCAGAGTCCTGTACAGAGGCAGATACCTAGTTGGCAGACTGTTCAAAAGGTACTGCCAGTACCTGGTTATTTATGCTGCAGCTCAATAGTGGATTTGAATTTATCATAGTGAAACTCTTAAAGCTATTTGTCAGTGCAGATTTTCCCACTCAATAATCCAAAATATTGTCCTGCATATGTATCTGTCCAGCTTTTACCATCTTGGAGCTTCTTCTCAATTGGACATGTTCTGAAGACATATGTTGTGTGTTTATGATAACAAAACCTTTTCATGGCATGGGGTATTAATTTTATCCATATATTTTAAAGTCAGAAATGACTATAGATATAACTGTGCTTCTGACCAGCAAGATACATTTTACTTTATTAACCATTTTACTTTACTTTGCTGATAATTTCCCAACTTACTTAATGTTAATAAGTAATGGAAGCTCCTACATTTTATTCTGGAATTTTTTTTAAAAAAACAAAAATGTTTCTATCTTTTTTGTGTGTCATTTTATACAAGTTGTTGTACATTACAGCCTGCAATGCGTTCTTCTGTTGAATCAGAGTCTCTTAACTTTATAATATAAAAATATTTTGTAAATAAAAATAATAATAAAATTTTATTTTTAGGCCGCCTATCTGGCCGAATGAACGGCCACTCTGGGCGGTGTACATACTTAAAAATACAACATATAATACAGTTTTAACATATAAAACAATTATAATCCACCAACCTACATCTATACACTGTAAACTAAAATTATCTAGGAGACTTGTATGCCCGCTGAAACAACCAAGTTTTCAATCCTTGGCGGAAACCTACCAGGGAGGGGTCATGGCGAAGGTCGTATGGCAGAGAGTTCCAGAAGGTGGGGGCCACAACTGAGAATGCCCTCTCTCTGGTCTGCACCAGCCTAGCTGTCTTAACTGGTGGGACCGAGAGAAGGTCTTGTGAGGCAGATCTCGTCAGGCGGCATATTTGGTGATGCTGGAGGCGCTCCTTTAGATAAACTGGGCCGAAACCATATAGGGCTTTAAAGGTTAGCACCAACACCTTGAATTGGGCTCGGTACACAACTGGTAGCCAGTGCAGATCTTCCAGCACTGGGGTGATATGATCCCGGCGGCGGCTGTTTTTAATCAACCGTGCCGCCGCATTCTGTACCAGTTGTAATTTCCAGACCGTCTTCAAGGGTAGCCCCACGTAGAGCGCATTACAGTAGTCTAAGTGAGAGGAGACCAGGGCATGCACCACCCGTGGGAGCAGATGGACCGGAAGGTAGGGTCGCAGCCTCTGTATCAGACGTAATTGATACCAAGCTGCCCGGCTCACTGCTGACACCTGAGCCTCCATGGACAGCTGGGAGTCAAGAATGACCCCGAGGCTGCGAACCTGGTCCTTCAGGGGCAATCTAACCCCGTTTAGCGTCAGGTCAATATCTCCTATCCTTCTCTTATCTCCCACAAGCTGTACCTCGGTCTTGTCAGGGTTCAGTTTCAGCCTAAAGTGCCATGAACACTGATGGACTGCCTTCAAGTCGATCCTGACTTATGGCGACCCTATGAATAGGGTTTTCATGGTAAGACGTATTCAGAGGTGGTTTACCATTCCCTTCCTCAGAGGCTGAGAGGCAGTGACTGGCCCAAGGTCACCCAGTGAGCTTAATGGCTGTGTGGGGATTTGAACCCTGGTCTCCCAGGTCATAGTCCAACACTCTAACCACTACACCACACTGGCTTTCATGAACACTGATAGTGCCATAAAATAATATTCTTTTCTGAGAGCATTTTTTCACTATTCACTAGTTACTACACCTTTTCCTCTGATAAAGCCAAATATCTGACTTGTTACTGTAAGTAAGACTTCTTTTTCAGCGGTGTATGATTACTACAACTGGACACATTGACTGTGCTCACTCAAATGGCTTAGCATTATGAAAATGAACTGCAGTGAGTCTTGGGCTTGCACAGTTCCCCCCTCCTTTCCCTTTATATTAATTAACCACAGTTTAGTACCTCATCCAAACTCTAAACAGCTTCATAAAATATGGTTTGAAGTTGGCTTGGTTCAGCAAACCATAGTCAAGGTTAGCCACAGCTTATCCAGGTTCAGACAACACAACAACCTGTGGTTAATCTAAAACAGAAGCAAAGACTCCCAAACTCCTCATGGCCATGCTGGAAGAGGGGAGCAGACAGGGTTGAGACATGCTGCAGCTCCTTGTACTTGAAATGACACCATTCTTCTGTAACTGTCTTTTCGGTGCTTTGTCATAAATTCTTTTCCTAAACTCTTATGTATTTGTTAATATTAATCCGCCCTTTTTGTCACAGGATTGTAGCTCAAATTCAGTAGTTTGTTTGAAATGACATCCATGTCATTTAGAGAGCAATTGCTTCCTGAGGTACATTCTCAGATGGGTATGTTTCATACAGTATACACTTACGCCCGCTAACCTTTCATTGTACAATACGCTTTAACACTTTAGGTTCCCATTATGTTATATTTTTGCAATAGGATGCCTTTTACCAGATGGCTTATGGAAAATGCTGAACAATGGGTATAAAAATAGTCTATTTATTTACTTAAGGCATTGAAGTTCCATCAAATTATTCAAGGAAGTTTTCAAAAATTAAAAACAATGAGCTATTTCAAAATCAACAATAATAAAAAACAAAAACGCACATTACAGAAGGCAAGCAGCCTAAAAAAATCTAAAAAAGTTGGTCACAGTTTTTTAAACTATTGTTTTTTAGCAGCTTCACCCTAAACATTTTATCTGGCAGCCCTGTTTTGGCCTGCCTTATTTTAGTATATGGACTTCAGATAAAATAGTTTCACAGCCCTAATATTAAAGCAGCAAAAGCACCAATGGGAGCTTTCCTCCCAATGTAAATAGCTGTAGGTGCTGGGGAGAGGTTTTTCCATTGGGATCAAGACATGAGGGAAAGGGCTCAAATCTATTTTGCTGTCCCCTGGGGTTTCTATGATCAGTTTCCCTTGCAGCTGCTATTTACATAACAAAAAGTACAAATTAATTGCATTAATGTAATTAATGACACATTTAGTTTGGCTTACAGATAGCAGTGAATGTGGGCTCAGAGCAGGACTGCGGTTCTAGTACATGAGAAATGCCAGGGCTTTATTTTCACTGAATGTGTATCTGTTTTCTGTTTTTAAAACGGCCATCTGGACATGCCCTGTGACAGGATAGCATTGTCTTCCTTGTCTGTCTACTTCTTCCTTTAGCTGTCATAATACCTATAATGGGAATGAAATGTTCAGTTTCTCTTTCTCACCCCCCTCAGCTGTCTGATGATCCTTTACTTTCTGAATATAACATGGCAATGTATGGGCCTTACACCATATATTTATCACCAAATGTTTAGGATTCCAAGTGCCTGGTTTCCCTCCCACCATTAGCTATACGATTCTGTGGCCCAAACCCAAGTGCCTATGGAGTAGCAATTGTCATTGGTGTTGCTGCACACCCATTTATACAGTATGTGAACTAAAAAAATGAACTAGCAAAGGGCCTCTACAGTTGTCCTTTTTATTGTGCATTCATTATTTGTACTCATGATGGTATGGGGGTGATTATACTCGATCCAAATTACAATACTGTTTGCACCTGCAAAAGTTTCAGACATACTGCTTCCTTTATAATCAGTTCATGTCCTCCTTGCTAAAAACCTGTAACGTTTTATTGGACAAATGTTCTGGGGTTGTTGTTTTTTGTCTGCTTTTGTTATGCTATAGTGCAAGAGTGCCACACCAGGCACCAGTGATGCGATTACTTTGGGGGAGCACTGCAGAACAATTAATAAAGCAGAATGGTGTGCGGACAGTCCAGTATAAATCCACCAGTTATGCACTATTATTGAGTCAACAACATGTTGTCGAATACACCTGCAAAAAATCCACCAGTCTGGAAGGGACTTAATGCACCGGAGGGGTGACAATAAGACTGCTGATAATTGTTTGTGGGTGCCCTCAGGGACCGCTTGAGCAACCTAGCAGCAACCTAGCAGCCTGATCAATGTCTCTTGAATTTTTTCTGCTAAAAGAACTCTCTTGGCAAATGGACAGTTCTGCCCAGTAGTATGTTACTTTTCTTGGAACAAACTATTCTGGACACTCCCTTCCTGATTTCTTGCTTTCCGATTCTGAACCACCATCACCCAAAACACACCCAACCACAGTAAGAATGTTCTACTTTAAATAAATGTGTACTGTTTAATCATCAGTCCATATATATATTTGCATTCACAAGCTGAGAACCTGAGGGCTTTAATGTCTGTGTCACATAATTGTATAATGATGCTCTTGTATTGCTACAGAACTTGGCATCTTTATTATACAACTGCCATTTGCACTTGGCAGAGAAATTATTTCCTTGTCAGTATAACCCTTATTTATCTGGATAGCCCAATTTAAAAGTTAAAATTAAAAGTGGAGACATTATAGTAATTATGTTGAAAGTTTTATCAGATGAGTGCGTGTGCTGAATTTATTCACTATGCTAAACTGGTGGATGTATTTCTGTGCTATTTAATTAGTAGACTTGGCACAAGTGCAAACACAGTAGGAGATGCACGTCCCCCAAATGAAGATAAACTGTTTGTTCAGTTTCACCTCTGTAGTAATATGTCAAGGAAAAAATATGATAATTTTAATTCTGGGAATAATATGCCTTCCAAATAGAGTCCCATAAGTACAGAAATACCATCTCAAGGAAAACAGTGAGGTGATTATGTTTGTGTTCTGGGCAACAGGTTGTGCCAGTACTGCCTTGGTATGAGACACTTGTACAGAGATGAAAATCACAGTAGTGACAGTAATGAATTTCTACACTTGTGCTACAGATATTTCTATGTGTTATTGCTAGATAGATGGTGACGAGCCAGCTTTGATCACATGTTAAAGGTGGGAGCGAGTGGTTAGCTATATTACAGCTGGTATACTAAGAGCAGAGGTGTTTGGCATTGCATACATACATGAGTCCTATCAAACAATAGGAAATGTATGGGAGATCCAGCCAAAAAGGGAATACATGTATAGAAGCTCATTGGATTAAGAAGGAATACTCATAGCATTTAGTACGTCTAAAATGAGAATTTTAATACAGGTTTGAACACATGCCTTCTGATCTGGTAGCCCTTTCCTCTAGCCCTAGATATGTCTGGGGCTGTTCTGGAAGACATTCTGTACATGCTCAGAGATTCTCAAGATTTTGTGTTCTTGGGCTGAGCTTTGACATTGAAAAGAAAATTTTAGGCTACAACATGAATCAGTGCTAAGTCCTTGTAATGGTGTCTTGTAAGAAAATGAAAAGTTACTGATCCATTTCTGTTTCTATATATGCTTGTTTCCAGATAGGCAACTTCCTTATGGTCAATGAGTGATAGGCATATTTTCATTGAAAACTGGCATTTTTTCCTTGAATAGAAGTAGAATTTACCATAATGTGAAAAGAGCTGCACAATTTGTATTCTAGATGAACATGTAACAGAATCCAATTTTGGAGCAGTGCTGTTTGAAATTTTGTTCTCCTTTTATCCTTCTATTGATTGTGCTTTGTTTTACTTACTAAATATTATTACTATCAATATTGCTATCTATGGCAGTAGTAACCTTGATTTTTTTCCTAATTCAGGTTCTGGTAGCTATTGCTAAAGCTGCATTTGCAAGTGGTGAAAATTAATGTTTCTTTTTTTGTAAATGAGATTACAGAAGGATAATCAATCAAAATGTTTTACAGGTTGGGATTTGAGCATCACTGTCAAAGTTTAAGACAATGGGGAGATCATTGTAACGAGCTTAAGTTAGTTTTTGTCATGTTCTAAAGAATGCCTCACCAAGTAACTGGTTTTGGAACTAGCTTCAACAGAGTTACTTGAGATTGTTTAATATCTAGCTTTAAAGAGCTATAGCAACGTTAACAAATGTTGGAATTTAACTTTTAAATCTACTGCTTAACAAATTGTAAGCACTACCTATACACACAGAGATGAAAAATTGTCAGGGTTTCTTTCTTTTTTTTTTGTACTCCTATAAGCATTTATATTTATATTGGTAGATATTTTATCTTATCCTAGCCAGACGTTCTGTTATGACAGCAATGTCTCTTATAACAGCTTCCAGCACACCCGATCACGGTCAAAAAAGCTTAAAACTCCAGAGGACAAGAAGGTATCAACCATAGTGGTTGGCACAGAAATCACAGCCATTGAAGCAGCTGCAGATAGCTTCAAGGTCAAAGAAGAGCCATCAGAAAAAGTAAAGGCAGTAAACACAGGAGTACCATCTGGGGAAGAACAAGATGTAAGAAGGATGCAGAGAGATCAGAATTTGTTGGATAACAAAAAGGTCTCAGGTGAGATGAATGGTATTTATTTCCAATAGAATTGTAGGCAGTTGATATTGTGCTCCCATAAAACTGCAAGTGAGAAGCTATGCGCTGTATTGCTGCATGTTGGAAAATTACACATCTTAGATTGCACAGTGCTATTTCACATCCATGGACATTTAGAGCATTTTGAAGTGTACAGCAAGTTGGGGCATGACTAGTTATCTACTAATATTTGTCAATACTAAGAATTAGTATAGCTGTAACATTGTTCCAGTGCAGGTGTAATGGTGAAGGCACAACTATTGGCAAGCTGCCTCGCAAGCATGTATCTATTTACTTTGGGATTTAGATTTTTATCCCATGTTTTTCAAAAGGCTCAAAGTGGGTAACAATGTATGAAACAAATAATGAACTACTGAAAGATAAGGTATCTTTAGAAATAAAGTCAACTGCTAAAGGGCCAACAAAAGAATTAGCTACAGATCTCATGCTTCTCATTCTCTCAGTTACTTGACACAAACAGCATCTTCCTTCATATAATCTTTGCCCCCTGCAGAAGCTGAATACTATCATTTGGCCCTCACAGTGACCTCTACAAGTAGTAGGCTCCTCCTCGCTTATAATAGGATATTACTACTATACAAGCAGTACTCCATTCTTGCTGTTTCTGTAACAATGGTTTAGGACTGGATTGTTATGCTAAACTAAGACCAGTGATAGAGTCCAGTGGCACCAGAAAATATCAGTGCTGAGCTTACGAACACAGTTTTTTCTACCTTCCATCTCCTTAATCACAATGAGAAGTGAGCTTCCTCTCCCCCGGTTTCGTGAAAGTATGACCCATTATCAGTTTACCTGCTCCCTCCTAAAAACAGTCTGATGAGATTATGTTTTCTATATCATGATCAATATCATGATCACGATGTTAATAATTGTTTTTTTTTTTAATAATATCTGTATTGCCTTCATGCTGAAATGTTCTTTTTAGGTCACAACTCTTCAAACTCACATCTTAGCCATGGTCCTCTAATTAAAAAAATACATTCTGAAGCTGAAGAGAAAGGAGACCCCACCTTTGTGCATTTTTGTTCTGAGGAATCTGCACTGGCATTACTTTCATCTGCTAGCTGTTATCGGGAAGAAAATTTGATCACTTCAAATACTTCAAGGCAGGCTTTTGAGTACGCTTCTTCCGAAGCCGAGAGCTTGGAGAAAGAAGAAACTAGTAGCTTGTCTACAGAAGAGGATGATATCAGTGATATTGAAAGCAGTGAAAATGGCTTGGAGCCTGGAGAAATATCACTAGTAAGAAGGGGGTGGTGGTTTGAGCATATTTGATAAATTCATTGTTTGCTGCTTAAAGTATATCCAGAATTGCATGAATTGACTCTTGGATTTCTAGGTGTTTGGGACAGAGTTCCAAGATATAATTTTACTATTGTCTATAAATATTTTATCCTCTGGCTTAACAATTGTATATGTAATGTACTTTATACTTCCATCTCATTCCAGTTTAATAACAAGCCTCTGAGTTACATTATTTATGTTTTTGAATATGACTGAGAGGAAAGGCTAGTATTTTGCAAATTAATACAAGAAAAAAACTAATTACTTTTAAATAAAATTGGGCAAATAATAACTTCCTATATACTGCTTTGACATCTCATATGATCTACAGTAAGTCATAGGAAAGAAATAATAATAATAATACAGCATGTTATAGTGCTTTAGAATGATCAGTGTGTTTATTATAAATGGTGATCTTGGGAACAGCTCTGCAAGGTAGATCAGCATTATAATCCCTATACTGCAGGTGTTTATGAGGCTGAAATAGTAGGGTATAGCTAAATCACCCAGCAAGCTTTTGGTGGAGATGAAATATTGAACTAGAAACTTCGCAACTCACTGCACTACCCACAATTGTTGTTCCTATCTTATCACATTTTATAAAACATCCTGTTTTGATTGTTTGGTTGCAAATGTTCATGTGAATGAAACTCCCAAGAATTAATAGCATAGCTGCATTCACTGACTTGGAGACCGGTTCTGCTTCTGGCACCCACAGAGAGCAACCCATTTTGGATTGCCAGATGTTCCTAAGAGAGTGGAAAATGCACTTTAGAGCTAAGAATAAAACGGCACTTGCCCTTTTACCAACATAAATAGCAAAGTCATCATTGTTTTACAGAGAGATGAGATTTAACAATCCCAAAGCCAGTCCTTCTGTTTTAATATAAAGTGCTAATAAGCATCTTCTCAGTGGTGAGATTCTGCATTACAGCTTATGTTTAATTCATTTGGTTGGGTACTTTTTAGCTATTCCTAAGTGGGTTTTCAAATATTTTCCAATGTGTTTGCATGCTGTGTCTGTCTTTGAGTTGTACAAAAACATTTTATAGAGATGCTGCTGTCTCTTTGCCTTTCTGCACATCTACCTTGCTTTGTTTAATGAATCTGCCATATTCTTTAATCATAAGAGCAGCTGTACCGCATTAGGCTAATGTTCCTTCCAGGTCAGTGTCCTGTTTCCTTAAGTGGCCAGACCTGGCTGCCTCAGGAAGTGTATGACAGCTGCAGGGTGCTAATAAAGTATTCCATTCCCCACCAAGTTCTGCCAGCCTTCTGAATTCAAAGCTTTATGAGTAATCTAGCAGCTGGAATAGAATACTTGAATTACTAATTAATATTCATTGATAGTTATCCATCTTCTATAGCAGCCTTTCCCAACCTGGTGCCCTCCAGATATTTTGGACTACACCTCCCATCATCCCTCATCATTGGCCATGCTGATTGGAGCTGATGGGAGATGGAGTCCAAAACAACTGGAGGGCACCAAGTTAGGAAAAGCTACTCTATAGTGAACAGAGTTTGCATAGGCATGCAGAATCCCTGTAAACTAAATGTTGGTGTAGACATTTACTATAATCATAAGAAGATTAGCATTTATTATTTATATATTTAATAAAAGAAATGTAGCTTTGACCCCCAATAGGGAGGCAGTCAGCTTAAAATGTACTCTACTCAAAGTAGACCCATTAAAATTAATGGACTCATAAATTTCAGTGGGTCTCCTCCGAGTATTACTGACATTGGATACAACCCATTGGATCTCTAACTTTTATTCTTGGCAGAGTATCTACTTCTTCCTGGAAATACTAGTGTAGCCTTATGTTGATCCCACATTTTACTTTCTCTACTCCATTCCATTATGAGAGAGCAGTTCCAGAACCTGGTATCATCACACAGATTTCTAGTAGAGCCTTTAGCGTATTGGAGCCAGAGTTTAGGAACCACTGCAATAAACAGTGTTTTTCACGTGTAGCCATTTCAGTTACCAAGGAAGTTGAAGTTCCATATCCTTAAAAAGGGCTCATTTTTCAGCATTTAGGCAAGATATACTATGTAGAGAAGAGGGCATGAAGCCATCCCCTGGGGTTTTGATTATTTTATCAAAGATCACAAAAGGTCACTCTTTTATTCTTTACTCCTTTTGTCATGGCAAAATATCCCATTTTGTCTGCTCACTACCAGACTGTATTATTATTATTAAATTTATTAGTTGCCCATCTGGCTGGTTATCCAGCCACTCTGGGTGGCGTACAAAATAAAACATACAAATACATTAAACATTAAAAATCTGTTCAGGTGTGGATATGCCTCAAGGAAGGTGCGGAGAGACGAGACACTTTTAGCTACATCAGCGCACATATCCCTGTCTTCTCCCGCATCCCTAGAAGATTTTCCAGCAGGAGGGCCTCACATGGATGGGCTCAGCTCCATGACTGTCTCTAGCCTCTTGCAATTCTGCTCTGTTGGCAGGGAGGTGCATTCAACCCCCATACGCTGACCTATAGCTCTCTTTCTGTTCAGGCTCTCTACAAAAGAATAGTATTTTGGTAGCTACCAATGTGAACAGGGTTCCATAGAATCTATCACAGAAGGGCAAAATGTACATGAAATTTGAGATCCTGATTTTTCCACTGACAAAACAATTCTGAGAACTGTGGGCATGGATTTTCAACACTAATAGGCAAAAAGGACTTCTAGTTTAAAACAACAGCACTGCTGCCATTTCTGCTTTTTTTCCTCAACAACCCAGTTGCATTGGACTGCAAGCTTTTGAGGATATGTACTGTTTGCCAGCTATCTTAATTCTGTGCCACTTTTACAACTCCATTTAAAATATACCCAAAATGCTTTAGTATCAGTGATCAACATTTACCCTCCCTAATGAGATGAGTGTATGCTTTTTGTCTTCCACTCCTTTAGAACATTTTTGGTCTATGTTTAACAAAACAAAATGTATGTTGTCTCTTTTAGGTAACTGAAGGAGAGAGAACAAAAACATCTAAAAGTTGGCGTCATCCACTAAGTAAACCCCCTGCCAGATCACCTATGACACTAGTTAAACAACAAGCAATAAGCGATGAAGGTGAGCATGCTTTTAAAACCCTAACCCTAACCCTCTAATAATATATCTTTCAGCCAGTATAAATGCATCTGCATACACTTAATGCTGCACAGTGCTAATGACAGAAGGATATTTGACCATGTGCCAAAAACTCTACTGTTGCAGAATGAGCTGCATTAAAAGCTTTCAGTATGCTTCCTGAATATGATATAATTTGTTTGTTACTTTCCCACCCTTCTTTTCTTTTAAATCCTTCTAAACACATTAGAAGGGACTTGTAAGAAGCTCAGAACAATATGATGTTGCTTATATACTACATGGAGGATAAAAGCTCATTCGGCAACCAGATAGTCTTTGTTGGATTTCTCAGCAATTAGCTTTGGCACAGAACATTACACTTCATTGTATGAGAGCAAGCAGAGCTAAACAGGCCACTTCTAGATCTTCGGAATCAGCAGAGAACAAATTTGCTGTTTTTGTTCTCTTTTATAAGCAACTGATTCTCCAGTAGATTTTGCTTATTATCTTGGTTCAGGTGTGTAATCATCTAGGGTCTCAGGGGTCTTAGACTCCTTACTTTTTTGGGAGCAGGGTCCCAGCAGGATCCGTAAGTCTCCAGCATCCTCTGAGCCAATCAGCCTGAAAGGGAAGTGTGTTAGCAACTGAGAAGAGTCTTCTAACATGCTTCCTTGTCCTTTCCTGCTGATTGGAGCCAATCAGAGTGAAAAGAAAGTGGGTCAACCACTGAGAAGACTCTTCTCAGTAGCTAACACTCTCCTCTTTCATGCTGATTTGCTCCTAGGACATCTGTTGTTGTGAGACAAGGCATTAACAAGGATCTCATTCTCAACCCCACAGCAAAAAAGGGGGGAGGGTGTGTGGCTGTGACTATCACGATGGACCTTGCACTTCTGAATTTGCTACTACACTACTGCCCTGGTTCGTGAAAGAGATACTGGATTGGAGGCAAGGAATTAGGAGAAGAAGGAAAGTAACTGCTGGTGCTCTTCCACAAACATTTGTAGAAGAGCTTCTGCAAGTGTTTGCTCTAATAGAAAGATTCTGTGCCTGTTTCCCATGGTCTTGATTGTGCAAGAGATTATACAATCTCCTTTATAAGTGGAAGAACATCTTTGCATGTAATTTCACTTTGCTTGTTCAACATTGTCACACTGAGGTGTAAAACATCCTTTCTGTGAGCATAAGATGTCTTTTGCATGCAGAAGTGCATGTTTGCAACTAACTCACTGTTTTTGTTCTGAGCAATATCAGAAGGGTTATCAGCATCCTTTCATTAGACTTTGAATTCTGTATGCAAGTTCAGTTACGAACATAAAAGAAAACAGATTCCCAGTCTTGTTCAGAAAAGCATTCCCATATGTGCATTACAATTGTTGGCAGGTATATCTATATATCTATATCTATATATATCTATATATCTATATAGATATAGATATACACACACATACATAGCTATAGGAAAGAAAAAAACATAAGCAGTGAGGTCAGATGGAAATGAAATGCAAAAACTACAGTCTGACAATTTCATTATAGCTTAAATGTATGAAAATTAATAAGCATAGGGTTGTCATGTTATCAAAACCATGTTTACTGCAAATTGACTGACTTACTGCAAATTTGCTATTCTATTATATAAGATAATCATATCCATGTTAGTTCAACTGGCATACGTTTTCAAAATTTTTTAATGCTTCCTGAATGTATTTTCAGGGTAGAAATATAAACATGTTTGTAAGATCTATATAGCACTCATAAGGCAAGAGTGGGTATGTATTGGTATTGCACAGCACAACGAATGAGAGTTTTACCAATAAAAGGCCCTTTACTATTTCTTCTTTCACCCCAAAAAGAACTTTTACTCTGTTCCCTTTCTAAAATATCTCTACAGATGATCTGTATTGATTATAGTCTGTTCAATAAACCTTGGTTATCACTTGTGGTTTGTCTAGAACAGTGGTTCCCAACCTGGGGGCCATGACCCCCAGGGGGGCTGCGAAGTAATCCAGAGGGGGCCGTGAACGGTAAAATGAATTATTCATTGTTTTTTCTAAAAAAGTCTTCACTTCCTGAACGCTGTCTGCTCTCCACTGCCGCTGCAGATGACACCTCCCCCTTCTCCAAATGAGAGGGGAGGACTTTTGCTGAAGCTGCAGAGTGTCTTTCAGGCACATTTTGGGCAGGCATCTGCCTATGAAACACATGGCAGATGCCGAAGGAGGCTGAGGACAGAGCTACCAGGAAAAGGAGAGGGTTACTATCACCGACTCCCATCTCCTTGCACTGTCACCGCAGCTGCTGCCCTTGGTCAGAACGAGAGGAGAGGACTTTTTGTGAAGCAAAAAGAAGCAAGGCTGCAAGGAAAGGCCACTTCCCCCCTTCCTCCTGGCAGCCATCCTGCCTGTCTTTCTTGGCTCCTGCTTCACTGTCACCTTTTAAAAAATATTCTTATTTGCGAGGCTGCCTAAATCTCGCCTTCTGCCCAGACAGAGCCAAGCAGCATTGAGGATGCTCAGGACTTGCTTGCCGTCTATTTCTGAGGCTACGTGTGTGTGCCAGTGGCCCTCCTTTCTTTCATCTACACTCTGCCCCCCCAATCTCTGTCTCCAAGATGCTGCAGCAGTTGAGGGCTTCCCGCCTCCCATGTGCCCAAATGCATGCCTGCCTGCAGATGCTTGCAGGAGGGGCAGGTGTGTTTGTGAGTGTGCATACACGAATCTGTCTTCTGCTCCACTCTCATTCCCCAAGTGCGCACTAACCAAGTCATTAGTTCTGATGATCATCCCAACGCCTAAAAGCACTAACCCCCCTCCTCAATCTGCCCACAGTGGTGTCTGCAGTGCACAGTCTAGCATCCCCATCACCACCATATTGCTGCTTATTATTATTATTTTTAAAAAACAAAATAAAGCTCAGCAGGTTGGCTGGCTGGGATCCTGGTATTGCAGTAGAAATGTATTTATTTATTTAATTATTGCATTTATATTCCATCTTTCCTCCAAGTTGCTCAAGGTGGTGCACATGGTGTCCCCTCTTTCCATTTTATCCTTACACCAACCCTTTGAGATAGGTCAGGCTGAGAGACTGTGTCTGGCTCAAGGTCACCCAGTGGGCTTCATGGCTGGGGGGGATTTGAACCTGGTTCTTAGTCCAACACTGTGACCCACTGGTGTTGGGAGACAGGCCTGTACATCTTCAGGCTGTGTGTGGGGGGGAGGGGGATACCAATTTGATTGGACCTTTGCATTAAGAAAAGAAAGCAACGCGTCCCTATCTGGAAAAGGATATGTGGAGATGTGATTTTGCCATGCACCTTTTTTTTCAATTAACAGAGACTAAAATTACAAGTAGCATGGGGGGGTCACAAACCTTTTCAGCTTACAAAGGGGGTCCTGTTCTCATAAAAGTTGGGAACCACTGATCCAGAAAAAGCTTAACCACAAGTCCAGGTTGATGGCTTAGCGCAGCTTAGCATAGCAGCAGAAACACCAGGGAGGTGCCAAGTGGCCACAATGTCCTCTCCTGGAGCCCTCACATTTACTCATTCATACTAAGCTAAAGTTTGGTTTAATGTTACACATGAAACAAAAACAAGCATATAGTTACTTATTCCTTATCTTTTTTGTAATTGGTGTATTCAGTTGGGAAGGGAGGCTATGTCTATTGGGCAAATATTAAACCTACTGCTTTTTTAAAAATAAGGTTGCATTTTTCTTAACTGCCAGTCAGAATTCAATTAAAGTTAATTTTTAAAACATCCTATATTTATTGGTTTGGATACTCTGGCTACAATTCTATGTTCATTGAGGTGAGCTTAGAATCCATATATGTGGGTGCAAGACTATAGCTTAAGATAGATAAGAAATACAGTAGGGCCCCGCTCATATGGCGGGTTACATTCCAGACCCCTGCTGAAAAGCGAAAATCATCAGAAAGTGGGACAGCCTGAAGCCTGCTGCTGCTCCAGCGCAATCAGCTGTACAGTACAGCTGATTGTGCACTACAGCTGATTCTCCTGTTTTTATAGCATTTAGGGTGACCAGATACAAAGGAGGACATGTAATCCTACATGATTAGTTTGTTATACAAACTACACCTGCTCAGATTCCCTCTTCTACACAACTGTTAAAGGTGTAAGAGCCCTGTTCTCTTTTGCCTCTGTCCCCACAGGTGGACAATCACAGATAAGTGCAAAGGCAAATAGAAGACAAAGTTGTGTGTATATGTGTTAAAGAAAATCAGCAACTCTGTGAAAGTTGGGGGCATGATTCTTCACTTTCTTTTGTTTTGTCTACTAAACTTTTAAATGATTTAGTTTTTAAATGATCCAGCCCCAGATTTTTTTTTTAAAAAATAAATCTTTAAGCATTCCCAAGGTTAATGAACAGAAAAAAAAACCCAGAGTGGAATGGTGCAGAACCATCTTTATTCCTACTTTTATGTAATGATTTATATTTCTGTCCTTCCCTGTTGCCAATACCCATGAGAGAATAATCCAGTGAAGCAAGAAGCCAATGAAAAATTGAGAAATGGAACATCAGAATCCTGAATCAATATAATGCTTTCTGGTTAATAAAAATGTACATGTGGAAGAACACACATCTTGCATCTCCTCATTAAGTTGCCGCCCTGGGCTCCTGCTGGAAGGAAGGGCGGGGTATAAATAATAAATGAATAAATAAATAATAAATTATTAAATAAATAAATAATAAATAATAAATTAAGTAAAATTAAGTGCTTGGTCTTAGAGAAGAGCATTGATATAGTGAGCATAACCGAGACCTGGTGGAATGGAGAAAACCAGTGGGATACGGTTATCCCTGGATATAAACTATATCGGAAGGACAGGGAAGGACGTATTGGTGGCGGAGTCGCTCTATACGTGAAAGAAGGCATTGAATCCAGCAAGCTGGAAACCCCAAAAGAGGCAGACTCCTCCACAGAATCGTTGTGGGTGGTGATACCGTGCCCCAGGAGGGACTTAATACTGGGAACGATCTATCGTCCCCCTGATCAAAATGCTCAGGGAGACCTTGAGATGAGATATGAAATTGAGGAAGCATCCAAACTAGGAAATGTGGTAGTAATGGGTGACTTCAACTACCCGGACATAGACTGGCCGCATATGTGTTCCAGTCATGACAAAGAAGCAAAGTTTCTAGATGTTCTAAATGACTATTCCCTAGATCAGTTGGTCATGGAACCGACCAGAGGGACGGCAACCCTGGACTTAATCCTCAGTGGGGACCGGGACCTGGTGCGAGATGTAAGTGTTGTTGAACCGATTGGGAGCAGTGACCACAGTGCTATTAAATTAAACATACATGTAACTGGCCAATTGCCACGAAAATCCAACACGGTCACATTTGACTTCAAAAGAGGAAACTTCACAAAAATGAGGGGATTGGTAAAAAGAAAGCTGAAAAACAAAGTCCAGAGGGTCACATCACTCGAAAATGCTTGGAAGTTGTTTAAAAACACTATATTAGAAGCTCAACTGGAGTGCATACCGCAGATCAGAAAAGGTACCGCCAGGGCCAAGAAGATGCCAGCATGGTTAACAAGCAAAGTCAAGGAAGCTGTTAGAGGCAAAAAGTCTTCCTTCAGAAAATGGAAGTCTTGTCCGAATGAAGAAAATAAAAAAGAACACAAACTCTGGCAAAAGAAATGCAAGAAGACAATAAGGGATGCTAAAAAAGAATTTGAGGAGCACATTGCTAAGAACATAAAAACCAACAACAAAAAATTCTATAAATACATTCAAAGCAGGAGACCATCTAGGGAGACAATTGGACCCTTGGATGATAAGGGAGTCAAAGGTGTCCTAAAGAACGATAAGGAGATTGCAGAGAAGCTAAATGAATTCTTTGCATCTGTCTTCACAGTGGAAGATATAGGGCAGATCCCTGAACCTGAACTAACATTTGCAGGAAGGGATTCTGAGGAACTAAGACAAATAGTGGTAACGAGAGAGGAAGTTCTAAGCTTAATGGACAATATAAAAACTGACAAATCACCGGGCCCGGATGGCATCCACCCGAGAGTTCTCAAAGAACTCAAAGGTGAAATTGCTGATCTGCTAACTAAAATATGTAACTTGTCCCTCGGGTCCTCCTCCGTGCCTGAGGACTGGAAAGTGGCAAATGTAACACCAATCTTCAAAAAGGGATCCAGAGGGGATCCCGGAAATTACAGGCCAGTTAGCTTAACTTCTGTCCCTGGAAAACTGGTAGAAAGTATGATTAAAGCTAGATTAACCAAGCACATAGAAGAACAAGCCTTGCTGAAGCAGAGCCAGCATGGCTTCTGCAAGGGAAAGTCCTGTCTCAGTAACCTATTAGAATTCTTTGAGAGTGTCAACAAGCATATAGATAGAGGTGATCCAGTGGACATAGTGTACTTAGACTTTCAAAAAGTGTTTGACAAGGTACCTCACCAAAGGCTTCTGAGGAAGCTTAGCAGTCATGGAATAAGAGGAGAGGTCCTCTTGTGGATAAGGAATTGGTTAAGAAGCAGAAAGCAGAGAGTAGGAATAAACGGACAGTTCTCCCAATGGAGGGCTGTAGAAAGTGGAGTCCCTCAAGGATCGGTATTGGGACCTGTACTTTTCAACTTGTTCATTAATGACGTAGAATTAGGAGTGAGCAGTGAAGTGGCCAAGTTTGCTGACGACACTAAATTGTTCAGGGTTGTTAAAACAAAAAGGGATTGCGAAGAGCTCCAAAAAGACCTCTCCAAACTGAGTGAATGGGCGGAAAAATGGCAAATGCAATTCAATATAAACAAGTGTAAAATTATGCATATTGGAGCAAAAAATCTGAATTTCACATATATGCTCATGGGGTCTGAACTGGCGGTGACCGACCAGGAGAGAGACCTCGGGGTTGTAGTGGACAGCACGATGAAAATGTCGACCCAGTGTGCGGCAGCTGTGAAAAAGGCAAATTCCATGCTAGCGATAATTAGGAAAGGTATTGAAAATAAAACAGCCGATATCATAATGCCGTTGTATAAATCTATGGTGCAGCCGCATTTGGAATACTGTGTACAGTTCTGGTTGCCTCATCTCAAAAAGGATATTATAGAGTTGGAAAAGGTTCAGAAGAGGGCAACCAGAATGATCAAGGGGATGGAGCGACTCCCTTACGAGGAAAGGTTGCAGCATTTGGGGCTTTTTAGTTTAGAGAAAAGGCGGGTCAGAGGAGACATGATAGAAGTGTATAAAATTATGCATGGCATTGAGAAAGTGGATAGAGAAAAGTTCTTCTCCCTCTCTCATAATACTAGAACTCGTGGACATTCAAAGAAGCTGAATGTTGGAAGATTCAGGACAGACAAAAGGAAGTACTTCTTTACTCAGCGCATAGTTAAACTATGGAATTTGCTCCCACAAGATGCAGTAATGGCCACCAGCTTGGATGGCTTTAAAAGAAGATTAGACAAATTCATGGAGGACAGGGCTATCAATGGCTACTAGCCATGATGGCTGTGCTCTGCCACCCTAGTCAGAGGCAGCATGCTTCTGAAAACCAGTTGCCGGAAGCCTCAGGAGGGGAGAGTGTTCTTGCACTCGGGTCCTGCTTGCGGGCTTCCCCCAGGCACCTGGTTGGCCACTGTGAGAACAGGATGCTGGACTAGATGGGCCACTGGCCTGATCCAGCAGGCTCTTCTTATGTTCTTATGTTCTTAAGTTAAGATACCACTCAGATCCCAAAGAAGAGTAGAGAGAACCATGTGACTCTCCCATTATGTGTCGTCTTCTCCTTGGATGGGGGCAGGAGGAGAGAGATAAATAGCATATTTAGTGTAAAGTTGTGAGAGTTATTTAGCCCCTCACAGGTATGTTCAGTGCTTGGAAAGTTCGTTATAAAAAGGAACTAGTTTGTCCATTCAGAATGTTACAAGCTGCTGGGCTGAAGTGAAGGGTCCAAAAGTAAATCAGTGGCCACACACAAGTAATAAGATACAGGACAGAGGATGTCAATAGGTGAAGCTTTCCCCATAATTGTTTTCTCATACTAGAAAATGTTGGAATGTATGAGGTTCAACTCCAACTTGGTGGGTTGAGGCTGCATGGGGTTATTAAGGGTAGCCAGAAAGAGCTAGACCTCTTGCTGGTTAAGGCTATACCTATCTCTTTGATCCTGCCGTCTCTTCCCTTCCTGCTAGGCTGATAAGCAAAGGAATGTTGATCTCAGTTCCTTCCCGCCTCTCTCAGTTCTTCTTTTTCTCTCAAGAGGGGAGCAGACATCTTCTCTTTGTCTCTCCTCTCAACCAGGATGAGGGTGAGTACTGGGACCAGTGCTCGTTTCTCCAGCATAGCTAGTTAAGCTAGATACAGGACTCTTTCCTATCAAGCATGTACTTCCAGAATAAAGTAGTTGTTTCTTATTTTAAGGCTTAAAGTATCTGTCTGACTAATTTGCAGGGAAGGTAGAATCTTAGTAAAGATTCAAACACACACACTAAGCTCGCTCAATACTCTCCGTTCCGCAGCGCATACACAACTTTGCTACGCATCTCAATAGAGAGCAAATTCCGACAGAAAAGGCGTACCCTGTTTAATTTGTGCAAGCCACACAGCTGCTAAGAGCACAAAGTAGCATTCACTTGCACTTTTCACTGCAAGCTGCTTCTGTTGGAAGAGAACAAATGTCTTCAGCAGACAAGATACTGGAAATGCCTCACAATCCTTCTGATTGCTTAGCAACAGTGAAGTGTCTTTATCAACAGTAGCACCTCTGTATCTGCCTAATAAGCCTCAGAACATTTTCTCCATGTTTTGCTTTCTAATTTTATAGATGTCCAATGGATGTACTTTTTGAAAAAATGAAAGCTAAAAGTCTGGGCCTTCTGCTGGGGGTGGGTGGGTAAATTAGGAATTGTTTGAGTTGTATCCCAAAATGAATTTAATTCACCTTTAGTTCACCCACCAATTATGAAAACTGCTTTTAAGTGTAGTTCAGAGATTTTGCATGAGTTCATTTAACTTCATTCAACTGAACTAGTTCATTCCAAGTACTGGGCATGCTGATATTAATTCTCCCTGCAAAACATTCATAGTAATTCTACTAAATATTATAGGGCTCTGTGGTAGCAAAGTAGAAAAACTGAGAGAGGTTCATGGGTTTCTTTACCTGACTCCAGCCCACATATCAGTAGCATCATGTATTGTTTCCTATTCGTGTTGAATTTTGCATGGATCTTGGTACTTCAGAAGCTACACTTAGACGCGGGCATTATTGTTTTAATTTTTTATATATCAGGTCCATATTTAAAGTATATTTATAGTTTAAAGAAGCTAGACAGCATACCTGTGCATTATAATTTCCCATATTAAGCAACTTTCTAAAAAAAAAGTTAGAATCTGCTTCTCCAAAATCCAGTGCATGAATTTTGCTCCTTTTTCTTCTTTTCACTTCATAAGATGTCAACTTCTGGAACTTCATTATCACCTTACCTCATCTTCCACTTTCACATTCTGCACCAGTTTTTCCTTGTGGGTTGCAGTCCTGTTCACATTTACCTAGGAGTAAACACTTTGAACTTAATAGGACTTACTCCTGGGTAGAAACGTATAGGATTACATTAAGTCAAAACCAAATATAAAATAGCTCTCATTTTAAAACTGGCATGAGCCTTTGGCTTTTTGGCAGTCTGTGTTGTACTTTGTTATGCTACACCTCCAACAAATACTTAGCTGAAATCTTATGTACTTGAACTCCAAAGGCTGCTTATCCCATTCTTTTTGGTTCACATATATGAGCAAACCTTTGCCCAGACTCACTTTGAATCCTCCTACAGTGTCTCTTGGAAGCAGATATCCATACAACCCTTCAATGCTTTTGAGTAATTTTATGTTCAAAATTGTGTTTGTCCAGTTCGGAGTTTAGGAAAAATAACATGTATACTGACAATTTCTTGCAGAAGCACTATTGAATCATACTTGAATTTCTCCACAGAGAAAAAATCTTAATAAAATGCCAACACATTTTTATGTTATCCCTCCTGCACAGTATCTCTAAATATATGCTTGTATTTTATGGCAATATTGATAATTGGCTTTTTCAGTCATCCCTTTTAAACAAAAGTTATACATGTTCCTGTTTTTATGCTTTGATTCTGTTGAAGCTACTTTATCTGAATCAGTAATTTACCTCCACTTGGCTCTGCTCAGCTAACCATGCAAACTACCCCAGAGGTTGACAAATAATTGCACCAGCCTACTGTAATTGTTAGAGCCCAAATCCCATAGGATAATAAGAACATAAGAAGAGCCTGCTGGATCAGGCCAGTGGCCCATCTAGTCCAGCATCCTGTTCTCACAGTGGCCAACCGGATGCCCATGGAAGCCCACAAGCAGGCCCTGAGCGCAAGAACACTCTCCCCTCCTGCAGCTACTGGCAACTGTTTTTCAGAAGCAGACTGCCTCTGATTATAATGACTAAGCTGATGATGTGTAATGACACCCTGTCATAGCTGCACTTAGGACTAGTAATTTTTTCTGGTGGTAATAGCACCCAGTTGAGTTTATTAGCCATCTTATTTTACATTCCTAGTATTACCTTAGCTATTCTTAAAAAAAAGAACACTGCTGAAAGTTTGTCACCTATTGCACAACTGTCTTTCCTAATCAGGGAAGTTCTTTCTTTTCTCGTCTTCAGTTTTGTGAATAATTGAATAGATCTATAGTTGGGTTTGCTGAGATTTTTGGGGGGAGGGGAGAGATTGGCCCACAAATTCACCAATTACAGTACCTCAATTAGCTGTTAAGCATCTCTCCTTAAATTAGAGACATCTTTGAGCCATTATCTATATCTGTGTAATATTTGCATGTCTTGAGGGGACAAGATTGAGTGGGTTTCAGAATCTTCCAGTAATTTTACAGAAAAAAAGCTACATTAACATTAGATTCCATCTGGTAAAGTAATTAAAAGATTTAAATATGGGAGGGTTAAATGAAATTGCTGCATTTTAAGAGAGTGTACAGGGTTATATATATATATATATATATATATATATATATATATATAGATAGATAGATAGATACACACACACACACACACCAGATATATATATTGGGGATGGCTGTTAACCTTGGATATAGCTAAAATAAAATATTTGAAAATTATGTTTATCAAGCTCATTATGCTTGTCAGAATATTGCCAGGTAAGAGGCACTGGAGTGGTAGGAGTTTTTAGGATGCATTACTCTATGGTAATGCAATTATTCATAATCTTTTTGAACTGCTCTAGATATATTTGCCTTCTCCCCAAACGTAGAATGTGTTATACTAGTCCAGCTTTTGGCAATTAATGCCTTGTGAAGGGAGCAGTTAAAAGTTTTTGGTGTCGATGTGTTGTATAAAGGTATGGATATAGTAACTGAAAACCAGATATTTAAAACTTTTGCTACTGTGAACCTGTGGTCATATATGAGAGAGTTGGCTTTGAAGGAGCAATATGTGGAAACGTTAGGGATTTAGGGCACAATCCAAATCCCTGATCTACCATGCTGGGGGGCTGAGGTTTGGATGAAATTGCAGTGGTCACAAAAAGCTGCAAGACAGGGCATTCTGAGGAAGGGGGTGATCTGACCTGGGATCTGCTGGATTTGGACCCATAGCTGTCACTTGACTGCATCAGGCCTGATTGCTATACCAGCTCCAGGCTGGTGTAGCCAGGAGCAAGCATTTGCCTTCCCCTCTGCCTTCTCTCCTGGTTGACAAGAGGAACAGGGCTGTAGATGCAGAGGATTGGAATCCAAAGGTTTTCTTCCTCCAAATGGAAAGGGTTCCTCTGACAAAGGAATTATTTCTCCTTTGCAAAAGGCCTTCTTAATACAAAGAAGGAAGAAACAAATTAAATGTGAATTATAGATACGGTTATCATAATATGCCACTTTATATAATAGCCACATTATCACATAATGCTATGTCTATTTTTTAATCTATTACTATTATATTTTTACTGCCAGGGAGGAGAGAGAGAGGCTTGTGGGATTTTCTACCTCAGTTGCCAAAATAAATTGACGAAATGTGGTACTATGCACCTTGATTTGGGGGTGCACCCAGGACCTACCATTAGGCAAACTGAGATAGGGAGTGACTTAGTGACCCCCTGGGCCCACTATTTTCTTCCACTGGCCTGGTTTGGCTGTCCTGGCCACCTTCATCTCTTCCCTCCTGTATCACTCTAAGAAGGGCTAAGGAGAGCATGGGGGGGGGAGTGGCTATGAGACTGCTTGCAGCAGTGCTGTATTTCCTGCTGGAGCTAAAATTATGCTAAAAGTGGGGGAGGGGAGTTTAAAGTTACTGTAACTCTGAAGACGGATCTTGAGCTTTCCCAGAACAAGGCAGGGAGCTGCTGAAATGGTGGTTTGTTGAACAAGCCAGGACCACCTCTGGCAGTACCAGTCTGATTTCCCAAATACCTTTAGGTATTCCTGTGCTGCCACAACCTCACCAGCTCATTAACCATTCACCAGTTGCACAAGCACAACATGGAACTCTCCTTGGAGATTTTCACCCACTCTTGGCATGCCCTGAGCCAAAAATCATCCTTCCATTCTCTGCATCGTAGACACACACAACATTGCTTTTATACCAAAAACTATCCATAATGCTAGTGGGCTAAAATACTTTTTTCTGCAGGATTCCTCCCTGCATTCTCATTGGTCAGTCGCAACCAGTACCTCCAAGCTTCCAGCAAAACTTTCCAGGGTTTACCAAATTATTCTGCAAAGACCACCTGGCAAGCAAAGATGGGTCATTATTCACACAGCCCAATAACTGTTCTTTTATCACCTAGCATCCAACAGCTTGTGCTAAATGTCTGTAGTAGTTGGAGAAGTTTGGGACAATCAGGCTAGCACTACAGATGTAGTCATTGTTTGGTAAATTAGGCCCTAAGTACCTTCTAGTCACAACATGTAAGAATTTCGCAGCAGGAGTACTGGAGGAAAAACTCAAGTGTGAAATCGAAAAGGTCACTATTCTTCAGTTTCCTTTTCAGAGGTTTGTTTTACCCTCCATAGGTATTATAATAATAATGCCAGCCTGCATTATATAAGTTGGCCTTCAACATACAGTCTGTGGTAATAAATTAGTCAGAACTCACTTTTAAGGTTTTCTCTTTTCACAAAGCTTAGGTAGGCTGGAATGAGGACTTCTCAGGGAGGAGTTGGGTGGGGAGCGGAACCCATTGCCAAACAGAGTGAGGGAGGGCTACTTCTGGAAAAGTTCCAGAGAGAGTTGTTTAGCTTGGGGAGTGGCTTCATTTTCTAGTTATTCTTGCCTCAGGCCTCTGTAATTTGGGGAGTGGCTGGGGCAGAGTACCAAATTAAACCAAGATTTAGTCATGATCCTGGGTTCAGACATAATGACAAGCCATGGTTAAAGCAAGATTCATAAACCAGCGATAAGTCATGGTTTTCATTTATGCCACTGGAACAAGCTCATGTCCATCAGCTGCAGCTTCATCACTCCAACTTCCATTGCCAGTAGCTACCTGACTGATGTGCAGCAGCCACAGTACTTCAGACAGAAGAGAAGAGAGCTGTGGCTGCTGCCCATTCAGGCACTCCATAGCCACCAAGAGCTGCTTAGGTCACTTGTCATCTGGAACACCAGACCAAGCAGCACCTGCCTACAGATCAGGCCATGCAGAGAGGGGCTTTAATATAGGTCTCCCCCAAAGCTCAGCCTGCCAAGTCTTGTAACACTTTGCCGCCATCTTAGCAAGGTTGTGGATGGTTTAGGTGAAGCCTGTTGAAATGTTGGGTGTCTTCTCTGCATTGCATGCACTAAGTAGCAGCTGAGGGTGGTGGGGTTGTAGCAAAATGGCTTGGGCTCCGTATCCCTCACCCACAATTATACCAAATTTCATAGTGATGGGACACATAACTATGTATTCTTTTACAGAGAATGCAATATTGTCCTAATTATAGAATCACTGCTGTAGCTCTATAATGTGGCTTGTAACTAAATTGGAATGAAAGCATAATCCTGACGCCCATGACATCTCATATACCAATTAGCCACACCCTTTGGCATCCACAGTGAATGCCAGGGACTGGGGCTCATCAGTGAGAGTGACATCAGAGGCTCTGTTCTTGTGCTGGTTTTATATGTGAATATAGCTTCTCAATAGAGCTCATACTTATTTCAATAACAGTCTTATCTACAATTGGATGTTTTGTTTACAGAAATCCTTTGACTAAGCATGTTCATTTTATGTTTCTTTTGTGACTGACCAATATTTATCAAGGGTTTTTTGTGTACGTATAATAAGGAATGGAACCTTGTGAAAAAGTTAAAAGATTAAAAGTTGTGTGTAGGCACTATTGTTTTGATTAGACCATCTTAACTTCCATTTTGAGTCATGTTTTGCTTTGCATGTTTGTGCATTCTTTTCAGGAAAATGAGTTATAGGCTTACAGATAGGCAAGGCTTAAAATAGAATTCATTTATATTGATGAGATAATTTGCAGAACTGAAATTAGTAGGTTTTTCATCATTTTGATCTGGCACTAGCAAGCAAGTGAAGAGTTCTACATAGCTTTGGGTAATTTGTAGCACATTTTGCAGTCAGGAAGACACAAACTAAGAATTAAAATGCTGATATCCTGCAAAGTTGTGTTAGTTTTTTTAAAAGATTTAATTAAGATCTATACATTCTTAATGTACTTCTATCACATTCTGGATGATAATTTCTTGGGCTGAATATTATTTGGATCTATCAAAGCTTGTTCAGAGGAACACTTATGCCACAAAGGATGCAAGCCCAGTAGGTTATTTCCCCCAAAGTTAGTATTCAGCAGCTGCTTCAACAAAGTGTAGGTGAATCACCTTTCCCCCCTCTCCTGACACTCTCTTACCCATGACAGGTTGCTGAGAAAAATAGTCTATCATTAAACTTTCCTGTGCAGATCAAGCTGATAAATACCTTGAGAAAAAATAATGGCCACATCTCAGAAGGAGAGAAGGATAACAGAGAGAATCGTGTGAGAATCGTGGTTGCTTGCATTGATAAATAACTATACACACATTTATATGGTTTACATAGAGATTTAGCATTACCATGGCTCCATAATTGGAAGCAATATTGGGTAAACATTTTCCTGCTGAAATTTGTTTGCTTTGCTTTGCTTTTTAGCCTGTTCTCAGTCCGTAACTTAAAATAAAGCATCACCTTAACTGGCTGTGAAAGCAGTGATGAAGTTCAGTTTCAATATAAAATAATTTGTACTGGTAAGAAAAAATTAATTATCTAAACCCCATGTGGAGCTCAAAGATAAAGATAGCATATTGCTTTGTCTTCAGGATTTCTTATTTTATACTCCACTGAGCACAAAGCTGAGAAGAGGAATGTAGGAGTCAAGCGTATTTGGTCTATAATTCCAAATTCATGCATGGGCACATACAGAGGTACTGTGGGCCTCTTAGTGATTAGAAGTTTGGAAAAATTGTTAAATGATACATATAGTATAGATTCTCAATAAAAAGATTATTAAAGTGCTTCGTAATGGTTGAGGCTTCAGAGCAATTTTAGAAAAGTCATTTGGCAAAAGGGCCTACCCCCTGCCATTACTCTGTAGATGCCTCCAGTCTCTGAATCCTGTGAGGCTTTTCCTGTTTTCATACTGACATGGAGGAATAAAGAAGAGTAGCTATAGGGAAGTACTGTTCAGCAAGCAATTGAGAGAGAAACCTTTTTGAAAACTTGTATATGCAGTGTTTTCTAAACTAGTAGGAAAGGAAACATGCCATTTTGTGATTGGCTTACTGTTTTTCTGCAGAAATTAAAGATATATCATTACCAATCTATAAAAACCTTTTGTCAGCTTAGATGCATGTAGTCACAGTTCGAAGGACTCTGACATTTCAGCATTTTGACAAACAGTAAATTCTTCTATACAAAGTAGGTGTTAATCAGAAATAAGTTAATCGTAAGTACCACAGAATCTAGTTCTTTTCTTTAAAACATAACCCATAGCAACTAAGTGTCATGAGAGTTTTCCCAAACAGTATACTTTCTTGTCAATGACAGACATGTTCACATGCTATTTTATGTTGTTTTTAGCAGGAATGAGCACCTATAATTAGTTGAAGAGGGGAAATTCTCCTTTGTGCTTTTGCAGTGCAGGCCTCCTCTTCGATCTGAATGCATCTGTTCACATGGATTTTTTTTTTCAGAAATAGAGTTGCCATCCATTTGCTTTTTGCTGCTACTGAAATTGTTGTTTGTCATCACCCTCAGAATGCAGCCTTTTCAAATGTCATTTTCTCTTAAGAGCTGCCGGAGTCTCTCTTAATTGAAGAAGAAATACAAGAAACAGAGTCCTGGGCCAAGCCTCTTGTCTACCTTTGGCAGAACAGAGTACCAAATTTCACTGCTGAAAAGGAATACAATGCAGCTGTTGCCAAATTGGAACCCTGCTGTGCCATCTGCACGCTCCTCAAGCCTTACTACAAGGTAAAGAAGCTTCACATAATTTGAGAGGTATTTATAAACATAACAACCACAAATATTTGTACAGTGCTACTTTGTGACAAAACTGCAGATTTTATCTTTATCCTTTTAGCAAGTAAAGGGTTGAATGGTAAATGGTCTATCGTCTAGCTTGTCAAAATAGATATTGTTATTCCCACCGTCAAAAAGCAAGGAAATGAGAACTGAGCAATTCCTACTCTCAGTGGTAAGCTTGATAGCTTTAGTAGTGTATGATGACAGAGGATACAGACGGAATAGAGATTTCCATTAATTAAGATGTTTGATATGTAAAAATTCCGTTCATATTAATTTGAGGGTACAATTCACCTCCTCTCTGGATCTAGCCTGTTCTCTTCATGCGAAGCTGGTTCCCATATCTCCCTCCCTCCTATACACGTGAGCTGAGGAGTGGTTAGATTGTACCATATATTTTTAAGTGTGACCTTGGGCCAGTCACTGCCTCTCTCAACCATAGAGGAAGGCAATGGTAAACCACCTCTGAATACCCCTTACCATGAAAACCCTATTCATAGGGTCGCCATAAGTCAGAATCAACTTGAAGGCAGTCCATTTCCATTTTTTATTTTAATAGTCCCACTCAGTGAATAATTGCATTGATTTAAGTACAGTTTTCATGTTGAAATGTCTCTTCATTTTGCTACCTCATATTATAGCAGAGAACTGGTTGTCCTGCTGACTATGGACGGACAGAATGGTTAATTTTGCATTTTCTTGATTTCTAGCATTCAAATTGCCACACTTGTATGGTTTTAACTCTGGAATTTTTGCCATTGTATTTCATTGCACTTTTGACACTTCATATATTAGATAAGCACACATAAATGTCTAGGGTTTTTCCCCCAAAGGAGTTATATTAAAAAATTAGAAAGATCCTGCACTGCGTCACATTGATAACTGTGACTTTTTTTTTCTGCAGTCTTTTGCAGTTACCCTCTTGCCACTCTTATTCCATTATATATGTCCAGCAGTAAACTCTCTTTATGGAAACTAAGTTCCTGCCCAATTGACAGATATTACAGAAAGTTTGAGCTATCTTCTTGCCTTCCACTCCTATCACAGTGTCCCACCACCACATCTCAACAATATAATCAGTACAGTCTCTATCCCTAGCTGTAATGGGCTTAGTGCCACTCTGGGTAGTTGATAGACCGGTGTGACATACCCACAAATCCTGGCCAACCTGAGCTCAGATCACTGTTCTGGATCAAGCTCCACAATGACCCAGTGTAAAGTGCTTCTTGTCTTAAACCACCCTCAGCAGTTGAAGAAGAAAGTCATTCATTATGAGATTGCTATGAAGTCTGATGAGACAAAAGTCCCATGCCTTCCCCTAGTTAAGGTGTGGCTAAAGCAGATATAGACCGCTGTTGCACAGTATGATGGGGATTGATGCTTTCTTAAGTAGTAGCAGTAGTAGCAGCAGCAGCTCCAAGGACCAGTTTCTCACATTCTGGAGGTGCTGACCCTTCCAGGAGAGAGTTAGTGGCCTGGTTTGCCCATCACATTAAACCAGTGATTCTCAAACGGTGCGCCCAAGCACACCGGTGCGCCCTAAGAGGTGGCTAGGTGTGCCTCAAATATTATGAAAGTATATTTTAAAAATGAGAAGAAACCCATTTGTATAGGGTAATAGTTTTCTATAGTTTATTTTTATTCATAGTTGAAAATATATTAATATATTTTTAATTTTGTACACAAAGTGCGCCAGAAAATTTTTATATGTTTTACAGTGCGCCGCGAACCAAAAAAGTTTGAGAACCACTGCATTAAACCATAGTTTAAGCTAAACTATGGTATAATGTGAATGAGCAGGACATTGGTGCAAGCTGCTTAAAAGTTCCCACAGGTTTGTTCTTAGCTTGCCATTTTGTGGTTTGTTTCAAAGAAAGGAATCACAATTATAGGTTTGGACTACCTGACTTCTCTTGTTTCTGGTGTGGCAGGAACAGGGGAGGAGCACTGTGGGAACTTTTGAATAGTGTGCATCCACAATTAACATTAAATCATTGTTTCTTGTAAACTGTGGTGTAATGTGGCATACAAACAAGGCCAGTATGTGTATGGCTATCTTTTCTCTTTTCCAGCTGTAAAAATTAGTAATAAGAACTGAATACAGTGAAAGTTTTAAATGAGTAATACATGTAGGTTGCTTAAACTTTACACTTAATTTTACAACAATGAAAAACAGTGACATATCTAAAACTTATTGGGGATGAATATTTTAGAAGCAACATGAATTGGTTTGCTTGTCATTTAAAGCAACTTACTGAGGAAAAGAAAAAGAGCAAATATCTTTCTTTTAAAATATATTTTTCAGGCTGACAAACCTAATGAAGAAAACTATACTTGCTCAGCAACAAAACAAAGGGAAATATTTGTGACCAGCGAAAAGACAAAACCACTTATTCCAGAGATATGTTTTATTTATAGTGAGGAGAACACTGAAAACTATCCATCTAATGGCTTTATTGAAGAAGATGGAACAAGCCTGCTGATTTCCTGTGTGAAGTGTTGTGTACAGGTCCATGCAAGTAAATATTATTCTTTGATTTAAAATACTGAAGGTGCACTACTCTGTAATTTATGTAATAATGTTTGAATAGCCATCATCATTCAACTGGAATATCCTGAGTTGAGCTTGTACATAGAGAAAATCTGTGAAATACATTCAAACATAATGAAATTATATAGAACTCATGTATTCCAGATTGTAAATTGTGTAAGTAGACTTGACAGTAACTTAAAATTTCTATTTTCTCTTTTTACTTATAGGCAAGAGTATGCACCCTGAATTAACAACTGAGGCAGTGTTTCTTTTGCAAGTGAATAGTCCTGCTCAATTTCTGCGAGTAGAATCAGCGTGAGTTGCGCAACTCACCTCATACTGGCTACATGCCCCAGTTCTGCTCTCACAGACTCCCCTCTCAATGCCTGGCTGACAGGTGACCCCATATGCCTGAGGTTGTTGGTCAGCCTGGGGAGCCCTGCCCTTCAAAGACGGTCTCTCCTTGACTGACCGGCAGCCTCATGTAGCTGGAGATGGAGGGAGGCAGTCATGCTGCCTGTGCAAACAGAATTGGTGTGGGGAGCCAGTTCAAGGTAGACTGTGCCATTCACTTTATGTCTGCTCGTAAAAATTGATTGTGCATAGGGTCACCAGCCACTCTGCCCACCAGTACATCCAATAGCGCTTGCAAAAAGATTTAAGTGAATATCACCTCAAAATCCATCATACGTAACAGACTGTTTGCTCTTCCTCCTCAATTCCTCCTCAGTTGGCACTGACGTAGTCTCTCCTAAAACATGCCCACATTTTATAGAATGTCAGGATTGGATGCCCACCTTCACATCTGTTTTGAGCAGAGGAGAGGTGTAAAGAGCTCATCTCTGTGAGCAGGCGTGACTGTGGCTGATGAGGGTCATGTCCACACCATTTAGTGGTCCTGTCTCTTGTAGATGTGGCAGCCATTATGCCACACTCCACAGCAGCATTTTTGTGTTATGTCAGGTTCCCGTGGCAATCCTTTTTTGATTGGTGTCCACAGAACTTTCTCAAAATTCAAAATGTAACTACTAGCTGAAAAATGTTGGTAACCCTTTTCTTGGATTTTTGATAAAAAGTGATCTTTTGCCTAAAAGATCAAAGTCTGAAACTACTTTCACAAGTAAGTGTGCACAGGATTGCAGTATCAATCACCATGCTATACTAGCTCTCTGTTAAGAAGAATTATGGCTGCCGTGTTCAGATCGTATTTTACCATCTGGTAAAGTAGCTGGGATTACAAAACTGATGGTCTAGCATTGTGAAAAATTGTTAAACGTAATAATGCTGGTTTTAGAACTGAGAACTGTTGGTAAGATAGCCCTTCAGCTGCCGGTATAACAGCCAAGCTTTCTCTTGGGGAAATGCTCATTCCCCACTTTTTTCAATCTCATAGTATGCAAATATAGTCTTTTTTTTAATAGCTCAGTTGTCCGTTTAGCTAGAAAGATAATGAAGTACAGAATCAGTTTGTCATCTTAACGCTCTTATTTTAGGTTGCTATGGTGTTCCTTCCCATGAAATCCATGATGGATGGCTATGTTCTCGATGCAAAAGAGGAGCCTGGACAGCAGTAAGTTATGCATTTTATTTAGTTGTTGCTCACACTGCAGACTGACTAAACCTCCTGAATAACTGATTGTATGTGAAAAAGACATAAAGGTGCATTCTTCCAGTCCTTCCACTCATAGTTGAGAGAATTCCTATTTCTATTTTAACAATCTTGTTATAGCTCAAATTGAATTTTTGATTGCATATAGGTATGTGGTAAATAAGATATGTGGTATAATGTCAATTGAGAAAACAACTAACAGTTAATCTCTTATCTGAAAAAAAAACCAGAAAACCTTCACATTATTTGCCTCTTTGGGCTCCTGTCAGTTATAATGCTGCCACTGCCAGACAAACCAAGTGGCTCCAGAATTTCCTGGTGCAGTTCAGCCTTCTTGACATAACTTTTGTAGCATTCAACAATTTGACAACCTAATTCAATACTGCAGAGGCATGTCTTCCAGAAAATCAGGACTACCAATAATATGTTATCTCCTCTTATACCTATAGGGGTTGATTGAAATATTAGGGATGATCACAGTGAAGGGTGAGTGCTGAATTCATAAATACAGAGTACCAGACTGAAAATCATTGCTGTATTAACACCACATAGGTTATTGGTGTCTAACAGAGTTGCAGGTAATCTACTGTAACGCCAAAAAGCAGGACCATTTGTACAACAATCCTGCTAGAGATCATCTTGTCCTATTTTTACCACAATGTGCCATGTAAAGAGAGATTGTTAACACAGCAGAGAAATAGCTTGTGAGTAGCAACTTCCAGTTGAATACCTTCTTAATTGTCCCTTGAACATTCTCTCCTAATTGTCCCAGTGTTGGTTTCCTTTCCTGCAGGGGATGGGAAAGCTTTAATAATTACTAAATTATTTTTAAATTCCAGACTTTTAAAAAAAATTAATGGGAATTAGTGCTGTTTGGCTGTTAAAAATGCAATGAAACCACTAATTAAAGCCTTCCTGTCACAAGAACAGAAACTGATAATGTGGCAATTTAGGCTGCAATTCTAAGCACACTTACTGGAGAATTTGTTGTTGTTGTTGTTGTTATGTGCCTTCAAGCCAATCATGACTTGCGGTGACTCTATGAATCAGTGACCTCCAATAGCATCTGTCGTGAACCATCCTGTTCAGATCTTGTAAGTTCAGGTCTGTGGCTTCCTTTAGGAATCAACCCATCTCTTCTTTGGCCTTCCCACTCCCTTCTGTTTTTCCCAGCATTATTGTCTTTTCTAGTGAAATGTCTTCCCATTATGCATCCAATGTAAGATAACCTCAGTTTCATCATTTTAGTTTCTAGTGATAGTTCTGGTTTAATTTGTTCTAACATGCAATTATTTGTCTTTTTTGCAGTCCATGCTATCCTCAAAGCTCTCCGCCAACACCGCATTTCAAATTAGTTGATTTTTCTCTTACGTGCTTTTTTCACTGTCCACCTTTCACATCTATACATAGAGATCAGGAATACCATGGTCTGAATGATCCTGACTTTAGTGTTCAGTGATACATCTTTGCATTTGAGGACCTTTTCTAGTTCTCTCACAGCTGCCCTCCCCAGTCCTAGCCTTCTTCTGATTTCTTAACTATTGTCTCCATTTTGGTTAATGACTGTGCCGAGATATTTATAATCCTTGACAAGTTCAATGTCCTCGTTGTCAGCTTTAAAGTTACATAAATCTTCTGTTGTCATTACTTTAGTCTTCTTGACATTCAGCTGTAGTCCTGCTTTTGTGCTTTCCTCTTTAACTTTCATCAGCATTCGCTTCAAATCATTACTGGCTAATGCTAAGAGTATGGTATCATCTGCATATCTTAAATTACTGATATTTCTCCCTCCAATTTTCACACCTTCATCTTGGTCCAATCCTGTTTTCTGTACGATGTGTTCTGCATGTGGATTAAACAAATAGGGTGATAAAATACACGTCTGAATCACACCCTTTCTAATGGGGAACCAATCAGTTTCTCCATTTTCTGTCCTTACAGTAGCCCTTGTCTACAGTATAGGTTGCGCATCAGGACAATCAGATGCTGTGGCACCCCTGTTTCTTTTAAAGCATTTCATAGTTTTTCATGATCTATTCTACACAAAAAGGCTTTGCTGTAATCTATAAAGCACAGGGTGATTTCCTTCTGAAATTGCTTGCTCCATTCCATTATCCAATGTATGTTTGCAATATGATCTCTGGTGCCTCTTCCCTTTCTGAATCCAGCTTTGACATCTGGCATTTCTCACTCCATATATGGTAAGAGCCATTGTTATAGAATCTTGAGCATTACTTTACTTGCATGGGATATTAAGGCAATAGTTCGATAATTACTGCATTTCCTGGGATCTCCTTTTTTTTTTTTGAATTGGGATGTATATTGAACACTTCCAGTATTTATTTATTTATTTATTTATTAAATTTATATACCGCCCGACTAGCAATAGCTCTCTGGGCGGTGAACATAAAACAGCATAAAAATACAATAAATAACAAAACAATACTAAAATACAAGCAACAATCCAACACAATAAACATTTTTAAAATTAAATCAGTGTAACTTAAAATGCTTCAGAGAATAGGAAGGTTTTGACCTGGCGCCGGAAGGAGAGCAGAGTCGGCGCCAGGCGTACTTCCTCAGGGAGACTGTTCCATAGTTCGGGGGCCACCACTGAGAAGGCCCTAGATCTTGTCATCACCCTCCGGGCCTCCCTGTGAGTTGGAACCCGGAGGAGGGCCTTCGTAGCAGAACGTAGTGCACGGGCCGGTTCATATCGGAAGAGGCGTTCCGCAAGGTATCGTGGTCCCGCACCGTATAAGGCTTTATAGGTTAATACCAACACTTTGAATCTAGCCCGGAAACATATTGGCAACCAGTGCAAGCTGGCCAGAACAGGTGTTATATGCTCGGACCGCTTGGTCCTTGTCAGCAATCTGGCCGCCGCATTTTGCACTAGTTGTAGCTTCCGAACTGTCTTCAAAGGTAGCCCTACGTAAAGCGCATTACAGTAATCCAAACGTGAGGTTACCAGAGCATGTACCACTGATGTAAGGTCCTCTTTACTCAAATAGGGACGTAGCTGGGCTACCAACCGAAGTTGGTAAAACGCATTCCTAACCACCGAGGCTACTTGAGCCTCAAGTGAGAGGGAAGAGTCTAAAAAGACTCCCAGACTACGAACCAGGTCCTTTAGGGGGAGTGTAACCCCATCCAGGACAGGGTATATATCCACCATCCGATCAGAGAACCCGTCCACCAACAGCATCTCAGTCTTGTCTGGATTGAGCTTCAGTTTGTTAACTCTCATCCAGTCCATTGTCGAGGCCAGGCAACGGTTCAGCAAATCGACAGCCTCACCTGAAGAAGATGAAAAGGAGAAGTAGAGCTGCGTGTCATCAGCATACTGATGACAACGCACTCCAAAACTCCTGATGACCTCTCCCAACGGCTTCATGTAGATATTAAAAAGCAGGGGGGACAAAACTGACCCCTGCGGGACCCCATATTGGAGAGCCCGCGGTGTCGAGCAATGTTCCCCAAGCACTACCTTCTGGAGACGACCCGCCAAGTAGGAGCGGAACCACTGCCAAGCAGTACCTCCAACTCCCAACTCTGCGAGCCTCTCCAGAAGGATACCATGGTCGATGGTATCAAAAGCCGCTGAGAGATCAAGGAGAATCAACAGAGTTACACTCCCTCTGTCTTTTTCCCGACATAGGTCATTGTACAGGGCGACCAAGGCTGTCTCAGTGCCAAAACCGGGCCTAAAACCCGATTGAAATGGATCTAGATAATCAGTTTCATCCAATAGCGCCTGGAGCTGGCCAGCAACCACCCGTTCCAAGACCTTGCCCAGGAATGGAACATTCGCCACTGGCCTGTAGCTGTTAAAATTGTCTGGGTCCAAGGAAGGCTTTTTCAGGAGTGGTCTCACCACTGCCTCTTTCAGACAGCCCGGGACCACTCCCTCTCGTAAAGAGGCGTTTATCACTTCCTTGGCCCAGCTACCTGTTCCATTCCTACTAGTTTTTATCAGCCAGGAGGGGCAAGGATCCAGTACCGAAGTGGTTGCACGTACCTGTCCAAGCACCTTGTCCACGTCCTCGAGTTGAACCAACTGAAGCTCATCCAACAAAACAGGACAAGACTGTGCTCCGGACATCTCACTAGGATCTACTGCTATAACTTGAGAGTCTAGGTCCTGGCGGATACATGAGATCTTATTCTGGAAGTGATCGGCAAACTGATTACAGCGGGCCTCCGATGATTCCACCGTGTCTGGAGGGTTTGAATGGAGAAGCCCCCAGACAACTCGAAAGAGCTCCGCTGGGCGGCAAAGAGATGATTTAATAGTGGCAGCAAAATGATGTTTTTTAGCTGCCTTCACTGCTCCTACATAGAGCTTAGTCGAAGCACTAACCAGCGCATAATTGTATCCGTCGGGAGTTCGTCTCCATTTCCGCTCAAGCCTCCTCCTATCTTGCTTCATCGCTCTCAGCTCCGGAGTATACCATGGAGCTGTATGAGCTCTACACAGGAGAGGGCGTGCAGGAGCGATCGTGTTTACAGCCCGGGTCATCTCCGTATTCCACAGAGCGACCAGGGCTTCAGCAGGAGCGCCAGTCCTATCAGCCGGAAAATCCCCCAGAGCCCTTTGAAAACCTTCAGGATCCATTAGTCTCCGGGGGCGGACCATTTTAATAAGTCCCCCAACCTTGCAGAGGGAAGAGGTTACTGAAAGTCTAAACTTCAGCAAGCAGTGGTCTGTCCATGACAAAGGGAGTGTTGTAAAACTCCCCACATCCAGATCACTTTCCCCATGCTCAGTAGCAAAAACAAGGTCTAGAGTGTGCCCCGATACATGTGTTGGACCACTAACATATTGAGACAGCCCCATGGCTGTCATGGAAGCCATGAAGTCCTGAGCCGCGCCAGACAAAGTGGTCTCGGCATGAATGTTGAAATCCCCCAGTACTATTAGTCTGGGGGACCTCAACAATATATCCGAGACCATTATGTGGACCATTGTTTAATTTTCCATATTTCTTGACAATTTTTTGTTAAAATTTGGACAGATTCAGTCTCAGTAGCTTGTAGCAACTCTATTGATATGCCATCTATTCCTGGTGATTTGTTTCTTCCAAGTATTTTAAGAGCAGCTTTCACTTCACATTCTAAACTTTCTGGTTCTTCATCATAGGGTTCCTCCATGAATGAATCTGTCATCCTGACATCTCTTTTATAGAGTTTTTCAGTGCATTGCTTCCATTTTCCTTTTATTTCATCTCAGTCAGTCAGTGTGTTCCCCTGTTGATTATTCAACATCCCTACTCTTGGTTTGAATTTCACTTTCATTTCTCTAATCTTTTGGAATAGGGCTCTTGTTCTTCCCTTTTTGTTGTCCTATTTCTGTACAATAACCATTGTAATAGTTCTCTTTGTCCCTACATACTAGTCTCTGTATTGTTGCATTTAGGGTTCTGACCGTGTTTCTATTGCCTTTTGCTTTTACTTTCCTTCTCTCTTTAACAATTTTAAGAGTTTCTTCAGTCATCTGTTGAGATCTTTCTCTCTTTTTAATGAGAGGTACTGTCTTTTTGCATCCTTCCCTGATAATGTCTCTGACTTCACTCCATAGTTCTTCTGGTTCTCTGTCAACTAAGTTTAAAGCCTCAAATCTGTTCCTTATTTGATCTTTATATCCTTCTGGGATGTTACTTAAATTGTATTTTGGCATTATGGTTGCTTTGTTCTTCTTCTGTTGCTTTACTCTGATTTTTGATATGACCAGTTCATGATTTGTACCACAGTCTGCTCCTGGTCTTGTTTTCGCAAAAAGTATGGAACTTCTCCATCTTCTACTACTAATTATATAATCAATTTGATTCCTATATTGGCCATTTGGTGATGTCCATGTGTACAGTTCATCTTTTCCACAGGAGGCCTGCCATCAAGCGGGTATCATAGCTCCAGCTATCATCCGAAGGCAAGAATGTTCTGAAGTCAAGACTAGGGGCATCAGGCCCCTCCCACTCTCCAGTTCATTCTTGCCTTCGTCCATGCAAGTTGGAAAATAGTCTATAGCGATAGCTTCTAGATACGTTGTGTGTGATATCTGTGTGACAGTGTGGAGATTTCTGTGTGTATTTCCTTGTCGTTTCCTTCCCTCTGTCTTTTGTTTTCAAGTGTGTGGTACTGATTATTTTTCTCTGTATTCGTTTGCTGCTGTTCTCCCTTCCTCAGGCGGCGGACGCAGCTTGTAATCAGGAGCTTGCGGCTGCAGCTTCCTGCTCTGTGCCACCATTTCTCCCTGCTTTTTAAAACCTTGCCGTCTGTTTTTGTGGCAGCTCCCTTAGTCTCTCACCAGGAGCCTGCGGCTGTGGCTCTTTTGGTTTCTCCAGCAGCCATTATTTTAGTCAGGCTGCTCTGCCCTCCCCCTCCGGCTCATTCCACGGCGCTTTAATCTCAGCTGCGACTGCCTTCAGGAGCCTGCGGCTGCGACTCCTTTTCCTTCGCAGCGTTAGTTTGTCGTTGGGCTGATCCGCCCCCCCCACTAGCTGTGACTGTGTCCCTGCGGCTGTAGGAATCACACAGACCTTCCTGCCTCCTCGGCAGTGAGTTTTCTGGCTGACCCTTAAAGCCGCATTGCGCCTTTCAGCCCTGTGGCTTTAGAGCGTATTTTGAGGCCGCTCTGCTGAGACAGTTTCTCCCGGTTGGCCCTGTTTGAGCTCGTTGGTACTCCTCAGTGTCCGCCATTGCTTCTTCCTCTTCCCTACGCCCTTTTTGATTGGGAATTTTTCCCGCTCTTTTGACGGTGGCCATTTTGTTCGTTCCTCCTTTCCTGCCTTTTCTGTTTAGCCTGTTCAATTTTCAAGGGGGGGGGGCTAGTTGGGAAGAGCTGTGGGTAGCAGAGCCAAGATTTGCAAGTTCAAATCCCACAGCGAGATCTACATTTCTGTGTGTGTGTGGCAGGATAGGCTTCCTATAATCCTGCACAGGTTCCTCAACTTAAACTGCTGACTGAGGGTGACTACTGAAGCGCTTTGAAATTGTACATTCTGCCCCATCCGTGGCCGTGTACCAAGCCTATTTGGAACTGTACATTCTGCCCCATCCGTGGCCGTGTACCAAGGCTGTTTGAACCGTACATTCTGCCCCATCCGTGGCCGTGTACCAAGCCTGTTTGGAACTGTACATTCTGCCCCATCCGTGGCCATGTACCAAGCCTGTTTGGAACTGTACATTCTGCCCCATCCGTGGCCGTGTACCAAGGCTGTTGAAACTGTACATTCTGCCCCATCCGTGGCCGTGTACTTAGCCATCTGAGCCAGTGCATTCTGCCCCATCCGTGGCAGTGTACTGAGTCTGTTTGGGTCTGTACATTCTGCCCCATCCGTGGCCGTGTACTGAACCCCCTCGAAAATATATGATGGCGGAACAGCCAGTGACAGCTCAGGCAACCAAGCCTAAATAATCTAAGGCAACCAAGCACAAGCACACCAAAGCGGTTGCCAAAACCAAGCATATATCCAGCCACAGCACAACCAAGCGGGCACGCTACGTCTCTGTCCCGGTTTCTGAGGAGATGGGCCAGGAACCTTTAACAAATCTTTTTAATTCTCTGGCTGCATTCGAGGAGGAGGACTTTGCAGGGTTTCCGGACCAGCCAGCAGCCAGCTATCCTCCTCCCATATTACCACCTAGGGCTCATTCATCTTCTCAGCCTGCTGAGCCGCCCATATCTTTGCCCCTACAAGCGCAACCATCTCCCACACTGGGGCTGCAGCTGTCTCAGGAGTTCATATCGCAACTACAAGACATGCTGTCGTTCTTCTCTCAAATGCAGTCACAGTCACAGGTCACTGCCATGCCTCAGCGGAGTGCGCGCAGACAACCCGAGGATATGGGCCACTATGTACGCAATCAGGCAGATCCATCATGTTTTCCAAACCCTTTTGACATTGCCAGGGGCAGGTTTGTCGATGACGTCTCTTGTAGGGAGGATCCACCATATACTATGCAAGCCGAAGGTGATGACTGGAGTGATCAGTCGGAACAAGAGGAGGATACATCTTATCGGCTGTTTGATTCCTCCGATTATCAGCCCCTTGCTTACAGAGTATTGAACACCCTTGGTCTACAATCAACACAACCTGCAGCTGCCACTCCCGCTATTAAAGGGGCCAGGGTCCTGAAATCCCCCAGACCAGCAGAGCACTACCTTCCTGTGCCAGATCCTATTGCTAAACTGGCCAAGGATAAATGGTGTCACCCGTTACAAACACGCCATTTTAACACCCTTGCGGACAAACTTTATTCTTTGGCTCCGGAATTTACAAATAGACTGGCCGTCCCTGGCATAGATGAGCTGATTTCCAGTCTAGTCTCTAGATCCCTTTTGCCAAGGGAAGGGGACTCACATTTAAAGGACGCCACTGAGCGGAGGCTGGACTTTGCATTATGCAGAAACCATGAGGCTACTGCGTTCACCATGCGAGCTTCTGCATCTGCTTCCATCTTTTCCAGGGCAGCTATGATGTGGTTGGATGACCTCCTAGATGATCCCAATCCAGATCCTGTCTCTCTGAGAAGGTCACTGGTGAAATTAAGCAAGACGGCGGTGTTTGTGGCTGATGCCACCCTGGACGCAACTCAGCTGGGAGCAAGAGCCATGGCAGCTCAGGTAGTTGGTCGGCAGACCCTCTGGCTTCGTCACTGGGAAGCGGACTCTACGGCCAGGGTTAACTTGTCAAGGGCACCTTTTTCGGGCTCATTACTCTTCGGCGAGGAAGCCCTACAGGCAGTACTAGTGGACCCCAAGGATGCTCGGAAGCCTATCTTGGCCATTATCAGGAACGTTGATCGCAGGCCCTTCAGACGTTTCACCCCATCCCGCACGCCCTGGCCCTTTCGAGGAGCGCGGCCCGGGGAACGAGGCTGCGATTTCAGAACTAATGATCTCTGTTACTCCAGGGGATTCTGGAACAGACGTTTCCCAGGCAGAGGACAGTACCAGGGACGCAGAGGTGCCTCAACGTCTTCATATCGTGGAGGGTCTCGCCAGCGCAGACAATACTGACCCGATACCGGTCGGGGGCAGACTGCTTCTGTTTGGAGACCATTGGCTGCGTCTGACTCAGGACGCCTGGATCAGAGATCTCTTTTGTTACGGCTATGCACTAGAGTTTTGGGCAACCCCTCCAGACAGATTTCATCCCTCTCCTTGTCCCAAGGCTCCATTCAGGCACTGCATCATGCAAACAGCCATACATCACCTCTTGGACACAGCGGCAATAGAGCCAGTCCCTACAACAGAGAGGTCGGAAGGGGTGTACTCCCTCCTATTTGCTGTGCCGAAACGAGATCTGTCATGGAGGGTGGTGTTGGACCTCAAATTCATCAACCGTTTCGTAAAGTATCGCAGATTCAAAATGGAATCCCTCCACTCCATTACAGAGAGCCTTCATGAAGGAGACTTCCTGGTGTCTATCAACCTCAAGGAAGCGTATCTCCATGTGCCTATCTGCACAGCCCACAGAAGGTTCCTTCGGTTTGCCTTCGGCCCCCAGCATTTTCAATATCGAGCGATGCCGTTCGGTCTCTCGTCCGCCCCGAGGGTATTTACCAAGGTACTACTCATCCTAGTGGCTTACCTCTGGCTTCAAGGGGTGCACATCTACTCCTACTTGGACGATCTTTTAATACGGGCGAGTTCCAGGGAGCTGGCTCATCGCCATCTAAAGCTCACGCTCCACGTCTTGCAGACCTACGGCTGGCTAGTCAAATTCGACAAGAGTCATCTCCAACCAACCCAACGCCTACAACATCTAGGGGCAATGTTAGACACCCTACAGGCGATGGTGTTCCTGTCTCAAGACCGCATAACCGCCATCATAGACATTGCACTGTTTCTGATGCATCGACCAATCGCAGGCATGATGCTACTAGCAAAGGCTCTCGGAATGTTGGTGTCCACTATCCATATTGTGCCATGGGCTTGAGCTCATACTCGCCGACTTCAGTGGGCTTTGTTACCATTTCAGCAGGACATTGCCAGGTCCAATCATCGAACAATTCCCTTGAACCCCGTACTGCGCCTTTCATTCCGCTGGTGGACGATGGTCCAACATCTCAGCCAGGGCACTCCGTTCAGAGAATCCCGCAGGACTGTTAGCACTACAGATGCCAGTCTCCTCGGCTGGGGAGCCCACTGCAACTCCCAGTTCGCTCAGGGGGTTTGGAGTGAAGCAGAGCAGACTCAGAGCATCAATTGGCTGGAACTAAAGGCTGTCCACTTAGCTCTGCTCCATTTTCAGTCTCTGTTCCCCTTGGACCATGTTCTCATTCGAACGGACAACACGTGTGCGAAATCTCATTTAAACAGGCAAGGGGGAACCAGGTCCCGTTCTCTGCAGAACCTAGCCTACCTCATATTCGACTGGGCAGAACAACATCTACGATCCCTGAAAGCAGAACATCTCAGAGGGATTTGGAATGTGCAAGCAGACTGGCTCAGCAGACAACAGGTCTTTCCGGGAGAATGGAAACTTCATCCGACCATTTTCCATCTTCTCCAGCGTCAGTTCGGCGTTTGCTCAGTGGATCTGTTTGCCTCCAGTCGCAATTACCAGCTACCCAGGTACTTCGCATGATACCTGGACACGACAGCGGAAGCGGTGGATGCTCTGTTGCTACCATGGCTGGACGGCCTGTTGTACGCCTTCCCTCCAATACCACTTTTAGCCAGAACCTTGAGGAAGGCGCAATGCGAGAGGGCCCAGCTAGTTCTGATCGCAACATATCGGCCCCGTCGACCGTGGTTCTCGGACCTCCTTGCCATGTCAGTGACGGATCCTTGGATGCTCCCAGTCAGGCCAGACCTTTTATCTCAGGGTCCAATATGGCATCAGGACCCCAATTGGCTCAACCTAACAGTGTGGCTTTTGAACGGGGACATTTGAGGTCTGCTGGCCTGTCTGAAGCTGTTATTGACATTATATTGGCCTCTCGACGACCATCTACCACTCGTATATATCAGCATACTTGGGTGGCGTTCTCCAAGTGGTGTCGTTACCAGAATCTCGATCCCTCTCAGGCCACAATACAACAGGTGCTGCAATTCCTTCATAGGGGCCTCATAATGGGACTTAGACCCAACACCTTACGTCGACATGTGTCCACTCTGTCGTCCATTCTCTCAGTTTCCTCCACGGGTGCTCCTATTGCCTCGCATCCTTTCCTCAAACACTTTATTAGGGGAGCCGCTCTCCGTACGCCGGCTGTATCCCACCGTTTCCATTCCTGGAGTTTGTTGAGGGTCCTGCAGGCTTTACAACATCCTCCATTCGAACCTCTTAGGACCGTACCATTACGTATATTGTCATTCAAGGTCCTGTTCCTGATTGCGATCACCTCTGCAAGACGAGTTTCGGAATTGGGCGCCTTGTCTTTGGCCCGACATCTCTGTATTTTTCACAAGGACTCTGTTGTACTGAAGACTGATCCTTCCTTCCGTCCCAAGGTCAATTCAGTTTTCCACTGCAACCAGGACATTGTTCTTCCTTCCTTTTGCCCTAATCCTACCCATCCTCTGGAGAAGGCTTGGCATTCGTTGGATGTTCGGAGGGCTCTCACGACCTACTTGTCTCGGACCCAGGATATACGACAGACTGAGTCTTTGTTTGTATCCTTTCATCCACGTTCTATGGGGAATAAAGTAGCTAATTCCACCTTATCCTGCTGGTTGCGCGCATGTATCACCTTAGCTTATGAGTCCCTTAAACTTCCAGTTCCATCTAGCATAACAGCTCATTCCACTAGATCAGCTGCCACTTCGGCTGCTTTTGCTACCAACGCTCCTGTTGCTGATATTTGCAGAGCTGCTGTTTGGTCTACCACTCATTCGTTTATAAGGCATTACAAAATAGATTGTTATACCTCTGCCGATGCCTCTTTTGGCAGGCGGGTGTTGCAACAGGTTCTTAATGATGATTAGGATGTGGGTGGTCCCTCCCCATTATGGGCTGCTTTGGTACATCCCGCTTGATGGCAGGCCTCCTGTGGAAAATGGACCATTGGTCTCACCTGAAGGGTGATTTTCACAGGAGGACTGCCATCACGACCCTCCCAGTTGGAGGATACCTAGATATTTTTCTCCGTTTTTTTATACATTTCTGTTACACTGTTATGTTTACATTTACTAGTGAAGTCAAGACTGCTAATACTGTTACATTGCTATGTTAGAGTCATATTATGAAAATTGCTATTGTGTTCTGTCCTTGCTAGTAGGCCTGTTGGCCTTTTTTCCTGCATTTTTAGATATCTCTCTTTGGACTTGCTGCGAATGAACTGGAGAGTGGGAGGGGCCTGATGCCCCTAGTCTTGACTTCAGAACATTCTTGCCTTTGGACGATAGGTGGAGCTATGATACCCGCTTGATGGCAGTCCTCCTGTGAAAATCACCCTTCAGGTGAGACCAATGGTCCATTTTCGGTTGCTCAAAGAATGTGTTTGCAAGAAACAAATGACTGGCATTACAGAATCCAATGTCTTTCTCCTGCTTCATTTCTGTCTCCTAAGCCCCATTTCCCCATTCCTTGTTCTTCTTTGTTTCCTACTTTTGCATTCCAATCCCCCATGATTATCAGCACATCTTATTTTGGTGTATGATCATTTTCTTCCTGTACTTCTGTGTAAAATCTCTCCAATTCCTCTTCTTCTGCATTTGCCATTGAAGCATAGACTTGGATGATGGTTATGTTAATAGGTTTCCTGTTAAATCTCATTGATATAACTGGCTCAGACCTTGCGTTATAGCTCTTAATTGTTTTTGCTACATCACCTCTCACTATTAAAACAACCCTGTTACTTCTTAATTTCTCATTTCCTGCATAAAATATTTTGTAGTTGCCTGATTGAAAATGTCCCACTCCAGTCCATTTTAATTCACTCATGCCAAGTATTGTAATGTTGATATGCTCCATTTCTTGCTTGACAATTTCTAACTTTCCCTGGTTCATGCTTCTCACATTCCATGTTCCTATTGTGTGCGTCGTACAACTCCGGACTCTCCTTTCACATCTGTGTGCATCAGCCTCTGGTCTTCCTTTTGGCTTTGACCCACCTGCGTCATTAGTCACAGCGCTATTCGTACTTGTCCTTTGTTCTTCCCCAGTAGCTCAGTGAGTGCGTTCTGACCTGGTGGTCTCATCATCTTGTGTTGCATTTTGGATACTCTGTTCATAGGGGGTATTTGTGGTAAGAGGTATTCAGAGGTGGTTTACCATTGCCTTCCTCTTGAGTTTTGATGCATCTTAGTCTGGTGTCTCAGCTTTGACCATTCCGCCATGGGTGCCCCTGCTAGGAGTGTAGCCTCTTGGTCTAGACTCCTGATGGCATTGCTCTCAGCTTCTTCCACACTCTCAAACCCCCTCACCATGTTAAGGTATGCATCCTAGAGGGGGACTGGAGAATTTACTTCTCAGTAAACATGTTTTGAATTGCCTTCCAAGAAAGGCTGTTCAAGGGGCAATGAGGAGGCTATTCTTCACTAATCCCTGTTATTTCCAACAGAAAACAATAAACCAAGTAAGACCTGCAGTTCGGAAACTTAATTAACATTAGAATGGACCTTTGCTGAGCAGAATTTTGCATAATTGTTTACAGAAGGATCTTGGTTGTGCAGAACAGCATTGTTGTCAGTGTGGATTCTGTTTAAATCTTACTTTCAGATAATAATAGAAAAACAATGCCTCAGCAGCATTGAAGAGCTCTAGTGTGGAAGCAATCAGGGACTCAAGCAATAACACAGATGCGAACCAGGTTTCATTTGCAGAGGAATTCAACGGATCTCCCATCCCATCACTGTTGTGTTTCAGTCTTCAGTTAATCTGAATCTAAATCAAATCCTCTTTCCACCATAACTGTGGTAGCTGTACACTGAGCATGAATCAAACCCATTCACCAAGTCAGAGGTGGGGAATCCTTTTCAGCCTTGGGGCCTTATTCTCTTGTGGGGAACCTTCTAGGGAGCCATATGCCATTGGGGGATGTAGCCATAGGCAAAAGTGGTCAGAGCAACAAGTGTGAGTTTTACCTTTGTACAGTAGGCTACATTCCAGCCATGCAATAGTCAAAGATTTCTAGGACCCTTGTCATTACACCCCTGCTATACACCTACATCCCACACACCCGTCCATCCAAGCAAATAAGAGGATTTTCACAGTTCAAGGACACATTCCAGTGAAAAGCACTTAAGGAAAGCATGGAACAGATCTGGTGAGGTGCATGGTCTCCATAGATCCTGGGAGTCTAAAATTTGAAGTTGATTTGCTAGAACCTTTATTACCCATTATGTACTCAGCCATGAACTTCCAAGTGCTCCCACCAGCAGAAGTTTGATGGGTGGCAACAACAGAAAGGCTTCCTGGTCGTGGCTCCCTGTCGATCTAATGCTCTTCCAAAAATGTTTGCTTAGTGCCTACATTAACATCTTTCAATGCGAGGCCAAAGACCTTCTCTCAGGCTTTCAGTTGTTAACTTCAGTATTGCTGCTGCTCTGGTATCTTTTAACAGGTTAATTTTTACTTGTGATTATGCTTAGGTTATTGGGGAAGAAGTGTTTGACTATTGTGTGCCAACTCAGTAGTGATCAATCATCTGATATTTTATTTTTAATGTGTTTAATATATTGAAGTACATTGCCTGTTTTATTGTCTTCTTGAGATGATGGTGTAAGGCAATGAATAAATCAAATAAATAAATAAAACTTTGTTCCACCATCACCTTTGGCAAACAGGTGGAATTACCACAAAACATTTGCAAAACCACTTGATCATAGACATATATGGGATGAGTATTCACACTGCAGGCAACAATACTTCTTCCAAGCCACCTTCTGTTCTCTTGGAGGGAAAACACTCTAATCTATTTCCAGCCTAATTGAGACAGCTGCTGTTCCTTAGGAGCGGTGGCGGGGGGGGAGTGGAATCCTGTGTGTGTGTATATGCAGAGTGAGGGAACACCCCCCCATGTGATGGGCTATAACAAGGGATCAGGATAGAGAATCATGAGCAGAGATAGAAATATATGTAGTTATTCTTCACAATGTAGGCACAGAATTCAGCTTCCTAGCCTTGAAAGTCATGACAGCGTGCTTGAAAAGCTATGGGCAATTCCTGATGACATGTCAGAAATTAGAAGGTCTGCTGTTTTTCCAGTTCCACCATTTTCCAGTTTGTGGTAATTATTTCATGTATGTACAACTTTCCTTAACTGACTCCTCTCCCTGCAACATGCGTAGCTCCCTCTTATACATTTGGAGAGCTATCCTATCTCCTGCATGAATTGGAATGTAGAGCATTGCCAAACATCAGTAATAAAGGCTGTAAAGAAGCTTCTCATGATACATACATTTTTACTTTCTCTCACCCTCTCACCTGACTATATTAGAATATATTGGTATTTCTCACACCAATGTAATTTCTTACTATTTTATGAAAAATAAAAGAGAGAGGTAGAGTGAACAGGTTGGAGGACCAGATAATGTAAACAGGTTTTTAGATTCCTTGTAGCTGTTGGTAAAGAACAAAACAGGAGGTAGCAGATATGGTGTGCATATTAACCAAGGCAGGGAAATAAAATGGCAAATACCAATTTAGAACAGATTATTACAAAAATAGTGATTCACATATATAGGTAGTTCAATGTTTGCTCGGTGAATTGCTATTAAAATGTGCCCAGAGTCAATTTCTGTATCTGTAATATGTTTTCATTTTAGCAGGGTAGGCATTCTTTCCAGGTAAAATTGAATTTTTCCTCTCTTTCTGGCCACCAGAGAAAATTGTGAAAGGTTCCTTATCAGGCAATCAGAAGTTCCAGGACTTATGAAACTGCTTTTGTTGCAGCTCCTGCAGAATTTGGGTGTGTGTGTGTGTAGAGGGGAGGGTGAATGGCAAAAGTCAATCCTGGGAACTGACAGGGTGTCTTTTAAGTCAGAACGTAATTATCAGTTCAGTTCAGTGAACAGAGTTAGACAGCACTGCTGCTTTAACAACAAGTTTGTCAGTTTTCTTTCAGTGGAAGGACAGGTGTGGCACCTTTAAGCGCTACTAGGGAGAATTATCATGAATTTCCTTATGTGGGCAGCCTGATTATGTTCAAAATGGTGAGGGCTGTTAAGGAACCCAGATATTTTTATCTAACAAAGTCTCTGCCTCCCAAATTAGAACACAGTCCTGGGATGATGTTATACCCTAAATCTGGACTAGAGTCACTAATTTTAATGCTGATACCTCTGTGTGCAGCATATATCTCGAACCATAACCATGGGAACACATGCATAGCCTTTCTCATTAGTGCATGGTCATCCATCCTCTCAAGCTTACATATGAAATTGTGACATATACAAGTATTACACAGGAGGAGGCAATGAGCAGCAGACCTACTAACTCACATCAGATCCCCAGAGAGAGGTCTCCTGTGCCTCAAGGTGCTGGTAACCTTCAGCTAATATTTTGTCTCTCTCCTACTATGTCAAGAGAGCTGTTGTTTTACACACATGCACACACACAGAGATACATTAACATTCATACACTCCTTCCTTAAGAGAGGGGGTGTCTCAAAACTCTGAAAGTTGAGTTCTCCTGTGCAAGTAAAGATGACCTCAGGTGGGGTAGCTAGCTCCACCTAGCGGTTGAAGGCGGAAAGAGTGCTGTTCAATTTTGCAGGGACTTCCTGCTTCCTGTGGCTCCTTATCTCAGTTCTTTCTGCCTTCACCAAAGATGATTGACTTTGCTGTCTGCTCTCTTGGTTCAGGTCTGTATATTCCTCTTGGGTCGTTTTGATCCTTTCTCCCATGCCCGTGGGTGTTATTGCCCAACTAAAACTCCAGGCAGCAGATTTCCTTTTCTCCCCCCCCCACTTCAACTGAGGCTGCAGCAAACACAGGGGAGCATCCCTTGACCGCCAGCAGCTATCTGGCTACCTACCCCACATCACCTCTTCATCACTGAAGCCATTCGCAGCTGCTACATTGCTGCATCCGCCTTCCTCCCCCCACATCACCCATCCTCACAGTAGGCCACAGTAGGCCCAATGAAGGCTGCCAAGCTGCTACATTGCCGCATCTGCCTTCCTGCCCCCCATCATCCATCCTCAGAACAGGCTGCAGTAGGCCCATAATACCTGATGGAATGTCTCTCCCGATATGAACCTACCCGTACACTACGCTCAACATCGAAGGCCCTCCTCCGGGTGCCTACTCAGAAAGACGCCCGGAAGGTGACTACAAGAAAGAGGGCCTTCTCGGTAGTGGCCCCCGAACTATGGAACACCCTTCCTGACGAGGTACGCCTGGCGCCTACTTTACTATCTTTTCGGCGCCAGGTGAAAACCTTCCTCTTTGCCCAGGCATTTTAATATTTTATTATTTTAATATCTTTTTAATAATTTTTAATAATTTTAGCTTTTGTATTTAATGTTGTAAAGATAGTTTTATGTTCCATCTCTTTCTTTGAATTACTTTTGATTTGTATTTAATATGGGTTTATTATGTTAATCTTGCTTTTGTTATATGTTTAAATTGTTGATTTGGTGGTTTTTAAATTGAATGTAAATATATTTTTATTTGATGTACACCACCCAGAGAGCCTTGCTATGGGCGGTATAAAAATTGAATTAAATAAATAAAAAATAAATAAATAAGTAGGCCGCAATAGTCCCACTGAAGGCCACTACAGGCCCAATGGAGCCATTTGCAGCTGCCATCCACTGCCTCGCTGCCTCCGCCCCTCCCATTGCCCATCCTCAGCATAGGCCACACCAGGCCCAACGGAGCCTTTCGTGGCCACAAACAGCCCACTTGCCATCAACACAGGTCACGGCAGGCCCAATTCAGCTTGCCATTTAGCCTCCTGCCTCCATGCAGGCCTGCAGCTTCAGCCACAGGCCTCCATTTTAAGACTGCCCCCATAAGCCCCACACCATACATTGCATCCATGAGGAAGGCAACAACAGAATCAGCGGTTCCCACCAAGAAGGCCAAACCACTCCTGCCAGTCACAGACCGCCAGATGCCAGAGACAGCTGCTGACTCAGTAGTAGCCTGCCCCTCCACAAGCAGGCAGGAGTTTGCTGAGGCATGTATTAACTGGGCAGGGTGGCTTCAGAGGAATCTTCTTTGGAAGCAAATAGGCAGGATGGTGATATATGCCAGGATGATGGTAATAGATGTACAGCGGCCATGCAAGGTACCCACAGCTCTGCTTGCAGACTGCAAGAGACCAGGAACCCCTCTCTGAGGAGGAAGGGGGGGCACCTACGTTTTAAACTGCATTTTCTCCCCCACATCTTCTCCTGAGGACTTCTCAGGATTTCAAGAGGCTCCCAGTCTGAGTGGGGGATGCGCATTCATCATGTGGCCATGCTCACCAACTCCATTAGCAGTCTCTTCATTATGTCCTGGAGAAGACAGGGGGGCTGCTAGACCCTCCTCCCAGAACTGGGGAGGGCTCAGCACATTCAGGCTTCCGACCCGCTGCATGCATCTGCAGCTTCAAGACCACCACCAACCAACCACACATCACTGGATTCACATGCAGCTGCTCAGGCACCATGGCTATGTGGAAGAGCAGAGCACAGACCCAGACAATAACTTGATTGTTCCAGACGAGGAAGAGTGGAGCGGGGATTCGGAAGCTGAAGAGGTTTCTACCAACAGGATCTTCCAAGAAACCCACTTTCTTTCCCTCCTGTGCAAGGCAATGGGAGCACCAAGTTTGAATTCCCCAGCAGATTCGCCAGCCCAAGATGCATCTAGGGTTTCTGTCATGTGTCTGGACCAATAACCCAAATTTAGGGTGCTGAAACTCCCGTCCTTAATCGAATTGGGATTCAATGTCCCTTTGCAGTTTAAGAAGTCAGTTCCGACAACCAATAAATATTATACACTGCAGCTGCAGCTTATGGATCAGCTAAAAGCCCTGCTGGGGGATGCTCCCATAGTAAATGGTTAAGCCCGTCCTTAAACCCAAAGGACTCGGTTGCCCATCTAAGGACCATACAGAATGCAAGATGGATCAGGGCCTCAAAAGAATCCATGAGGCTATTGCATTATCAGTGGGGCAATATCAGACTTCTTCGCATTTGCTAGGTCTTCCCTCCTCTGGTGGGAAGATTTATGGGACGACCCACAGCACCCAGCTTGAGTCAGCAAGTCCCTGCTGAAAATCTCCCGGGCAAAGACCTTCATGACTGATGCATCGATGGACGCCACATAATTTGCAACACAGTCACTGGTGGCGGGTATCTACATAGAAGGACACTGTGGTTGTGCCATTGGGACGCAGATCCCATGGCTCACTCTACTCTCATCTCAGAACCCTACATAGGAGGTAAGCTGTTTGCTGATGCCAGTCTCGCAGACATCCTGGAATCTAAAGAAAAGAAGAAGTCCCTCAACCAGGAAAAGAGACGATAGAAGGTCCTTTCGGAGAACCCTCATCCTTATCAGACGTCCCAGCCCTTTTGAGGCTCCAGGCCATCGGGAAGGGCTAAGAAGGCTTGACCCAGTCCCCCTTCTAGAATTGACAGAGCAGCCAGGTCAGGGGCCAACAGCAGTTCCCCAACAGGACCGGATTTGGGTTCCTATCGTGTGAAAATAAGCAACAATTCTGGTGCCAGCACTACTCTGGTGAGAGGTCACATCCACTGGTTCACCCTTCAATGGAGGGACATATAATTAGACCAGTGGGTGTAGATCCTCCAGCATGGGCTATGTCTTGAATTCACATCCTCTCCTCACCCAGGGTTTATACCATCTCCCAGCTCAACATCTCTACACAAAAGGGACAGGATCCACCAGGCAATCTCTCACCTGCTGCAGATAGCAGTAATAGAACCTATTTTCCACAGGAGAGAGATTTTCGGGAAACTACTCACTCTTCGTTACAGTTGGAGAAAAGACGGTTTGTTCAGAGTGGTACTCGACCAGCAGAACCTGAACGAGTACGTCACATGCCACAAGTTTCACACGGACCCTTTACCTCACCTCAAATAGAAGGAGGCATACCTACTACCCCTATTTTTTCACATCACTGACACTACCTCAGGTTCATGGTAGAGGGAGACCATTTCCAATACAGGCCCAGGCCCTTCGCTCAGTCATCCGCCCCCAGGGTCTTCACAAGTTGTGGTGACCCTGATGTCATGCCTCAGGACGCAGGGAGTACATATTTTTCCCTACCTGGAAGATTTCCTTATTCGATCCTCATTGATCCACAAATCATGGGAGGATTTATACATTACCTTAGCCTGTCTGAAGGACCACAGCCTTTAATCAATAATCCCAAGAGCTAGTTGTTCCCATCTCTTCACCTAGTGCATGGAATTATTAGACTGGCACAGGATAGAATAAGCAAGACATGTGCAGCGATGTCACATCTTCTGGCCTCTACATCAGTGGACCCCATACAGTGAGCAGCAGCCCTAGGGTTGATGGTTTCTACATTCCAAACCACTCCTAGGGCATGTCACCATTGCGTCCCCTACAGACGTTGCTACTGCCCTTCCAAGTGTCATAGCGGCCAGGTGTCACCAAAGGCTATTGCTATCACCAAGGTTCGTCACTCCCTACTATGATGGACACACAAACCCAATCTATAAGGGGAATTCCGTTTTGCAACCCTAGACGAACACTCATCAAATCGGGTGCCACCTCCACAGGATGGGAAGCTATACATGATGGCCAGATGATCCAAGGATCTTGGCTGACACAGGAGTCCTTACTCCCCATCAGTCTTCTGTAGCTGTGTGTGATCTGCCTAGCACTAAAGCACTTAGCAAGATCGAGGTAGTTGGGGGCGGTGCTTGTCAGAACCAACAATGTGGCTATCTATCTCATTTGAATCATCGGGGGCACACGGTCGGCTCAGCACCAGAGGGAAGCCTCACTACTGTTCCTATGGGAGGTGGTTTACTTGGACTCAATCCAGGCAGGATATCTCAGAGGGGAGGACAACAGTCAAGCAGACTGGTTGAGTTGGGAGCAAATCCATCGGGGAAATGGAAATTCCTCCTGATGGCCTTTCAGCAGATAGTGGACCACTTGAAAGAGTCAAGTATGCTCAGAGGCACGTTACCAAATTCTTCCAAGCTACACAGGAAGTGGATTGGACTGTGAAAGACCAACCCAAATGGTGTTTGCATTTTGGCAACTTTGTAGGGCAGTCCAATATCTCAGAGAGGAGTTCAGGTCTCCTGCTCCCCTGGTGCATTCACTATAGCTGCCCAATTTCCCTGCTTTTTAAAGTTTGATAGAAATATCTGTGAGCTTATAGGTACATTCTTAAACCGCAAGTTTTTTTGCCTCTTAGTGAATATTCCTGCTTTTTAATCTGGGAGGTAAGAAATGGGATCCTGTCCAAGTTTGCTGAGAATGGATTGATCATTTGCATGCTTATTGAGTTCAGTGGGATTTACTCCCCTGCAATCATGCTTAGGATAGGTGAAACTGACCAGGGGGCAGGAGGGAGGGATGGCTGGAGTGGGCAGGAAAGGAGGAAGAAGAAAAAGGGGAGGGAAGGAGGAAGGGAGAGGAGAGGGGAAGGAGAGGGGAAGGAGAGGGGAAGGAGGGGAAAGCCAGGTCTGATAATCTGCATACTTATTGATTCCAATGGGATTTACTCCTATGTAATCATGCTTAGGATAGCTAAAAATGACCATGGGGGAAGAGCAGGGGGAGGGGAGAGGAGAGGGAAGGAGAAAGGGAGGAGGAGGGGATTGGAGGAGGAGGGGCAAAGGAAGGGGGAGAGGAGAGCAGGTTTGATCATTTGCATGCTTATAAAGTTCAATGGTATTTACTCCCATGCAATCATGCTGAAGATAGGTAAAACTGACCATGGGGAGGAGGAGGGAGAGGGAAGGAGAGGATTGGAGGGGAGGGGAAGGGAAGGGGCAAGTGGGAGGAGATAGGAGGGAGGAGAAGAGAGGGTGGATTTGACCAGTTGCATTCTTTTTGAGTTCAGTGGAATTTATTTCTGTGCAATCATGTTTGAAAATGGAAATGGACTGCCTTCAAGTCGACCCCAACTTATGGCAACCGTATGAATAGGGTTTTCATGGTAAATGGTATTGAGGTGGTTTTACCATTGCCTTCCGCTGAGGCTGAGAGGCAGTGACTGGCCCAAGGTCACCCAGTGAGCTTCATGGCTGTGTGGGGATTCAAACCCTGGTCTCCCAGGTCATAGTCCAACACTGACCCGGGGAGGGGCAGGGAAGGGAGGATGAGGGGGGGAGGAGATTGGGTGGGTGGGCATTGGGCAGAGGGGAAGACCCTTTCCTTTCCAAAAGGAAAACATTGTGAACCGTATCATTGCTTTTCAGTGTTTCCCCCACCTTTTTATTCTACAGCAGGCACATGTAGCCTCCCACCCAAATTTAAACTAAAGCTGTCCCTGGCCACATCCACAACAGGCCTTTATTTCACTTTAGGCAGTCATGGCTTCTGCGAAAGAATCCTGGGAAGTGTAGTTAGTGAAGGGTGATGACACCCTGTCCCCCTCACAGACCTTCAATCAGGGTGGCTGACTGTTAAACCAGTCTGGCCACTGGAGCTCTGTCAGTGGAATAGGAGTCTCCTCTCAGCACCCTTCACAAACTACACTTCCCAGGATTCTTTGGGGGAAGGCATGACTGTCTAAAGTGAAATAAAGGTCAGGTGTGGCTGTGGCTGCCTGATTGGGCAAGCCCAGCAGCTGTGAGTCTGGCCTTTAGAACACTGACAGTTGGTTCTTACTGAGCATGCCCAATACTGTCATAGGGTTCCAGCCAAAATTTCTTAAATTAATTAAAAATTATCCAGGCTTTTTTTTAACTTTCAGACTGCAGAAGATGAAGGTCAAAGTATGGGGCAAGGTCATTCACAGGATTACAGTTACTCTGTGAACATGGCTGATTTTTAATGAATTTCAACAGATTATGAGAACTCTTGACAGAAAAAAAGTCCAAAAGGCATTTTGGGTTTTTTTCTCTTTTTAGATTTTGAACTCTCTATTCTCTCCGACTGTCTTGTGTATCACCATGAAAATTGAGAGGGTTGTTAAGCAAGCGTTTCTGAGTTCTGGTCTATAAGTTTTGTAAGGTTTTGTTTTGAAATGAGCTTATGGGATGCATCAGAATGGCATGGGGGGTACTTTCAATTTAACATTGTGGAATGTGAAAAATCCACACTGGCTATAGTATAAATAAAATAAATAAATAAATAATGAGTGCTAGGACCTTTTGAATATGCATCACACAGATGCAGACTTGAAAGGCAGAAGGTAAATCTTAAAATCTTAATAGACAAGTGTATAGCACTACTCATGATATGTAGGATCAAACACAATTACAGAATCATTGCTTTCCAGCTCTTACTCTTTTCTTCCTGTTCATTTTAGAAGTGACAGCTGCAGATAAGCAGAATACCAAAGGTACATATGATTGAGTACTTTGACATCCTATAGCCATCACCCCAGGCATTCCCTTTAGCAAAGCTTGCAACACCTCATTTCAACTCCTGCATCATTCAGGATGTGTCACACCCACTCATAAGATTATGCACATTTTTATTTTATTCTATACTGTCTAATGTGTGACTTGTAATAATTGTTGAGACAGAAGAAGAGTGACATTGAATCCATCTTTGTTATGGTACTGCTTAAAAAAAAGGTGGGAGTAGCTGCACATCATCCCAAGAAATAAAAGACCAAAAAAGGTTTAATAATTCATCTGTCTTGCTCTTGAAAGTGAAACTATATTCACGCATAGGTTCTTGATTGAGAATAAATGCCTCATTAATCTTAAACATTTCGAGCAGAAACTGCTAGTAAAGTCAGGAAGAATAATGACTGACATTCAAGGGAACATAGTATATTGTACATGTAGGATTGAAGTATCCTTGTGGCACACTGCTCAAACATGGGTGCCTTAGCTTTGTTACCTAAAGCTACAATGCTTAGAAGAAAATAAAAAATATATAAGAAGCTACTTATACTAAAATTAGCCGTGTGATTGACAGTGGATCACATGGTTCAAGTAAAGAACCTCTACCTTTAATGTTCTCAGCCATTTTCAAAAAATCCATTGCTGTCTTCATGATTCTCAGCAGAAGGTATGAAATGGTGAATATAAACAAAAAATCTTTAGCTCCTTAAAACAGGAAAGCCTCAATGTCTATAATAAACCAGAATTTAAAAAATGAAATCCCTATTCCAATTCTGAGAAGAGTGTATAAAGACTTCAGCCAATTGGTTTCTAGTAGTCCTCAAAAGATCCCAATATGACTCCAAATTGGGCACTAGAGATGAAGCACTGCATGAATCAGCTGACTCCATAATTGTATAAACAGTGGTCTTGAGTATTTTGGTCTTGGGTATTTACTGGCTAAAGTAAAAGACCTTGGTATTTACTCCCTGTGGGAAGGGAAAATAAGCAGCTTTGAGATGCAGTCCAACTGCTGCTTATGCCGGGCTGAGGCGAGTTGGATCTGGCAGATCTCTGGCTAAGCCGGTTAGGTCCCAGCTATGCCAGCATAAGTTCCTCATCCTGGCTGGCTCAGTTGGAGGGGAGCCAGCAGAAGGCCTGCAAATGGGGTGTTAAGGGGACATGTCAGAGGAGGGGCTGACGGGGGAACTTAAGGAATATCCAGGTCCCGTGCAGCTCCCTCCTGCAGTTCTCCATTGTGGTAGCTGGTATGCCAGGAAAAGGATGGTGGAAGAAAACAAGTATTTTGTTTCCTTCCACTGTGGTCTGCTGGCACAGAGTCCTCCCCACCAAGAGGCCTCCGAGTGGCAGCTGGATGTTCTGCCAAGTCAGCCTCTGCTGGCTTCGCTCCCACTGGGCACACACAAGTTGGATTGCTCTGTGTCAGGAATCTCAGTTGGAACAATTAAGCAGCTCTTCTTTGCTCAGGGCCACCCCCTTGGACTCTGTAAGTGCCACATTTCAGCTTTCTTGGTGGTCTGGAGCTGTCTTAACCATCTTGGGAACACTGTGAGTCCATTTTGAAGGGGAGATGTACAAGTATCCCACTCTGAAGATTTTCTAGTACTTGCAGTATTTGAGACTACCTATGTCCCAAATTTCAGCATTCCAGCTTATCAGATAGTATCCTAACAATTTCAGTATTGTGAGTGGCAGATTGATCCAACTGTAGGAAGCTTGCATAATTTACGTTGGTCTAAATTAAGCTGGAGTAAGATACCCCTTTTCCAAACTCCTTCCAGGAGCGGGGCTGCTGACAGCTGAGCCAGCCCCCAAGCCTGGCAGACAGAAAACAAGCTTTTAAAATAGTTTGACTTACACCACCCTTTTTGCTAATGTAACTTCTTCTGAGTTACTAGGTCATATGACCCAAGTTGAAGGGAGTTTGGAATATGGATATGTCTCTTCTGCCCTTGCCACATCCCAAGAACACCCCTTTTTTGGGACTTACCCCAGCTTTGGCTGAGCCCAGCTGAGCCAGGACTTCAGCTGGCTCAGCTGGAGAGCCGCCTATTCCAACCCCCTTCCCATCCTGACAGATTTTGTGTTTTGATTGCTCCCTAAATCAGTGAAGACAAAGCATCTTTAGAGATACATAGATGGTGATGATAATCTTATATAGCTGAAAGTGATGCACTTGATTCCTTTCAGGGGAAACTTGTGCCACAGGAGGGATTGTCACTAGCCCATGATAGACTTGGCCCAATTCACAAGATTCATTTGCAGCAAGGTTGTCACTGAGGATGAGGCCCATTAACTAGCCACCCGAGGCTACAATCATAGCTGTACGAAGCAGTGCAATTGATGGGGTTAGAATCTGAGGAAACATGCATACAGCTCCAAAAAACTGGCTACCCATGCTGCTTGTATTTTCACCACCAACAATGCTGTGCTGATAATTTTATTGTTGTTGTTTCCATTTATAGACCACTTACTATCTAAAAGATCTCAAAGCGGTTTACAATAGAATACACAAGGTACAATTAAAAACATATCAAATTAATTTACAAAGCAAAATACATAAACAATATCCATATACATAAACATATATATATATATAAACACAGTATAAAAGTCATATTGAGCACATCTAGTTTAGCCAGCTTGGGGGAGGGGTGCTGTGGTCTCATCAAGGATGAACATAGAGTTTTTGCACGATAAGCACATACATGTTCAGCCCTGGCAGAGATTCTGGCAAAATATTGCCGTTAAATTTGGCTATTTTTCCAGAGTGACTAAAAGTTCCCTTTGTGTTTCTCTCTAATACAGACCAGAGTGTGCCACGAGCAGAGAGCAGGTTCATGTCGTAATTTGTAAGTGGGGCCTTTGTGTGCATTCACCTATACATGATTTCTTGCAGGGAAGGTGTGGTTTTTACTTTGTTGCTAAAGTAGGTTCTGAGAAAGGAAATACAATGTCTGTATCAAAGAAACACTGACGTACAGTGAAGCTCCTGAAGAATTTTAAGTCATGAGAATGGTAGTTAGCGTTTCAGACAGATGTCTATATATTATTAAGAACAGATCATATACTACCCTTATCCAGTACTTTAATACTTCTTTGACAGAAATGCTTTAAATGTATTGATTTTTCAAGGGCTCCCCAACCCCCAGAGCATAGCTTTAGATGTAACCATTCCTGTTAAAGGAGCCAAATCTGTAGGTGCCAGGACAGTTTTGAAACTACCCAGTTTACTCCTTGATATGTGGAAGGTGAGACTGACCTTTGGTCCATATAGAAAATTGCTAAAACAAGAATTTTGTGCATTTTAAACAAACAACTTAAGATCATTTTTGATTTTTTTAAAAAATATACTAACGCCTTCTGAAAGTGTCATTGGAACACCATTATTTCTAACAGAATGAAATCAATGGGAAAAAAACTTGTGAAAATGCCCTTCTCTCTTCTGTACTTAAGGTTATGTCAGCTCATCCATTGCAAACCTGTTTCTAGAGAGAGAGAAAGCTGAGACATAAAGTTTCATTCCATGCTATAACCACACAAAATTTGGAGGTTGTAGAACACCTCCCCCTGCCCCAAATAAGATTGATTTTTTAAAATGGAATATAGAAACCTGCAGAAAATATTTGATCCTTAGGATGATTTCCGAATTTTTCTTCTCACACAGCTGCCAGAAAAACAATTGACTAAAAAAAAAAAATCAATTTACTGTGAGGATCATGCTTACTTGTTTTTTTGTTCATTTTAATAGACTCTCCCCACATTTACACTCCATAAATTTCATAGCTTTTAATGAGGCTATTTAAGTTGAAGATTATGTTCAGATATAATCACTATAGGATGTGCTTGATGAGGAAATAACCTTCTGACCTGATCTGATAAGAGATGCTTGTAAAAAAAAACTCAGTCTATTCTGTCGCACTTGGTTGGCGTGCACTTTTTAGGAGCACTTATCTGACAATGATAGCAATTACTAAGGTCAGGGCTCTTTGTCATGGGTGGCAGAGGTAGGTTACCTAATACACAATTAACTGGATATGTTATCTGTCACTTCTAGTCTTGCAAGCATACATAATACACTTGCCTGAAACTATTCCATCAAATATATATACTTACCTGAAGCAATCTGTTCTTCTGTTTGGGCTGATAAAGGCCCATTATCTCTGCTTCCCTGAGAGCAGTTTCCTTTCAGGTAAAGAAAACACAGGTTATTATGGTGTAATCTAAATATAATGCCATGATATATTATTTAACTTCTGCTTAGTTGAGTTTCTTCACCATTTTACAGTTCTAATACTATTAATTACATGCTGCTTTTAATTGATTTTTTTTTACTTGTAAAATATTATTTATAGCATTGCGAAATGTTTTTGCGGTGTCTGTTTTATGATATTTCCTCTGAGAAATTCAGAATTGGTTTCCTGTCAGTTTAAATGTTGTCTGTATATTGTTTTTGAGCCTTGATTTGAGATTTCATTCACTAAATTTACCTTAGGTATTGTGGAAGATACAGAAAAAACGCATATAGCATTATCATTGGCTGTTGCAAACATTAACAATAATCTGCTAGTGTGAGGGGAATTAGCAGTTACCAAAGACCCAGAGCTCGGCTGATCACACCAAAATACGGGATTGTTGCAGTGTGGAACCTAATGAAATATGCAGAAACTGAGAAGTTTAAAGGTTTTCTTTATTCTGAGTCACCCATAGAAAAGTGAAGAATAAATGCTAGAAGCCGAAGACCCTAAAACATACTCTCACACAGGAATGGAAACCCTTCTGGCCAGGAAGGACTGTATTGGGCAGCTAGAGACTGGATTTGGGGTGTCTTTATATCCAAGAGTCTGTTTGAAGGCTTCACTGGGCCTCCTTTCCCACCACCAAGAAAACTGAGACTGAGTCATAAATGTATCAGTATACTCTCCCTGTCTCTGTTCAAGATGGCAACAAAGTAATCAATAATCTGGTTTAACCAATCATCTTAGCATCAAGGCTTCCATTTGGTATGGATAGGTACTATAAGTTGCAGATCATCTTGCCCTTCACTATAGATTAAGGGCCTCAGACTTATACTTTATTATTGTAGTTTGTTCATCAACATCCCTTTGATCAACATCCCTTTATTTATTTTGTGGCCTTCATCCTCGCAATCAGTCATTCCCAGAGTCTCTGGCCTAATGCCTAGAAAGAATGCAAGCACGCGCACACACACGTATATGTATATATATATATACAGAGCTTGGAAGATTACTTCTTAAAAGTAATAAATTACAGTTACAATTACATAGCCCCCAAAAGCAGTAATTACCGTTACAAATACAATTGCTCTGAAAGTAACGGATTACTTTACGTTTTCTCAAAAGTAATCACTACAATTACATTTCAGTTACTTAAAAAAAACACTTACAAGGTGCTGGCCTTGGCTGCTGCACATCTAAGTAGCCTAAAACAACATTAAAAATAAAAACACACATACAGAGGTAGTAGAATAAATCTTTTCATCCATAAGACAGCAATGGTGGTCTCTCTGCTGGTAAGGGAGATGGGGGGGGAGGCAGAGGCCACTACTCAGATCTTTGTACGTCAAACCTGTTGCGCTGTGTGTAGTTGTGTTGCTTAATTTCATTTAAAAGGAGCACCACAGCAAGCAGAGAGTAACAGCAGATGTTGAAATGTGAGTGTGCCATCGTGTGCATGCGTTTGCCTAAGAAAGCAGACTTTTACCCTGCATCAGCATCACTGAGACTTGAGACTTAGTAAAATAAGAAAAGCTACTTTATTTATAGAAATACATAGTAGATAGAAAAGCATACCTAGTTCTAACTAACTAACTAAGTTGGAGGCATAACGCCCAGGTGTGGGAGTTAGCCCCATGCTAGGAGAGAGCAGAGACAAAGGGATGTCTCCTGTCTCCTGGACAGTCAGAGGACAAAGGAATGGAAAGGGCGGAAGGAGGAGGGGCAGGTAAGCTTCCCTAAAGACGTAACAGTCTAGCGACAGAAGGAAGTCAGTCAGAGCATCACAGGTAAAGGTAAACAAGCCTATCCATCTGGAGGACCCTAGCTCTATCTCCCTTCTGGAGCACAAACAAAAGAACAAAACAGGAGTTGCTCTTGCCCCACAACAAAACCAAGTGCAACCGTCCTCCCCACTCAGCCAGCAAGCACAATCTCTCTCACTTAACCACCTCCCAGACTCTATCTTGCCACCAACTAAGGAACACTCACCCAAGCAAACATTTTCCCCTGAGGTGCAAAAAAGTTAAAATACTGCAAATGCAGCACAGTAGCCAGAGGGGGTGGTGGAGGCCACTTTGTGTGCCAAGTGCAAACACAGTGTGTATATATATATATACACACACACACATGTTGTCATCTTTGATCTCCACAGTTCTTTATTGCCATTCTGCTGCCTCCTTCTCCTCCTTTATCCATGTTCTTGCCCTCCGTCTCCTTTTCCCCTCCACTCCCATTCTTCACCGCCACCATCCATTTTTTTAAACAATTGTTTTCTCCACTCCACCCCATCTCACTCTCCACCTCCTCCCTCATCACCTCCTACCCACCCACAGACCATGAGGGAAGAGCGACACTGCACAGAAGCCCAGTTTGAGACACATGATTTTCATCCACAAATCAGAGGAGCAGAAGTCTTCTCCCCGCCATGTAATGCCCAAAAATAATGCTGGAAATGTTACAATTACTCCCCCAAAGTAATAAATTTAGTCCTAGTTCTATTACAATCATAATGTAAAGGAATTACCCACTCGTTCCTGAAAAAAGTAATGGATTACAAGTAAATAATTACTTCCAAGCGCTCTCTCTCTCTCTTTCTGTGTGTGTGTGTGTGTGTGTGTGTGTATGCTTCCTTCATTAAGATAAGAAGGCTAGCAAAGTATCCTTTTAATATGCAGGGTAGATAGAACAAGCAATCTATGTTAGCCTTGAGGCTTTTAGCAGGAAAGTGGTAGGAAATTGGTTACAATGTATAGGATCAAAGGCAACTATTAAGCATATTGTTCTACATGTTCAACTAGCTTCAGTTTAAGAAACATATAAGCAACAAAGGGGAAAATATACATAAATATGAAGTCAGAAGAAAATGTACATGAATACCACCAGTATCTTCAAAAGTAGAGGCTTTGGTTTGTGTCATTAGTACTAAAAAAGAATAATAGCCAGATTAATTCAGCTACTTAGGGAGTTCCTTTTTTTCTGCATAACCAGTAGATAAATACCACATTGAAAGTATTAAGTTCCATGTGGTTGGATTGGTGTTACTTTTTGTATTAATAACAGAAAACGTGTTCAGCTGTCCAGTTGAGATTTTATATCTGAAGGAGCCACTGGTCTTGAGGGTGGGGGGAAGAAAAAAAGTTAAGAAGTCGGTAGTAAAATGTTAAGATGTATAAATCCAGTTATTAAGAATTATACAGTTGTATCTTTGATTTGTTTTGGTTTTCTATCTGTCAGCCATGGCTCTGGGAAATGTGGTAGCTTTATTGTCAGTAGGAATGGAATATGCAAGGCACTCAAGCGCCACTGAGCAGCATTAATTTTTAAACATGCAAGTATTCACAGGTCATTTTATATCTCCAGTTATTATTTATTTACGTTTTTAAAAGACAGCTAGGGTTGCCAGTGTAGTTCCTACCCATAAATTAAAAAACATACTACCAACATGGCAAAGGAAAACACAACATGCATTGATCCTTCTCCAATCATTATCAAAAAGGGAAATAAAAGCCCAAAGGCCATTACAATGTACTCAAAAAGTCTAGATCATGCACATTTTTAGCTAATAAAAACATTTTTCCAGTAAGGTTTATTTCCCCTCAAAGACAATGATGACAGAGTTTGAAAGTTACATTTTCTTTTCAGTTCAGCGGTCAGCAGCTTTTAATTATTTAGGGTTGTATCCAACTAAGTTCTACTCAGAGTATGCCCATTGAAATTAATGTACCTAAGTTAGTCATGTATAGTAATTTCAGTGGGTTTACTTTGAGTAGAACTTACATTGGATGTGATCTTTAATTATTTAGCACAGTTTAGTGTGTATCTGGTGCTTCACAAAGTTATATTAGCCATAAACATGTTCCTGCCCCGAGGATCTTACAGTCTAAACGTAGGCCATGACCTGAGGAATAAGAAAAGAGACAGTGGAGGGAGGAAGAAGAAGGAAAAGGCAGGAGGAAATGTAACAAAATACATACAACTGCATTGGACCACATTCATTTATACAGCCACAAGAGTGGCTGTATACTATAACCAGCATGGATTTTTCACATTCCACAATGTTAAATTGAAAATACCCCCATGCCATTCTGATGCTTCCCATAAGCTCAGTTCAAAACAAAACCTTACAAAACTCAGAAACACTTGCTTAACAACCCTCTAAATTTTCATGGTGATACACAAAGCAGTCGGAGAGAATAGAGAGTTCAAAGTATAAAAAGAGAGGGGGGGAAACAGACCCCTTTTGGACTTCTTTTCTGACAGAGTTCTCATAATCTGTTGAAATTCATTAAAAATCAGCCATGTTCACAGAGTACCTGTAATCCTGTTACTGACCTTGCCCCATACTTTGACCTTCATCTTCTGCAGTTTAAAAGTTAAAAAAAATGCCTGGCTGATTTTTAATTAACTTAAGAAATTTTGCATTCAATTGAAAGTTGGGCATGCTCCATAAGAACCAACTGTCAGTGTTCAAAAAGCCAGACTCCCAGCTGCTTGTCTTGGCTAATCAGGGGGCCACACCCACACCTGACCTTTATTTCACTTTAGACAGTCATGCCTTCCCCCAAAGAATCCTGGGAAGTGTAGTTTGTGAAGGGTGCTGAGAGGAGACTACTATTCTCCTGACAGAGCTCCAGTGGCCAGACTGGTTTAACAGTCAGCCGCCCTGATTGAAGGTCTCTGAGGGGAACAGGGCATCTTCCAGCAACTCTCAACATCCGTCACTAACTAAACTTCCCATGATTCTTTTGAGAGAAGCCATGACTGTCCAAACTGAAATAAAGGCCTGTTGTGGATGTGGCCAGGGACAGCTTCAGTTTAAATTTGGGTGGGAGGCTACATGTGCCTGCTGTAGAATAAAAAGGTGGGGGAAATGCTGAAAAGCAATGATACTGTTCACAGTGTTTTCCTTTTGGAAAGGAAGGGGTCTTCCCTTCTGCCCAGTGCCCACCTACCCACCCACCCAATCTCCTCCACTCCCCCTCTTCCTCCCTTCCCTGCCCCTCCCCCAGGTCACTGTTGGACTATGACCTGGGAGACCAGGGTTCGAATCCCCACACAGCCATGAAGCAGACTGGGTGACTTGGGCCAGTCACTGCCTCTCAGCCTCAGCAGAAGGCAATGGTAAAACCACCTCAATACAATTTACCATGAAAATCCTATTCAAAGTGTCGCCATAAGTCCAGTCGACTTTAAAAAGCAGGGAAATTGGGCAGCTATAGTGAGTGCACCAGGGGAGCAGGAGACCTGACCTCTCTGAGATATTGGACTGCCCTACAAAGTTGCCAAAATGCAAACACCATTTGGGTTGGTCTTTCACAGTCCAATCCACTTCCTGTGTAGCTTGGAAGAATTTGGTAACGTGCATCTGAGCATATGGTGAGTGGTAGCAACATCTGCAATCAGCCCAAATAATAGAAAGAAGACATGTGCTGTGCTAATCTTGTTTTAGGAGGGAGGAAGCAACATTATTAAGACAGTTGATATAGTTCAGATGGTCACTTTAAATATGGCTGATTTACTTTGCAATTTTAGTGTAATTTCCTATAGGAAATCATTTTCTTTTGTTTCTATTTTGGTGAATATGTGAAGTACAGCAACACTTTGCAAAATTTACACTAAAAAGACTCCAAACATAATTGTGGAATAATGGCACTGACTATTCTGCAGAATAGTCTCCAGTGGATATCAGGAGTATCTCAGTTTGCAGAAGATAAAACCGTGGGAGGTGAAATATATTCTACCAAAATTCTAGATGTGCTCTGTTTTTAATTGCCTTAAATGAAGTGGTTTAAACATAGCAGGCTGAAAACATGCACCCTCTTTTTTCCAACAGCTAGTGTCATTGCATTTTGACAAATTTGTAGGGCAGTCCAATATCTCAGAGAGGAGGTCAGGTCTCCTGATGCCCTGGTGCATTCACTATAGCTCCCAATTTCCCTGCTTTTTAAGGTTTGATAGAAATATCTGTGGACTATAGGTACATTCTTAAACCACAAGTTTTTTTGCCTAATAGTGAATGACAATATATAGATATTAATGAAAACAAAGGATAATGTATGGAAAGCAAATAATAGGGAACCATAACAGAACCTGAAGAATCCCAGTGGAGAGTGAGAAGACAGAGGAGATTCTCCCGGTAGAAACTTTGAATGAGAGATTTGATAAGTAGGAAGAGAACCAGTTGAGAACAAAGATCTGAAAGTGTAAAGCACAGGGGAGAGGTTGGTCGACTCTATCAAAGGGAGTAGAGTGGTCAAAATCAATTTGGACTTTGTAAAAGCCTTGTAATTTAGTAGCGAGGAGATAATCGGGGACGATCCTCACTAGATCGTCACCTTGTAGTGGTGAGTGGGCTTGCGTGTTCCAGTGAACCCTATGAGCCATGCCGTCGGAAGTCATGTACTCCCAGCAGGGTCACCCATGGCGGTAAAGTCAAGGGAGAGGAACCAGACAAAGAACTATCCAAGAATGTCCTCAATGGCAGAACAGGTGGAGGATAACAATGTGTGTTACAACGGCTGTGAAGGCGGATGAAGGCTGCAGCAGATAAAGGACTTCCAATGGTTGTGGTACCTATGCCATTGGATGAAAGCCTTTTTCTGTCAAGATTGTGTGTTGATTGTGGTGCGCCGATCTCCCCACGTAAAACAAAATCACGCACAGGCATCTTCCATAACAAAAGTCCCATGGAAAGATTTCTTACTCGGTCACGAGTGATCACTAAGCTAAACTGTAGTGAGGCCAGTTTCAATGGTGTGTAGAAAGCAGAAGCTAGCTTGCATATGGCTGCAAGGAAGCAGTGCCTGTAATGTGGAAGAGTTGGTCAAGTAACATTGGAATCAGGCAGTATTGCTTCCTCAATTTGGTATCTTTCACATAGTGGAATTTCAAATATCTTAAATAATCCAGAGAATTACAAGGCTTTAATAATGCATTTAACAGATGACTAGTTGAGAAACTAGTTTCTTTACTGTTTCCTTGCTCAATAGCTTCTCCACTAGTGTGTGGATCATAATGCTTCTCAGCAGAGCTTCAATATGGCTACATGAGAGCTTACACCTGTATATGGATTATAGCTCCTCATTATGATAACGACATAGATAGAAGAGAGAGAATACATAGAAGAGCAACAAATATTAAGGAAGGATTTAAAATGACTATGTTCATGGATAGCTGGGGAGCTTAACACATACAGCTTGGAGAAAAGAAGATAACATTTGGGAGTATGAGATAAGAACCTACAAATATTTAAGAGGCACTACTATAGAGGAAAGTGGGTGACGTACAGTGAGTGAGGCAATAAGAAGGACTGGTGTTTTAAAGTTAGCAACATGAAAAGTATAATACAGATTTTTTTCTCCAATGTGGGTTAAACATGGAGTGATAGCATTGGTTCTAGCTGCAGGTTTGTTAACTCCTTACATTGCTTTCAATATCTCTTCGAAGTTAAAAGAAAATTCAACTCTTCTGCAGAGAGGTATATCACACCTCCAGTGCATTCCTATTTGAAATGAAATCCCAATGAGTTTATTGGAACTTACTCCCAAGTAAATTGGTATAGGATTACGGTGTTTATATATTTAATTTATAGATAGTTTTTTGGGGGGATATGCAAGGTTGTGTGACTGGTCAATAAAACTATATTTCCTATCTTCAGATGCTATTTGAATGGAGAAAGTCCTCTTATTAGATCTTTTGAACTTAGTTACTACTATTTACACATGAGCTTTCCCTGTGGCCAAGTGTATAAGGCAAAATTTAAACTCAATGTAAAACTGGTGTAAGGAGATAATGCCACCCAACTGGAGCCTTTCCCCTAAAATCAAAAGGTATTCTGAAAGAACATTATGCCCTAGAAAATGCAACTGGAATAAAGTTCCAACTCCTATAACCAGCCACCATAAGTACAAGCACCAGCTACCTCAGAATTAATACCTGCGTCCCTTTAAAAAAGAGAAATCACCTGAGTTTATCTGAAGTGCAACTGTTAAAAGAAACTGGAACTCCTTCAGATGTGCTAGCTCCAACAAATTTAAATATTTCACCTATTTGGCTGGCCAATATGGAAAAACTTCATTCTATAGTCATTTGTTGGTACAACTAGATGTGTTGAAGAAAATATCTGACGGGTTCTCCTGCTGTTTGCTCAGAAATTAATAGCAGCTGCTGGCAGGTAAATCAGAATGAACTAGAAGGAGGGACAGATTAACTCTTTTCCCACACAAACCATTTTTTGATGAAAATGCCTCTGTAAACCTGCTAAAGAGGGGGACATTTCAGGTACTCAGTGGGGGAGAGGAGATTAGGAAAGTATGGTGTGATATGGCCCTTACCTGATTCCCCCTGCCACTCCTATATTGTTTTTTAAAAATAATGAGATATCCTAATTTCTTGCTTCATGTCTAGTATGGCCCATTACCAAACTGTTTGGTTCACTGCCAAACAAATTGAGGCCGATGGGCAAGTGTCCACGATTCAGTTTTCTTCTATAACCCATTGCCTGCCCTATATCCAATACTTTTATCACCTCTTCTTTCTTTTATCTCCCCACAAATCCACCCATCTCCATGGAAACTTGCTAAGTAACTTAAATCTTCTCTCCACCCTCTTAACCCACATATTTTCTCCCTTCATTTGTAGTATATGACAAGAGATATACTAAAATTAAAAATTTATTAGTATCGTCTTATATGTAAACTTAACTCCTCTGCCATTCTGTGTGGATGGCATTTGCTGCCAGTTGTGCTTGTAACATAGAATGGTAGCTTCAGTAGAATCAGTAGAATATACTCCATGTGTCTATTCCAGTGAACAGACAAATCAGGGACTTAGTTCCACCCCCTGCCACTGCCATCCAATCCCAAGGTGAAGCTTGAACAAGCCAAACACAGGATACCATACCATATTTATATTTCCTAAATAACCTGTCTGTTAAGGGTATGGCCCTTAACAGTTGCAATCTCCCAACATTTTGGAACTTGACTGAACATGGAAAGCCCTTAACACAATATGTTAAGCTGAAAGTGTTGCTAACTGAATTTGATTACATTTTGAGAAGGCTATGACTACAACTTTCTGATCAGGCAAACCTCAAATTGAAAATGAGAAATTAAGATTTAAAAAGTAATAAATACCTTGTTTAATAAGAAATCACATACCGTTTAGAATCAGATGATACCATAGATAGCTTACCTCATGCTTATTAAATGGCTAATTTATTGTGAAAAAAAGAGTAAAAAAATCTGATGAAGATGCCAAAAGGAGTTTACAACATCTGAAAAAGTTCCAAATGTCTTCTGCTGTCTTTGAATTCTCCCTCCCTCCACAGAAGGCATAACTGAGGGGCTGAGTTCCACCATTATAATAGTGGTGACTATGATTTGCCTTCTGTGACAAAATGGTTATTGTCCATTATAAGATTTTGTTTAGATTACAGTTATGGTATAGTGGAGATAATGAGGACTCTTTACCAAGTGGTTGCCTAGTTGTTTCCCACAATAAGGATTGTGTATATTAATTTACTACACTGTCTGGAATAAGGTCCTGGGCACAAAATTGGCAAAATACCTGGTTGTATTTTAGTTTGTCTAGAGACTTTGATCCTTTTAGCCTACCTAGTCAGCCTGTAAATCCTTCAAGTCTGTTAGGCCAAATTGAGGCCTTGTCTCAGTCTGGAACTCTCTCTGAGATGTTGTCTCATGAAGAGCCTTTTTCAGACTGAAACTTTCAGAAATCTAGTCATGTGATATGAGACTCTACCCTCCCCCCCAATCCAAGAGTTGGTGCAACTGGGCATATGTGCGGGGTGATGTTGGCTGGGTGAATGGAGCTCCTGTTCCGCAATCTGTGCCACCATCTGGTCGCGGCCCATGACCCAATACTAGTGGGGATTGCGAAGCAGGAGCTCCATCCTCCCAGCCCCAGCCGCAACGGCCCTCAGCGAGTCTGCCTAAGAGGCAGGTTAGGCTAAGAGTGTCTGCTTGGCTCAATGTTACCTAATGAGCTTCATGACAGAGTGAAGATGAGAACTTGGGTCTTCCTGAACCAACCGGCTAGGTACTGACCTTTGTCACTGCTGCCTGCTTGTGTTCCTATTTGGAGTAGTTAGCTAGTGGGAGACGTTTTGCATTGCAGCTAGGTTTGAACCCTGAGTTTTGCAGAACTAGAGGACAAGCTGCCTTCTTTGCCCTTGCTAACTAGTCACACCATCATGAAATAAGAAAGGTAAGCTACACCTTTTGAAGATATGACAATATCTGAGTGGCCAGTTGATCTGCATGCCAATCCTAAACAACAGTACTAGAATACTAGGCAGGTTGGTTGCTGCTTTTCACTAAATGCTTGTGTAGAAACTTTATGAGGAAAGTTGGGGAATGTCTAAAACAGATACTTATATTTATCATACAGAATAAGTGATTCATTTGATCTGTATTTTGTCAGTGTTGGGAGCTGATGAACTCACATATGTTTTACCTGCCCTCACCTGAGAACTGAATTTAGTCTCTTAAATTGGCAAACCATGGCAGTATTGGCATACCCCTCAATTACTATGGGAAAAAAGGAAGAAAAACATGTCCTGTACAAACAGCACCTGGATTTGGGAATATCATTGCCAAATAAATACATCAGTAGTATCAATAATTGATATCAACCAACTCTAGCATCATGTTTTGGCTTCATTTACCTTTAGTCAAACCTGGCACAAATGCTTTTTCAGCTTCCGAAGAATGTCTCCAGGTTGATATCTTCTCAGAAGCCTCACAATTTTTTTAAAGGGACATGATTTAAAAACATTTGGAGAACCTCCACACTGAGAAGCTTAACACTGCAAAATTCAGTGTCCCTCCAAAATCAGTCATTTGCAGCACTAACTATTTATACATGGTCAACACATCATTGCGGGAGGGAGTGGTTCCAGCTGCCCTGAAAGAGGCCGTGATCTGACCACTCCTGAAAAAGCCCACCCTGGACCCATTGGTCTGCGACAATTACTGACCAGTCGCAAATGCCCCCATTTTAGGGAAGGTGATTGAGAGGGTTGTGGCGCAGCAGTTGCAAGTACTCTTGCATGAAACAGATTATCTTGACCCGTTCCAGTCTGGATTCAGGCCTAGTTATGGGACTGAATTGGCCTTGGTCACCCTGGTGGATGACCTTTATCAGGAGGACAGGGGGAGTGCAACCCTGTTACTCTTACTTGATCTCTCAGCGGCTTTTGATACCATTGACGATGGTATCCTTCTGGGCTGACTTGGTGAGATGGGTATTGGAGGCACTGTTTTACAGTGGTTCCGATACTATCTCCAGGGTCGTTCAGAGAATAGCTTTGGGTTATTGTCTTTTGACCCCCTGGCAGTTGTGCTGTGGGGTGCCGCAGGGTACCATCTTGTCCCCCATGCTGTTTAACACCTATATGAAGCCCTTGGGAGTGGTCATCAGGAGATTTGGGGCAAGGTGTCAGCAGTATGCTGATGATACCCAGCTCTATTTCTCCGTAACATCTGAATCGGGAGAGGCCATGCAAGCCCTTGACCGCTGCCTGGACTCGGTGGTGGGCTGGATGAGGGCCAGTAAACTGAGTCTGAATCCTAGCAAGACGGAGGCACTGTGGGTTGGTGGTTCCTGAGATCAAATAACTGGTCAGTTGCCTGCTTTGGATGGGGTTGTACTCCCTCTGAAAGAGCAAGTCCGTAGTCTGGGGGTGCTCCTGGATCCATCTTTGTCACTAGAGGCCCAGGTGACCTCCGTGGCTAGGAGTGCCTGTGACCAGCTTCGGCTGGTAAGACAGCTGTGGCCATTTCTGGACCGGGATAGCCTGACCACTGTTGTCCACACACTGGTAACCTCTAAGCTTGATTACTGTAATGTGCTCTATGTTGGGCCACCCTTGAGGTTGGTCTGGAAGCTGTTGCTGGTGCCAAATGCAGCAGCGAGACTGCTCACTGGGGCAGGATATTGCCAGCATGTCACCCCACTGCTGAAAGAATTGCGCTGGCTGCCCATTTGCTACCAGGCCAAGTTCAATGTTCTAGTCTTGGTGTACAAAGCCCTATACAGCTTGGGACTAGGATATCTGAAATACCGTCTTATCCCTTATGTACCCAGCCAATGACTGTGATCTGCAGGTGAGGACCTCCTGCAGATACCATCTTATCAGGAAGTCCATTCTGCACATCATAGGAAACAGACCTTTAGTGTGGCAGCACCTACCCTGTAGAATTCCCTCCCCTTAAATATCTGTTATCTTTTTGGCGCCTATTGAAGACCTTCCTCTTTCAACACGCCTTTTAAGTTGAGACCTATCCCAGTCTGCGTCTCTGTTGGAATTGCTTATTAATAGTTTTTAAACCTTTTTAAATACAATATGTTTTTAACCTTTTTTAAAAGATGTCTTGAAAGTTTTTTAAAAATGTTTTTAAAGATTTTTGTTTTAATGTATTTTAAAGTCTGTTTTTATGTTGTTTTAAAGTGTTTTTAGTGCTTTTGTTTGCCACTCTGGGCTCCTGCTGGGAGGAAGGGCGGGATATAAATCAATTAATAAATAAATAATACCTTACATTCAAGTGTGTAACCACAGCTTTTGTCTGTTTAGATTAGATTAATTCTCTTTCTGTTTCTTTCATAGGAATGCTGTCTGTGTAATTTGAGAGGTGGAGCACTCAAGCAAACTACTGACAGAAAGTAAGTGCCTTATCCAGTAAAGCAGGGGTGGGGGAAACAGGATCTGACTGATGGGCCAATCTTGAACTTACCCACCCCCATGGACCACTTTGACAGATGGGCAGGGCTGCCCACCTTTCAATTACTTGATGTCACTATGACATTAGGTGACCCAACTTTAAAGGAAAGAATGGGAGAGGGTCTCCTGATTCGTTCCTTTCTTCCTTCATAGCCCAGCCTGAACACAAGCCAGGCTGCAAAGGAAGAACCCTGCTGAAAGTGTGGCTTGCAGTCAGCGCTGCAGTGCCAACTTCAAGACCCACTTTTGGCAGGGATTGGCTGCACTCTAGATCCCAGATACGGGAGCTCTCATATGAAGCTCATCCCAATGGGGTTTGTAGTCAGGACTGATCAACTTAGTAAAGTCAACTTCATTCAGCTTCTAATTTGTTACCTTATTGTTATTAACAGTGGTTCATGTAGACCAGTGTACTGTCTGTAACTGGAACTGTTTTCTAGTTGTTTCATTGCATGGTTATGAAAAACATGGGGTAATCATGGAGAAAGTTGTTCACGATCATTCAGTTTCAGTTTCTAGCAATGTGAAATTGGGGACATAATGAAGAAATATTTTCAGATTATCTTAGTAACAAACCTTATTTAAAAACAGCACATATATAACTAGTGCTATTTTTAGAAAACCAGTTATACAGTTGGATTTCACAATATCTCATGGAATGCATATTCCTTGGCTGAATACTGCCTACTTTTTCATCGTTTATTCCCTTGGTGGTGGTTGTATTTTACTTTACAGTAAATAATTTCCTATCTACTTCATACCTTGTCCAGAAATACCCAAATCTGTTCAATTTCAGTTTCTAATCCACTTCACTCTGTGGATTTAGGATGGGTAAAACAATACTAAAATCAGTGTGTAAAACACCATAAAAACACTACATATAGTGTCAGAAATTTCCACATACCTACTATGTCCTAGCCATTGAAGCCAACCTAAATGAAAGTGATCTTATGTTGTTTATGGAAAATATTTCTCATACTCTGGTGAAGCTCCAGTGTCTAGGAGCTGCCATATTTGCAGGGTATCCACTGTAAATGGTTTCTTACCCTTATGATATTGACTTCCTGTACAAATGAAATAATCATGTGGATGCCATTATTAGTTGTGATAGATTCATTGTTCTTATGGAGCTAATGAAATTCCAAGCTGTGCCAGAGAAGTCAACCTGGACATGAGTGTTGGTCCCCTAAAACAATTAGTCTGGATGACTTCATCATAATTGTCCTGGTTGCGCTTTCTTCGCTCCCATGTTGACCAACATGGGAGCAAGGAACAGGGCCATGCAGAGTAGTCCTACCGCTGTCATTGCACATGATTCCACCGATGTTCATGCTTACAGATTAGCTTCTGTAGCGAGGGTTTTTTTGTTCATTATAGTTGAATGCATGAGGAAACTGGAAACCGCAATCCTAATCATTCATATATGCAAAAGGTTCCCTTGCTACAGACGTTTGTGCTGTACATGAAGACATAGTGGGAGGAGTGCATAACATTGGGGGAGGGCTACTCAGCACAGCGCCTCTCCTTGCTCGCATGTTGTTCAACAGAGAAGTGAAGAATGCCCAGATAAGACTTAAGTTAAAAAGTTTGACAAAGCCCTCTTGTGGACTCTGCTTAGAAGCTGGATGGCAAATATATTAACAGAAACTAAAACCACTTGGATGCTCACTTTATATTGGGCATTGACATTACTAAGGCTGCCATCCAATACACACTTACCTGGGAGTAAGTCCCATTTAACCCAATGGAGCTTACTTCTCACTAGAGGTGCATTGGATTGCAGCCTTAGTTAGCCTTGTTAGTAAGTGCTAAGAGTTGCCTATAAAAAAAACTTACTTGCTTTTTATACTTAAGAGGAACTAGTGGTGCACACTCCATCCCTCCTTACTAGCCCCTCTTATGAGTAAAAGGGGAACATAAATCTTTGTTGGCATGTGGAATATAAATTCAATAATAGGCAAAAAACCATTGCAGTTTAAGAACATATCTATAGCCAACAGATATTTCTATCAAACTTTAAAAAAAAAAGGGAAACCGGGCAGCTATAGTGAACGAGCAGGAGACCTGACCTTCTCTCTGATATATTCTACTGCTCTAAAAATTTGTAAAAATGCAAACACAATTTGGGATGATCTTTCACAATCCAATCATCATTATCTGATACTGACCAATAAAAAGGCTTTGAAATTAATAAAAATAAATTTGACATAGATTTATTGGATGAATAATAAGATTATTCATATAATTCTCTAGGTTAAATTCTCTGTAGAAGCAGTAGCAACACAGGAAAGAAGCAAAATAAGAACACCAACAAACATACAAAAAATGTAATTCTCCATCTTTGGAAATACAGTCCTGATTGCAGGTGTTGCCACCACTCACCATATGCTCAGAGGCACGTTACCAAATTCTTCCAAGCTACACAGGAAGTGGAGTGGATTGTGCTGAAAAACCAACCCAAATTGTGTTTGCATTTTGACAAATCTGTAAGGCAGTACAGTATCTCAGAGCGGAGGTCAGGTCTCCTGCTCCTCTGTTGCATTCACTATAGCTGCCCAATTCCCCTGCTTTTTAAAGTTTGATAGAAATATCTGTTGGCTATGGGTACATTCTTAATCTGCAAGGTTTTTTGCCTATGAGTTAATTTCTCTGCTTTTTAATCTGGGAGATAAGAAATGGGATCCTGTGCAAATTTGCTGAGAATGGATTGATCATTTTGCAGGCTTATTGAATTCAATGGGATTTACTCCCCTGCAATCATACTTAGGATAACTGAAACTGACCACGGGAGAGGAGGGAGGTCAGACAGAGGGGAGGAGGAAGAGCAGATGGGTGGAGGGGGGATGGGAGCAGGTGGGAGGGGGAGCGGAGGAGGAGGGCAGGGTTGTTCATTTGCATACTTATTGAGTTCAGTGGTATTTACTCCTGAGCGATCATGCTTACCATAGGTAAAACTGACCATGGGGGGAGGGAGGGCAGAGGGGGGAGGGAGGGGGAGGGAGGGGAAAGGCAGGTCTGATCATTTACATCCTTATTGAGTTCAATGGGATTTACTCCCATGCAGTCTTTCTTAAAATAGGTGAAACTGACCATGGGGGAAGAGGAGAAGGGGGAATGGGGAGGGAAAAAGGGCTGGAGTGTGCAGTGGAGGAGGAAGAGAGGGAGGAGAGGAAGAAGGGAGGACGGTGAAGGGGAAGGCAAAGGGAAGGAGAGAGGGGGAAGGAGGAGAGAAGGGGAGGGAAGAGGGGAAAGGAGGGGAGAGAGGAAGGGGAAAGGCAGGTCTGATCATTTCCATGCTTATTGAGTTCAATGGGATTTACTCCCATGCAATCATGCTTAGGATAGGTGAAAAGTGACCGCAGGGGAGGGAGGGAGAGGGAGGAGAGGGAGGGGGAGGGGATTGGAAAGGAAGGGATTGAAGGGAAGGAAGGGGGAGGGGAGTAGATAGGAAGGACGGGAGGGGGGCGTGATCATTTTTATGCTTATTTTTAATGGGATTTACTGTTGTGCAATCATGCTTAGGATAGGTGAAAGTGACTTGGGGAAGGGGGAGGGAATGGGAAGAAGGTATAACAGGCTAACCCAAGTATTGGCTTAAAATGTCTGTAAAATATTGCTGAAATAGTTTACATGTGCTTATGTTTACTTTCATTTGCTTAGCTTATAGCTTATTGATGCCTACGTTACAAAGAGTATAAAAGTTTTCCTTTTAAAAATGAGCTTTGCCCTCCTTTGTGAACAAAGCAGTGTTTTGCATGAGAATGTTAACGCATAGTATAAGACATCCAGGCAGATAGCCAATGTGTTTTGGCAAATGTCAACATAAAGTAAGAGGAAGCTCCTTATATGGCGAGGATGACACCTGCAGATAGTTAAGTTGCCTAGATGTTGATACTAGTTAACATGAGAAGGCATAGTGAGGCAACAGAGGAGAGGTGCAACAGAAAGGGCAGCAATGGATAAGGCCATGGGAACATGCCCCCTCTTTGATACAGAAGTATATAAAAGGCCAGGCTTTATAGCACTCATTACCCTCCACTCTGGCTGGAGTGAGGGTCGAAGAGAATGCAAGAGAACAATTCCATCCATGACATCTGATGGGTGATGTATCATGACATGTATTTCCATGTACTTTGTAACTTTGGCTCTGTAATATGATATAGAGCAGCCTTGTCCAACCTTTGAGCCACAGATGTTGCTGGACTACAGTTCCCATAATTCCTGACCATTTGCCATGCTGGCTGGGGCTGCTGAGAGTTGCAGTCCAGCAACATCTGTGGCCCAAAGGTTGGACAAGGCTGATATAGAGTTTAACTTGGTCTTCAAGCTATTGTAACATATTTTAACTAAGATGTGCCTTCAAAGTCTTATACTTTGATGTTAATTGGATATCTAGCAACTTAGTTCTTGTTGATATGTATCTCTATTTTTCTGTTTCTGCAGTGCTGGCTAAGGCCACCTAGAATGCATTTTATTAGTTGTAGTGTGCAAGATATGAATAAGTAGCATATATTATATAGATTACTCTGCTGTTTAAAGTCTGACTCCTAAACAGAAAATTTCTGATACCTCCCAAGACTCAAGAATCCCTGAGTGGGGTCTCCTGTATCATCTGCCTGCCTTCTGACAACTGCTGTTGATAACCTGTGAGCTTAGGTGAACTAACATTTGACATACAAGGACTCTGGATAGACACGGGTGAAGGGAGAAAGCAAAAACCCTTGACCCTGTGCATTCACAAGAAGAGGGCTGGCCTGGCAGGTAACAAAGGTTATGAATAGGGAGGGGGAGGAGATTGGGTGGGTGGGCACTGGGCAGAGGGAAAAGCCCTTTTCCTTTTCAAAAGGAAAACATTGTGACCAGTATCATTATTTGGGGGGTTTCCCCCCACCTTTTTGTTCTACAGCAGACATGTGTAGTTTCCCACTCAAATTTAAACCAAAGCTGTCACTGGCTACATCCGTACCAGACCTTTATTCCACTTTAAACAGTCATGGCTTCCCCCCAAAATCCTGGGAAGTATAGTTTGTGAAGGGTCCTGAGAATTGTTAGGAGACACCCTATTCCCCTCACAGAGCTACAATCATCAGAATAGGGGCTGACTGCCAAACCACTCTGGCCACTGCAGCTCTGTCAGGGAAATAGGAGTCTCCTAACAACTATCAGCACCCTTCACAAATTAACTTCCCATGACTGATTAAAGTGGAACAAATGTCATGTGGGTGTGGCCCCCTGACTAGCCTAGCCAAACAGGTGTTAGTCTGGCTTTTAGAACACTATTGTTGGTTCTTACTGAGCATGCGTGCACTATCATAGACTCCAATGTTAAATTTCTTAAATTAATTAAAAATCAGACATACTTTTTTAACTTTTAAACTGCAGAAGGTCAGTAATAGGGGCAAGGTCAGTAATAGAATTACAGCTACTCTGTGAACTTGGCTGACTTTTAATTAATTTGCACGAATTATGAGACCACTGACAGAAAAAAGTCCAACAGTGGTCTGGATTATTTTACTCTTGTTTTACGCTTTGAACCCTTTATTCTCTCTGAGTGTCTTGTGTATCACCATGAAAACTTAGAGGGCTGTTAAGCAAGCATTTCTGAGTTCAGATTTTGTTTTGAAATGAGGTTATGGAAATCAGCACAATGGCATGGGGGTATTTTCAGTGTAACATGGCAGATGCGAAAAATTCATGCTGGCTATAGTATACAACCACTCTCGTTGATATATAATTCATTTATTTATTATATTTATATACTGCCCCATATCTGAAGCTCTCTGGGTGGTTTACAGCAATTAAAAACAATAAAAACAAATATACAAATTTTAAAACAAAAAACAATTTAAAAACACAATTAAAAAAGAAAGAAAATTAAAAACAATTTAAAAACACATGCTAAAATGCCTGGGAGAGGAAAGTCTTGACCTGGCACCGAAAAGATAACAGTGTTGGCGCCAGGTGCACCTCGTCACACAGATCATTCCATAATTTGGGGGCCACCACTGAGAAGGCCCTCTCCCTTATTGCCATCCTACGAGCTTCCCTTGGAGTAGGCACCCAGAGGAGGTCCTTGGATGTTGAGCGTAGTGTATGGGTGGGTTCATGTCAGGAGAGGCGTTCAATCAGGTATTGTGGTCTTAAGCCGTGTAAGGCTTTATAGGTTAAAACCAGCACCTTGAACCGAGCTTGGAAACATACAGGCAGCCAATGCAAGCGGGCCAGAATCGATTTTATATGTTCGGACCGTCTGGTCCCTGTTACGAATCTGGCTGCTGCATTTTGCACAAGCTGCAGTTTCCAAACCATCTTCAAAGGCAGCCCCACGTAGAGCACATTACAGTAATCTAGCTTGGAGGTTACCAGAGCATGGACAACTGAAGCCAGGTTATCCCTGTCCAGATAGGGGCGTAGCTGGGCCACTGTCGGGAGGATGAGCTGGGCTCCTGGGGGGTTGTCAGAAGAGGATTCAAATGGCTGGCAGAGGGAGGAGGGAGGAACTTACCCTCTGTGGAGCGAAGCCGAAACAGAGGACATGCCAGAGATAGGGTCGCCTAGCAACGGGGAGCCTGAGAGCCTTGAAGTTTTAGAATCCCCCCCAGACATTCCCAGGCCCTCCCTTCTCCGCAGCTCAGAGCAAGAGGGAGGGCTGATCACAGCAGAAAGGCGGAGAGATGGTTTACCCTCAGCCCCTTCTTTATCACCCATAGGGGAATCGGACACTTCAGAAGAGGAGGAGGTGATGCCTCCCCCCTCACCACGCACACGCAGACGGTTGAAAAGACAGGAGAGAAGGGGGGGAAGGCGGGCAGTACCTGAGGGGGAGTTAAGGAGGAGCGAAAGGTTGCACGCCCGTTTAGCCCCTTCTTAAAGAACAGGCGGGAAGCAGCCCCTTGCTCTGTCAACTTTCTCCCAATGTCGCAGGACCTGTATCCCTGTATTGCTTCATGAGAAAGCGCAGTCTTTGTTGGACATTACTCTAATAAAACACGAATTAACTACAACCTCTGGTCTGGTTCCTGAGTCGCATCCTGGGCCTGACAGCCACCAACCCAAGTTGGTAGAAGGCATTCCGTGCTACCGAGGCTACCTGAGCCTCAAGTGACAGAGATGGTTCTAGGAGAACCCCCAAACTACAAACCTGCTCCTTCAGGGGGAGTGCAACCCCATCCAGGAAAGGCTGGACATCCACCATCTGGTCAGAAGAATCACCCACTAGCAGCATCTCAGTCTTGTCTGGATTGAGTCTCAGTTTATTAGCCCTCATCCAGTCCATTGTCTCAGCCAGGCACTGGTTCAGCACATTGACAGCCTCACCTGAAGAAGATGAAAAGGAGAAATAGAGCTGCGTGTCATCAGCATACTGATGGCAACGCACTCCAAAGCTCCGGATGACCGCACCCAATGGTTCATGTAGATGTTGAACAGCATGGGGGACAGAACTGACCCCTGTGGAACCCCATACTGGGGAGTCCAGGGTGCTGAGTAATGTTCCCCAAGCACCACCTTCTGGAGGCGACCTGCCAAGTAGGAGTAGAACCACCCAATGCAGTACCTCCCACTCCCAACTCAGCTAGTCTCCCCAGAAGGATACCATGGTTGATGGTATCTAAAGCTGCTGAGAGATCAAGGAGAATCAACAGAGCCACACTCCCCCTGTCTCTCTCCCGACAGAGGTCATCATACAGGGTGACCAAGGCTGTTTCCGTGCCAAAACTAGGCCTGAAACCCGACTGAAATGGGTTA